>NC_090436.1:209435752-210060752 GCF_031143425.1 Pleurodeles waltl
CGGGCGCTAGGCCTACCCACACAAGTGAGGTATAATTTTTATCGGGAGACTTGGGGGAAGGCTGGGTGGAAGGAAATTGGTGGCTCCTCTCAGATTCCAGAACTTTCTGCCACAGAAATGTGAGGAACATGTGTTTTTTTAGCCAAATTTTGAGGTTTGCAAAGGATTCTGGGTAACAGAACCTGGTCAGAGCCCCACAAGTCACCCCATCTTGGATTCCCCTAGGTCTCTAGTTTTAAAAAATGCACAGGTTTGGTAGGTTTCCCTAGGTGCCGGCTTAGCTAGAGGCCAAAATCTACAGGTAGGCACTTTGCAAAAAACACCGCTGTTTTCTTTAAAAAAAATGGGATGTGTCCACGTTGCGTTTTGGGGCGTTTCCTGTCGCGGGCGCTAGGCCTACCCACGCAAGTGAGGTATCATTTTTATCGGGAGACTTGGGGGAACATAGATTAGCAAAGCAAGTGTTATTGCCTCTTGTCTTTCTCTACATTTTTTCCTTCCAAATATAGGAGAGTGTGTAAAAATGACATCTATTTGAGAAATGCCCTGTAATTCACATGCTCACCCTGGAATTCAGAGATGTGCAAATAACCACTGCTCCTCAACACCTTATCTTGTGCCCTTTTTGGAAATAGAAAGGTTTTCTTGATAGCTATTTTTTCTCTTTATATTTCAGCAAATGAATTGCTGTATACCCGGTATAGAATCAAAACGCACTGCAGGGTGCAGCTCATTTATTGGCTCTGGATACCTAGGGTTGTTGATGAACCTACAAGTCCCATATATCCCCGCAACCAGAGGAGTCCAGCAGACGTAACGGTATATTGCTTTTGATAATCTGACATCGCAGGAAAAAGTTACAGAGTAAAACGTAGAGAAGAATTGATGTTTTTTTCACCTCAATTTCAATATTTTTCTTTTTCAGTTGTTATTGTCTGAAGGAAACCCTTGTAGGATCTACACAATGACCCCTTGCTGAATTCAGAATTTTGTCTACTTTTCAGAAATGTTTAGGTTTCTGGGATCCAGCATTGGTTTCATGCCCATTTCTGTCACTGACTGGAAGGAGGCTGAAAGCACAAAAAAATGTAAAAATGGGGTATGTTCCCGTAAAATGCCACAATTGTGTTGAAAAATTGGGTTATCTGATTCAAGTCTGCCTGTTCCTGAAAGCTGGGAAGCTGTTGAGTTTAGCACCGCAAACCCTTTGTTGATGCCATTTTCAGGGGAAAAACCACAAGCCTTCTTCTGCAGCCACTTTTTCCCATTGTTTTGAAAAAAACGAAATTTTCACTGTATTTTGGCTAATTTCTTGGCCTCCTTCAGGGGAACCCACAATGTCTGGGTACCTCTAGAATCCCTAGGATGTTGGAAAAAAAGGACGCAAATTTGGCTTGGTTAGCTTATGTGGACAAAAAGTTATGAGGGCCTAAGCGCGAACTGCCCCAAATAGGCAAAAAAAGGCCTGGCACAGGAGGGGGAAAAGGCGTGGCAGCGAAGGGGTTAAACAATCTCTCACATACTGTTCCACTCTCTTGTCCAACCCTGGCCACCGCAAATTTTCACCGATTCTCCTCTTCATAGCTCGCATACGTATGTGTCCTTCATGAGAAAGAGTTAGTAACTTGTTTCTTATACTCCCTGGTACAACTTATACATTAGATAGCATAAATATATCATTGACCCCGGATAATTCTACAAAGACCTATTTGTAAGCTTCACTTATTTTTCCATTGGGTTTCCATTCTGTCTATCCTCTACTAAAGGATTGTGATCCACCCAGACCGTAAACTGAATGCCCCACAAATAAGTTTAAAATGCATAATTCCCCACCAGCATGCAAGAGCTTGTCTTTCTATCACGCAGTATGTAGATTTTGCACCCTTCAGACTACAGGACATGAATGCACTCAATTAATCGTTACCATGTTACGTTGTAATAACACAACACCTAATCCCTTTTGGCTGGCATCAGTCATGATTATTGTGTTGAACGGTTTCAATGAAATGACAAGTGTTATTTCGGTTTTTTATTATCTGGAATTTTCGTTCACAACTAGACTCAGTTTAAATTTGACATTCTTCTTCAAAAGATTCCTTCTATTATACATTTTTACTGCACATTTGGGGATAAGTCTGGTATAAAATTCTATCAATCCCATGAAAGATCTTACTTGATCTTTGTTTTCTGGAGACTGAAAGTCCTCTATTGCTTAAACTAAACTTGCCTTAGGTTCTAATCCTTGCTCTGATAGTTTGTAACCTAAGTAATCAATACATGTTGTATTATAATTGCATTTGTTTGCCCTGAGTGTGACCCCCCTTTCTTTTAAAATGGACAAAGCTTTCACTGTGTTGTTTTCGATCTCCTTCAAAAATTAAGACATCTTCCTGAAAATGCAATGATTCCATCAAAGTCTTTAAACAAACTCTCCACAACCTTCTGGAATACAGCAGAACTTTAAGACAGTCAAAATGGCATACATTTAATTTGGAATACATGTTAGGTGTGATAAACAAAGTTAAATGCCAAGACTCAGGATGTAGATTCATCTGATGGTACGCAGATGCCACATACAATAAACTAAATCTACTAGCTTTCTTCAATGTGGATAGCATCTCAGTGATATGTAAAGAGTGGTGATCTATCCATATTTGCCCATTAATCATAATGAAGGTATGCGTGTCATCATTCCTTTATTTGCGAAATGTGTGAAACGCTGAAGAATTAATAATAAAGAAGGTGTGCATGTCACTGTTCCTTTATATGCAAATCCAGTGACACACAGAAGAAGTGTGCATATCACCAAAGCGTCTAAGAGTGTTGCTAAGCCACCAAAAGACAGAGCGTGCTTGCGTTGCATAGTGCAGAGGAACTTTGGTGACACAGGGTAAGAGCGACTCTCTTTGCTCCTGCATTCTGGTTTAAACTGTGCAATGCATGGCAATGGAGTCACTCAGCCCACACAACCAACAGTACATCCTAAATTCAATCAAAATCCCTTGTATTGCACAGGAATAAGGACTCAAGACACCCAACACTCTGGCTGTACACTCCCTACTCCCACTGGCAAGTCAAACTGGTAAAACACAGCAGACTGCATGCATGGAAAATCATCCTGCTTGCGAAGTCCCTCGTCGCCAATACGAGGACTTCTTGTTGGATAAAGGTAAGATTTATTCATTAAAGCAGGACGCTCAATACACGTTAAGAACAAACATCCACCATCAGATCGTCCCTTCAACTGACACCTCCACCATTCCTCCTACAACCATATTAAATTTCTATTCCAACATTCCTAGCCTGCACTTCCTTTGTTCATACAGTAACAAGTACTGAGACCCAACACCGTGACATCCTGGACACTGGACAAGCCACTTGAGACACCACATCCAGTACTGACACGAACCAGCAGTTGGCAGCCTAAGTCACCGCAGGATGGAGTGTGGGTCTGCCTCCATGGCGCTGGTAAGGGGGTGGCAGCTGTATCTGTTGTTGCGGTGGGCACAGAGGTGCCCTCCGCCGCAAGGGAGCTCCCATCAGAGGAGGAGTCGCTGTTGCTGGTGCCCCCTCCTGTCCCCGTCGTGGAGTTACCCTCGCCCTCCGTCCCACTGGTGCCTTCAGACTCTGTAGATTCACCCTCCAGGGCCACGTGGGATGCAGCTCCCTCTGTCACCGGTGCCTCTGCTCCTCTGCCAGATGATGGTAATGCGCACAAAGACAGGGTGACAAAACAAGAAGGGGGGTAGAGACAGAGAAGGCACATGGTTAATGCCAGCAACACCACTACCGTTGGCGGACACAACACACAGGGAGCAGCACCTAACTGCGTCACAGCACTATTTGACAGATATACGGACAAACAACGACACACACGGATTTACTCACATTACTGAAAACACACTTGTGCAAACAATGTGGTACATGACCCTCTGCTCACCATTCTCCTCCATAGGGCACATCCGCTGGGGCAGATGATGAGATGGCGTCATCCTCCAGTGTACAGAGCCCTGGTGGACTTGATGACAATTGAAGACAGACACATCATTATCACCTACAGACTTGATCATTCCACTATCCAAGAACTGTGTGCACATTTGGAGCCAGACCTGATGTCAGCTATCCGTCATCCCACAGGAATACCCCCTCCAGTGCAGGTCCTGTCAGTGCTCCATTTCCTGGCAAGTGGCTCCTTTCAAACTACAGTGGCCATGGCATCAGGGATGTCTCAGCCAATGTTTTCTAACGTGTTGACCAGAGTGTTGTCAGCCCTGCTGAAACACATGCACAGCTACATCGTTTTCCCCCAGGTGGAGGATTTTCCCACAGTGAAGGCTGACTTTTATGCCCTGGGACATATCCCCAACATCATAGGTGCCATTGGTGGTACACATGTAGCATTTGTCCCACCCCGCAGAAATGAACAAGTGTACAGAAATTGAAAAAGCTACCATTTTATGAATGTGCAGATGGTGTGTTTGGCAGACCAGTACATCTCTCAAGTGAATGCCAAGTATCCTGACTCTGTGCATGATGCTTACATTTTGGGGAGTATCAGTATCCCTTATGTGATAGGCCAACTCCAGAGGCACCGGGTGTGTCTAATAGGTGAGCCCATGGTCCCCACACAGTATGAACAGGTGTCTGGGTATGGGGTTGTCCCTAAGGGTTAGTGTGTGTCTAACAGATATCCCTCGACATTTGCAGGTGACTCTGGTTACTCCAACCTCTCATGGCTACTGACCCCAGTGAGGAATGGAAGGACAAGGGCAGATAAACGCTACAATGAGGCACATGGGCGAACTAGGCGAATTATTGAGAGGACGTTCGGCCTCCTGAAGGCCAGATTCTGGTGCCTCCATCTAACAGGTGGCTCCCTATACTACTCACCGAAGAAGGTGTGCCAGATAATCGGGGCATGCTGCATGTTGCATAACCTGTCATACAACACCAGGTGCCTTTTCTGCAGGAGGATGGGCCTGATGATGGTTTTGTGGCAGCTGTGGAGCCTGTGGACAGTGAGAAAGAGGAGGCAGAGGAAGAAGATATTGACAACCGAATCTAACATCATCCTGCAGTACTTCCAGTGACACACAGGTAAGAGACTGGCACTGCTCCTCTCATATCTGACTACTGTAGGACATTGTATAAGTTAGCCTCTTAACCTCTGTCTATGGACACTGACAGTTCACTTTGGCTTTCAATTTCACAGATCTGGGTACCTCATTCTGCCTTCTGCTATATTTACTGCTGCCCAACAACTGTCATACAATGGTATGAGCAAATGAACATTTACATTGATATTTGAGGATGATGTTGTAATTATACATTTGTGAAAGAACAGACTGACTCCAGATTGGTTTGTGATTCACCGGTGTTTATTTCTGGGTTAATGTGTATAGGGGTATGTGGAAGGGGCTGGGGTGATGGTGGAGGAAGGTCCATAGTAGAGTCCAGTCTCTTGGTATCACAGGTGCATTGTCCAATGGGGCATAGGAAGGGGAGCAATGTCAGTTCAAGGATGGACATGGTGACAGAGTGTGACAGGAGGGTGATATTCAGGAGAGTCTTATTTCCTGGCGGGGGTCTTGGCAATGTTCTCTATCTTCTGCCTGGATCGCAGGGACCGTTTGCGGGGTGGTTCTCCTTCTGCAGGGGGTGGGGAGCTGGTGGCCTGTTGGTCCTGTGGCGGGGCCTCCTGGCCACTAGCGCCAGCGGATGTGGAAGGCTGTTCATCGGTTGGGCTAGTGTCAGGGGCCAGGTAGTATGCCACTGTCTCCCTCATGGTGTTGGCCATGTCTGCCAGCACCCCTGCAATGGTGACCAGGGTGGTATTAATGGACTTCAAGTCCTCCCTGATCCCCATGTAGTGTCCTTCCTACCGTGCCCATTGTCTCCTGGGAATGGTGGTATGCTCCCATGATGTTGGAGAGTGCCTCGTGGAGAGTGGGTTCCCTTGGCCTGTCCTCCCCCTGTTGCCCAGCAGTCCTCCCAGCTTCCCGTTGTCCTGTGCCTCTGTCCCCTGAACCGTGTGCCCACTGCCACTGACCCTAGGTCCCTGATTGTCTTGGGTTAGTGGGTTTGCCTGGGGTCCCTGTAGTGGTGGACACACTGCTGATTAACGTGTCCTGGGGACAGTGGCATGGGCCCGCTGCGTGGGTGCTGTGCTGGTGTTTCCTGAGGGGGGAGGTTTTGTGGTGGGTTGGAACTGTGGCAGGGGAACCGACAGTCCAGACGTCACTGATGGGCCGGGCTGGTCATCTTGATCCAGGTGTGCAGAGCTGCTGTCATCACTGTGGGCCTCTTCTGTGGGGGGGGGACTGGATATGGCTGGCACCTCCTGTCCGGTGACGTTGGGTAAGGGTCCTGTTGGGGTGTAAATGCATTGTTAATATATCTGTGTGTGCCATCTTGTGCAATGGGTGTGTTTTCGTCTATTACTGTGCTTGCACTATCGCCTTGGCCCTTGTGTGAGTGGTGATTGTGTGCCCTGGGTGAGTCTCTCCGTTGGACATGCTTTGGTGATGGGTGTCCATGCATTGTTGTTGCAGGCAGGGCTTGGTATTGGGATGGGTGGGTTGTGATGGTGGGGTACATGTGAGGTGGTGGAGTGATGGGGATGAGGTTAGGGGTAGGAGTTTGTGATGGTATGAAGGTAGGGTGGGGGGATATGATAGTAAAGATATGACTTACCAGAGTCCAGTCCTCCTGCTACTCCTGGGAGGCCCTCAGGATGCATAATTGCCAAGACTTGCTCCTCCCATGTTGTTAGTTGTGGGTGAGGAGGTGGGGGTCCTACGCTAGTCCTCTGAACGGCTACCTGGTGTTGGGATACCACGGAACATACCTTCCCCAATAGGTCGTTCCACCTGTTCCTGATGTCATCCCGTGTTCTTGGATGCTGTCCCACGGCATTTACCCTATTGACAATTCACCGCCATAGCTCCATCTTCCTTGCAATGGACGTCTCCTGCACCTGTGATCCGAATAGCTGTGGCTCTACCCTGATGATTTCCTCCACCATGACCCTGAGCTCCTCCTCAGAAAACCTGGGGTGTCTTTGAGGTGCCATGATGTGGTGTGAGTGATGTGTGAGGTGATGTTAGATGTGATGTGTGGGGTGATGTTTTGGGGTGTGTGGTGTTTTGTGCGTGGATGGTGTATGAGTGATGGTGTTGTGTGCCTCTGGATTCTGGTGTGGTCTTTGCTTTTCTCTCTCTCTGCTTCTTCAAAGTTTTTCAGTGTAAGAGGTTGTGGGTAATGTGGGTGTGTGTTTTATAGTGTTGTGAGTGTGTGGGTGTGGTGTGTGTATGTGTGTCAGGTGTGTGTATTTGGAATTGTCCAATGTGATTTTGTTTTGTAAGTGTGTATGTATTTTGATTGTGGCGGTGTGTACCACCAATTGTTTACCGTGGTTGAATGACTGCCGCGTTGATTCGTGAGTCGTGAAAGTGTGGGCTTATTCCTGTTGGCGTAACAGTGTGGGTTTTTGTTCCGCCAATTTATCACTGACCTTTAGTTTGGCGAACTTGTGTGGGTGGCTTCCCATGCAAAGCTATTTTCCTTAAGTGGGAAATAATCAATCCACCAAGTTTGTTTTACACCTTGCCCCATTCCTGTCTGGTGTTTCATGATTAAAGGTATATGTACATCTATTTGCATTTGTGGCTCAGTGTATTCCAATGCATCCAGTTGTATCCCATTAGGAATTGTAATCTTTGTGCCAGGACTCGTCCTCCTCCCCACTCTATGTGTTGTTGTTTGTTTCCTCTACAAGTTCCAGTCCTGGATATTTGTAATTTGCACATTTTTATTTTGCTGTCTCTGCTTCAACAAAGAGACAAACTGAAAGAGTCTTTAGAGATTTGGAGAGAACCATCCATTGGAAAACATATAAGGGTCTGCTATGCTTATTTGCACACTTGTTAGTAGTAGCACATGCTTAGGCTTAGAAAAGCCTTATTTCTGCATCTCCTGTTGGAATATTACAAGCACCTGTAGACTCAGCTCTAACTCTGGCATTGTGGACCAGGATTTACAATCTAAATACAGTATCATAAAGACTAATCCAGGGAAATGGAATGTTACTCAGAAGCTACTTTTGTATTCCTTAGCAACTTTGGGGCACTGCACAGGGGCCTCTGCACTGCCCATGCCAAGTGCATGGAACCCACCAGGGAAAGGCTGGTGGCAGAAGGGATCATTATCCGAGGGGCAGCGCTGCTTGCAGCGCTGCCTTGTCGGAAAATGATTCCCTCCACCTGTCGGCGGAAGTCTGTCGGTGGAGGAGGGTCACCATAGGCGGCCCGCACTGTGTTCAGAATATGGCAGTTCAGACCGCCATGTCGGTGGCGATCTTTGCACCGGCCGGCGGCATGGCGGTCTGAACCGCCGAGGTTCATAATGACTCCCTTGGTTTGGCAGACTGCACCACTGTGGACACAGCCACAAACCCAAATTCCAAATATCATAGTGCAAAGCCTATGACAGCACTATAGCTCAACAAGCTAAAACCAAGCCTCTCCAAATTCACAAAAGTGCTTCAAAAACACAAAGCTACCATCAACGAATGATAAACCAAGAACATTTACAAAATGCTGCAATTTAAAGTCAGAAACTTTGTAAATAAGAAAGGAGTAGACTACCTGGGAAAGCTAGCTAATTCACTATTATATACCATTGACCTACCAATTTATACTCTTACCTAAAATAGAACAAAAACCAACACCTATATAACATAAACAATTTTAAATACATAATAAAATATGTATTTTTATGAAGCAGTCAATAACAAAAATATATTACTAAAGTACATAATAAGACTAATAAGAATAATTGGTTTTACTATTTTGTTTAAAATACTCATTGGGAAAAAGATGAGACATAAACATGCACAAAGCAACTTACAAACTAAAACTTACTAGTATAGAATAAAATAATTCAATGGCAGTAAACCTAAAGTATATATAGATATTAAAATATAACAATGTCCAGTAAAAAATAAATATGTTTATTACACTTACAGTTGTGTAGCTGATGTTCTTGATCCACCTACTGTTCACAGAAATCAATCAATAAAAAAGTAAAAAATGAACCCTCAAAAGTGTGCAAATCAAATGCAAAATTAAATACACTGTACTAATCAACAGTTATTGGAATCCATAAAAAAACACTAAAACATCTAAGTAAATACTGCTCCAGGAAATCTGAAAAAGGAAAAGAACGTTTTTAAAAAGTTGGCGTTAACTTGATTTTCTTTTAAAAATGCAAAAAAATAGCGGCAAACAGTGCACTCTGACTTCCCACCCTGTAAAAAAAACATAACATAACCACCCTCACAATATGTACATCCCAAATACAATACAAACATGAGATTACAACTCTGCAACTCTCGCACATTATGCCACATAACAACGAAGCACAAACTACCACTAAAAAACCTTACCAAATAAAACAAACACCACAGGGGCGTGGCCAAGGAGACTAGCTCCCGTCGCCTGACCAGTATCTCCTCTAATCTTGCCTGACAGCACAACTCTGATCCTCTCCAGCAGCCCCAGCAGCCCCATGCCACTTGGTGTCTTTTTGGTCACCAGCGGTATGCTGCAGGCTTTCTGCTGAGGCAGTGAGGGCTCAGCCGTGGCTAATGGTGATTGCTAGGATTCCCATTGTGGGACCGAAGTGACTTGTAAGTGCTGCCTCCATTGAGGGCATGCCAGGGTTCACCTTATATCCAGAGGGGGCTTGTGAGGTGACCCTGAGATTGTTGTGGAGCTTTCTGCGGCGATTGGTCATTCCATTGATTTGGGTTCCCTGGGTGGCAGTTTTGGCACTATTGAAGGAACTTGTAGGGTCATACTCCAGGGTGGCCTTCTTAGTGGTGAAAAGGGATATTGCTCACCATTGGAAGCAGCCTGGACCCCCCCCCCCCTTGCTGCCGACCTGGCAGAGGGGGGTTTGCTAATGTGCACACCAATGAAAGTCAATATACGAGGCATGGGGTGACCCAGAAACATGATGAAATATGGGTGAGGTGGTGGGTGCATCACGGGATGTCAGCATAGTGCAATGTTGTTTGAGATGATTATGCAGTTTTGGTATTGTACTCCAGAGCTATTATTGAAAACATATCTGTTATCAAAACAAATAAAACAGACAAGAGAGCTCACACTAACTAGACCTATTCACATTCCCCTTTCTTTAAAACCTTAAATAAAAACGTAAAAAGTCTTTTAATATGACAGTCGAAGAAAAACAAGAAACGATGGCTGACACAAATGGAATGTACTTCAAAATGACATGAATAGACTACATAATACAGGTAGAGGTAAAAAAGAAATTGCTTCGAACTAAAAATAAAAAATACATTGTTTTTAACAAAAAATGTAAAAGATAAATGTTACAACTGAGAAAGAATGTGGTACCAGGCTGGGAGATGACTGGGGGTCAGTAATGTGAGCGATAGCATTAGGGGAGCAATGGCTCCTCTTAGATATTAGAAAATAATCGAGGTCCCACCCTCACCACCCCTTCACTGTACCCCTCCCCCGCTGCCACCTCAATTAAACACTTACCTTCTCAAAATGGGAAATTGGAGGTGGATGTAGAGCAGTGTTCCAGATCATTGAAGGATTCAAAGCTCTTGCACAAATTACTTTCCGGTGTGTGCTCAAAGTGAGCACAAGCTTCTCCTTATAGCAGGAGGCACCAGCTGGATATGCATGTGGAGGAGATAACCTGCCCAAAGAGCCTTGGGGGGGTCTTGGAGCCAGGCTGCCATTGCATGTGCCTAAATCAATGCAGGTATGAGGGAGCAGTCCTGTGGAATTGGTTAGGTGCATGGAACCTTGCACAAGAGTAGCTAGTGCCAGAGGGTTGTGATGAAGAGGTAGCTACGCCTTGCGTAAATGGCCTAGCAGTTTTCAGCTCTTTGAAGAAAATGGGTGAGGAAAGAAAAACACCCTTATCAGTATCTGTTGATGTTCATATTAGTTCTGGTTTGCTACTTCCAACAAGCAAAGTGTGCCCCACAGGAAAAAAGTATCCAGGAATAAACAGACTGTAGCTACTCTAGTTAGGAGTGTAGGAGAGAGAAGAGTATGGAGATTAAGGGGTTACATGTAATAAGGCAGCTGTACTAAAGGTAACTCCCTCCCTGCACTTCTACTTCAAAATAATGGTGAATAAAATTCAAGACTCTCAATCTGCAGCATATATGGCTAGAATGAGTGAAGGCATACCCATGGAAAACAGACGTAAGATGCTGGGAGTGGACAGCAAAAGTTGATAAATATGAAGAGGGAGCAGCAGGAACCACTTCCCTAGAACTTTGCCATTGAGGGACATGCATCAGGATGTTGTCATGCCTAATGCATAAAAGGTATTCCTGGAGAATTTGATGAGTGCCTCAGTGAGTACCTCACTAGAAAAGATGCTCCTGGATATCCATATAGAGATCCAGAAGAGATTTCAGACTTTGTAAGCAAACCAGAAAATATCTAAGGATTATGTTAAGGACCAGGTCAAGAGTCAAAACTAGGCAATATCACGCAGAGAACAGTGGCATTGAAAGTTAATATGGAACATGCTCAGTGTGAGATTGAGAACAACTCTTGAACAGTTCTAAGGTCCCTGAGCCAATCTCTGAAGGAAGATGTGGAGAGATTGAAAAATCACTCCAGCCAGAATAATCTGAGAATTCTACTAAGTGTACCTGAGGGTCTCAAGGGCGAATCTTAAGGGGGTTGTGATCAATCTTCTTTAAGAAGGAATCTTGGTGGATATCTCAGCAGTTTATATCGGAAGAAAAATACAGAGATTCCTTTAGGCTCAAGCAGAATTGAAAGAAGCCTAGTAGAATATTGATTAACTTTCAAACCTATAGTGTATACCTATAGTGTAAAAGAAAATACCCTAGCTAGTGTATTAAAATCAAAGAAACCAGAAGGGAAGGACTTTACTTACACAATTAAATCTGATATCTGTAGAGTGATCGGGCAGAGAATGGCAGATATGGTGAAGCTGGGAGCCAAAGTGCAGCTAATATTGTTGGCAATGTTCAGGATTGTGTAGAAATGTGAAAGGAGTAAAGGTAGGACAGTAGATAAGGCAGATGACTTGATTAAGTACATGCGTAGCTCAAGGTAGCACTATGGCCCTCATTACGACCCCAATCATTGCAAACAACAATACCCTTAAAATGAAAGGCCAACAAAATTATCTATACAACATAGAACAACATAGGTGAAGATAGAAAAACTATTTATTCATATAAATATATATTCATTCATATACTTATACATACATGTTGGCCTTTCCTTTTAAGGGCATTGTTGTATGTAATGATTATTTTCCACCCAGCCCTTTGGGGTTTATGGGTTACCCTCTGTGGTTTATAAGTACTCATTACGACCCTGGTAGTTGGTGATAAAGTGGCGGTAATACCGCCAACAGGCTGGCGGTAAGTACTGCCAAATTCTGACCATGGCGGTGATAACTCCCATAGACAGCCAATGTGCCACACTGACCGCCAGGGAAGAAACAACAGTCACCACGGTGGTAGCCGCCAACAGCCAGGCGGAAGACAAAGTATCGCCCACCATATTATGACAGTGCAAACTGCAACCTTTTCTGGGGTGGTACCAACGCCATCAAAAGCCTGGCGGAAACAGTGCTCAGAAGTCAAAGTACTCACCATTGGAGACACAGGGAAGAATCACGCCGCCATGGAACCAGAACTGCAACTTCCGATGATCTTTTACGTTATGCTCCACGAAGACGACAACGGTGAGCACAGCCGCATAGCACACAAGGGAGGGGGGAGGAAAACGAGAGTAAAACACACACGCACAACACACACCCCACACACACATGCCATACACACAACCAGCTGCACAAAAAAACTATTTATCCCCTTAAATTGGCTGAATAATGCAAGGACAACAGAAATTGACTAAAGTGATTGTCAACATCAAAAATAATAAGTCGATGTGGCAATGAAACAGATATGTACAAATGTACAAAAAAGGGACACTGCCCAGTCCACAGTTCGCAGGGGCCATATGGCCACAGGGCAAAGTCCAAGTCCCCACTCGCTCCCTGCACCAATACAGAGAGAACACTGCAGGGGCATCAGTTGGCAAATAGGCAGGCAGCTCAGGGGGAGTGGGGCACCTCAGCCGGAAGCAGAAACAAGGCAACTGGTTCTGCAGAGGGCAACATGCCCTGTGCTTGGTCCTGGGGCGTGCAAGTCTACAGTCTCTTGAGTGGTTGACTTGCCCACTGGTTCTGTAGGGGGCAACATGCCCTGTGCTTGGTCCTGAGGAGTGCAAGGCCACAGTATCTCGAGTGGGTGGCACTGTAGCCCGTGAGGCTGGATCACATGGCGTCCGCCAGCGGTGACGGCTGCACTGTGGTGGTGGTTGTAGGAGGCTCCTGCTCAGCCCCTGCACCCTCCGATGGTTGCACTGTGGTGGTGGTGGTTGTGGCAGGCTACTGCTCAGCCCCTGCACCCTCCGATGGCTGCACTATGGTGGTGGTGGTTTCGGGAGGCTCCTGCTCAGCCCCTGCACTCACTGATGGCTGCACAAACATGGCTGGTGGTGGGGGCTCTGTGACAGCTGCTGGTTCAGGCTCCTTCCCCTCCTTGCTGGCTGGTGCAGGCTCCTTCCCCTTCTTGCTGGCTGGTGCAGGCTCCTTCCCCTTCTTGCTGGCTGGTGCAGGCACTTTCCCCTTCTTGCTGGCTGGTGCAGGCTCCTTCCCCTTCTTGCTTGCTGGTGGAGGCTCCTTCCCCTTCCTGCTGGCTGGTGCAAGCTCCTTCCCCTTGATGCTTGCTGGTTCAGGCTCCTTCACCTTCAGTATCTGTGGCTTGGAATCCTTTCCGTTACAAGTAGGTCCTGATGAAACTGGACCCGTGAACTGTTTGGAAGAGGTGCTTGGCTGGGTCCTTGACACCCTGGTCATTCATACAGGACGGGGTGAAGGGTAGGGAAGAGGTCAATCTGGGAAAGGAAAAACGTTTTATGGACATTGGGGTGGGAAGAGAGAGAAGTAATGAGAGTGGAGAATGAGGGAGTGGTTGTTGAAGGTGTTTGTCTGTTGGATTTTGGTGCAGGTGCATGGGTTGTATGCTGTTGTGAGGTGGATAGCTGTTGGGTGTCTGAGTGCTTGTGTTTGTATACTTTAGGGGGGTACAGACCCAGTGGGAGAGGACACAGGGGACGTGTGCATGGAAGTTGTGGAGGTGTCTGCCAGTGAGGTGTGTGTTCTGATTGGTGTGGTGATGATGCTGGTACTGGATGGTGATGTAGTGCATGCAGGTGTGAGTGTGGACAGAACTGGGTGGGAGGTTTAGGAGGAGCAGGAAACAGTGGAAATAGTGGATGTTGTTGTGTCTGCAACTGAATGGTGTTTGTGTGAGTGCCTGTGGGATGAAGTGTGGTGCTTGTGTTTACCTGTGAACCCCTTCGGTGTTGTCCTGTGTGCATGCTCGTCTGGCTGTTTGCTTGGGATGGGTTGGGGTTGAGGAGAATGGGACTGGAAAGTGGAAGCTGGAGGGGGGACGGTTGAAACAGGGACAATGGCTGCCATCAGAGAGGAGGCCAGAGCCTGGATCAATCTCTGTTGGGCCACCAATCCACTGTAAATGCGCTCCAGGAATGCATTAGATTGCTTTATCTGGGCTGTCAGCCCCTGGAAGGTATTCACAATGGTTGATTGCCCTACAGAGATGGCTCCCAGGAGGTCAATAGACTCCTCAATCAGGGCAGCAGGGCTCACTGGGGCAGGGCCTGAGGTGCCTGGGGTGAAGGAGATGCCCACCCTCCTGGGTGAGCAGGCACGGGCAACTCCCTGAGGGACTGCTCGGAGGGCAGTGCTGGTATGGGGGTGGCAGCTGTACCTGTAGGTGGGGTGGTCACAGAGATGTCCGCCACCACCAGGGAGCTCCCATCGGAGGGGGTATCTGAGTATGTATTCTCCCCTCCAGTCTCTGCTGTGGTGCTCCCCTCACCCTCCCTCCCACTGGTGCCCTCAGCGTCGGTGGACTCTGCCTCCTGGGTCCTGTGGGATGAAACTCCCTCTGTCGCCGGTACCTCTTCTCCTCTGCCAGATGCACATAAGGACAGGATGACAAAACAAGAAAGGGGGGGAGAGAGACAAAGGATACACTGGGTCAATGACTGCACCAACACCACAGTTGATGTACACAGCACCCTCACACACAGAGGACAGGCCTACGCACTATGCATTGCACTACCAGTGATATTGATAGCCACCAAGGCATGAGGAGGAGCACACACTGTCAAATGCAGCACACCTGGGACCCACGCAGCCCTGGCCAGTAGTGGATGCTTACAAGCTAGGTAGGCAGTGTTTCCCTTTCAGACCCTTAGCCACCCGAGGACCTATGCTGCTATGTCAGGCCTGGCCTAGGGGTACCCACTCACACACAACCACCACCAGAATACCGCCCCTTTCAGTCATTTCCTTCAATGATGGCACCTGTACTCACCCCCTTGTGGCTGCCGTGATGCACTCAAGCACCCATCCAGCTCTGGCCACCGCCAGTATGCGGGCTATCAGGGGAGTCAGGGTTCGACGGGAACCCCTTCCTCGTTGAGAGGCCATCCCGAGCTGGGACTCCACGGTCTTCTGTGCCCAGCGTCTCAGGTCCTCCCACCGTTTGCAATAGTGTGTGCTCTGCCTTCCATAGATCCCCAGGGTCCACACCTCCTTGGCGATGGCATGCCATATACCCTTCTTTTGATGGGCGCTGACCTGCAGAGGCAATACAGACAGGGGAACACCATTAGACAAACAGTCCAGCCTGTAACACGAATGATCCACCATACCCGTTTCCATCACTATTGGCACACACATAGCCCAGCACTCAACGTGTACCCAGCCAAGAGGACATCCCTTCCCCCTTACACAATGCCTTCAAACACACCTCCATACATTCATGCCACATGCATCGTGCCCACAGTGAACTCACCTGTTGGTCTGGAGGCCCATGCAGCAGTCCCTACTGGGGTAGGACCCCATCCACCAGTCTTCCCAATTCCTCTGAAGTGAAGGCTGGGGCCCTTTCCCCGGTCACACGAGCTATGGTCGGTTCCAGACACAGGTCACAGCAGCACATGCAGTGTAGGTCCTCTCCTATGTAAGGTCAGGAAACAAGTCACGTCCGCAGTGGTGCATACCGTCACCGCCAGTGTAGATCACCATTGGCCACTGTTCCCAATAGGGTCCAATATTAACCAGTGAGGAATTGCACAGCGGTTCCCGACCGCCTCCCGCCATGGCCCACAATGTCAGCGGCATTACCTCACTTCCACCTGTCCCTCCACCCAGGACAGGCGGACCCCATTTCAGGGGGTGGCAGATTTATGGAATAATGCTGTGTCACAGGAGAAATAGGCACATACTTGACAAATCACACTGTCCCATAACATGTTTACAGATTGCAGACTACTGTTGTGGCTCCATTGTTCAGTTTGTGACAGCTTCCTCACTCTTTTTTCACTTAGATACCTACTGCTGTGGATGAATAGGAGATAGAGACATACCCCTGTGTACAAATTCCTAGTGGACTTGGCTACACTGGTAGACAGGCACATTATTCTCACCTGTAGACTGGACAGGGCCACCATCACAGAGCTGTGTGCCCAATTGGAGCCTGACCTGATATCTGCTATCTGTCATCCCACTAGGATCCTTCCTCTTGTGCAAGTGCTATCAGTTATCCATTTCCAGGCAACTGGTTCTTTCCAAGTGACAGTGGGCTTGGCAGTAGGGCTGAGAGGGGTGTCCATGCATTGGTACAACATGCAGGGCTTGGCATTGGGATTAGAGAGATGTGATGGTGGAGTGTGTCAGGTGTAGTGGAGTGATGGGAGTGAGGGTATGTGATGACATGCAGGTAGGGGGGTGTTAGTAGTAGAAAGTTGACTTACCAGAGTCCAGTCCTCCTCCGACTTCAACCAGGCCCTCAGGATGCAGTATTGCCAAGACTTGCTCCTCCCATACTGTGAGTTGTGGGGGATGGGGGGGGGGGGGTCCACCACCAGTCCTCTGTATAGTGAGCTGGTGTCTTGCTGCTATGGAACGTACCTTCCCCCATAGGTTGTTCCACCTCTTCCTGATGTCGTCCCTTGTTCTGGGGTGCTGTCCCACGGTGTTGACCCTGTCCACGATTCTCCATCTTAGCTCCATCTTCCTGGCTATTGATATCTTCTGCACCTGTGCTCCAAATAGCTGTGGCTCTACCCTGACGATTTCCTCCACCATGACCCTTAACTCCTTCTCAGTGAGACAGGGGTGCCTTGGTGGTGCCATGGGTGTTATGTGACGTGAGTTGGTGAGGTTGTGTTGGTTAATGTGTTGGGGTGTGTGAAGTGGGGTGCATGACGGATGTATGGGTATATGTGGTATGTGTATGTAGTTGTGTCAGTGGTCTTGGTGTCAGTCTGGTGGCTATGATTTGTAATCGTAAAGGTTTGTGGGTAATGTGGGTGTGTGTTTTATAGTGGTGTGGGTGTGGTGTGTGTATGGGTGTCAGGTGTGTGTTGTTTTAATTGTCCAATGTAGTGTTGTTTTTGTCTGTGTGTGTCCATTGTGAGCGTGGCGATAGGTACCGCCAATGGTTTGCCGCCATTGAATGTCCGCCGTGGTGATTCGTAGGTCATAATGTGGTGGGCGTTGTTCTGTTGCCGTAACGGTGTGGGTTTTCATACCGCCACTTTATCACTGACCTTTGGGTGCCGTATTTGTGTCTGTGGCTGAATTCTGTCGGATTGGTGTGTGTGTGTCGTAATATGGTGAACAGATATCCTCTGCCGCGGCGGTAAGTTGGCCGCCATCAGCGTGGCGGTAAGCGGGATTGACCGCCAGGGTCATAATGAAGGCCTATGTGTTCTATTAGTAAAGGGGAGTGAGCATTTCTTATATTTTTCTCTTTGTTCTCTTCTTCCGTTATACTGGGCGGCAAGGGCAATTGGGTGGGATAGAGGTTGAGGGGGGAATCTGGTATGGGGGGACCTTGACTTCCCACTCTAGTTGGGTCATTACCATGATTGCAAGAGATAAATTCTGTTTTCCCCCTTGGGGCCAGCCCAGATTTTGATAATTGGTATGCCACAGAATTTGGGGCAGGTTCCTTCGGTGGGTCATAGGGGTGGATTAGAGGGTGGGGAGCATAATGGGAGAAATAAAAATGCTGGTACAAGAGAGAGGGTGGGACAAAGCTAACCAATGACATCAGGCAGATAGGTTAGTAGCAGCAATGTCAATGACCCCTGTTCCAGAAGTAGCAGAGATAAATATGTCAGTATTTTAATTATAGCTGTGTGCAGTTATTAATATCATAAGAAATCCATTTAACCTTTATGGAATGCAAGGTGCTATTTTGTACACAAGGATGTGTACAGCAAGCGGTTAGTATAGATCAATCAATCTGTGCAAAAGGTGTGGCTATATTTATTAGGAAAAATGTCGGGGTGGAGCCTGTAGAGTTCAGGATAGATGACTCAGGTAGGTGGGTAATTGTCAAATTCTTATCTATGCAAGGTAATTTCACTTGTACAGGCTACTATGGGTCAAAGTGTGATTATGTAGAGCCACTAAACACATTAACAATTAATTTGTTAGGTTTCCCTGCCCCATTTTTGCTTGGAGGAGACTTCAGTGTTGTCCTAGATGGAGAGTTAGACAGGTCAGCCAAGAGAGGTGTTATAAGTAAATAGGAAAGACATTAAGAAATTTAATGCAGGATTATGGCCTATGTGATATATGGCATAAAAGAAGAGGGAATCAGAGGGGTTATATGTTTTCTTAAAGAATATTTGACCTCCTCAAGAATAAACTTTTTCCTTGTGGATGTGAATTTTTTCCACAAAATAGGAGAGGTTAAGTCCAACACATTGCCCGGGTCATTCAGCAGTCTTGTTGATAACACACTATTCAGCTCTTAAAATCAAGGTGAGAGAGCCAGTAGATATAGTCCTCCTCTCAGGATGGTAGATGTGCTAATGAAAGAGTGTAAATTATATTTTGACTGCTGGTACAGAAAATTGCAACATGATATGGGATGCATATAAATCCTATATCTGTAACAAAGTAGCATTTAAGTTGAAACTGGAAAGGGAAGAGTTTAAGAGCGTTGAAGAAGAAATCCAGCAGCTAGAGAAAAGGTTGGTGGTGGCAGATTCGGAGGATGAAAAATAGAACATAACCTTAAAAAAGGAGGCTTTTAAGCTGTTGGTGGAGAGGGGAAGGAGAGGAAAGTGGGAGGTGAATGTCAGAGCCAATTTGAATATGGTGATAAGAGTAGCTGCCTCATTTTCTGGAATTCGAAGATGGAGAAGCAAGAAATGTCATCATTGAATTAGTGTTGAATAATAAGGGTAGTAGGTCTAATAATTCTGATGAAATGGAGGCATGCCCCTTGAAAACGTTTAAGAAGCTATTCACAGAAGCAGTGTGGTTGAATAGAGCAAAATTTGAAAAATGACTTAAAGACAAACAGCTCCAGCTCCAGAGAATGGCCAATTCAGACTGTTAATTTATGCAGAGAGAGGTGCTGATGAAATATGAGACCGATTAAATTGAACCAGTAACTTTAAAGCAGTTCATCCAGATGCCCTGCCTGAAGAATTTTGTAAGGCCACGTAGGAAGCCATGGAGTGAGGCTACTGTATCGTTAATTTTAAAACCTAATAAAGGTGCAAAGTTGGTTGAGTAAAATAGAGCAATATCATTATTGGCTTTTTATTATAAGATTATTGCAGGTATCCTTATCAGAAGACTAACAGGGGTAATAAAGCATGTAAGACATGTCAGAGAGGTTTTTTTCCAGGGAAGCTATTGCATGATCCAACTCATCTTTTAATTTCCTTCATTGATTGCGTTTTGCAAAGGAAAGTCAGTTTGCAATTATAACCATTTATGTAGCCAAGCCATTTGACAGAGTAAACTGGATTACCTGTAGGAAGTGATGGTAGCGTTTGGATTAACTACAATCTTCGCATATGCAACAAAACAAATATGTCTGCTCCATCTGCCCACCTTTTGCTAAGTCAGTTGGACTAGGCAAGGAGGTCCCCTTTGTCTGTTTCTATTTACTATCTATGTAGAAATCTTTCTGCAGGTATTGAGGAACGATGAGGAGATAGTCCTCTACATATTTGGAAACCAGGAGTAAACGGCTGCTCTATATTTGGAAGAGTTAATATTACATTCTAAGGATCCTAATTCTGTGTTTCCTGAGATGAAGGAAATCTCAGACAGTTTGGTAGGTTTTAGGGATATCAGATTAATAAATCTAAAATGGAAATATTGGGTTGGAATTTGGAAAATATCAGGTCTTGCATTCAATCCAAAATTAGACGTCTTTGAATTGAGGTATCACAGAAGATAGAAGAAATCCTAAAAATTATTCTGGGCAAAGTGATGAAAGAGGTTTGCAAGTTGTTGAGTTAATGGGCAAACCGTCCCTTAAGCACATAGATGCTTGTAAATCAGATCAAAATGATTGCAGTACTTAAACTGACTTTACTTTTTAACAGCATCCCACTCTCCTTCGGTAAGGAGCTTATTGCTGTGATACAGGGGAAGATAAACCTATTCATTTGGGCCTCAAAAGGCCCGAGATTGGCATGGAAATAAAATGAGTCGGTTGGCTAAAGGAGATTTAGCTACACCTTTCACTTTAAGAATAGTTGAGCTTTGCTCGCTAATTCCAATGACTCATACAGAGGGAGCCTATAATGTAGTGTGTTAGGAGCCTAAGGCAGGAAGGTTTTCTATATGAGTATGGAAAACAGATTTTTTTTTAAAAGGTACACCTGAAAGTACTACGGGGTTTTATAGAGATATAGTATAGGGTCAGGAAAATATTAGTAATAGTCTACCATTTCACCTATGCAGCAGTATGTAATTCACCTGAGACTCCATCTTTTCTGAAGGTTAAGATGAGCTCCGAATGTTGAGGGCTGGTATAAAACAGTCGGGATAGTTGAGGGAGGGTTCTGACCTTGTTACCTAGAGTGCTTTTGTGGAAGTAATTGAAGGTAAAGTTTGTAGCTTTAAGTATCTTCAACAGGCCTCGTATTAGTCTAATCAAACTTGGCATACAAAGGAAGACTGGGAGTATGAGAGGACCCTAACCAATTGAAAAAGGAGGTGTCGATCTGGTATTAAGAATTTATAAAAGCAGACTAGGAGTACACGAAGATCCAGGAACATAACTGGAAAGGACACTTGCCAAGCATAAAGCAACCTGATTTATGTCAATTTTCTTTGAATCTATCTTATGCTATAGTATGATCCACTACCTTAAAGAAGAATCACATTTACACTTTTGACACAATCTACCTGCACCTAGAAGGTTGACAAAATTCAATGCAGGTAGAGTGCCTACCTGCAGAAGATGCGGATAGAGAGAAGTGAACAAAATGCACATGTTTTTAAACTGTCTAGCCCTAAAGGTGTTTTCGTACAAAGCGAGCAGTAAATAATACTGTCAACAAAGGTGCAGGTAGGCCTTTATATGAGAATTGTTGATATGTACATGCCTGCATCTCTTCTGTCTGTCAGAAGTGCCTTTTTTATTTGATAAGTATTACCAGGCAGGAGATAGGAGTTAACTGGTTAAAGTCAAAACCGCCAGCTACTCAAAAACTGGTTAAAGGCTGTAGAGAGAGTGTGCTCTATGTACATAGCCTGACAGCATAACAGGAGAGGGTAACATTTTATGTTTGTGCACCTTACGTGGAGATCATGTGTAAATACGTGGAGATAGTTCAATGTTTAAGCCAAAGTGATGGTAGTGGCCGTTAATTTTGTGTGAAGTCCCTGGTGGCCCCATATTACCGAAATGAAATTCAGCTAGATTAGAGTATACTCAGTACACAACTGGTATGTGAAGGCAAATGAGTACAAAAACCGGAAACGTTACAAATGGTTATTATAAAGTTTGTTCAAAATGTATGCAAAAATATTGTTAAAATGTTTTAAAACTGTTAAAATGGAGTAAACAACTACAAATGTATATGAGAAGTGTACAATAAATAGTAAAAAATATAGCAACAATGCATTGTAAAACATGCAAAAATACAATATACTATGTTAAAAAATATATATATTTGAAAATAGATTTATGAACAATTTTGTATAAATGTTTAACATATATATGTCTAAAAAGTATGTTAAAATACAGCACATGTAATACTGTACCAAATGATGCACGACTTTAACAGTGAACATGATGTATGTTTTCTTTCCAAAAACTGTATGTATCAAAAATAAAAATACAAAATGTGCATTAAATTAAATAAAGCACATGATTACAAAATTTGTAGAAAAATTAACAAGTATGGTTTATTATTAAATAAACACACACACACTTTTGCCAAGTAACAATTACAAACTATTTTGGGGAAGGTGTTGAGCGCTAAAATGTTAAGAATATCCATTCCCACTCCAATGTAAACCATTTTGGGGAAGGTGTTGGGCACTAAAGTGGTAAGTTTTACTATTCTGACACCAATCTAAACCATTTTGAAGAAGGTTTTGGACACTAAAGGGGTCAAATGTACCCCTCAAATCCAAATCTTCAATGTAAATTATTTTGGCGTAAATTTTGGACACTAAAGGGGTCAGATTGTCTATTCCAAGTCCAGTGTAATCCATTTTGAGGAAGGTGTTGGACACTAAAGGAGCAATATTTACTATTCCCAGTCCAATCAAAATCATCTTGGGGAATCAAATTTACTATTCGCACTCCACTCAAAACTACTTTGAGAAAACTTTTGGAAATTGAAGTGGTAAGATTGACTATTCTCACTCAAATAAAAAACCATTTGGAGGAAGGAGGTGGACACTGAAGGAGTGAGATTTACTAGTCCTACTACAATACGATCAATCGGGGATGATTTTGGACTTTATGGGGGCATTATGACCCTGTTGGTCTCCACACCGCCAGAGTTGCAATGGCGGTCTGACTGCCTCCAAAGCGGTGGTCTGACTGTTTTGGAGGCGGTCTGACAATCAGATTACGACTGTGGCGGTTTCGCCACAGTAGGACCACCAGCACCGCTAGTTTCCCTCCACAAGAAGGCTGGCAATGCTGGTGGTCCTAATCTGCCAGGGCAGCCCTGCATGCAGAGCTGCCCTGGGATTACAACCCCTCCTCTCCACCAGCTTTTACATGCCGGTAGCATCGCCATGTAAAGGCTAGCAGAGAAAGGGTGCAGGGGTCCCCAGGAGGGCCCCTGCACTGCCCATGCACCTGGCATGGGCAGTGCAGGGGCCCCATGGCAACCCCATCACACACCTCACTTCCTGCTTTGCAGACAGTGAACAGTGCTACGGGTACAAAATGTATCAGCCGGCACCAATTATATAGGCTGTTCCCCACTGGGCGAGCAGGCAGACACATAGGTTCAGCCTGCTGCCCCAGCGGGGAACTCTTAACGGGGCACACGGGAAGGCGGACGCACTGGCGACAACCTGACTGCAGAAGTTGGGCGGACACCCGTTTCCGTCCGCAAAACTCAAAATGACCCCACAAAAGGGTAAGATGTACTATTTCTACTCTGATCAAAATCATGTTGGGGGAGGAGTTGGAGACTAAAGTAGTAAAATTTAGTATTTCCACTCTAATCAAAACCATTTTGGGAAAGGTTAAACACTAAAGTGATATAGATAAATGCCCATAAATAGCACATAAAAAAAATAGCAAACAATATGAGCACCATTTGAAGAAAATTTAAATCAAGCATTAAAACGTTACATGTAACTAAAACATACGTATATATCATAATGGGGGGTAGTTATAGTTAGGACCATGTTTCCATAGAAATTCGTTTTTGACTTGCCTATATCTTGCTTCACTAAATTTTCCCAAAAAATAGTGTCACAATGATTCTTGTAGCTCATGGAAATGTTTGGGATGATCCGCCAAGTGGGGCTGAGAAAAAGGGGGTTCAAGAAACGTTGCATTTCCCATATTAATTCCCATAGGATTCTTTAAACATGACTACAGGCCAAACCACTGAATTACACCAAATTTGGCAGAAAGCTAGCTGTTGGTACGCAGATTACGCTTTTGCTTATTTGGTGTGAATCTGTTCAGCATTTCACAAATATTTATTGAATAATTCACACAATTCGCAAATTTTTCATGAATGCGTGTGCAAAAAGAAGCATTGCAATTGGCTGACTGCAACCTTACTACAAAGCTGTGGCTGCCAATTTATTTCAGGGAACATGGTCCCCAGGGGTGACAACCCAAACTGAAAGGGGCATAAGGGATCAGGTTGAAGGTACCCTGACCGCAGTGGTTTGATACAGGTGTGTTTTATGTGCAAATTATGGGTTTAAAATAATTTTGCATCACTGTGAATTTTCATGAATTATGCACAAATATGTAAACATTTGAAAGAAAAATCACAAACTCATTCATTCACTAATTCATTCAGTCATACATACACTCAGAGACTCATGCATACACTCACACCCACTCAGACACACATGCATCCCTTCACACCCAGTCAGACTCTCACAGCCACTATCAGACCTGCTCAAACACTCACGCACCCACTCAGAGATCCACTGAGAGAGACAGGCCCTGTGGCCAACCTGCACTTCCCACAGCAAAAGGACATGCTTGGAGTGGGGTTGGGTGGTTATAAGGGCTTGGCTGCAAGGCCTGGTTGCAGGCCAGGCCTTGCTACCAACCCCCACCACGCATGGCCGAAGGTCGTGCGTGGCAGGGTTTGGAATAATGTATAGTAATTAAAATTGCTTTACATTAAAAAACATTGAAATTCCCTGGGAAAACCAAAGGTTACAGGGATGTTATGGTTAGGTTCTGAATTCACTCATTCAAAACCGCAATCTGCTTCCCTCCTCACGATGTAGGTGCCAGCGACGGCCACTCCTCTGCCTATAATCCACCTCAAGATCTTCAACTTGCAAAGATAGCGGCACACTGTAGTCCAATAAAGTTAGTTGATTGGCAAAGAACAATGCCCTTATTCGCGTTCAGTGTGCACGGCCCTCTGACACTAATGACTTTGCTATTGAGTCTCATCTCAGCAGATTGAAGGGGTAAGCGGGTTGCATGTGTGAGACTGTGGTAGGCACCATGCCACAGGAGGGTCAGAGGACTCCTATGACGGGACTTTCCTCCCAATTGAACACGGCTCCCACTGCCCAGAAAGACTTAAAAACAAGAGGTCACGCATGAATATTTGGACGCTTTGTGCAGAGATCAAAGATACGTTTCTGACGCTGAGACTTGCATTCACCATGAGGCAGATCTTGGACGTACATGAAAGTCATCACATCTAGTACATCCGGGATTGTGTTAGTTTATTAATGTGCGCTGTTCGTCCTACAGGAGGATGAATGACTGGGAGACCAAAAGAACAGCCATTGCCCTATTGCTCTTTAATGAGGACTTGGAAGTAGAGCCTGACAACAGTAGAGATGTGGGCAAAACCGCTGTTGAGTTATCTTTAAAACAAAATTTGCCCACTTTAGAAAAACCCTCAAAGAGGGAGTTAAATAAATGGTGGGAAATCACTTCAGTCACTAATTATGTTCAGGTTGGATATGTCCCTAGGGGGCTCAAGATTACAACTGTTCCCACCTATAAAAATCCCAAACCAGAATTATTGAAGGAATGGCCTATATGGCCAAAACCAGCAAAGTGATGCTAGAAATGTTGGTGAAGTACACCAGAATTGATCTAGATGAAACCGACAAACAACTTGCTACTGTGCGTGAAGTCGTGGATAAACACAGGGATGAAACAATAGTGATAGAATTTCTAAATAACATGGAAATCAAGTTCAATAAATACAAACACGAGATCATGTTCAAGGAACATTGAAAATTCATTTGTGACAAAAAAAATCACACTGAAGGCAGAATGTAAACTTTTGCAAAGTGTTTTGACTCATTGCATAGAGATCTGAAGTGAGTCAACCACAAAGACAGCAGGAAGTACTTGAAACTGGCTCAAGTTTGGACCTTAGTACTGATCGTGAAGAATCTGCAAGGAATATCCTATTAAGGAACACATCCTTTGACTTTCTATCAGAAATTGCAACTGCTGAAACAGAAGCAAGACACTCCAGCGCAGAACTTACAGAGAGGAGGAGAAAGGGACAAAGGCAGAGGCACAGCAAAAGGAAAAGGTCAAAAAGGAGGGGGGCAGGAACAAGTGGAAGAAAATGAAAATTGGACCACCACTAATTCATCCATCATCTCCCCTCTAAGATAATTCAGTAGTGAATTTGTAAGATTGTCCTTTCAATAAAGAAGAAGCATCTGTACTCCAGTTGGATCTGTCCTTTTGTCCAAGGAATTATTTCAACTATACTGATACTTGCATACAATTGTTTCTCTTCATCAGAAAATTAAAGCTTCAAAAGCATTTTAAAATGAATGAGGCAAGAGGCCATATGCAACCCAGTAGTAGATTGGATACTATGGATACTGAGTGGCAGTTACAGGATAGTGAGCCTATTATCTCCATACATGAAGTGGAAACTAATTAACAAAGTGTAGGAGGAGAAATTAGTTGGGGAGGTTCTGAGTGACTTGGGCTTTACATGTCTAGTAGTAGTGGTCTGAAACCCAAGTCAAAGTACATGCCTTTCATCGTATATGACAACATAGAGGATGTCCATTATGTAATGCATCATACTTTTGTGTCTTGGGATACATATATGCATGCCATACAAATGTATCATGATTTGTTACGTCATTGGCATTGGGAAGATCTTTTGGATTTGTACTTATACAGATTTTTGAAACAGGAACATCTAAAGGTGCCCTGTACATATTTTCTTCCTAAGACTCATAAAAACCCCATGCAACCATCGGGGAGCCCTATAAAGGCGGTCTGCTGGACAACACTGCAATATTCTTAGATAAACATTGGTCACCTCATGTAATGGATTTGAGGTCATACCCTCAGGACACCACTGACTTCCTTAAAAAAAGGAATACACAGTGTAACTTGAAAAGACACATACAGTATTATCACGTTAGATGTGTGATTTCTATATACAAGCATTAATCAAGACCAAAGGGTTGGCGCCTGTATGTATTTCTTTAGAAGTAGACCACTATACTATAGAAATACAAATGTTAAATGAAATGATGACCTACTGCATAGCTGACAACATACTTCAGTTTGAGAACACCTAGTACAGACAAATGACAGGGACAGTGATGGGCACCTGCTTCACCCCCAGCTTCACAAATGTATTCCTTGGCTAGTGGGACTAGCAGGTGGTCTGGGTGGAGCATAATGAAAGGCATATTCAATAAAAACCCTTGTAAGTTTGTTACATCGAAAACCTGTTCCTTATTTGGGACAGGAATATTCCTTTAGCAATAGAGTTCATTATGAAATTAGGAAAAATTAGCCTAAAGTAAAGTTTCACATATAAATTCAGTCATGAATATATAGAGTACCTAGATATTCCTGTATATGTCAGAAATACCAAACTCAGTACTACCTTACAATGAAAGGCCACAGCTGGCAACAGTGTGCTACATGCAAACAGTTATCAATCAAGCACACTAAAACGTGAGTATCTCTTATAGAGAACCACTGAGGGCCCATAGGAAGTGTAGCAATGATTCAGATTTCAACAAAGAGCAGGAGCTCATAATTAACAGATTCAAGCAATAGGGATACCCAAATAAGATTTTGCAAGAGGCCCGATCTAAGGTACAGTACTGGAAGTTCACTTTAAGAACAGGGAGACTTGAGTTAACAGGAGGATTACTAAAGAGACAGCCCCCAGGTTATTACAACCTTGAATAATAAATCAAGGAAAATTAGGAACCTTCTGAAACACCACTGGGCCTTACTTGAAGCAGATCCTGTAATAGGAGAAGATATACCAGATTTTCCAACTATTACGTTCAGAAAAACTAGGTAAATTAGCGAGAAAATTGTACTAAGCTACATCTCTCCTGATAAATCTACTTGGTTGGCCATAACAGGATTTAATAGATGTGCCTCATGCAAGGCCTGTAAGACCAGTAAAAACAGAGATCACTATACACTTCCATCTGGCAGATTGAAAAAATCAATATCAATAGTGCCCTTGTGGCCTTAATAATGTTGAGCTGGACTGTTCCCATGGGGAACAGGGTCAAGACTGATTTGTATATGGCTGGGTCCAAACCGCAGTGGCATGGTGAGCAAACAAATTGATGGATTAAACCCAGATCTGTGACTGGGGATACATGTTTGATTGGTTCCGCATTCAATCCATCATTTGTGTTTGTTTGGTTTTTGTCACCATAAGTGCGCCGGGTATGCCCAGATGTGGGTCCGGAGCTCACTGTGCCACTGGATTCAAGCTAACCTGGCTGATGAAGGGTGATACCCTGAAACTGGGCCCAGGATGCTTGTTTCCGGTCCAGGGAGAACCTGGACTGGCAATTCGAGCTGAACTGTTCCCATGGGGAACAGGGTCAAGACTTATTTGCATATGGCTGGGTCCAAACTGGGGTGGCATGGTGAGCAAAAAAAATAATGGATTAAACCCAGATCTGTGACTGGGGTGAATGTTAGATTGGTTCTGCATTTCGTCCACCATTGTGTTTGTTTGCTTTTGTCACCATAAGTGGGCTTGGTATGCCCAGATGTGGGTCCCAGGCTCACTGTGCCACTGGATTCAAACTAGCCTGGCTGATGAAGGGTGATACCCTGAAGCCGGTCCCAGGGTTGCTTGTTTCCGGGCCAGGGAGGACCTGGCCTGGCAATTTGGGATGGACTGTTCCCATGGGAAACAGGGTCAAGACTGATTTGCATATGACTGGGTCCAAACTGGGGTGGCGTGGTGAGCAAAAAAATTGACAGATTAAACCCAGATGTGTGACTGGCGGTGAATGTTTGATTGGTTCTGCATTCCGTCCATCATTTGTGTTTGTTTGCTTTTTGTCGCTATAAGTGCGCTGGGTATTCCCAGACATGGGTCCCGGGGTCACTGCGTCACTGGATTCAAGCTAGCCTGGCTGATGAAGGGTAATACCCTGGAACCGGTCCCAGGATGCTTATTCCCGGTCCAGGTGGCAGTTCGGGCTGGACTCTTCCCAAGGTGAACAGGGTCAAGACTGATTTGCATATGGCTGGTTCCAAACTGGGGCAGCATGGTGAGTAAAGAAAATGATGGATTAAACCCGGATCTTTGATTGGGGGTGAATGTTTGATTGGTTCTGCATTCCATCCATCATTTGTGTTTGTTTGATTTTGTCACCATAAGTGCGCCTGGTATGCCCAGACCTGGGTCCCAGGCTCACTGTGCCACTGGATTCAAGCTAGCCTGGCTGATGAAGGGTGATACCCTGAAACCAGTCCCAGGATACTTGCTTCCAGTTCGGGGAAGACATGGCCTGGCAGTTCATGCTGGACTGTTCCCATGGGGATCAGGGTCAAGACTGATTTGCATATGACTAGGTCCAAACTGGGATGGCATGGTGAGCAAACAAATTGATGGATTAAATGCAGATCTGTGGCTGAGGGTGAATGTTTGATTGGTTCCGCATTCCGTCCATCATTTGTGTTTATTATGTTGGCAGCACTAAACTACTGCTAAAAATAGAATCCTCGAGTATCTCAGAGTCATCAAAAATAATGACCCCAGTAATCCAGTGGCCCAACATTATCACAGCCACCATTACACCAAGTATGAATTAATCACATATTATGGTATTGATAGGGTAGAGAAAAATACTGAGGGGGGAGGTTGATTGTGAGAAATTGCTCGGACTGGCAGAATCCTGGTACATTGTTTAGTTGAAAGCATGTAACCATTTGGATTGAATAGGGATGAGGAACTATCTGTACACATTGATGTTTAATTTGTAGATATTCCCTCTCGTTCAGATTTCAACATTCTCACAAATGAACTCATTTGGATTCGCCATTCAGTTGATAATTTGGATTTAAACTTTTTAAGTCTTCTTTATTACACTTTATTTTGTCATAACTGCAGGGCGAACCCTAGTGCGCTTTCCTATACAGAATACACTTATGTTTCTTCACAGTTCTTTTAATTTCACTTAATTACTTAGTGCAGTTCTTTTGGGGACAGGCATGTCATATTAATTTTAGGATGCTCCTTTCATTTAATCTAATATAATCTTTTGTGTTCCTTTTGCTTTTTGGACGGAGGCCTGACAACAATGCTCCTTCACTTTAATCTAATATAACCTTTCATGTTCCTATTGCTTCTAGGTCACAGGCCTGATAGCAATGAATTAGCAAATATGTATACAGAGGATTACATGGTTGTAAACATTGGTCTTTGTCTTTTGACATGTATAAGGAGGAGCAATTATTATTATTTGCTTTGAACTGGGGTATTAAAAAATTAATTTGTATATCCACATGAACATGATTTGTATATGCATATGAACATGATCATGCTATTTTTGTTTTACATTTGTGCAAGTGTAATAGTGGAGCTGCCTCTTATTATATGTATTAGTTTGTCCTCCGTGGTTTTAGGGGCCTATTAATGTCATGTATAACCAGGGGCATTTGTTCAGATGCCGGGGCTTAAGCATTTGGCCATACAGGTCTTCACATGATTGCTTATGAGTGTGCTAATATTTTGTACATACATACCCAGATATTATTTACCTTTCTCTCTTCTTTCACCAATTGCAAATTGGTAATTTGAGTATATGCTCATTTGAGTGCATAATATTATTGTGCATTACTGCTGTTCCATCACTTTAATGTTTATGTATTTGTATACCACTTTCAGCATTTTGCACTTTTTTATTCCGCAATGAACTTAGGCACTAATAACAATTCCCGCATATTATCAGACATGGGGAATTATGTTGGTGATTTAGAATTGTTGTTCGTGTGTTTCCTTCGACAATTTTAGCAACGCCACGATGAACCCTGAATTATGTTCATAATTTCTTGGTTTGTCCTGCAATTCATCACAACCAAATAAGTGTTGCACTTAATTTGCTTAGTCATGTACGGAAACCTTGGAGATTGCTGAGATTATGTAATTCTTATATAGAGCGTATACTCTTTAGTCTGTTTTTTATGTTCATACAGGGAATTGAATACAGGCATCAGTTGCATTCTCATAAGGACACACAGGTTTGGTTGGGTTAATTTAGAGAATACGTGAATGTGACATTGACTTAATTGCACAATTGTTATAATGAATTCATACTTGGATTTGAAATAACTTTTTTGTTATGTATTCTCATGAGTCAAGCAAAATAGTATGTCAATTATATCTATGGGTAGTGCGTCATTTATGTTGTTTCAAGGGGCGGGGCACACTGAAATCGAAGAAGGCTAAGGAGGTAGCTGAAATGCGAACAAGAGCAATGTTAACATTTAAATTTGCTTGTCAAATGTAAACAATAATTTTTATAAAATTACTAATTTAAAAATCTAAAATTGTATTTAAATAAAAAGATCATTTACACTAACATATTTTCAATGAATACATTTTTTATTAAATACAACTAACATTGCATTTATTTTTTAAACCTAATTATACATACCATTAAAGTTTTTACTGTTTTAAAATGTAATACAAAAAATACATTTCAAAACTAACACAACACTTTACAAAAAATAATGTAAAATATTGAATAAACAAATATATACAAGTTTATTTTAGTAAACAGTATTTTAAAACAATACATAAAACAGCATTAAAAATCACATACTTACCTTCAGTATTTATGTCCACAATATTTTCGACATCATAATATTCCTGTAAAAATATTTTTGTATCACCATATTTTTTTTCAATATTATGACCAAACAAAACTAAGGGAGTTGTGTGTATATATATATCTATATACATTTGAATCTTATTTGGATTTGATTAACGTGGCACTGAATTAGGAAAACATGTAGGTATTGATAACTATTGAGGATATCTTGCATGGCATGCATTGACCCTCCTTCCATCTTCTTTTTAGATGAAAAAATTATAACAATGCAGACTTCACCATTCCTAAAAAGAAAGTATAATTTGTATGGGCAGGTGATGTTATTTGTTTTTCTCAAGCTGATAAAGGTCTGTACAAATATTGTAAATAAAAAGGTACCTCTGTCTTAAGAAGCTGCCATTGAATGGAAGGCCAGACTAACTCAGATTTAATGAGCATGGAAGAAGAGTACAGAATGCTATCTCTCTATTATTATATGCAGCAGGTAACGAAAGGTGAGTGTGCAAAGTTTAGAAATTTGACAAACAAGGTCACTATTGTTCTATTGCCTGATTCAGATGTTTATGAACCATAATGGTACTTGCATTTTGATGTGGTATACCTTTAGAGGCCTTAATCTCTGCATCCCCTAGCAGTGCAACTACTTGACAAACTGCCTCATTACGAGTTTGCCAGTTCCAATGCGGGGCTGCCAAACTTGTGGGGAAGACACCACCACCATTTTGATGACATCCCCCCACCCTATTACAATATTCCCCCTGGTCTGTCCTTAAAGGAGCCAAGTGCTATCTCATAGCACAGTGGGGGCCTACAAGCACCCTCTGGATGTGCACTATCTGTCAAGCATTTTGATTGTGCTAAGCGGGGCAGGCCATGCACTGCCCATGCCAAGGGGATGGGCAGTACAGGTGTCCCTCTGTGGCCCTCAGCACACCCTCATTGCCAGCCTTTCGGAAAGGCTGGCAGTGAGGGGATTTGATTTATAGTCAGCCAGGCTGTGCTGAGTTCAGCATCACCCTGGCTGAGTACCACTCAGACCGCCGGCACCACATCAGGAACCATCTTCCCAGAGGGGACAGTCACCCCCTAGCAGGTCGGCCCACCACGGTTGTAATTTGATGGTCGGTCCGACCGTCAAAGTGAGTGTGGCAGGCCGAGGACTGAGGAGCATTTTTAAGGTGATAAAGGCAGTATGTTAGTAATTTATTAGTAACCTATTTTATACAGCTTCTCACACTACAAAAATATATTTATGATCCTTATAATACAATAGTAGAAACATTTTACAGAAACAAATAAATCAGAAGTAAAGATTGACTTCCAAACACAGGCCATAAAGTGCTTTCTAGTTTCAAAAACATAGCTCCTATTTTGTTGGCTGAATGATACTCATGACTACACAAATGCCCTCATTATGAGTCTGGTGGTCCTAGGACTGCCAGACTTGCGGTGGCGGTCGGACCGCCATCAATGCGCGGTCCGGCCTCCACATTATGACAGTGGCGAACGTGCCATGGTCGGGCCGCTGGCACTGCCACTTTTTTGCCGGCCGACGGCCTGGCGATGCTGGCAGTCTTAATCCACCAGGGCATCGCTTCAAGCAGCATTGCCCTGGGGATTACGAGTACCCTCTCTGCCAGCTTTTACATGGCGGTGGAGACGGGATGCCTTGGGCCCTATGAGGGCCCTGCACTGCCCATGCACTTAGTGTGGGCACTGCAGGGGCCCCTATGGACAGCCCCATCATACGTTTCACTGTCTGCTTAGCAGACAGTGAAGAACATGACGGGTGCTGTTGCACTCGACACACCGCAAAATTGCCACTGGCTCGAGCCGGCATCAATGTTGTGGGCTGTTTACCACTGGGCCAGCAAGCGGAAGCGATGTTTCCACCTGCTGGCCCGGTGGGAAACTCGTGATATGGGCTGGGGGGGGGGGGGCTGCTGCATAGGCTGTAACCCGACTGCGGGAGCTTGGCTGGCAGGCTTTCCCACCCACCAAACTCATATTCAGGGTCAAAGTGTGGCTTGTGTCAGAGATGAACAATTCTTAGAAATAGCCCTGCTTGGTGGCTGAACACCCCCTTCCCTTTCCACAAGATATGTAGCAGTGAATCAGTAATTAATACTCCTAGCATGGCACACTTAACAGATGCTACAAAGAACAGTGACTTCATCAGGGCATATTATCACATGATTTTTACCTCTTCATCAGGGCATAAAAATATCACAGGGTTTTTACCTCTTGATGTCTATCAGCCATATCAGAGATTTTTCCCCATACCATGGCCTAACAAAGGACAATCCATAAAGGTAGTAATTCAATGGCCACATTGGGTAAATTAGAACTTTAAAATCTAATGCCCATTACAGGAACTGATCCCCATGGAAACAGTCCAGCCGAAACTGCCTGGCATGTTCCCATTGGGAGCTGGGTCAACACTGATCTGCATATGCCTGGGTCCAAACTGGGGGTGGCATGGTGGTCAAAACATGTATGGATTTAGGTCAAGATTTCTGACTGGGGTGAATGTTTGACATTGTTCAGCATTCTGTCCATCATCTGTTCTTTTTTCATTTGTTGCCCTAAGAGTGCCAGGTATTGTCAGACTGGCTCCCGGGCTCTTAGTGCCACTTGATTCAAGATAGCCTGGTTGACGGGGAGTGATGCCCCAAAAGCAGTCACAGGATGCTTATTTGCGTAGGGCTTGGTCCAACTGGGGTGTCATGGTGGACAAAAAAAACGATAGATTAGTCCCAGAAATCTGACTGGGGATAAATGTTTGACATTGTTCAGCATTCAGTCCATCAGCTGTTCTTTTTGCATCTTTTGAAGGACATGGGTGTGTTAAGAAAATTAAAAATGTAATTTAGATATTCCTGGCTTACATTAATGTCTACAAATCATTTTGGAACACTGTGACTGTATATATGCTGATGTGTTCTATGGTCTTCGTTTAGATATCAAGAATTGAGCCAGAGATGCTGTGACATCAATTCCTCAGATTGGTCACCCATACAAAAGTGTTGGACCTTCTAAATACATTCACAGAGGTGTAGGATAAAATATTCCTATTTTTCCAATGTAAATAATATTGTCTTAATTACGTTGTTTATCAGAGTGTAGTATAATTTCTAAATATTATAAGTGCTTGAGTACAAACTTAAAAATATGCATTACAATTCTTTTTTGGGTTAAACACAAAATCAGAGAAAGAAACCTGTGAATAACCCCTTGTTAACGTTGTTACAAGCAGTTAGCCTAAATGTACAGCCAGTGTGTAAAGAATATTTAAAGCAGTATACGTAATATAGTCTAAACACAACATGAGTACAAGAAACTAATCATTTGCCAATCTTTTATTTTTATAATTAAAATAATACACAAAACAGTCACTTAAAATAACAATTGTAATTCATCAGACAGCTCCCTTGGTCAACATTTTTATACACTGATGGTGTAGAATTCACATGACATCCATACTGGTAGGTATTTTTAAGAGTGCTTGGTCTGGGGAAGCATAAACCCTGTAACTTATGAATTGCACAATAACAAAAGCAGCTTTGCAAACAAAAGCAGCATCCCACTGAGCTATGCACAAAATATATTGTTCTGTCAGCTGCGTAATACACATTCTTTTCAGCAGGCATATTAACCTTCTGTGCTACCTTAGATGAGTCAAAACCGCCACTTACGAAAACACTGATCTGTCTCCAGCAGGTTCATCAATCACCAGAGTTATTTTAGCACTTTTATTGTTGCCTGAAAACTGTTGAATATACAAGGAATTCTGCAGTGCTTTTAAAACTGCTGCACTGCAATAAAACCGGCCCCCAGTAACAAAAGTGCCCCCACCCACCTTTCCAGCCTCCCAGGGAAATGCCTGATGCCTGGCACGGCCAGTCTGGCCTTGTCCCTAACCATCCTGTCAGAATCAAACTCTTATCTGATTACACAAGTCCTATTGCCAAATTTATGCTTTGAATACCCATTTCCAGAGGGACTGCTATTAACATGTCAATTACTATGGTTCACTCCCACCAAGGCCTCTGACACTTTAGGTAGGAATGTTCTAACTTTGCCAAAGAGTGAAAAAACTATTTATCTGTAAAAAAAAACACGTTACGCTTTGTAGGAAGTGAAGCATTCAAGTTAAAGTAATTGAAGAAGCAGGTCTCTAGCAGATCAAAGAATGTTTCTAATCATAAATAAATGCCAACAATGAAACATTGTTAGTTTATGAGAGTGTTCCACTTACACAAGTGGAAGTCAACCTGGGACCTTTTCACTGTCAACACCTATGAGAATAAATGTCAAACCACTACAGTTTAAATAGCATGCATCCATTGTTATGAATATTTATTAGAAGAAAGATTTATCAAAATATTGATTTGCCATTGCGTCACGAAGGGTGGCCCAAGGGATACGTAATCCTTAAGTTTGATTTACCAAGCCACTCAAAGCCACTCTGTATGGCCTGCCTGATTTGGTAAATCTGGAGTACCGCAAGGCAGTTCAAGATTCTGCCTTGCATTACTCTGCTCTAGGAAGTCGTAAAATAGGTGGAGAGCGGGTGTTCCCATGTATACACCCCTGTTTTTTGCACATTTCCAGATTTACCAACTGTAGTAAACAGCCAACAAAGAGAAATATCTTCATTTTGCCTCATTGTTTTCTCATTCTGCAGCAGTTAGAAAGAGGAAACAGACTCTATGGATTGTTTTTGTGCAAGATGGTATTCCTTCATGCAGAAAAACAATTTGGGAATAACAAATGCACCCTGGCATCAGGGGCACGAATGCCCCATGTTAGTAAATATGTTACATTCCAGCCCTCTCCATTTGAAGCAACATGAAGCATTGTGCTGCATCAAATCTTGATAAATCTGGCCCAAGACATTAAGGTCCTCAATTTACATTAATCAAATGTACAGGTTACTTATGCAAAGTACTTAACATTGCCAAACCCATTTTGCCTGTTAAGAATGCACTGCAAGTTTTTGCCATGATATTTAATTAGACAGGAAGTACTGTCTACTCCTTTGTGTTCCTCTGCATCAACCTATCCTCCTCGAAGCAGCCCTAGTCGTACTCGGGAGTGTAGGGTGCAGAAGTAAAAAGCCTCCACTTGAGAAGCTTGCCTCGCCCATAATTGTTGAAAATAAAAAAATCTATACTTACCTTATCTTCACGGCATTGTTGCTCAGGATTTCCTCTTTCTACTGCAGATCTTAAACCAGTATTTTTTTGGCAGTGGCTTCTTGTCGTGCTTGTAGTTTGCTGCTCCTGTTATTCCTTTGTTTAAGCCTGCAGGAGACAAAAGGAGGCAAAACGTTTACCAACAGCTAACTGCACTTCTAAATTGGTAATGTGCTTGCATATAATTTGTTGTTGAACATATACTCACAGTCAAGTACTGTGATTTAATGACCCTGCTGGATGGTAACATATAGGCCCTCATTACAACCCTGGTGGTCGGTGATGAAGTAGCGGTAATACCGCCAACAGACTGGCGGTAAGTACCGCCAAATTATGACAATGGCAGAAAGAGCTCAGACAGACAGCCACTTTACCACACCGACCGCCAGGGCGGAAACAACAGGCACCACAGCAGTAGCTGCCTATAGCCAGGCAGAAGTCAATGTTCTGCCCACCGTATTATGACACATCAATCCGCCACCTTTTCCGGGCTTGTACCAATGACATCAAAATCCTGGCGGAAACACTGCACAGAAGGGAAACAACCCACCTGTGGAGACTCTGGGAAGAACCACGCCGCCATGGAGCCTGAACCGCAGATATTCCCAATGCTGTTCTACGTCCTGCCCCACCACGAACACCAACAACAGCAAAGACGACCACGGTGAGTACAGCCACCTAGCACACAAGGGAGAGGGGGAGGAAAAAGAGAGTGACACACGCACAACACACACACCCCACACACACACACACACACACACCATACACACAAGCAGATGCAGTAATAAAACATATACACCCTGTACCCCTAAGGAAAAATGCAAAGGCAACACAAATCGAAAGAAGTGAGTGTAATAAGATAAATAAAATACTAATACGTGCATCCAAGCTAAAAGTATATTTATATTTACAAATCAAGGGACACTGCCCAGTCCTCAATGTCCGTGGGCCACAAGGCCACATCACAAAGTCCAAGGCCCCACTTGACTCCTGCAACAACATGGAGAGAATACTGCATGGACATCAGTTGGAAAATAGGCAAACACCTCAGGGGGACGGGGAACAGGGGGCACCTCAGCCGGCAGATGGACCAACACCACTGGTCCTGGAGGGGGCAACATGCCCTGTGAGCTGTCCTGAGGAGTATAAGGCCACAGTCTCTCAAGTGGGTGACTTGTCCACAGTCTCGAGGGAGCATTGTCCCCTGTGATCTTCATCCTGGGGAGGATGGGGCGAGTGGATGGCTTCTCCACTGGATCTGGAGGGGGCATCGTGCCCTGTGATGCAGGTCTTGGGGTCACAGTCTCTCAGCTGGGTGTCAATACCACAGGATTTGCAGGGGCAGCCCGCACAACAGCCGATGGACGCAGGACTACACACTGTCCGCCGGCAGTGATGGCTGCTCAGTGGTGGTGATGTTAATGTTGCCGCTGGTGGTGGGGGGAAGCTCCTGCCCATCCCCTGCAGCCTCAGACGGCTGCCCACTGCTGGTGGTGGTGGTGCTGCTGCTTGTGGGGGGAAACTCCTGCCCATCCCCTGCAGACTCGGACGGCTGCCCACTGCTGGTGGTGGGTACAGGGGGAAGCTCCTGCCCATCTCCTGCAGCCTCGGATGGCTGCCCACTGGTGCTGCTGCTGCTGGTGGTTGTTGGGGGAAGCTCCTGCCCATCCCCTGCAGCCTCAGATGGCTGCACCACGATGGTTGGTGGTGGGGGCACCGACTGAGTCCCAGCACCAGGCTGCCTATCCTTTCTGCCTGCAGGTGTAGGCCCCTTGCTCTTCCTGGCAGCATCTGTTGATGGTTCCTTGCTCCTCTTGGCAGCAGCTGGGAATGGCTCCTTGCTCCTCTTGGCAGCAGCTGGGGGTGGCACCTTTACGTTCTCAATAGAAGCTGGGGCTGGCACCTTTACCTTCACAATAGCAGCTGCGGATGGCACCTTGACCTTCCTGCCAGCACTTAGGGTAGGCACTCTTTCTGTGTGGCTGTCTGGTGCCTGGGATCCCTTCCCACCACAAGTTGCTGGGGACACTACTGGGCCCGTGGACTAGGTGGCTGAGGTGCTTGCAGGGTTTTACACACCCTGGCCAGACATGAAGGATGGTCGGGTGGAGGGGTAGGGAAGAGGTCAATGGTGGATAGGAACAGATTTTTAGGGACATTGGGGTGCGAAGAGAGAGAAGGTTCTGGGAGTGGAGGAAGAGGGAGTGGGTGTAGGAGATGTCTGTCTGCTGTGTTTGGGTGCAGGTGCTTGGGCTGGATGCTGTTGTGAGGTGGTTGGCTGTTGGGTGTCTGAGTGCTTGCATGTGTGTACTTTGGGAGGAGGGGGCACAGACACAGTGGGAGAGGACACACCGGATGTGTGCATGGCTGTTGGGGTGGTGACTGCCAGTGAGGTGTGTGTTCTCACAGGTGTGTTGGTCATGGAGGTAGTGGATGAGAATGTAGTGGATGCAGGTGTGAGTGTCGATGCATCTGGGAGGGAGGTGGAGTAGGAGGAGGAGGGGCCATCAGTGGAGGCAGTGGATGTTGATATGTCTGCATCTGGATGGTGTTTGTGTGAATGCCTGTGGGATGATGTGTGGTGCCTGTGTTTGCCTGTGCCACTCTTGTGTGTTGTCTTGTGTGCATGCTCGTCTGCCTGTACGTTTGGGATATGTTGGGGTTGACGGAAATGGGATTGGGTAGAGGAAGTTTGAGGGGGAGGGTGAAAACAGGGACAATGGCTGCCATCAGAGAGGAGGCCAGAGCCTGGATTGATCTCTGTTGCGCTGTCAAGCCAGTGTGAATGCCCTCCAGAAATGCATTGGACTGTTGCATTTGGGCTGCCAGCCCCTGGATGGCATTCACAATGGTTGACTGCCGAACAGAGATGGATCTCAGGAGGTAAATATCTTCCTCAATCAGGGCAGCAGGGCTAAATGGGGCAGGACCGGAGGTGCCTGGGGAGAAGGAGATGCCCAACCTCCTGGGTGAGCGGGCACGGGCAACTCGAAGAGGGGCTGCTGGGAGAGCGATGCTGGTACGGGGTGTGGCGGCTGTACCTGTAGCTGGGGTGGGCACAGAGGGGTCCGCCACCACCAGGGAGCTTTCATCAGAGGAGGTATCAGTGTCTGAACTGTCCCCTCCAGTCTCCGCGGTGGTGCTCCCTTCGCCCTCCGTCCCACTTGTGCCCTCAGCGTCGGTGGACTCTGCCTCCTGGGTCTTGTGGGATGCAGCTCCCTCCGTTGCCAGTGCCTCTGCTCCTTCACCAGATGATGCTGATGCACATAAGGACAGGATGACAAAACAAGAAAGGGGGGGGTGACAAAGGATACACTTGGTCAATGGCAGCACCAACACCACCGTTGACGTACACAGCACCCTCACACACAGGGAACAGCCATACGCACTATGCAATGCACTACAAGTAACAATGCTAGTCACCAGGACATGGGAAGGGACACATACTGCACACTGCAGCATCCCTGGGACCCACACACCCCTGCCCAGAAGTGGATGCCTACTAGCTAGATTGGAGAAATATCACATCAGAACCCTGCCCAACATTGGACCTACACTGCAATGTCAGCCCTGGTCTAGGGGCACCCACAGGCACACTTTCCCCATCTGGATACCACCCCAGTAGGCGTAAGTAGTAATGCTGGGCACTGTACTCACCCCCTTGTTGCTGCTGTGATGCCGCCAAACGCCCATCCAAATCCAGATAGGCCACCGCCAGTATGCAGGCCATCAGGGGGGTCAGGGTTTGACGGGCACTCCTTCTTCATTGAGAGGCCATCGCCAGCTGGGCCTCCACCATCTTCTGTGCCCAGCGTCTCAGGGCCTCCCACCGTTTCCGAAAGTGGGTGCTCCATCTGCTGTGGACCCCCAGGGACCACACGTCCTTGGTGATGGCACACCATAATCCCTTCTTTTGATGGGCGTTGACCTGCAGAGGAAATATACACAGGGAAAGGTATTATTTAAACCGTCCTGCCTGTTACACTCATGGCCCACCATAGCCCTCCCATCCCCTTACGCACAGACATGACCCAGCATACATGCTGCATGCTGCCCAAAGCCCATCCACTAACCTCCCCTACACGAGGCCTTCACACACACCCCTCCATACATTCATGCCCCATGCATTGTGCTCACATTGTACTCACCTGTTGGTCTGGAGGCCCATACAGCAGTCTGTACTGGGATAGGCCCCATCCAACTCCTCCGAGGTGAAGGCAGGGGCCCTTTCCCCAGTCACACGGGCCATGGTAGGTTCCAGACACAGGTCACAGCAGCATATGCAGTGTAGGTCCTCTCCTGTTGAAGGTCAAGTATCAAGTGAGTAAACAGATCGAAAATGGCGGTGACGTCCGCGGCGGTGCATACCGTCACCACCGGCATACAGCAGGAATGTCACAGCCAATGTTCTCAATAGTGCTGACCACAGTGTTGTCTGCCCTGATTAAACACATGTGCAGCTACATTGTTTTCCCCCAAGTGGAGGATTGGGGGTGCACTGCCAGTCCTCTGTACTGCGAGATGGTGTCTTGCTGCAATAGAGTGCACCTTCCCCTGTAGGTTGTTCCACCTCTTCCTGATGTCAATCTTTGTTCAGGGGTGCTGTCCCACAACGTTGACCCTGTCCACGATCCTCCACCATAGCTCCATCTTCCTAGCAAATGGATATCTGCTGCACCTGTGATCCAAATAGCTGTGGCTCTACCCGGATGATTTCCTCCACCATGACTCTTAGCGCCTCCTCAGAGAATCTGGGGTGTCAAGGTGTAGTGTGAGTGGTGTGGGTGAGAGTGTGTAGGGTGATGTGTTGGGGTGTGTGATGTAAGGTGCGTGGGTGGTGTGTAAGTGATGGTGTTATGGGGCTCTGGTTGTGCGAGTACTCTTGCTGTCTCTCTCTGTTGGCAATGGTTTGTAGTCGTAGGGGGTTGTGGGTAATGTGGGTGGGTGTTTTATAGTGGTGTTGGTGTGGGGGGGTGGTGTGTGTATGTTGTTAGGTGTGTGTAGTTTGAATTGTCCAATGGGGTGTTGTTTTGTATGAGCACGGCGGTATGTACCATCAATGGTTTACCACCATTGAATGTCCGCCAGGGACATTCGTGGGTCATAATGTTTTGGGTGTAGTTCTGCTGGCGTAACGGTGTGGGTTTGGATACCGCCAGTTTATCACAGACCTTTGGTGTGGTAGACTTGTGTGTTTGGCTGAATAGTGATGGATTGGTATATGTGTGTCATAATATGGTGAACAGATATCCACCGCGGCGGCGGTATGTTGGCGGCAGTCAGCATGGCGATAAGTGTAATTTACTGCCAATGTCATAATGAGGGCCATATTCTCTACAAAAAAAGTAAAAGACAATGATAAGTGGCCATTTCAAATAATACAGTTATTGAGTGAGATAAGACAATATTTTCTAAAGACTTTCTCTAGCGATGTTTGGAACATTACTTGATCCTTTTTCATATGGATTTTGTTCTTTGCGAGATATTGAATGAATGATGTAATTCCTTTAATTTCTTAGTATATCTTTGAATTTTGTTTTTGTATTTGTTACGTAAACAGCATATACTATAGCGAAGTTCTAGTTTTGGTATGATTCTTATTCCTTCCTTATTCTGTGTTTTGTGTTTGTTTTAAATTTCCAGGATTTACAATGTGTTCTTAGGGATCTAAGCTACTAGGGGACCACATATTGATATTCTCATCTGAGCAAGTTGAAACCCCAGAATCTCTCCTCGACAGATGTAAATAATGTACTCACGTCTTGCTACAAAACAAAACTAAGGAGCTACGTCAGGCAGTACAACAGCCGCAAACTGAAACACATCAACTCACACAACTGTCAGACCAAATGCAAGGTAGGTCAGGATGGACAGGTACCAGAACCAAAACTACAGCTAACTCAGGCTGGAACACTCACACCAAGTTGACTTTTGAAACATATATCTTTGTTTATACTAACACACAATCATCATATGTTGAGGGAGGTGCAGCTGGTGAGGGGGAAGTATCAACCCTAGTAAGTCAGTTCCTTACCTCACATGATGTTCCTTTGCCCCCAAGAGGTTTTATGGGGAATCATCAACGTTTTCTACCTTTTAAAACCAATACCAATTGCATTTCGAATGCAAACCAGCTCATTTAATATTGATCAATCTCAAATGGCATTTATCCTTTTTCCTTTATGGGTACTGCAGCTAAGTGGTCTATACCACTTGTAAAGAGGGATGATCAAATCTTACACAATTCTATGGTTTTCAAGGCTGATATGAGGAAACTGTCTGTTTAATGTACCTTTACGTAATCCATAGACTCCAAATTACTAAACTTAAAACAGGGGAGTAAGGATCTCATCACTTACTTAACCAGCTTTAATAGACTTGCTGCCAAATCGGCATGGCCTAAGGAGAAGACAGCTTCTTTGTTCTACAGGAACAAGATGGTCTGAAGGATTTACTGGCTCAGGTAGTGGATCCGCCAGATGACTATGATGACATAATTTATCTTTTTGTCAGGTTAGACCATAGACTAGTCGAAAGGAAATCTGATTGAGAAAAAGCAGAACCAAGAATATTCATAGAAAGACTGAGAGTGAGGTGGTGGGTGAAACAGAGCCTACGCAAATTGGGAGACTTCAAGGTTCTATCTCTTATGAGGAAAGACAAAGGTGTAGAGATAAAAAAAACTCTGGGCCTGATTTAGATATTTGCAGATGAGTTACTTCCTCACAACAGTGATGGATAACCCATCCACCAAAATCTAAATCGCAATATATCTTATGGGATTTTGATTTGATGGGTTATTCGTCACCGTTGTGATTGAGTAACTCCCCTGCCAATATCTAAATCAGGCCCTTTCCCTTTATTGTGGAAGGTCTGGACAATTTCTTAGAGTTTGTACTAGTAAACCTAAGAAAAGATCGTAAACTCACAGCAACAACATCAAAGGAGGTGGGAAATACTTAAGCCTGGTACTTCTAGAGACCAAATTACCAGGTAGTTTAGACACAATTGTCTTTTTGGACTTAGGCAATTCCAGCTGTGAACTTCCCATTAAATATTTCCATGTATCTGTATGTCTACAAAGGGAACTGAACAGCAAAGTTGATCTAGACTTACTGATTAATTCTGGTGCCACAGATAAATTATGGCTTTGTATTTTGCCATGGAGTTGGGTACCCCTATTGTACTTTAAGACAAGTTTGAAAATATTTGTACAATAGATGGTAGAGAGATTTCATCAGGCTCAGTGGTTTATCAACTATACAAATGACGTTGATAGTGGCTAATGATCATCAAGAGTCTATCTCTTTTCATATATTTACTGCCCCTTGATTCCATACAATTTTGGGGTGGCTTGGTTATATGAAAATAATCCCGTATTTGATTGGGCTTCAGGAACCATAATTTTTCCATCTCTTCACTGTCAGGAAAAGTATTTGCAAAAGACTCAGTTAAATCAAGAACTTACACAAGGCACCCTGGGGGAGAACAATTCAGGCATTTTTTTGATAAAAAGAAAGCAAACATTTTACCCTCTCACAGATCTTTTGACTGTAGAATTGACCTTCAACTTAGGGCTCAGTTACCTTGTAGTAGAATCTATGCTCTAACAGAGTGGGAGAATCAGAATCTCCATTTTAAAAAGTATTTAGTTGAACTCTTAAAAATTGGGTTTGTCCATCCACCCCATTCTTCCCTTTGTCCCTCACAAAACAGGTGAGCTCTACGCATGCATGGATGATAGAGTCCTCAATTGTGTCATGATGAAAAGTGGGTACCCTCTTCCTCTGATTATTACCTTGTTAAATCAATTTAAAAAAAACCACTGTTTTCAGTAAACTGGATCTTAGAGGGGCCTACCTTTTAGTGCAGGTCTGGGAGACTGCCTTCCGTACTAAGCTTGGTCTCTATGAATACTTTTTAAATAAATCTTTACTGCGTTTTGTAGAAAACATAGTACAATTCACAGTCATCCACAGTGGGCATTCAGCCTGACACAGGAACAAAGCTACTTCACACACAATCAACTGCAGCTCTACCATCCCTCAATAATTGTATGGAAAGGTCCTCCCCCCATCCTGCATCTTCCCCCTCCATAATGAATACAGATTCACCAGTCTGGTGATAATCCAATAAGCAAGTATGCAAGATGTAGATACATGAAGAAATGCATCCCTAGTTATACACACTATAGAAGCATGGTCAATACGTGTATCACCAGGAGAGTGTAAATGGAATGAGCCAAAAAGAAAGCAAAACATCACAAGAAACAATAAAAATATACCAAAATTATCAAATTCACAATTCAACCCCTCCCCACCCCCTCCTGTGTGTTAGTCTGTGCGTTACTGTGATAAAGCTTCCGATATTGTCATGTAAATAGGGCAGGGCTTCTGCAAGTGGAGGGATTCAAGTGGCACTTATCTGGGTGTATCCCCATGGTGATGTCTTCAGGGAGATCCCCCTTCGGGTTACCTGAGTTACCTACAAGGGTGAGCATCTGCGTTGATGGTTTAGGGAAAAGTGTGTGATTTCACAATGATTAGTGGGAGGCAATGATATGCATTCAAGGGAGTTTAGTAGGTGTGCCCTAAATGTGTCCCAATGTCTGAGAGGGTCAGATGCGTCTCCTCTGGTTCATAGTCATTTATGCATTGCGAGTTCTGAGGAAGCCCATCAATGCACATCCGCTATCCAGCGGGGGAGCGGAGGCTCCAGAGCCACCTTCCAGGCCAAGGTTATTCTATATTTAAGTAGGATTAATGCCAGATTCTGAAATTTCAAGAGGCTGTTAATTCATTTGGTGATCTGTCTAGTGCTGAGCAAGCATCAGAGTGGTTCCTAAGGGAGCGACTGCCCAATACCTCTGTCACTACGGCTAGTTCCTGGGCCCAAAAGGGCTCATCACTGGACACGACCACACCGTGTGAAAGAAATTGGTGTCACTTGCTTTACATCATGGGCAAGTGGTAGGGGTTCCCGGGAACATCTTGTGGAGCCTGTGTGGGGTAATGTATGCATGCTTATATATTGAAACTGTATAAGGTGAAATTGTACCTTTCAGGTTACTAGTTTGACTGCCTGTAAACATTGGGTCCACTGTTTGTCTGTAAAATCCCTCCCGAGTAGCTGTGACCACCTGTCCCTGAGTCTTGTACCATCCCCAGAGTGGAGCTCCTCAGTGCAGTGTACAAATGTCTGACAGCATGTGTGGTGTTCCTACCTGTCAGTGCCACTTCTAAGGGAAGCCTTACAGGACGTTGCTCCCAATCTGTGTCCCAAGTCCACCCCATCATGCCTCTTAAGACTATGGCCCTCATTACAACATTGGTGGTAAAAGCCGCTTACCGCCGCGCAGAAGACCGCCAACACACCGCAGCGGCAGCGGAATTCCGCCACGGTCATTATGACCCACTGCACGGAATCCGCCAAAATTCAGACACCCACGGAAGTCTGCCACACCAAGGGTCAGTGATAAACTGGCGAAAACAAAACCTCCACCGTCACGCCAACAGAAATACGCCCACACTATCACGACCCTACGAATCCACGCAGTGGTCTTTCAACCGCAGTATTGGCGGTACACCCCTCTGCGCTCAAAATACACACACATATACAAAACACAGCCACATTGGACAATTCGAAATACACACACCTGAAACACATACACACACCACTCCCACACACCCATTACAATATAGAACTCACACCCACATCACCCACAAACCTCTATGACAAAATTACAGAGAGAAGGCCAGAGAGAGACACTACAAACAACTACCAAGCATCCACAGGCACACAATACCATCACCCACATAACTTCCGCGCACTTCACACAACACACCACTAAATATCACCCCACTTATCACTACACACACCAACCCACACATCACCCACACCACCCCATGGCACGGCAAAGACACCCCAGGTTCTCTGAGGAGGAGGAGCTCAGGGTCATGGTGGAGGAAATCGTCCGGGTAGAGCCACAGCTATTCGGATCATAGGTGCAGCAGACATCCCTTGCAAGGAAGATGGAGCTATGGCGGAGAATTGTCGACTGGGTCAACGCAGTGGGACAGCACCCAAGAAATAGGGATGACATCAGGAAGAGGTGGAACGACCTACGGGGGAAGGTGCGTTCCGTGGTCTCAAGACACCACCTTGCGGTTCAGCGGACTGGCAGCGGACCCCTAACTCCTCCCCCACAACTAACAACATGGGAGGAGCAGGTCTTCTGCATCCTGAGAGCCTCGCAGGAGTAGATAGAGGAATGGACTCTGGTAAGTCAAATCTCAACTATTACATCCCCCACCCTACTTGCATGCTATCACATACCCCCACCTTCACCCTCACCCCCATCACTCCAACTCCTCACAAATGTCCCAATATCACAAACCACACATCCCAAACCCAAGCCCTGCATGCAACAACAAAGCATGGACACCCATCACCAATGCATAGCCACTGCACATACCCATACACCCCCCTAAACCACCATCACACAAGGACCCACACAGGAATGCAAGCACTGGGGTACACGGTCACCCACCCATTGCACACCATGCCACACACAGATGTAATAAAAATCCTTTTATACCCCTGCAGGACCCCTACCCAACGTCACTGGACAGGAGGGTCCACACATGTCCACACCACCAACAGAAGAGGCCCACAGTGATGACGGCATCTCTGTCCAACTGGATCTAGATGACCAGCCCTGCCCATCGGGGACCTCTGGACAGTCGGTTCCCCTCACACAGTCACAGGCGACCACAGAGCTTCCCCCCTCTGGAAACACCAGCACAGCACCCACCCAGCGGGCTCATACCTCTGTCCCCAGGACACGTCAATCAGCAGTGTGTCCACCACTAAAGGGAACCCAGGCTAATCCACAACCCCAACAACAACAGGGACCTGGGGGCAGTGACAGTGGGCACACGGTCCAGGGGACAGAGGCCCAGGAACACAGGGGAACTGGAAGGGCTGCTGTGCAACAGGGGGAGGACAGGCCAAGGGAACCCACTCTCCATGAGGCCCTCTCCAACATCATGGGAGCCTACCACCATTCCCAGGAGACGATGGCAAGGGTACTGGCCAAGTTTCAGGAGACCCAGCGCCTGCAGGAGGAACAGTATTTGGGCTTCAGGGAGGAACTCAGATCCATCAATTCCACCCTGGGCACCATCGTAGGGGTGCTGAAGGAAGTCCTCAACACCAGGAGGGACACTGTGTCACTACAAGGGGCCCCTGACACTAGCCTGGACGATGAACTGCCCACCACCTCCGCCGGTGCTAGTGGACAGGAGGCACCGCCACAGGACCACCACACCAGCACCCCACCCCCTGCAGAGGGTGAACCACCCCGCAAACGGTCCCTGAGATCCAGGACAAAGACAGAGAACGATGCCAAGACCCCCACGAAGAAATGAGACCACCCTGAATGTGATCCTTCTGTCCCACTTTATCACCCTGTCCATCCTCAAACTGCCCCAGCTCCACTTCCTATGCCCATTTGGGCAAAGCACCTGTGAGACTAATAGACTGGACTCTGCCATGGACATTCCTCCACCATCACCCCTCACCATTTTACAACCCCCTCCAATATTGAGCACTTAAATAAATACCCTTGAAGCACAAAACAATCTGGAGTCAGTCTGTGATTTCGAAATAGTGCATTAGCAATTGCAGTGTCAAAATGCTCTTTCAAATGTAATATAAACATACCTATGTCACACAGTTCTAGTCCATGAGGAAACAAAGCAGATGTCACACAGTGGGACCCACATCAGTGAAATTCTAAGGGAAAGTGTCAACTCAGTGACCATACACTGGGTGAAAGCGACAGACAGTTGAGAGGTAGTAGTGTTAAAGTACATGTACTAAGCAGGTTTGTATTCTTACCTCTGTCTCACTGGAAATATTGCAGGATCACCGAGTTCCTGTTGTCGATGTCCTCTTCTTCTGATTCCTCGTCTTCACTGTCCAGAGGCTCCACACCTGCAACAACACCGCCATCTGGACCATCCTCCTGCAGAAAAGGCACCTGTCGTTGCAAAGCTAAGTTGTGAAGCATACAGCAAGCCACGATGATCTGGCACACCTTCTTTGGTGAGTAGAATAGGGATCCACCTGTCATATGGAGGCACCTGAACCTGGCCTTCAGGAGGACGAAGGTCCGCTCTATATTCTGCCGAGTTCATCCATGGGCCTCACTGTAGCGTTCCTCTGCCCTTGTCCTGGGATTCCTCACTGGGGTCAGTAGCCATGACAGGTTGGGGTAACCAGAGTCACCTGCAAATGGCGAGGGACAACTGTTAGACACACACTAACCTGTAGGGATATCCCCAGACTCAGACAACCATTCCCACTGACTTGCTTCCAGGTGCTCACCTAATAGCCACATACGGTGCCTCTGGAGTTGACCCATCACATAAGGGATGCTGCTATTCAGCAGGATGTAAGCGTCATGCACTAAGCCAGGGAATTTGGCACTAACATGGGAGATGTACTGGTCTGCTAAACACACCATCTGCACATTCATGGAATGATAACTCTTCCTGTTTCTGTACACCTGTTCACTCCTGCTGGGGTACCAAAGCCACATGTGTCCCATCAATGGCACCTATGATGTTGGAGATATGTCCCAGGCCATAGAAGTCACCTTTCACTGTAGGCAAAACCTCCACCTGAGGGAAAACGATGTAGCTCTGCATGTATTTCAGCAGGGCAGACAACACTCTGGACAACACGTTGGAAAACGTAGGCTGGGGCATCCCTGATGCTATGGCACTGCTGTTTGAAATGACCCACTTGCAAGGAAATGAAGTACTGACAGCACCTGCACTTGAGGGGGGATTCCTGTGGGATGGCGGATAGCTGACATCAGGTCTGGCTCCAGCTGGGCACACAGTTCTAGAATTGTGGCACGATCAAGCCTGTAGGTGATGATCACATGTCTTTCCTCCATTGTCGACAAGTCCACCAGCGGTCTGTACACCGGAGGATGCCGCCATCTTGTCACATGTCCCAGCGGACGGTGCCTATGAAGGACAACAGCGAGCTCAGAGTCAACCAACTCAGAGGTACGTACCCACAGCTTACACTGAACACGAATCATAATCAGAAATTTGGCCTGTATGAGTGTTGAGGCAAGGCCTAGGTATGTGTGACGCAGTTAAAAATCAAGCCATGTGGGCCCCTGAAATGGCGGCTTCCTGACCTGTAAAGTGGGACAATGGGATGTGGGACAATGGGATGTGAGGTAACTGCGCTGGCGTTGTACACCGTCGCGGTAGGCGGTCGAAGACCGCAGCGCAATTCTGCTTTGGTTAACATTGGACCCTATGGGTCCCAGGAGCCAATGACGATGCACGCGCGCGGTACGCTACGCACCGCCGCGGACGTGACCGCCATTTTCTATCTGTTCAATCACTTGATACCTGATCTTCGACAGGAGAGGACCTATACTGCAAGTGCTGCTGTGACTTTGGTCTGGAAGAGACACTGGCTCGTGCGTCTGGAGAAAGGGCCCCTGCCTTCACATCAGAGGAGTTGGAGAAACTCGTGGATGGGGTCCTCCCCCAGCACACGCTACTCTACGGTCCTCCAGGCAAACAGGTAGGTACACTGTTACCATGCTGTATGGGCAAAGCCTGTGTGGAGTGGGGTGGATGAAAGATGGGGGGGGAGATTGAGGCGTGCATGAAACGACGGTGAGTGCATGTGCCACATGGCAAGGGTAGAGATGGGGCCAATGACTGTGACGGTGCAGTTGGTAATAACTTTTCTTTTCCCCATGTACAATTCATGTAGGTCTGGGCCCACCAAAAAAAGGATATTTGGCATGCCATCGCCAAGGACGTCCGGACCCTGGGGGCCTACCACAGATGGAGCACCCACTGCCGTAAGAGATGGGAGGACATTTGCCGCAGGAGCAAGAAGACAGTGGAGGCCCAGCTGCAGATGGCCTCCCAACGTGGGAGGGGTGCCCATCGCACCATGACCCCCCTGATGTTCAGGATCTTAGCAGTGGCGTACCCGGAGTTGGATGGGTGCTTGAGGGCATCACAGCAGCAACAAGGGGGTGAGTACACTCTCATTCTGCTGATTTTGCACACAGTGGAGGTGTCTGGGTGGGGGAGGTGGGATGTGGGTTTCCCTAGGCCAGGGCGAGTGTGCTAGTTAGGTCCCCTTGTTCTGGCAGACCTTGTTCTGGCATCCCACCCCACCTGTGTACAGTGCCAAGTACACCTAGTCAGGCTCCTGTGTCATCCATGTGTGCAAATGTCAGCCATAGCTTTGTAGGGCATGTCCCAGAGATTGAACATTGGAGCCCAAGTGCGCGGCGTAGTGCAGGGGGCTTCTGTGTCTGTCGAGTCCGCCAACGGTGCCGGTAATGCATGCACTCAACATGTCTTTCTTCTGTCGTAGTCCCCCTTTTTGTGGTCTCCCTGTTCTTGTGTACATTCTTGTGTACATTAGCATCATCAAGCCGAGTAGCAGTGGCACCGGAGAAGGAGGGAGCTGCATCCCACATGGCCCTGGAGGGCGACACTACGGACTCTTAGTTCACCAGTGGGACGGAGGGCGAGGGGAGCTTCGCTGCAGGGACAGGAGCTGAGACCAGTGATACGGACTCGTCCTCTGATGGGAGCTCCCTTGTGGTGGCGGCAACATCTGTGCCCCCGAATCTACAGGTACAGCCACCACCCACCCTCAGCCTTTGCCCTGTGTCCACTCACCCAGGAGGGTGGGCACCACCTTTGCCCCAGGCACCTCAGCCCCTGCTGCCCTCGGTGAGGAGGCCATTGACCTCCTCAGGTCCCTCACTGTTGGGCAGTCTACCATTTTGAATGCCATCCAGGGTGTAGAAAGGCAGTTGCAACAAACTAATGAATTCCTGGAGGGCATTCATTCTGGTCAGGCAGCCCTTCAGCAATCTTTTCAGACTCTGGCCTCAGCACTGATGGCAGCCATTGTCCCTGTATCTAGCCTCCCCCTCCAACTTCCTCAACCCAGACCCAATCCCCTCTACCTCAGCCTATCCCAAGCACACCTTCAGACCAGCATGCACACACGTCAACACACAAGGGAAGTTCTGGCAAACATAAGCACCACACATCCCACAGGCACTCACGCAAGCATCACACACATGCAGACACACCAACATCCACTGCCTCCACTGTGTCCCCCTTCTCCTCATCTCCCTCCTCCCTCCCAGTCTCGTCTACACTCACACCTGCATGCACTACATCTACAGCCACTACTTCCATCACCAGCACAGACACCAGCACACACCGCTCACGTGCAGTCACCACCCCCCTGCCATTCACACGTCCCCTGTGTCCTCTCCCAGTGTGTCTGTGACGCCACCTCCCAAGATACACAAACGCAGGCACACACCCACCCAACAGCCATACACCTCACGACAGCCTACATCGCATGCACCTTCACCCAAAGTCCCCAAACGAACACCTCCTACAACCACAACCTCTTCCTCCACTCCCAAACCCCCTCCAGCTACCCGTCCCAGTATTCCCAAGAAACCTTTCCTGTCCAACCTTGACCTCTTTCCCTCACCTCCCCCACCCCGTCCGTCTCCTAGGGCCCAACTCTCCAGGTCCCAACCTAGCACCTCAGCCACAACATCTCCGGGACCAGTGGTGCCTGTAGTTACTGGAATCTGGAGTGTACCGGCCACCAGGGCAGCCAGTATGACATGGAGCCACAGCACGGACAGTCCCCCACCTGTAAAGCATAAAAAGTTGGCCAGTGCCTGGCGGGAGAGGGGGATGACTCCAGCTACCAAAGCCGCTCCCAGGGGTACAGGTGGGAGTGTGGAATCAGCTGCGACACCTTCCACGGGGGGGAAGGGCCACAAGAAAGTCAGCAAGTCTGGGAAGAGCAGCACGGCGGAGAAGACCGCCATTATCCCCGCTGCCCAGGAGGCCACTGCCATCATCCCCGCTGCCCAGGAGGCCACCGCCATCATCCCCGCTGCCCAGGAGGCCACCACCATTATCCCCACTGCCCAGGAGGCCACCGCCATCCTCCCCGCTGCCCAGGAGGCCACCACCAGCACCAGCCCTGCTGCCCAGGAGGCCACCGCTAGCACCAGCCCAGCTGCCCAGGAGGCCACCGCCAGCACCAACCCAGCTGCCCAGGAGGCCACCGCCAGCACCAGCCCAGCTGCCCAGGATAGGACCGCCAACACCAGTCCCGCTGGGCCAGACAGGACCGCCAGGACCAGTCCCGCTGGGCCATGAAGGACCGCCAGCACCAGCCGCGCTGGACCAGACAGGACCGCCAGCACCAGTCCCGCTGGGCCATGAAGGACCGCCAGCACCAGCCCCGCTGGGCCAGACAGGACCGCAGCACTAGTCCCACTGGGCCATGAAGGACCGCCAGCACCAGCCCCGCTGGGTCAGACAGGACCGCCAGCAGCTGAGTCACTGCCAAGGACCCCGCCGCAACAAGCACCGCTGAACAGGGCACCGCCGCCACAAGCACCGCTGAACAGGACACCGCCACCACAAGCACTGCTGCCAAGGACACCGCCGCAACAAGCACTGCTGAACAGGGCACTACCGCCACAAGCACCGCTGAACAGGGGACCGCCGCCACAAGCACCGCTGAACACAGGACACCGCCACCACAAGCACCGCTGGCCCATAAGCGCCAAGGGCACTGACGCTACTGAGTCCGTCACAAGCAGGATGAAGCACTCTGGGCACAAGGCCCCCTCCAGAACCAGTGGAGAGATACATCCACTACCTCTGTCCTTGGCAGGATGAAGCACGCTGGGCACAAGGCCCCCTCCAGAACCAGTGGAGAGATACATCCACTACCTCTGTCCTTGGCAGGAAGAAGCACTCTGGGCACAAGGCCCCCTCCAGAACCAGTGGAGAGATACATCCACTACCTCTGTCCTTGGCAGGATGAAGCACTCTGGGCACAAGGCCCCCTCCAGAACCAGTGGAGAAAGGCATCCACCTGAGAGACCGTGGCTTTGCACTCCCAGGATGAAGCAGTGGGCAAACCACCCACTGTAGAGACTTGAGAGACTGTGGCTTTGCACTCCCCAGGATAAAGCAGTTGGCAACCCACCCACTGTAGAGACTTGTGAGACTGTGGCTTTGCTTTCCCCAGGATGCAGCAGTGGGCAACCCACCCACTGGAGAGACTTGAGAGACTGTGGCTTTGCACTCCCCAGGATGGAACAGTGGGCAACCCACCTACTGTAGAGACTTGAGAGACTGTGGCTTTGCACTCCCCAGGATGAAGCAGTGGGCAACCCACCCACTGTAGAGACTTGAGAGACTGTGGCTTTGCACTCCCCAGGAGAGAACAGTGGGCAACCCACCCACTGTAGAGACTTGAGAGACTGTGGCTTTGCACTCCCCAGGATTGAACAGTGGGCATGTGGCCCCCTCGTGGATTTGGCGTCGTGCACTCAACCGGCTGAGGTGCCCCCCCTTACCCTTCCCCCTGAGGTGTCTGTTTTATTGCTATCTGATGCCCCTGCAGTGTTCTCTCTGTCATGTTCGGGGATTGAGTGTGGGCCTCGCCCATGCCGTGTTGGCCCAATGTTCCACGGACTTCAATGGAGCACTACCTGGACTACTATTCTTGGTGTGTATATTTGTTAATAGTGTATATATATTTTTGCGTCCTGGATTCTAATAGATTACAATGGTTACACTCATTTGCTTTTGTCTTTGCATTCTTCCGGGGGAGGTTAGGGGGGTGTAACTGTGATGTATCATGCTGTATTAGTGTGTGTGTTGTAGTGGGTGAGGGTGGGGGTGGGGGTGTTGCGCATGTGTGTGTCTGTTTTTTCCCTCCCCCCTCCCCTGTGTCGTGGGTGCAGTACCCACCGTTGTCTTCACCGCCGGCATTCGTGCTCCTGGTAGAGGAGCCAGAAGATGAGGGCTGGCAGGATCTGGAGCTCGGGTTCCATGGCGTCCGGATTCCTCATGGGGTGTGTAGAGGTGAACGTTTTCCCTTCGAAGTCCTGTTTCCGCTGTGTTTTTGTCTGCGGTGAATCCGCCCGAAAAAGGTGGCGGATTGGTAGGTTGTGATACTGTGGGTGGCACATTGTCCTCCGCCTGTCTGTTGCCGGTGACCACCAAGCTGTTTGTTTGTACCACCATAGCGGTCGGAGTGTTAAAGTGGCTGTCTTTGTTGGCGGTTTCTGCCACAGTCATAATTGCAAATTTTTTACCGCCGGCCTGTTGGCGGTCTTACAGCTGCTTTAACACCGACCGCCAGGGTTGTAATGACCCACCATGTCAGCCCAAATATCACTGCCCGTTGCTTTCTAGTCCCGAATACGGAGCAGGTCATTCTGGTGTGGCCCAAATTAGAAGATTAGGGACGTAGGGTTTACAGACTTGCATATGTTTCCCAGATGCGAAACGCCATCATCAGAAGCATACTGTGGAGGTCATTACAACCCTGGTGGTCTTTGACCGCCAGGGTTGTTTTGGCGGATGTCACCACCAGCAGACTGGCGGTGAAATCCTTGGTATCACGACCGCTGCGCTTCCCGTCGGGACTAACCGCCACTTTAGTCCCGGCGGGAGTAATCCTCCAGGGCAGCGCTGCTTGCAGTGCTGCCCAGGGGATTACGAGTCCCCTTCCCGCCACCCTTTTCATGGCGGTTTGCACCGCCATGAAAAGGCTGGTGGAAAGGGGAGTCGTGGGGTCCATTTGGAGCCGGCTCCTGTGTTGCGGCCAAGATCCCCGCTGGGCCGGCAGGCAGAAACCAGGTTTCCGCCCGCCGGCCCAGTGGGGATCTCATAATGGCCGTGGTGCGAGTGCGGCCGCATTGGCGGCCGCCCGGCAGTCAGACCTTGGCAGGCAGCTTCAGCGGTATTAAAAGAGTATTGTGAAGGACACTCAAAGAGCCGAAATCTAGTTTTTGTACTATTGTGGTTTTATTGTCCCATGTATTTCGAATCCTTTGTTTCTTTATGCGCTCTATTCAGTTCGTGTTCTGATGGTTCTCAGTCTCTTCCTTTGTGTTTTTGTTGTCCTTTCTCACTGGTCTTTTCTTTTGATTTCTAATTTATTGCTCTGTTTTTCTTTTTGGGGGGGGTCTTTCTTCAGTGGTACACTCCCCGTCGTCCGAGTAGCACCGGAAAGATCAGCGGGGTGAGAACTGGGAGCAGGAAGAAAGAAAAGAAAGGAAAAGTAAGTGGGGTATTCTGGAACTTCTGGGTTAAGGTTAGGAGGGGAGGTGCATTTTGTTGGGTGGAGTAGTAGGGTAATCACAGATCGTGTGGTATCCCTTTTTATGACTTTTAAGAGAAATAAGTAAGCTGATTCAGGAGGACTGTTGGCTTCACAATCCTACTGGTGCACGTTAGTAAAGCAGACCAAACAAATAATAACAGGGCAAAACAAATAAAAAAAATACTCGTAGTTTTTGTTTATTGGCTCACCGATGTCGGGTTGATCCTAAGTGCCCCCTCTCTGCTCCCTTCCGAGGAACACTCTGTAATGATTGCGGAGGCAGAAATGTACCTGCGATAGCCACGTTCATCCAGGGACGTGGCGGGAAAGTGCTCTTCTACGGAGTTCTGTTGCCCGCGTCGTCGGGTCTAGGTCGCCGGTGGTTTCATCTTTGTTCTTCGTCTCCTTGCACTCGTCGTCCGTTCTCTCTCTCTCCATCTCTGCTCTTCTTCAACGCCGCGCGCGTCTGTAATTCCTCCTTTATGTCGATGAAAACCCGAATATCCAGGTTTCTGCAGGATTCATCAATGTCACTTCATTGCCTAGTGCCCCGGGGCACTGGTTAGTCGGCCCACGGTCAACATTGGTAACCAGGGTGTTAGCGACCCGGTTACATATCCCTCCCCTAGAAAGGGACTGTTGGAGTTCCTGGTCCATGGGCTATCTCGAAGAATGATCTGCCGTACACAGTTGGTTTCCTGAGAGGTGTTGCACCTGAGAGGTAAAGGGTTGCAGTTCCATAAACCAACGCAGTATGCACGAATTGGTATTCTTGTGTCGGGACATCCAAGCAAGAGGAGCATGATCAGTATACAGTATAATCGGATGCCCCAAAAGATAATATTGAAGATTTTCGATGGCCCATTTGATCGCTAGACACTCTCTCTCGATTATGGGGTAGCGTTGTTCACGTGGAAGGAGTTTGCGACTAATGAACAGGATGGGGTGGTTGTTATCAACCTCATCTTTTTGAAACAAAACGGCCCTATACCCACATCAGAAGCGTCCGTTTGAAGATAGAATGGTTTCTGGAAATCCAGACAACTTAATACTAGCTCAGTGGTAAGACATTTCTGTAGAGTGGAATAACTATGTTGTTGGGCCGGTGTCAGGTTTGATATCTTAACAGGTTGTCCCTTCCTTAAGAGATCGGTCAAAGGGGCAGCCAAGGTGGAATAGTGTGGGATAAACCTTCTATAGTAACCCACCAGACCTAGAAAGGAGCGCAACTCTTTTTTCGTGGACGGGGTAGGTATTTGTAGGATGGCTTCTATTTTACTCATTTGTGTTTAATCTGTCCTTTTCCTATATAATAGCCAAGGTATGCAATTTCATCACATGCTAGGCAACATTTTGAGGGGTTGAAAGTGAGTCCTGCATTTTGTAGCAAGTAGAATATTTTGTCTAGGTGAATTATGTGTTCTGTCCATGACACGCTATAAATCACTATGTCATCCAGATAGGCGGCAGCATAGTTACTATGGTGCCGCAACAAGTTATCCATGAGTCTCTGGAAGGTTGCTGGGGCTCCGTGTAATCCAAAAGGGAGTACAGTAAAATGGTAGAGACCTGATGGTGTGGAGAAAGCTGTTTTTTCTTTGTCCCAGGTGACAAAGGGATCTGCCAGTAACTTTTCGTGAGGTCTAAGGTGGGTAAGTAACGGGCTTTTCCCAGCCATTCCAGGAGTTCATCAACTCATGGGATCGGGTAGGTGTTGAATTGCGATATAGTATTTAACTGCCTAAAATCAATACAAAAGCGGGTGGACCCATCCAGTTTCGGTACAAGAACGACTGGGAAACACCAGGGGCTCAAGGAGGAATCTATGATCCCCATCCGTAGCATCTTTCGCACCTCTTGCTCTACCAGGTGCTTCTGGGATTCGATAAGGTCGAAGGCGAACGACCTTCCCGGGTTGAGTCTTGATTTGGTGTTGTGTCAAAGTGGTTCCCCGGGGTTTGAGGAAAAGAGCGATTTGTGCTTGTTAAGGAGAGAACTGAGTTGCTCTTGTTGTTAAGACTGTAGGGAAAAGTTTATATGGGGTCTCTCGAGGACTGGTTCTTGATCCGGTGGACATAACCTGATTTCTAGTTCTTTAACAGTGTTTACAAGGAACCCTGTTGTCAAAGGAGGGGTGTTAGGGTCAGGTTCTTCCCATTTCATTAGTAGATTTATATGATATATTTCAGTCTTTTGTGGGTTTTCTGACAACTCAATCACATGAGTTCCAGGAGTTACTGCCCCTAATACTCTATAGGGACTTTGCCACTTCGCTAACAGTTTGTTATCTGAACTAGGTAGTAATATAAGGACTTTATCTCCAGTATGTAGCTGTCTAAGGTTGGTGTTCTTGTCATAGTATTTTTTTTTGTTTGTCTTGGGCTCTTTTGAGATGTATCCGCACGTCCTCCCATACTGTCTGGACTTGGGACTTTAGCTGTTGGGTGCATTCTAGTAGGTCCTTCCCCTCCTCTTCTTCTTCGCACAACTCCCTGGCCATGTCTAAGAGGATTTGTGATTGTCGACCGAAAACTAATTCAAAGGGACTATGGCCTGTAGAGGACTGTACATGGGTCCTTGTGGCGTAAAGTACCAGGGGTAGCTTTTTGTCCCAGTCTTTCCCAGATTCAGGCATGGTTTTTTTCAAAAGGGATTTTAATCTACGGTTATACCTCTCTACAAGGCCGTCCATTTGTGGTTGGTATACGGAGGTTCTTAAGTGTTTTACGCCTATTATCTGCCATATTTGAGTCACGAGATGGGACATGAACGGTGTTCCCTGATCCGTCAGAATCTCCTTGGGGAATCCTACTCGTGAAAAGAACCCAAACATGGTGTGAGCCACACTTTTGGTGGTCATACTAGACAAAGGTATAGCCTCTGGGTACCGAGCCGCATAGTCGACTAGGACAATGATATAGGTGTATCCTTTTGAGAAAGGAATAAGTGGGCCCACTAAATCCATACCTATTCTTGAGAATGGAATGTTGATAATATGAAGGGGGTACAGGGGTGCTCTCTTTTTGGGCCCCAGGTCTATCAGCTAGCATCTAGGACATTGCTGACAGAAGCACCGAATGTGGGAAAATACCCCTGGCCAATAAAAGCAGCGCAGAAGGTATTCTTCCGTCTTTTCCCTTCCGAAATGCCCTTCCCCATGTGACTATGTGCTAGATGTAAAGCTTGAATGCGATAGGGTTCTGGGATTACTAGCTGTTTCTTTTCTTGGTTATTAGGGTTCGTGATCCTGTATAGGAGGCATTTTTGTACCACAAAATAGGGACCCATCTCTCCTTTTATCTCTGGTTTGGCTAATTTCCAGGTGTTTTGGAGGGTAGGATCCTCTCTTTGGCTACTGCGGAAAGGGGGAATAGAGGTGACTGCTATTGTTCGGGCATCCATCGTTTCGTTCCTCTCCTCTCTCGAATGGTACAGTTTCTTTCCTTCTCTTTTTTCCTTCTTACTGGGTTTGTACCTGTCTTCTCCGGTTTTATGTGTATCCCTGCGAAAGGTGCCTCTTCCGGCCATAGATCCTTCTGGTTTTTACCCTGCATGCTACCCAATAAGACAGCAAAATATGTATAATCAGTGCCCACGATGACTTCTTCTACTAAATGTTCTATGACTCCTATCTCTATACAGTCTCTTCTTCCCTCCCGCTCAAGGGAAACAGAGACCAAAGGGTATTTCCCTCAGGTCACCGTGAATGCAACATATAGAGACAATGTTCCTAGATATTTGAGTTTTAAGATCCACTAGATTGGCTCTAATGACTGACTGGCTGCAGCCGGAATCAATCAGTACGCTGGCATTGTGTCCATTAACAACCATCTCGTTTATATATTTCAAATTTTCTCTTCTGGTATACAAAACTCTTCCTCGGGTAATGCCAATTTCCATGGGCTCCGGCTTCTCCTCCTTGTGGGGACACACATGAGCAATGTGTCCCCACTCTCCACAACTATAGCACTGGGGTTGTTGGGTCGGGGTTTTCTCAGTGAATCGGGGAATAAAAGTCTCTTTGGGGTTTTTCCGAGGTACAGGACGATAGGAGGATCCTGTAGGTTGACCGGTGGGATTAGCTCCTTTTGATGGCCCAGGTCTAAAGTCGGTGGAGCAGTGGTACGCACATGCCAGATCTATTGCCATGGAGGTATCTACATTGGGGTGCTGCTTGATCCACTTGAGGGTGACTGCCAGTAAGGCCCCCAGGTATTGTTCGAGGAGAATAGTTTGAATAATATCTTCTCGGTCAGTTCCAATAGGTCCCAGCCATTTTAATTCCACATCCTTTACTCAGTAATATATGGCATGAGGGTTCTCTGATAGGCACCACTTGGTTTTCCTAAATTTAAGCCTGTAATATTCAGTATCAAAACCAACTCGCTCCAAAATACTTTTCTTTATATCTGCATAAGGGGTACTTCCCCCAGGGTTAACTTCTTGATATTTAGCTTGAAGATTGCCCATCAATAATGGGGCCACATACTGTCCCCATCTATCTTCTGGCCATGTAGCGGATGTTGCAACCCTCTCAAAGTTCGTGAAGAACCCATCAGGATCTTCACCTTCTTGATACTTTTGGAGGACAGAGCTAAGCACGTTGGGATGAACTTTCGTTGCGGCTATAGTGTCCATTCGTTTTTGGAAAGCGGTCTCGTGCACCAACTGGTTATTCGCTATGATGGTTCCTGGCTCTTTAAGGCGCTTTGAAGGGTTTCTCGGTCTGTTCTGGCTTCCCTTTGGTGCTCCTCCCATACGAACTTGCAGATGGCGTTGCCCCTCCGCCAACTTCTGTATCATGTCTTCAATTGTAGGCTTAACCTCCATTGCAGGGGTTATTATTTTGTCCCTTTTTATAATTGCTATCCCACTTCTGACACCACTGTAGGAGGTGAGGGCATAATGGTATTAAAAGAGTATTGTGAAGGACACTCTAAGAGCTGAAATCTCGTTTTAGTACTATTGTGGTTTTATTGTCCCATGTATTTAAAACCCTTTGTTTCTTTATGCGCTCTATTCAGTTTGTGTTCTGATGGTTCTCAGTCTCTTTCTTTGTGCTTTTGTTCTCCTTTCTCACTGGTCTTTTCTTTTGACTTCTAATTTATTGCTCTGTTTTCCTTTTTAGGGGGTCTTTCTTCAGTGGTACACTCCTCGTCGTCCGACTAGCAACGGAAGGATCAGCGGAATGAGAATTGGGAGCGGGAAGAAAGAAGAGAAAGGAAAGGTAAGTGGGGTATTCTGGAACTTCTAGGGTAAGGTTTAGAGGGGAGGTGCAGTGTGGTAGGTGGAGTAGTAAGGTAATCATTGACAGGTGCCCAAATTCTCACCAGATCATGTGGTCTCCCTTTTTATGTCTTCTAAGTGAAATAATTAAGCCGATTCAGGAGGACTGTTGGCTTCACAGTCCTCCTGGTGCATGTTAGTAAAGAAGACCAAACGAATAATAACAAGGCAAAACAAATAAAAAAAATCCTTGTAGCTTTCGTTTATTGGATCACCAGTGTCGGGTTGATCCTAAGCGTCTGTCCCTGTCTCTCGCCCCATATTGCCCACTCTCTGCTCCCTTCCGAGGAACACTCTGTAATGATTGCGGAGGCAGGAACGTACCTGTGATAGCCGCGTCCCTCCAGGGACGTGGCGGGAAAGTGCTCTTCGACAGAGTTCTGTTGCCCACGTCGTCGGGTCTAGGTCGCCAGTGGTTTCTTCTTTGTTCTCCGTCTCCTGGCACTCGTCCGTTTTCTCTCTCTCTCTCCGTCTCCGATCTTGTTCTTCGATGCCACGTGTGTTTCTAATCCCTCCTTTATGTCGATGGAAACCCAGATATCCGGGTTTCTGCAGGATTCATCAATGTCACTTCGCTGCGTAGTGCCCCGGGGGCACTGGTTAGTTGGCCAACGTCAACATTGCTAACCAGGGTGTTAGCGACCCGGTTACAACCATATTACATGTCATAAAATAACTGGTGGAGTCCTTTTGGAGGGGTGTGACTGGTGATGGAACCGCCCCTGCACTTCCAACTGCCAGCACGACTACTGGTGGATTTCCACCCAAATTGTGGTAGAAATCCTTCAGTACTCGTAATATGGCGGTCTTCTGGCACCCGTGGCTTCAGCTGTCTTCTGAAAAGAGTGCCAAAGTCATAATAAGGGCCTTTGTCTCCTGCCTATACCTGCGCTACCGGGTTAGTGTACAAAATCACCATCCAGCGAAAAAAGGAAGGCCGAAATACCATATGTTGTAGAACTGCCATAAGATACGGCCAGCTCAATGTATCAAATACTTTCCTGATATCAAGGGAAGCAGCACAGCCCTGCGTTCCAGTCCGTTTCTCCCAATCCATAACATACAAGAGGCCTCACAGGTTTATAAAAGTATTACGGCCAGGAATTAACCAGTTTTGATCCGGGTGGACCAAGGGGGGGTTAAACACTGTCAAGCTGTTGGTTAACAATTTCTCGAGCACCTTGTAATCAAGACTGAGGAGGGATAGGGGTCTATTGGATTTCATGTCCAAATGATCTTGACCTGGTTTAGGAAGGACCATTATACCCAACTCTCTCATGGAGGGTGGGAGTGCCCCTACAGCTAGCACACCTTCATACACCTTAAGGAGAAGGAGTGCTAATTGGGGGTGGTACTGGGCAAACAATTCAATCTGGAACTCATCGGTACCTGGCACCTTTCCATGGACTATCTGAGTTATGGCCTCTTGTACTTCCTCTAATGGAAGGGGGGTGTAGATCAATCCTTTACCAAATCAAGTACCCCATTATAATCTCCACACCACAGCATGTGTGTTCTTGGATCTATGAGTAAGATGGGGGTAAGTGTTGTGTGAAAAGCTTGTTGCCTGGCAATAGGGGCATAAACTGCCACCAATGCAAAAGTCGCACCATCCAGCATCCTATTTACCACAACACAGTGACCCTCAGAGTCTACCTTAGTCTGAGTAACCATGTAGAGGACATTGGGGCCTACTCCCTTCGCATAACTAAAGTACGTGGTACCATACAACCCACCTGTCCACCTCTGTTCAATCGTGCAAGTTCCAAAGCTGTTAGGTGTGTTTCTTGAAGACAGGCAAAATGAGCCCTATGCCTCTTCAAGTATACATACATTGTGTGTTGTTTAACAAAGGAGCCCATGCCCCTCACATTCCATGCAATACAACTGTATGTTGGTTTTGACACGTGTGTAAAAGTATCCTTTGGAGAGACCAATCAATGTGTCCTTGTTCCCAGAACCACACACACACTTCCCTATATCCCTGCATAAACTTAAACTCCCCTAGCCAGGTCATCACTCAACAGTGCAGTAACTGGCCAAAAACCCGCAAAACATTGTTATGAAATATGTGAAAAGTCCAGTAGTGTATTGGGGTAACACGTGGTCTAGTGACGCCATGTTCCGGATCAGTGTCCCCTGTCCCACTACCCCAATTACATCTGCACAATAGCAGGGCACACGACCCCCCTGAAACACTTAGGCTGTGTACAAACATAAAGAAACAAAAAAAAAGGGGGAAAGAATATGGACGTGTAAGCGTCAACCAAAAAGATCAGCCGTCATTGGGGTGATCACAGGACCCCCCCTGCAGGGTGTTGGGTAGTTCCTCTGTTATGAATCCACTCAATAAATGAGCATCTGAAATGTCTGGCGGTTCTGAATCGGCCTCTGTGGTAGAGGAAGCCCCTTAGCCAGAGCAGCCCCACTTGGGCTTGTTCCTGTGCAGCTTTATCTCTTGAGAGGCGAAAGCAGGTCTTGTGGTTCGGTCTACATCGGGTCTGCACCAGCATCTAACCTCCCTCGGTGTCATGTTAGTCTCCTGGAGGATGCTCTCCCTTGGACTCTAGCCAACTCCAAGCCTTGCCAGTGCTTTGAAATAGGAGCACTTTGTTGTAGGAGGCACCTCTCTTCTGCCTATCTGCATTGCAGTCTGGGAAAAAGGTAAATGAGTGGTTCTTGACTTGCCAGGGGCTTTTTGTACAAGTGATCTGTAGTATATTATCCCTGCCCTGATGGTTAAAGTGTTGTGCTACCACAGGGCATGGAGGAGCACTAGGTGGTGGTGATCGGCCAGGCACTCAGTGAGCTCGCTCGATGAAGAAGAAGGTGGTCTTGCCCTCCAATATTGTTTGTGTCAGCCGTTGTTCCAGGGAGAGTCCTACATTTTGCCTTCAATCTTCTCAGAGAGCCCCAGTACCCGTATGCTGTTTTGCTGAGATCTCTCTGTTTTAAAACGTCTACGTCTCATTGCAATACCTTTAACATTGATTGTGTAACCACAGGCTGCCTCTCGGCTAGGGTCCTCTACTGGGTTGAGACTCATGCCTTTAACCTGTTGTGCACCTCTCACATGTTCCCCACATCTATGATTAGAGTATCTAGTTTTAGATCCTCAGTACCCGTATGCTGTTTTGCTGAGATCTCCTCTCTGCATATTCGGCTCTCTGTTTCAAAACGTCTACGTCTCATTGCAATACCTTTAACATTGATTGTGTAACCACAGTCTGCCTCTCGGCTAGGGTCATCTACTGGGTTGAGACTCATGCCTTTAACCTGTTGTGTGCCTCTCACATGTTCCCCACATCTATGATTAGAGTATCTAGTTTTAGATCCAAAGTCATAGGTCACCTGGCTAGCTTGTACAGATGCCAGCAATTTACAATTTTAGCATTGATATCTTGTGTCACACTGGCTGTGCTGGAAGTCAGGCTTATTGTGGGCATCGGTGTCTCGAGTCTAACAGGAAAATGCCCAGGTTGGAGTTCTTGGGGTGCACCATCATGGCAAGTAGAGTACCAGGGGCACCCAATTGGTGTAAGCATTTGCTACCTTTCTTTAGGTTACTTGCTGCCCAGAGGGATCTAGAATCCTGTTGTCTCCACTCCATGTGCACTGCACATGGGTGCACCAACTATGTACTGTGGTGCGATATCAGGTTGGAGGAGGAGAGAGGTGGACCCATGAGCACCTTACGATGTGTATTGAAACAGTCCCTCCCTCAAGCCAGTGTTCCAGGAGTACACCCTGTCAACAGGTAGTTCACAACATGTAAGGATGAGAGCAACCAGAAAAAGAGGGGGGGTGTACCAGCTAGAGAGGTAAATGTCTCACAGTACATTACATCCCAGGTGTCAGAGGGAAATACAGATGGTCGGGGGTCAGGTGAAGCCCTTGCTCCTCAGTGATAAATTGTACCAGACATGAAACCAGGACAGTACCTCAGTGCGGGGTCTGCCTTATGCCCAGAATTCTGGTGTGGTGGTAGCGTGCCAGTGGTGCTGGCATGCAGGGCTCATGCAGCACATGTTGACCACAATTAACAGCCAATGGAGGCAGGCATTGATGCATGGTAGTCTGCGTGGGGCCCTTGTGCCCCCATCAAGGGGTCCTCATGTTGCATGTCTTCAGAAGGAGATTGAGCGCCTCAGGGTCCCAACAGATAGAGGAGCACATCATCTTGCAAGCTCAAAAATTGCCAGTCATGCTGCCTGTAGTGAGTTCCAAAAAAAAGGGGGCGGGGTGGTTCAGTGACTCGGCTTGCTCTCCCCAACTGCCCCGTTAGGCTCAGAGATCCCAAGCAACCGGGTTGTGTTTCTTTTGGGTGTCCCGCTACAGCACTGTGTTGTTCTGCAAGTTTACAAGATGGTGGCCGTGCTGTGTGTGCGGAGCTCCAATGGAGGGTGGTTCAGTTGAGCTCCCTCCCAACTGCTTACTGTTGGGTACGGAGGTCCTCGGCAACCATGTCGTGTCTCCACCAAGACTGCCGCCGCAGCACAGTCTTCTGATGCCACTGAGGCGAACTCCTGAAGACGGCAGCCTTTGGGTCTCAAGCCAGGTGCAGAGTCAGCCAGCTCTAATGTCACAGGCAACAGTGCTGTGGTAGAATTGCCTCACCTCCATTGGTTGCAGCCGTTGGCCAATGACAGTCTCTTCTCTGGCAGGGTAACTGGATGCGGAATCAGCTGTTTGTGGCAGGAAAAATGCGGCATTTGACGGAGCTCGCAATTCTGCTACTGCTCCTGCTGTCATCTCAGCCACGCCCCCTCTATGAATACTTAATGATGCAATTCGGGTTTTGTAACGCGCTTGCCACTTTCCAATAATTCATAAAGAAAATATTACAAGAGTAGATATTGGCACACTGGTACATATTGATGATTGATAGAACTGAGGTGTCTGGTTGTCAGAGTACTCACCCTGTACAAGCAGGAACCACCACTTCTAGTCAAGGTAAGCTAGCTACACACCTACAGATAACCTGTAGTCACCTTTTGGTAGCTTGACACAGAGCAGCCAGGCTTATCTAAAGAGGACAGTAACCAAAAGAGGACACTGACAGCTGTCAGTGTCAAGAGCCAGGCCATCTAGTGGTCTCTGACTTCTATAGATTCTCAGAGTGGGGGCAGTAGCCCCAGGTGTCTTACACCCTTTTTCCACTCTACCTCCCACCAGTTCAGGGGCGTAGACAGAAACTGGTCCTTCAACCCAGGGTCTGTACCCTTAGGCTAAACAGGTGACAGGGGTGAGTCCCCCCCACCCTGCCCCTACATCTGGACTTCCATACCTTCCTAGGTGGAGTGGTAATTCCAGACAACTGAACTGTCAGGACTCACTTAAGGGCCACCCCTCCCAGGGGTAAGTCATACCATAGATTGCTTCCTATGGGCATCTGGAGACTAATTATGGCCTCCTTTTGGTCACCTCCCAAACCTACTCCAAGGATTTCAGGGCCATAGGGTGGAGGAAGTCCTGCCCATGGTCTGGGATTAACATACACGCCTAGCCGGTGTACTGCTCTGGGAAAATTAGCCTTTCCTCCATCATGGTGTGGCTAACCACAGTGTTCCTTGGAGCATTGACAGGGACCCCATTCACTCCTACCAGGCAGAAGTGATGACTCTTACCCTCAGGAATCACCAGCTCACCCTCTGACTCTATCTCCCACCTATGGGATATTAGGGCATGTTCTATCTTTTGCCCCTGGGGACTACCTTTCCCTAATACCATATGGGCCACTAGTGGGTGGTTTCTTTGGGCAGACAGAGTCCCCATGCTTGTGTCCTAGATGGGGACAATCAAAGCAGTGAGGTAGGAAATTGGACACTGTGGCCAACGCCCACCAGAACCTCCCTCCTTCTTCTCAGAAGGGACATGGTAATCCTTTCCTTCCTCCTTAACCTGAGACTTGTCTGGGTCTCCCTTAACCTCCTCCTCACTGTGTTGAGGGGAATGTGAACCACTCTTCTTGGGGTCATTCCTAGGCACCTTTTTGAACATTGGGGCTGACCCAGAATTCCACCTCTTCAGCAAGCTTCCTGGGTCAGTCAGCTTGCTGTCAACCAGGTATTGTTGCAGCTCTGTACAACAACTATCAAGCATGTGCTCCTTCAAAATTAATTTTTACAGCCCTGAATAATCATCAACTTTGCTGCCTCTAACGCAGCCCTTCATTGTCTTTCTGGCATAATCCAAGAAATCCTCCCACGTTTGTGAAGAGATCTTGTGGATGCCCCCAAATCTGAGCCTATACCTCTCAGGGGTCAGTCCAAACTTGCTGATTAGAATGGCATTCATTGCAGTGTGGCATGTGTGGCCCTCTACCTCTATTGTAAGGACTGTGTCCCTCCCCACCGTGGGCAGACACCGCCATAAACTACCACCCCAGAACTCCTTTGGCACCTTGTGCACTCTTAAAGTCACTTCACAGGCTGCAAACCATTTGTCTTTGTTATCCTTTACCATATAACTTGGCACCAAATCCTTGTAAGGGTGACAGCAAAACTGCAGTGTCCACTGGTGAACCGAGAGTCTGGTATTGTTTCAGCGGGACAAGGTTGGTCACTGTAGCTGGCTCATACTTCACTGCGGTGGGCCTGAACTTTGGATTTACCCCCATCTAGTGCGACAAGAAAGCCCCGGATCGGGCATTATGCTGGTAAGCACTGCAATTGCAGATATTCCTTAAAAATTCACATGTTGAGGATGTGTCCAACCTTCATGGCCGTGTGGACATGATCCACTGAGGCTCCGCACAATGTCCTACAGCCAAAGCTATATCTGCCACCTTCTGCCTCATGAATTGTTGAGGACAATGCACTGTCATCAGCTGCAGGGCGTGCAAACTGTCCCATTCCCCTAGAATGCAAGAATTGTCGGGAACCGTCAGCCATCTGCTAGTGGACACACCTGGGACCAACAAAGATATGCGGCCAGCCGGAACATAGAGTCAGACACTTTTACGCTCCTAACAGGGCCCGGGGGTCCAAAGGCATCATCTGAGACATCATGAACCCTACCTGCTTCAGATCAGCGGTAAGGTGAGCAGCAGTAGATACGAGGTGGGAGGACTCCTCCATCAGGCACCTCTCCCAGTCCCTGCAGTCTACACCAACATCGAAGTGAAGATGGGAGAAGTGCTACCACCCCTATGATGTGGGAATAGCAGAACCCTTTTGCCACTTACCATCCAGATCTCAATGTTGCGGTGTGCTGCCTGCGGTGTCTGGGTGCACTACCCAGGGGCCGATTCCTACATTGAACTCAGACCGTCTGACCTAGCAATGGCAGCCACTACGCATGGAAGCCGATGCCTTAACCTGTCTGGATCCTGAGATCATTCTGCGGCAAATGGTGCTTGTCCCTGGCTGACTTTAAAACCTGCATTGCTGTGGCCAATACACTGAGCCAGATCAACCACCATCAGAAATAACTTTATCTGCAAAGCTCCCCTGGGGGCCACAACTAATTTGGTGATGGGGAGCCTCATACACCATGTTGCTGGCAGAGTATTGCAGTCCCAGGGACCTTGACGCCAATGGCATAATTGGGGAGCTATATCACTGTTAGACTTTTCATCCTTGGCGTGGTCTCCTTTAACTTTTTTGCCTCTGTTCCCCAGGTTGTTGATGTATACTGGACTCAGATTTTACTGTTTTTGTTACTCTGGGCACTTTACCACTGCTAACCAGTGCTAAAGTGCAAGTGCTCCTTTACAAAATTTGTATGTAATTGGCTTATCCATGATTGGCATATTTGATTCACTAGTAAGTCCCTAGTAAAGTTCACTAGAGGTGCCAGGGCCTGAAAATCAAATGCCACTATTGCGCCTGCAACACTGGTTATGCCACCCACATAAGTAGCTCTGTAATCATGTCTCAGACCTGCCATTGTAGTGTCTGTGTGTGCAGTTTTAACTGTAAATTCGACTTGGCAAGGATACCTACTTGCCAGGCCTAAAACGCCCCTTTTCTTACACGTCAGACACCCCTAAGGTAGGCCCTAGGTAGCCCCAAGGGCAGGGTGCAGAGTATGGTTAAGGTAGGACATGTAGTAATGTGTTTTATATGTCCTGAGAGTGACATATTGCTAAATTTGTTTTTCACTGTTGCAAGGCCTGTCCCTCTCATAGGTTAACATCGAGGCTACCTTTAAACCTGATTAAAGAGTAGATTCCCTTGGGGAGCGGATGGACATGTGAAGTTTGGGGTCTCTGAGCTCACAATTTAAAAATACATCCTTTGGTAAAGTTGATTTTAAGATTGTGTGTTTGAAAATGCCACTTTTAGAAAGTGGGCATTTTCTTGCTTATACCATTTCTGTGACTCTGCCTGTTTGTGGATTCCCTGTCTGGGTCAGTTTGACAGCTGGGCTGGTTGCACCTCACACTAGACAGTGACACAAAGGGAGCTGGGGTGTAGCCTGCATATCCTGATGAGCAATCTGTTCTAGGAGGGCGGGGAGGAGTGGTCACTCACACCTGAAAGGGCTGTGCCTGCCCTCACACAATGCAGTCTCCAACTCCCTGGTGAGTGTCTGGGGCCTGACCTGGGCAAGGCAGGATTTCACATTCAAAAGAGACTTTACTTTGAAGTAGGCCTACTTCAAAGAAGAAAATGGGTATAAGAAGGGCAACCAAAACCACAGACTTTAGAAGACTTCTGGAAACAAGAGGAACCTCTGCCTGGAAAAGAGCTGAAGAGATGAGGAAGAAGAGCTGCCCTTCCTGTGACTGTGCTTTGTGGAGCTATCCTGCAGTTGCTGCTTCTGCCAGAGTAAGGGGGCAAAGACTGGACTTTGTGTGCCTTCCATCTTGAGAAGAACTCTCCAAGAGCTTGATTTTGAGCTTGCTTCCTGTTGTTTGAAATCTCAGGGACAGCAAAGACGTCTCTCTGCCAGCACCTGGAGTCTCTGGAAAGACTCCTACTCTGTCCTGTGGTGTCCATCCAGTTCCTGGGTCCCTGAAAGGAGAAGCTGGCAGCCGAAGAGGAGGAAATCCACGCACAGAGCACTGGTATGGGGAAAAGATCGACGCAACTCCAATCTGCGGCTGAAGAAACGACGTTCACCAGAAATGCGACCGAAGAATCGATGCACGGAGCAGGAGAAACTACGCGCAGCATCGCTGATGGAGGCTGGGAGATCGCTACCTGCGCTGTGTGGTTTTCGGATCATCGTGCGACTGGATTTCTGATGCAAGTACCGCTGGGCATGTAAAAACAATGCAACGCCTGCCTGGACCAGAGAGTGCTGACCAGTGCTGACCAGATCAACGCATTGAAGAAACGACACACTCGACCCGACCCGATGAAAGGAGAAACAATGCAAGGTCACGCTCGATAGTGAAATCGACGCATCGCAAGCCGCTTTTGACCCACACTCACCCGTGCTGGGTTATTTTTGACGCACCCAAGATACATTTTCCCGCTCACAGTGATAGTGTGTGTTTAAAACTACATAAAGACTCTTTTTGATTATTAATTGATAACTTGACTTGCGGATTGTGGAGTTTTGTTGTTTTGGTCTTGTTTTTAAATACACTCTGTTAAGCCTACTGCTCTGTCAAGCTACCAAGGGGGTAAACAGGGGTTAGCAGAGAGTGATTCTCTTTTACCCTGACTAGAGTCAGGGTCCTTGCTTGAAAAGTTGGTAAACTGACTGTCAACCAAAGACCCCATTTCTAACAGTCACGCTTAGACACCCCAGAGAATTTCCTGCACATTAATCACCGAGGACTATATGTTGCAGAGGAACTCCTATTCCTTACTCTCCTTCTGCCTCCTTGGTGCCCAGCGTTACACCTCTTAAGACGCTTGTCTTAGGCTATACGAACATTGTCTACCCTTTTAAGGAGAGGAAAGTAGCTAGACTACTACCCTGTTAGAAGCATGTTATAGTGGCAACAATACATGCTTGTTTTGTGATTCTTTTTGTTATCCTCATGACCAAAAAGCCTTTATGCCACCAAAAAAATCTCAGATCAACAGGGTGTCTACTTCCTTTAGCCCAGAGGAGATGAGATACCTGGACACTGATTCCAACTCTGAGACCACCCTGGCCCTTACTAAGGAGGACATTTGTTCCTGTTTGCAAGATTTCAAGAAGGAGCTCAAGCAGGAACTCAATACAGATATAGTAGCCTCCTTTGAAGACTTCAAGACGGAGGTTAGCTACCACCTGGCCTCACTCCAAGCCAATATAGATTTGGTGGGTGCATGCACACTTGACTTTGAAACACAGTATCAAGGTCTTGAATGATGATTAAGCTCAGTGAAATGCACCATCAAACACCTCCAATCCCAGCTGCACAGTGCCCTATTAGAATGCAAACACTTGGAAAACCGGTCCAGAAGGGACAGCATACGAATAGGGGGGTCTGGCAGATGAAGTTGAAGGCCCAGATTTGGAGACTTTTGTGACAGGTATGTTCTTGAACATCCTGGGCAATGATCACCCAGCGATGAGGCTAGAGAGAGTGCATAGAGTGGGCCCACATACCATCAGCAGCAGGAAAAGACAAAGAGATATCCTTGTCTAACTCCACTACTTCAAGATCAAGGAACTGATTCTACAGGTGGCCTACGCAAAGACACCATTTCTTTCCAGGGCACGTCATGTTCCCTTTTCCAGAATATCGCTCAAGCCACCCTAATAAGGTGCCTCTAATACAAGCCAGTAACTGATACACAGTCTTGTGATGATATTAAATACCACTGATCTACCACTTTGGCATTGCCTTTGAACTTCAAAATAAACAGAGCTGGGAGACGCTGCCACCCTCCTGGGCCTGACTTTGTCAACTCCTCCAGATCCTGGCATCAGCAGTGAAGCAATTGCCAAATAAAGGGAAAAGTGGTGGGGAAAAATTATTTCTACTGAAAACTCATTACCCCGCAGAGATGACATATCTATCAGACTTTCAGGGTTGACAGATTTGCCGTCATCCTGATACCGTGACCTCATTAACTAATTTGCCACAACACTTCACCACACCACCCTTATAAAGTCTGCTTCTCATAACCAAAGGCCTCTACTCCTTTACCAGAATCCCACTGCTTTCTGTGATTGAAATAACATTCCATGACGATGGCACAATACAGTGGCAGAGTATTCTACTAAGGAAACCACGCTGTAAGACGCACAAGCGGACTTGAGCCTATTACACCCAATCTTATTTAATTATACACAACACTGTTAATTTGTTGGGCGTTTACACTCCCCGGTTCACATTATTTCATTTTTTACATTTTCTTATGTGGTTTAATCTCTATTGGCCTTACAATCTGGGGGTGGTGCAAGGGTGTGGGGGGCCCCAGCGGAATGGGAGGGAAGGTCTGCTCTGGGATGTGGGAGGGAAATGTATCTCTCCACCTTTTTCTCAGGAGGAGACTACTAGCTCCAATGCTTACTCACCCTCTTGACGGTACTTAGGTTAAAGGTCTGAACTCCCCATATAAACACAACCAACTCTGGAAATATAGTCTGGATAGGCGTCTCAACTTTGTAGCCTTACAAGAAACACATCTTGAGCGAAGTGAAGACCATTGACTAAGACACAAATCATATCCTCTGATTTATAAATCTTCAGCCACTACTAAAATTAATGGAGTTGTACTCCTCTTCCACTCTGCCCTGAAATTCAAAATCATGGGTGGTAAATCAGAAAAGGAGGTAAGATATATGATAGTGAATGCCCTACTCAAGAGCTGTCTCTTCACCATAGCCTCGATCCATGCTTACAATTCGGGTCAATTTGAGTTTCTTCTCTCCTTCCTTGCAGTGTTGGGGGGGGGCTTTTCTGAAGGGGACATCATACTGTTGGGAGACTTCAATCTCATCGGGGATTCTACACTACATAGCGCTCACTCACACAGAACACAAGCAGGCACATTTACTAAACCCACAGAAGCAGCACTCCGGCAGCTGGGCCTCCTTGATGCATGGAGGGAAATCCACCACCTGAGAATATATTTTTGTCTCGCACCTATTATCAACTCAATCAATCAATCAATCAGATACATTTATAAAGCGCGCTACTCACCCGTAAGGGTCTCAAGGCGCTGGGGGGAGGGGGGGTCAGTGCTCGTAGAGCCAGGTCTTGAGCTGTCTTCTGAAGGGAAGGTGGTCCTGTATGGCGCGAAGGTGGCTGGGAAGGGAGTTCCAGGTCTTCGCTGCCAGAAAAGAGAAGGATCTTCCTCCGGCGGTGGCTTTGCGGATACGGGGTACGGCTGCCAGGACTTGTCCGGTCGAGCGTAGGGTGCGCGGAGGAGTGTAGAAGGAGACGCGGTGGTTGATGAGTTTTGGTCCGAGGTTGTGCAGGGCTTTGTGTGCATGGGTGAGGAGTCTGAAGGTGATCCTCTTGTTGACTGGGAGCCAGTGAAGTTTCTTCAGGTGTCCGGAGATGTGGTGGTGGCGGGGTATGTTCAGGATGAGTCGTGCGGCAGCGTTCTGGATTCGTTGCAGTTTCCTCTGCAGCTTGATGGTGATGCCGGCGTACAGAGTGTTCCCATAGTCCAAGCGACTGGTGACGAGGGCGTGGGTGACGGTATTCCTGGTGTCGGTGGGGATCCAGCGGAAGATCTTGCGGAGCATGCGGAGGGTGTTGAAGCATGCCGAGGTCACCGAGTTGACCTGTCTGGTCATGGAGAGGGATGAGTCCAGGATGAAGCCGAGGTTGCATGCGTGGTCGGTGGGTTGGGGAGTGCTGCCCAGGGCGGGAGGCCACCAGGAGTCGTCCCAGGCGGTGGGTGTAGGGCCGAGGATGAGGACCTCCGTCTTTTCTGTGTTCAGTTTAAGCCGGCTGTCTGTCATCCAGTTTGCTACTTCCTTCATGCCTTCGTGTAGTCTGGTTCTTGCTGAGGTGGGGTTGTTGGTGAGGGATAAGATGAGCTGGGTGTCGTCGGCGTAGGATATGAGGTCGAGTCCGTGTTTTCGTGCGATGTTCGCCAGGGGGGTCATGTAGATGTTGAAGAGGGTGGGGCTGAGGGAGGATCCTTGGGGGACGCCGCAGATGATCTCTGTGGCTGTGGATCTGAAGGGGGGGAGGCGGACTCTCTGAGTTCTTCCGGAGAGGAAGGAGATGATCCATTCCAGGGCCTTGCCTCTGATGCCGGCGTTGCTGAGGCGACGTATCAGGGTACGGTGGCATACCGTGTCGAAGGCTGCAGAGAGGTCCAGGAGTATGAGGGCCATGGTTTCTCCTTTGTCGGTCAGGGATCTGATGTTGTCCGTGGCTGCGATGAGGGCGGTCTCGGTGCTGTGGTTAGCTCTGAAGCCGAACTGTGAGGGGTCAAGTGAGTCGTTGGTTTCCAGGGCGGTGGAGAGTTGAGCGTTGACGATTTTCTCAATCACTTTGGCGGGGAACGGTAGGAGCGAGATGGTCCGGAAGTTTTTGAGTTCGGTGGGGTCTGCTGTTGGTTTCTTTAGGAGGGCGTTGAGTTTGGCGTGTTTCCACTTCTCCGGGAAGGTGGCGGTGGTGAAAGACGCGTTGATGATGTCTCTGAGGTGGGGTGCGATGATGTTGTCGGCTTTGTTGAACTAGACCATGGTTTCATTTTCATCAGCCAATCCTTCTAACTTACTCTCTCTCTGGCCACTATTCATCTGAATATTCCCTCGGACCGTGCCCAGTAGAAATAGTCTTAGAATTGCATGGCCTGAAACCCACATTTCATAGGTGGTCCTAGGTGGTCGTTCCCAATGTGATTGTTTTGCGAAAAACAATTAGAGAATACTTTGAATTCAACAAACCCAAGAGACGACCCTTTGACAACGTTGGATGCCTTCAAGGTGGTTATTAGAGAGAAATGTACTGCCCTGATCACTACTATCTCTTATCAGAGGTCTCAGGAGTGCCACAGTTTAGAAACTATGGATCAAAATTACACCTAAAGTGATCAACCAGTATAGCAAATTACCCTCCCGTACAGCTGTAGGAGGATCTTAAATGGTGGGCGCCATTGTGTATACCCTGGCTTGGGTGTATCAATGCGTTAAAGATTACAATACTCCAAAGCATATTATACCTCTTTCAGAAACTGCCCATTAGGGCTGACAAAGAATTTTTCTCCATCAGGTCAGAAGTTGCAAAATGCATCCGGAAAACCGCTGGGCCCGATTATCACATAAACTGTTGACACTCCCCAAGTTAGCAGGGGAAGTAGCCCTTCCAGACCTCACCCTCTACTACAAGCTCTCCCAACTATGAATTATATCCAAATGGTCACTTAGGAGTCTGACAAGCACTGGCTCTATAAGGATAGAGCCATGATGGGTATAGCTATTTGTTATGCTCACTGGAAACCTAAACAGGACAGGCCTCCAAATACATTCTTAAGCACACCAGTCAATACTACCTTAACAGTGTGGGACAGTGTAACTTAGACACATGGTCAGATGACATTCCCCTCCAAATATAGCCCTATTCACCACAATGCCACATTTAAACCAGCACCCCTTCCAGGTCCCTTCAAATTATGGCGAGAAGTGGGTTGCATCACTATTTCAGATCTCGGTTCAAATTCACTTGTGGGACATCCTCACCTCTGAGAACTGTTGCTGTAATTCTCACCTGCCGATCTCAGAAATGTATCATTATACACAAATGAAACATTGGGTACTACAGCCCTCCTTGCGCTTTGCTTCTACCTGAGATCTCCTCACTATTGAGGAATTTGTGGGGAAACCGGGGATCACCCGGGGCTGCATTTCCTTCCTATAGTCACTCCTCATATCCAGTGCATACACACATACCCCACAACATACCATGCCTTGGAAAAAACTATTGGAAACCCTGATCACAGATAAACAATGGCACACACTGTGGCGAGACATCCCAAGGTTTAATCTCTCACTTGATTTGAGGAAAACAGGCCGAACTTCAGAAATTATTTCCAAATACACATGACTGCTGCTGGAGAGGGTGTAGGCTCTTAGGTGACTTTAAGCACATATGGTGTGACTGTCCAAAGATTCAACCCACCTGGGCCAAGATCCTTGCACAAATAAAAGGTATTCTGGGCTACCTTATTCCACACATGACAATGTTTGTACAGAGCCACTGCAACAGCTCTCTTAAGCACCAGACACTGGGAGATAGAGCTATCATTTGATGCTGTCTGGGAGCTGCCAAAATGGCTCTAGCAACAGCCTGAATAACTCTACAGCTCCCTCCATGTCACAATGGCATGCTCACCTCTGGCAAGCCCTCATGATGGAGCATATGTCCGACATCCTCATGGCTAATAGGCAAGGATTTGATTACATTTGGGGACCACTGGTGCAGTTCCTCTCCTCATCCCTACTGCTCTTCTCCTGCCCCATTCGCATAAGAGCACTTCACCTCTTTCAGACCTGAGGTCTTCTGCCCTCATGAGCATTCTCCAGCCTCCTGCAACACCACAATGCTTTGATTCCCCCGTCTACCTGGCTTTGGAACACTCCAAATACCGTGAGCTATCAATACCTTATCCATGCAAATTACAAATATATCTTCTTCTCCTTTATTTAAGACATTTTAGGGATGTAATTTTCACTGGGCCAGTCGACATGTTTGAATATACCTTACCTGATTGACATAGTTGCATTTGTTTTCCTGCACAATAACTATTTATTATGTTATTAAATGATATGACCTGCTTAATATGAATTTGTATATGTTATTGGCTCTTTGCTTATGTACATGGCCCTTGATAACTGTAACATTGTTGCAATGCATTATGTGCCCTTTCCAAACTCAAAAAATAAAATTTGAGGAGAAAAAAAATCACATATTTACTTCTACTTATTGGATTTTTGTCATTGTGATCTAGTGGTGTTCATTAAATTAAGCTCTCATTTTCTAACGTGGATTATTTTTGTGTGCTGTTTTCATTGTTTTACTTGTATCAACGGTTGCGGCAATGTCTAAGATCCCATGCGAGGAGCAGGGGAAACAATGCAAAGTCGATTTTTGGGGTCTGATCCATGCAGTTGGGGGGGATGCATCAGCTTCAAGCCATGCAGTCCTCCATCTTCAAGCAGGGATGCCGTGCCAAGACATATGTGAAGAAGGCAATGCATCACTGGCAAGCCTCACAGCCAGCAATGCAAAGGCAATGTTGAGGGCAATGCACCGGTTCCAAGCCATACAGGTGGTGCTACAATGTCTTTGTCCTGAGTGGCAGCAGTGATCCATCGGTGTTGAGGAACGATGCAGTGGTTCCGATCAATGCAGTGTTGACGGTGCGTGGATGTCTGTAGAAAATATCTACAGAACCCATTTCCAAGGGCCCAGGTCTGGATTGGAACCACTTGGCAGGGTAGGGCACACAGCTGGCAGAGTCCAGCGTTAACTTCACCAGCGGTGCAGAGCTCACCACCCACCCATACTGTGGACATGTAGTGTACTTTACGAAAGGCTTACAAGTAAATGAAATATACCAATTATGGGTATGCCAATGTTACCATGTTTTAGGGAAAGCACATGCACTTTAGCTCTGGTCAGCAGTGGTAAAGTGCCCAGAATCCTAAAGCCAGAAAAAATGAAGTCAGCACAATAGGAGTTCAGAAGGCAAAAAGTCAGGGGGAAACCAGGCTTAGGATGCCAGATAGAACACTCTACATGTAATACCTGCTGAAAAAGTATTAGGACTTGTAACCACCCCAGTCTTTTTGATCGAAGTTCCACAACAAAACACAAAGTAAAGTAAACCTGTTCTAGAGGAGCATGCCAGTGTAAGAAAGATCAGTTACACTACATTAATAAGGGTTTATACTTGCCCACCTTGGTCTACAAGAACATGCACTTGCTTGGAGTCATTTGAGTAAGTTAGTTGGTCATCCAGGAAAAAAAGAACCTTAGAAATTTTACAAAGACATATTTGGTGGTTCACCATGGTAAAAGACTCTCAAAGATTTGTGGAACACTCTGCCATATATGCTCGAGGAAAAGTCACACATGCAGCTCCTACGGAGTTACTTATGTCTATACCTGTTCCCGACCCAACGTGGCATATTTTATCATTATATTTTATTGTGGAATTATCACTCACTCTTGAAAGGGTCACTAAAGATCTGGTAACTGTGGATCATTTGACTAAGATGGAGCACTTTACTCTCTTGAAAAGTCTCCCTACAGCTAAAAGATAGGCAAAGGTATTTACAGAAGCCATTTTCCAGATACATGGGGTGCCTTCTTTTCTTATTATGGATCGTGGATGTCAGTTCATCACTCATTTTTGGAGAACCTTGTATGATCTGATGGGCATCGAGATATGGCTTTTACCGAGCCATCAACCATAAACAGATGGTCAAACCAAAGGTGAGAACCAATGTCTGAAGCAGTATATCAGATGCCAAACCTTCCTAGACAGTTCCAATTGGTGGGATTTCTTGTGGACTTACAAATTCACATTTAATAATTCCACAAACAAATCCCTGGGTTTTCCACTTTTTCTGTACATTGCTTTCACCCAAACACAAACACCTCACTTAGTAACTGCTGCACACAATTTCCAGGAACACATGGCTAAAATACATCAGACAGCTCAGGAAAACGTACAACAAGCAAAACAAAAGTTTAAGAAATATGCTGAGAGACACAGAACACTGGAAAAGATGTATTCTGTTGGGGATCAGGTCTGGTTATCCATGAAACATTTATGTCTTAAAGGGCAAAATAAATTCCAATATACATTTTTGGGGCCTTTTGAGGTCTGCAAAATAATCCAATCCATAATAAAAAAATAGATCGGCCTTCAACTTTACCAGTGCACCAAGTTTGTCATGTGTTCTTGGTCAAACCAGTTACAGATGGCATCCACCTACACAAAGTACCACAACTGGTGGAGGTTGGGATAAAACAGAATATGAGGTTAAGGCAATATTCAACTCAAAATGAAAACCAGATTATTAGGGGAAGGCATTATTGGACTCAAAGAGAATGAGATGGCGTAGTATCTATCGCATTGCCTGAAAAGGATACGGTCCTGAAGTAGATCCTGGGAGCCTGCTGGGTTACACATGAACATGTATGCACACATGAGTGCACATGTGTTTGGACTGTGCGTAGGAGACTACCATTGTGCACTGCCCCTGTCACTGAGGACTGGTAGCCTGGTGCAATAGGGACTCTGCAGGGTTAGAATTTCATCTGGAATAGGCCCTATAAGATTAGTATACACTAATAGAGAAATTCAGTGTGATTTACAGTGATTTTCAGTGTGATGTGGAGTTCATTGACATTTTGAATTGAATTGTGACCTGTGGGGCAAAATCCATTATTTAATTTCCAAAAATCATATTTCTATATCTTTGAGGTCATCCAGAATTCTCATATTTACCTTGCCCAGTTCAGGATCAGAGCCCAGGCCTTTTGTCACACTGCTGTTCCTCATTATTTACATTTCTCTCCAGCAGCAGGAACAAAGGCTGCCCCACACAAACAAAGCAATTAACAGTACTTCACTCAGGTCCTGAGGAAAAAAGGAGTGGGTCAAATGATCTGCATCAATCACTCAGCTGTCACACTACCTCAGGGTTGGGCTTGCCCAAGCCCACTTAACAAAGGTGTGCCCAGACAACTGGAACCAACCCAGGAGGGGAGCTCGCTTTGAACTTCTAGTGTGCAAGTCCCTGGCAGTGATGTCAGTGAGGGGCTAAGCTGAGACCCCCCGGAGACAATGTGACAAGTGGCTCCTAGATGATTGTCCAAGAATGCTGTGCAGGAGGGTTGGGATAGGGGTAGAAAGGAGATATGGCACCTTGGGATTGGCCAGGGGTGCATCACTTCTGGAAAATTCCTCTCCCATTTAAGCACTCTTGCCCAAGGGGGAGACTCTCTTGCGTGTGGATTTTTCAGCACTTCACTGCTGGATCCTGGGACCAGTATGGAGAACCGGAAGGAGGAAACCGCTGACCCCCCAATCAGGGCCAAGGACTCTGCCCAGCTGAGCCCAGGACCAGTGGGTCTCCACAAGGGCCAGTGAGGCTGGCTTCCTTAAACCTCCTGAGGACCAGTTGGGAGAAAGCCCTGGACTTTTCTGCAACCAGAAACAAAGATCAGGAGGCAAGCTGGTGCGAGGAACCAGGAGGACCAGTTCTTTTGAAGACAGCACCACATTGGAGGTGAGAAGGGTTGCTGTGACTTGCCCCGGTGGCTAGTGCTTGCCACCAGGAATACAATGAGTCATCAAATTCAGCCCAATGTGGCCTGAGTTATGGCATTTTAAAGTTTGGCAACATTCTACTGTTTCTACCATTGAGCACATGGAGCTCTGCTGCAGGTCTGGTAAATTCCTAGGGCCCTCAAAAACAGTGCAAGGAACAATACAAAGTCAAGAGAAGGCATGCATAGGGCCCCCTTCTTGATGCTCTAGAGGCCCCAGGCCAGGTTTATGTTAAGGATGGACCTTGTCCCCAACTCTGAGCCCCTGATGACCACCTAAGCGGGAAAGTGCTGTTGCGCTCCCCCTGCGCTGATGTAACCTTGGATATAGGCAGAACCCCATCCCTGGGCCCCCGAGAACCTAGGGGGCCTTCCCAGGAGTGGACAGGCAGAGAAGAACATTGCTCCTACAAGAAGCAGAAAAGGAGACGCTGCCTGTGTGGGAACTTGTGAGGGGCCTCTAGGGGTGGGCTCCCTGGGCTGCCCACCAACACGAGTCTGCTTGGGGTGCCAAGTGGGACCAGGAACCTCCAAAGAAGAAGAATGGTTGTGTGGCACGAAGCTGTGTAGCAGAAAGAAGCACCGAACAAAGAAAATAAAAGGCTTCACAGCTCTCCTGGCTGAGCCAATACTATCTTATTCAATACACTCACAAGTGGTGTCCCATAATGCCCTCTGAGGCAGGATCATTTTGACCTAATTTTGGGAAATTTCTCCCTTAGTGGTGGCCCCAGGACAATAATGGGGTCACCATCAACCATGCTGAAGGCACCACCTTTCCCCACAATGGATTTCAGTTGGGAGGACTCCAAAACATTCACCACCCCAGGGTTTTCATTACATGTTTAATCACTCCCAAGACTGAAGCTTTGTTCTGCAGCTGGAAATGCAGTGCTGTACCCTCTAGGGACCATGTATATTATTGCATTTATTATGACCTTAAAGTTCTAAAGGTGGTTAAAGAAAATATAGGTATTGAAGGGCCCTCTAGGCACCAAGTGTATGGTCATAATGTAATGTCATTATAATGTGACTCCCTCTAAGGGCTGCTTTAATTTTAATAAGTGTAGCTTGATTGTGAAAAATGTATAAAAAGTACACAGACACAGGTTTTACTCATTCTAAATGATTTATTGGTTCACCATGATGAAGGCAATGATTTCTACTCACTGTATATATGTTTTATCAGTATTTTAAGTGCACTTATGCATGAGTATCACTTTTAATAATGGCATTTAAAAGCAAATTGATTATTTTTACATGTGGTTTGTGCTTAAACCTGGAAAAAAACAATAGACGCATTTGATATGTATGTGTGATCCCTTTATGAGGTCACAAGTGATCACACAATGTCATATATGGTATTTTCCATCAGCCAATGTACATATTTGCAAATTTTTGCATAATGTGTGTGTGTGTAATAAATGTACTTTTCCTTTTTTTAAAGAAAGAGTACTGACTGGACAATCATTTATTGAGTGGTTTCATTGCATTCCAATGAATTATGATTATTATCCCCCACCACCTTCACTGAGTAGGCCTGGGACTGCTCTGAATCGCTACCCTGAGAGAGTCAAGAGCTACAATGGGGAGCTTGGTTCCCAAGACAATTGTGGACCTATTACTTGTGCAGGCCACAGAACTCGGAACCCAATTTCCTACACAGTCAATTATCCTACTGCTACTTGGAACTTTGAAAATAACCCTATTTTATTCCATCACGATTTTTAAAAAAGTTCACTTTATAAATTGTGTAATCAGATTCTCATGTCAATCACACGTCTTCCATAAATGTATTCAATAATGTACATTTAAGTTCATATGCATTTCTCAACTATTTCACTCAAACCCCTTAAATACCCCCTCTCATTACTAGCAGTCAGGTCACATATCTATGGGCTAGGATTATTCTAAATTGAAGCCTGGGGGACCAGCTGACCACCCTACTGCGCTGCCTGTTGTCAATATCAAATTGTCCAAACTCGACCTAACTATTAATATATGGCGTTTTTTACAGACACACAGCATTGCAGCAGTTGTGGCTGAGTCCCACCAACGCAAACAGCTCTGAACCATGCGGCAAATGTAACTGTGTTATAGGTATCATTACTTTTGTGCATGAATGTGAGAAATTGGGTTGTTGGTTGAATGGAGGGTGACCCCTGTTCAAGCTACAGCCACAATCCCTGTCAGGGTGAACCACAAATGTCACTAAATTAACCTGTGCTTAACTCTGGGTAGCTTGGTACAAAAAACAGTCAGGCCTAACTTAAAGGCAATGTATAAAGTATTTATGCAGTGCACAAATAGTAATAAAGTGAACACACAACATAAGAAAAATCCTACACCAATTCAGAAAAATAGAGGAAATTTAAAGAAATTATTTGACATCAAAATGACAAAAATCCAATCAGTAGGATAGCAGTTCTGATTTTTTTTAGTTTTTAGTAAAAACTAACGCATAATAGATCAAAGTGCCAACCGCTGACATCTAGTCCTTCTAGATCGGGTCAAAGTCTAAAAATGTGTCCGACAACAATGGAGAGTGGGTCGGATTCAAGAAGTGGAGCACCTACCTTTCGACTTTTCCAGAAAAGATTCTGAGAATGTAAAATTCAGTGGGGCAAGTGTGCACATAGTGTCCGAGGTGGGAGCGTCATCATCAGGGAGCTGCTGGACAAGTAGCAGTGAAAATTTCTACATTTGGATTTAGGGGTAGGTGTACAAAACCAGCGCAAAGCTTATTTTGTGCTGGATTCGAGCATAAAAATAATGCAAAACAGCTCAAAACACTACTATACAATACTCAACTTTAAGGGGGCATTACATTGGAGGTACATTGGTGTTCCTATGCAACCACCAATGCTTTTTGACTCAAAACTCTATCTACGGACAATAGGGAACAGGATTAGGCATTAAAAATTAACGCCACTTGAAAATAGGCATCAAAAAACATTTTTTTTTCATTTCTTCTTTCTTTTCCACCTTTGAATGTGTGCATCACACAAAGTGTTAAAAGTTTAAAAACTAGTCTAGGCAGTGTATTTTGTACTGGAAGGGAACACTTCCATTACAAAACCTATGCTAGACTCATGCACACACCCTTGCGCTATCATGCAAAAGTGTGTGTGGCACTTGGCTGCAAATGCCAGCGTTAGGGAGAGGGGAGGAGAGTGTCATATCTCTGTAGATATTGTGCTGTCCTGCTTTCTCCCTTTCACACAATGCAGCACAGCATTTTTGGCTGCTGCCCCCACCCACCTCTTTTTTAGAAGTCCAAATCTCCAGCTGGATGAGGCAGGAGATTGTAGTTGACAAGAGTTCCAGGAGGTCGGATACCCATTTGGTAAAGGTCCAATGTCCAGTATTTGCTGCAGCGGAGAAGACCATAGCATGATCTACTGCAAAGCCAGGCCCACTGGTGATGCACCTGAAGTAATCACACAATTCAGCATGCCTTTCTAGAACCTTGGTTCTCCAAGCGTAGCTTTCTATTACCATGCTTCAAATTTTGACCTACCTACGAAAAATTTTTGATCTATCTATAAAAAATCGCAAATGATGTGCACATTATTTGAAGCTTGCATACAGTGACATATCGGTTTGTAGGATTTGTTGTTAGCAGGGATTTATTTTGTCTATGTTCATAAAAAAAGTAAATAAATATTAAGCTGGGGTGCGTCAACCATCAACTAAGGTGGCCTTTGCTTCCACTAGGCTTCACAGAGTATTAAAATGGTAGAGTTTGATAAACATCATCATAAATATGAAATATAACTACAATCAGATGTAGGCTTTTAACACAAGACACTTTAAAAAATTGATTCCTTATGAGGTCTGTCACATTACTAAGATAAATTTCTAACATGTAATATCCAATGGCATATGTTGTTTTATAGTGTATAATAAATTCCAGCTGCATGTTGAAATTTGATTTCTAGCAAAGATAAATAGTAAATAACAGATGTTTTTAATTATAAAGCCAGATATCAATGTTTGGAAAATATTACCGTTGCATTCCGGGAAATGTGAAAATATTATTTCAAGACCAAGGCCAAAGCCAAAATATTTGACCAACAAGACAACAATCAAGTGTTCCAAAGAGTCAGCTAAGTTCACATGCCCTATTGAAGATTGCAACACAGGTGCCTCACCAAAAAAAGATGTTGAAGGCAAAATAGCTGTGAAGCAAATAGTTGGACTTCCAAAAATACATTTTTAAAAAGAACAAACCAATGCAGTTTAAAAAAGAATGTATCAATCTAAAAAATAACAAATGTAATTTTAATGGACATTGCAGACAATTTATAAAAGGTGGCATCAGGTCACCAATGCAATCCCATTGATATATAAATAATGTAGAGTAAAACACCATTCTTTCAGCAAATGACAAATAAGAAATGATTTAGCTGTAATAAATCCTGTAGGAAAGAGCCTAATTTGACATGGTCGCTCCCTCCCCCTTTTTGCCTGGTTTCTGGTGTAATTTGTACTGAAAGTGCCCTGGGTTCCTGATAACCAGGACCAGAGTGCCAGATTTCTTTCCCTCAAAACTTCACACAGTTTTTACCCAAATGACAAAACATTTAGCATCCACTGTAAGTCCCTAGGAAATGGCACCTCTGGTACCTAGGGCATGGGGTACGAAGCAGGGTCCCAAAAGGCTGCAGCATGACTTGTGCCACCCTGAGAGGCCCCTCACCAAGCACATGACAGGCTGCCACTGCAGGTTGCATGTCTTGGTGCACACAAAAGTGAAAACATAATATGGCACACAGCCTGTGTGCCATGTCCCCTAAACACTGCATGCAATACATGTAAGTCACCTCTCTAGCAGGCCTTACAGCCTTAACGCAGCGTGCATTATATTACATGTGAGGGCATATCTGTGCAAGCAGATATGCCCCTGCAGTTTCTTTGTTGATTTTTAGACATAGTAAGTGACTAGGGAAGCCATTTTAAATGCATGTGCTGGACACCTGTCACTACAAGTTTCCCGGCTACATGATGGCTTCTCTGCATATAGGGACGTTTGGTATCAAACATCGTAGATTAATAAACCCTCACTGAGGCCAGTAAGGGATTTATAAATAACTGCACCCAGAGGGCACCTTAGAGGTGCCCACTGAAAACTTACCAGCTACTAGTGGGTTAACTAACTGGTCCTGACCAGTTCAGGCACCACAAATGCATTTCTGACACCCCCCAAGGTGACAGCCACCACCAGGGCCAGAGACAAAAGCCTGCACTGAGCAGAGGTGCTTCACCTCTCCCAGGCAGGATGGACATTCCAGGGAGGGAAGCCTCAAAGGCCTAGCTGTCTTTGTTATGCGACTCATGTCTTTCCAGATAGTGGAGATGACTGACCCCCTGTCCTGACCCCCACTGTCCTGACCCCACAGCACAGGGGGGGAAATTAGGCAATTTAACAGATGTGCCCACTCCATGCCAGTCCAACCCCTAAGGTGGATGAGCTGAAGTGCACACCACTTTCCAATTTCCTCCATATTGTTTGGAAGGAATTAGACCACAAGGGTTAGGGTTAGGGTTATGCTTTCTTCCCAGAAGTGGTCATAGAAATGGTGTAGTCATCCTAAAGGTGGGCAGCCCATTGGCTCCCACGTGGCACTCCTAGTTATGCCCTAAATTGAGTATTTAGGTGGCACCCGAGCCCTAGAACTCAGATCCTGATAACCTAAGAAGCAAAGGTCAAAGAAGAGCTGCACCTGAAGAGGAGGAGAATACGAAGCAGTTGACTTGGTACCAGCCCCACCGGACTGCCTGCTGACCTCAATGGACTCTGCCCAAAAATATGACTCATCCTGCAGCTGAGCCTCTAAGAAACCCAGGAGGACTGCCTGCCTTCCATAAAGGCGCAAGACTTCCATGAACAGCAGCTCTGCTTTACAACAGTCTTAAGAAAGAACCCTTCAACCTCCAGAACAGCAAAGATCAACACCTGAAGTGACCACTGCGCCTGACGTCCATGACCCGGGATATAGCCAACCAATGGTGCCAGCAAGGTTTCCCAGCTGCCCAGAGTCTGAGTCCAGTGTGGTCTCACCTATCTTAGATTCCCCCAAGTATACCAGGTCAGGTATCCCCTGACCTGCGGGCGCTGTTTTTTTCTAATAAGAATTTATGTATTTTTAATGATTTGTTTGGCGTGAGGACTTCTAGTCAAATACCTGCAATAGGTCTGTCGGCTGTTGAGGTACCAAGCGCCCAGCTGATCTGGTAGCTGCTGTGTCTTGTTGTGTATAAGATGGAAAGATTTTTCCTCGACTGTCCTGTCAGCTTTGTCAGTGTTCATGTTACAGTAGACTTAAAATAAAACATCTATGTTAATACATGTCAGTAAATATAATGCAAAACTACTATTTTCAACTTTAAAATGCAACATTTTCAATACAAGGCGGCACTTTGCATGGCTTAACACCACCTTGTAAATATGGCTCCTCCAATGCAGTTTTCTGTGTCAGAGGGGCGTGCAATGTATGTTGCTCTGGGCGTTTCCACACAACACCCATTGCTTTTGACACCGACTCAGATTTACAAGAAATCGTTAGTGTCGCAACAAGGAGAAATACTTTTATTTCTCCTTGATTTTGCTTTTTCTATTCTGCAGCACACATAGAAAAAGCAAAATGCCATAAATACTTGTTTATGTGCAGGAAAGTGTCCCTTCCTGCACATCAACAATCATTCCCTACAACGCAGGCACTCTTGCACTAAGGTGCAAGGATGCCTGCATTAGAGCTAGCCATCTAATTTTAGCACCTGGTGAGGAGTAGAGGACAGAAATGCACTGTATCTTCTAGATACAGCACATTTGTACCCTTTCCTGGGGCACAGGATGCGGCAGCAAGACACTTGCTGTGCCACCCTGCACCACTGGGTGGCTTATTTACAAGGCCCCAGTGCCACCGGAGCCTATGTTACCAAGACGTACACATAATTAGACTTAATTACTGACACATTTCACAATACAACATTGTTTTCAAAACAGGCATGAGATTTCATCACAAAATGTTTCACAGGTCACTGACCTTGATTTTCTTTTAGGATACATACTATGGAAATTCACTTCACAGTTGACCAACTCTGGAAATTGTGGTACATGTACCAGATACGCTTGATGCTGACATTCTTCAAAGCAACATAGCATGCTTGTAACTTTCTGCACAGCTGTTGTCATGCCTCAAAATGGCTGCACAGTTCCCTGATCTTCAAGCTGTGCTGACAATCTTTCCTGCTAGGACGAATGGCTGTAAATGAGTGCTCAGCTATTAGCATGGCTTGAAATGTTCTCACAACTTTCTGATCTTGAAGAGTTTCTAACACTTCGTTGGTAAGGCTATCAGAAAACACCATGCCGTCAGCCACACCTTCTTTCAGTCTTGGCTTTTCCTTTTAAAAAACAAATCTGTGCATTCGTTCATATGATACATTTGAAATGATCCAAAGCTACAAATCACAGAATGCTTTAGCTTGTTACAGGAAGCCCACACTGTAAGGCACACTGACTCTCACTATTCTATGTACACCCACATTATAAGTCCTATTCCAGGTTACTACCCACTCTGTATAGTTCTTTCTGCAGCAGGCTACTGGTGCTTAGTCTTTGGGCTGTGCACGACAGGAGTCTCATACGTGCAGCCCTCACATATGTGCACATGCATCCACATGTAACCAGCCAGGTGCCTCTTACCCTTGCTGTGCAACAGCGGCCTTCTCTTAAAAGGCGTCACCACACGCAGTACATTTTACCATAAGTATACAATGGGAGAGGCCAGGTTATGAGGTTCAAAGGTAAAAAAACAGGTGATCAAAAAGCAAAACATCCAGGCAGATTATATGGTCAGAACCACCTCCTCACACACCCAGTCACCATATACAGATCCCCAACAATATGACCTTGTCAAGAAGGGATCCAAGCTCCACAAAATGGCTGCCTCAGCAACCATTATAGAATACCAATAGGATGGCATACTTAATTTCGGGACATTTGCTATTGGTGGCGCGGTCCACGGTGTTTGGGGGGGGTGTTAGAAATTTGGTCTCTAGTTGGCAGAGGTATACACCCTTGTCCGAGTAGAGACTATAATCCGAGTCAGGGTAAGTCACATCACAATGCAAATTATCCTGTACCTACCCTCTGGCAGCTTGGCACTGAACAGTCAAGCTTAACTCAGAAGGCAACGTGTAAAGTATTTGTGCAATAAACCTTACAGTAACACAGTGAAAACACCACAAAAATACACCACACAGGTTTAGAAAAATAGAGAATATTTATCTGAATAAAAAAGGGTTGAAACAATGGAAATCCAACGTACACAAGCAGAGTTATGAATTTTTAAAGATTAAATCCCACTAAAGCACTTCGAAACACAAGAGCTCCAACTGGGGCTATCACAGCATTATTGAAAGAGTCGTTCCCAATAATCTGACGCAACAGGTGCCGGTCAAGGAGTTGCATGGAACTCTGGGTACAGTTACTTTTGAGAACGAAGAAACAAAGACATTGCACAGAGTCAGGGAAATGAGGAGTCACTGGGGCCGTTGCGGCGTCAGTCCCTTACGGCATCCACGGAGATGAGGTGTCGGTTACACACTGCGAGGCAGGGGGATGCAAGGATTCGGTTCCATCAGGTTGCAGGGAGAGCTGGTGAGGCATCAGCGGTGATGCATCAGTCTCATGTAACCCAGCGTGGTCAATGGATCCAGTCAGTCAAGACGTGATGTGTCGACTTTGTGGCATTGCGTGACGTAAGCGGTGTCACAACAACATCAGACTTGCGTTGCAGGCCACGGTCATTGCGTGCAGCGATATCCAAGGAGTGGAAGCAGGCTGCGGCATAGGTGCTGGCATCCCTGAAGTATTTACTGGCATCACTGAAGTGTTTCCTGGCATCAATGAAATCCGAAAACTATCTAAAAGCCTTTGCTGTCCCTGGGACTTCAAAACAGGAGGTAAGCTCAATCTGAGCCCTTGGAAGGCAGAGTCCTTCCAGCAAAGTCAGAGGCCAGCAGGGTAGCAGAGCAACAGCAAGGCAGCAGTCCTTCTCAGCAAAGCAGTCCGGATAAGTCCTTTGGGCTGCCTGGCAGCTCCTCTGACAGAGTTAAGGTGTAGATCCAGAAGAGTCTGATCTGGTGGGGTCAGAGACCCAGATTATATACCCCAAAATACCTTTGAAGTAGGAGAAACTTCAAAGAGTGGTTTTGAAGTCTACAAGTTCCCTTTTCAGCCTAGTCCTGTCTGCCAGGATCCCTGTGGGGGGTTATTTGTCCTTTGTGTGAGGGCAGGCCACTGGTCTTTGAATTGTAAGTGTGAACTCCTCCACCCTTCCTTCCCTGGAAGACCCATTCAGTATGCAGATGAATGCATATATGACTGAGTATCCTGTGGTTATGGTTGTCTGGGTGGAATGCACAAGGGGGGCTGTCAACCATCACAGACCAGGTGTGGATTAGAGATAGGCTGCAGGGCACAGATGGCAGTAAGTACAGAGAAATGCCCACTGTCTAAAAGTATATAAAGAAAATGAGGTCTTCCAGCTTACTTGATTATAACTATCAGACTATGTCCCAGTTTTGAATATTTAATGTGGTCTGCTAGATAACCAGTTATTCGGGCTGAGTGATGCTTATTCACCGATTTACGGACAAATTCGTTCAACACGACTTCACTAGAATTGCTAAATATTTCAGTTTTTTTACTATACCTTTAGGTGATACCTTAAGTCGGCCATGTTGTTAGGGATCATCTATATTGTGGCATAGATTGGTCAATAATATCGCTGAAACACGCTTTTTTCATTGCTCTATGTAGGCGAATGAAGGGGTTGATTTTGCAAATGGTACAACAATTCCCACGGTTGTGTGAAAGCAAGCACACATTGAATAAGGTTCATATTGCATACACCAACTACGAGTGGAAAAGATAATTGGCTCGGAATCTAGGGTGAGTGGATGGAAACAGACGTGGCTCACAACCTGGTACTCTTTTGTTTTCTCATTATAAATACGTTTTACCAATAGGAACTATAAGAGATTATTGTATGTTTTTTACATAGGGGAATCATTGATTGTGAATTGGATGCATCACAAAGAAAATCTTGATTTTTTGTTATGATGAAGGTAAGTAGTCCCAACTGGGATATCCTTATTTGTTCACTTATGCATGATTCTGCTAAGTGTGAAGACTGATTAAATGTATTTTTATTTTAGGTGCTACCTGCATAAAGATGACTTTTGTCCTGCTGATGACCCTTTATTGATTTATTCTCCTTTTGAGGTCAAAACGTCGACATTAATTCTTGTGGATTATTTCAGAATGTAATGAGTGACTTCTGGACACCTGGACTGAAGGGGTCCCCTAGAAGTTCAGTCTGTCCCTTATATATTTTTAACCGCAAACTGTATATATTGTAGATAACACTTGACACTTTATATTTTCACACTAATCATGTTTCACTGTGCCGTTATCTTGGGAGCACCTAATTTTCTTAGATTACTGTCTGAAAATGTCATTTCTAAAATAGTAATATTAAATGCAGCTTCACCAGTAAGCAGGATTTTCTATTATTAGTCTGGCAATACCAAACCAAACATGGCTACTCCTTCCACATCAAAATCTACCACTTAAGAGAATATGAGAGCAGTTCTAATGCTAGTCTATGGGAGGAGGAGGCCTCACAGTAGTGGAAAACGAATTTAGCACTTTTTCACTACCAGGACATATAAAACACATAAGTACGTATCCTGCCTTTTACCTACATAATACCCTGCCCTATGGGTTAACTAGGGCCTACCTAAGGGGTGACATATGTAGAAAAAGGAAAGTTTAAGGCTTGGCAAGTAGTTTTAAATGCCAAGTTGAAAGGGCGGTGAAACTGCACACACAGGCCTTGCAATGGCAGGCCTGAGACATGTTAAGAGGCTACTTATATGGGTGGCACAATCAGCTGCAGGCCCACTAGTAGTATTTAATTTACAGGCCCTGGGCATAGGTAGTGCCCTTTACATTGTTTTACAGGTAATTTAAATATGCCAGTTCAGTAGGTAACAATGTTACCATGTTTAGGGGACAGAACATACGCACTTTAGTACTGGACAGCAGTCCTAATACCAGCAACAATTGTCAGAAAAGCGGAGGGAAGCAGGCAAAAAATTGGGGGATTACCACCCTAAGGCTGTCAGGTGTAACAGGGGGATATTCTTTTATTGAATGGAGTGGGACAGGCATTGCCTCCTCTCAAAATGACAGGGATTTTCATTTGATGGAAGCTGGTACAATCCCTCTCCTAATTTCTATATCTGGTGTGCTTATCTCTCTTTTACAACCTCTCTTGTACAAGCGATTGTAACATAGTCCCTCTAGATAAGTATCATGTAGGGAACATTTGGAATTATACGGCATGTGGCTCTGCCTGCATATAAAAGTGATCAATGAGCAGACTAGTAATTGAATTACAAAGATGGACGTGATCGGTCATAAATAGTTTGATTCGAGTTAACTACATTACACAGTAATTATCTTCCTATGAGATTGAATTTATTCACCTCAGTGATTAATTTAATTACTACGAATATATTATTCATTGGTTTTATTGCATGCCATTTAATGGCAGAGTATCCTGCAAGCCCCACGGTCATCTATAATTTAATTCACTTCACCTTTTTCAGGGTGGTTATCTATATGTTTTATTTTAAGAGCTTCATCTCATTGCACCTGCATCCCATCTGGTTCCAGATCATCAGACGTTGCATGTACATTAGCTGAAACACCTTTCGCCATTGTTGCCACCGCGTGAGAGTGCTATTTTTATCTGTGCAATATCCCCTCTGTGGATAACTGCTGATCTAAATACCTACTGCCAGCTTACATAAGCTTAGCAATGGTACAAAAATGAAGTAAATGCTCTTTGTCACCTTTTTGCTGTTTATGTAAAATGTGGTTGAGGAACCGGATTTGTTTCTGTCTCTTTTGAATAAAGGTTTTTCTGCCAAGCCAATAGATGGAGCAAACTAAAGTTGCTGGGTTTAATAAAAAAGGGAACGAATAAATGTCCCTCAGGGTTTTAAAATGTGAATCTTAATAAGAGAACATTTTGGCCCTCATTACAACCCTGGCGGTCGGTGATAAAGCGACAGTAATGCCGCCAACAGGCCGGCAGTAAAAAAAAAATGGAATTATGACCACGGAGGAAACCGCCAACACAGACAACCATTTTAACACACCGAGAGTCACGGCGGTAGCAACAAGCACTGTGGCGGTAATGTGCCAACAGACAGGCGGAAGACAATGTATGTACCCACAGTATTACAACAAGCCAATCCGCCACCTTTTCGGGGCGGTACCAACGCCATCAAAAGCACGGCGGAAACAGTACACAGAAGGGAAACGACTCACCTCTCCAAACTCAAGGAAGAACCACAAAGCCATGGAGCTCAAGTTGCAGATCTCCCCCATGCTGGTATACCTCCTCCTACACCAGGAACACGAACTGCGGCGAAGACGACCACGGTGAGTACCACACCTAGCACATAAGGGAGGGGAGGAGGAAAAAGAGAGTGACACACACACGCAACACGCAACACCCCCACCCCCACCCCCAACACCATACACACGAACTGATGCAACAACATTACATATACACCCCGTCCCCATCAGGAATAACGCAAGGACAAAAGGAAGTGATTAAAGCCAGTGTAATAATATAAATCTTTAGAAATACATCCTTAAAGCACAAAACAGTATCTACAATATATACAAATGGAGGGACAATGCCCTGTCCAAAATGTCCGTGGCCCACAGAGCCATAACACATAGGCAAAAGCCGCACTTGACTCTGGCCTCAATTCGCAGAGAACACTGCTGGGGCATCAGGTTGAAGATAAACAGGCACCTCATGGGGAAGGGGAACAGGGGGCACCGCAGCCGGAAGATGGTAAAACGCCACTTCTCCTGGAGGGGGCTACATGCCCTCTGCGATATCCTGGGGAGTGCAAAGCCACAGTCTTTCTAGTGGGTGGTTGCCCACTGCTTGGTCCTGGGGAGTGCAAGGCCACAGTCTCCCCAGTGGGTGGTTTGCCCACTGCTTGGCCCTGGGGAGTGCAAGGCCACAGTCTCTCTAGTGGGTGGTTTGCCCACTGCTTGGTCCTGGGGAGTGCAAAGCCACAGTCTCTCAAGTGGATGCCTTCTTCCACTGGTTCTGGAGGGGGCCTTGTGCCCAGTGTGCTTCGTACTGGCAAGGAGGGGGTGAGTGGATGCCTTCCTCTACTGGTTCTGGAGGGGGCCTTGTGCCCAGTGTGTTCTGGAGGGGGCCTTGTGCCCAGTGTTCTTTGTCCTGGCAAGGAGGGGGTGAGTGGATGCCTTCTTCCACTGGTTCTGGAGAGGAGCTTGTGAACAGTGTGCTTCGCCCTGGCAAGGAGGGGGTGAGTGGATGCCTTCTTCCACTGGTTCCGGAGGGGGCTTTGTGCCCAGCGATGCAGATCCTGGATGGTGCAAGTTCACAGTCTCTCACCTGGGTGTCACACCTACAGTTGTTGCAGGGGAAAGGACGCACTACAGCCCATGTAGGCACAACTACACACTTCCCACTGGCGGTGCTGGCTGCTCAGTGGTGGCAGTTGCGGGGCTGGCGGCGGTGCTGCCAGTGGTGGGGGGAGGCTCCAGTCCTTTCACACAGCCTCGGATGGCTGCCCACTGGGGCTGCTGCTGGTTGCAGTGGAGCAGGTGGAGGTGCAGGTGGCGGTGCTGGCGGCAGGGCAGGTGGTGGTGCTGCCAGTGGTGGGGAGAGGCTCCAGCCCTTCCTCCGCAGCCTTGGACGGCTGAAGTGCCATGGCTTGTGTTGTTTGCCCAGATGCTGCTCCAGCACCAGGCACCAGATCCATCCTGCCTATGGCTTCTGTGCCTTTTTCATTGCCCTTGGCAGCTGGTGTTCCCTTCCTGCCCTTGGCAACTGGTGGTGCCTCCTTGCTTCTGCCAGCTAGTGTTCCCTTCCTGCCCTTGCTAGCTGGTGGTCCTTTTTTGCACTTGCTAGCTGGTGGTGCCTCCTTGCCCTTGCTAGCTGGTGGTGCCTCCTTACCTTTGCTAGCTGGTGGACCCTTCTTGCCCTTGGCAGCTTCCCTCGGAGGAGGTGTCGCTGTCCGAACTGTCCCCTCCAGCCTCTGCCGTGGTGCTCCCACTGGTGCCCTCACCGTCGGTGGATTCGACCTCCTGGGCCATGTGGAATGCAGCTCCCTCCGTCGCTGGTGCCTTTGCTCCTCCGCCAGATGATGCTAACACACAAGGACAGGGTGACAAAACAAAAAGTGGGGGAAGAGACAGAGGATACACTTGGTCAATGCCAGCAACAACATCACCGTTGGCGTACACAACACACTGAGAACAGCCCCATGCACTAGGCCATGCACTACGAGCTACAATGCTAGTCACCAGGCCATTGGGTACAATGCCTAATGCCAATAGCAGCACACCTGAAACCCACAGGACCCTGCCCAGTAGTAGATGGCCACTAGCATTTTTGGGGTTGGAGTGCATCTGAGCCTGCCCATCATGGAACCTACCCTGCCATGTTTGTCCTGGCCAAGGGGCACCCACAGACCCACATCCCCCACCAAGATAACACCTCAACACATGCAATTTCATGATACTAAAACTGTACTCACCCCCTTGTGGCTGCTGTGATGCTTTTAAGTGCCATTCCAACTCTGGATAGGCCACCACCAGGATGCGGAACATCAGGGGGGTCAGGGTACGACGGGCACCCATTCCTCATTGGGAGGCCATCCCCAGCTGGGCCTCCGCCGTCTTCCTTGTCCAGCGGCGCAGGTCCTCCCACCGTTTGCGACAGTGAGTGCTCCCCCTCTCAAAGACCCCGAGGGTCAGCACCTCCTTGGTGATGGCATGCCAAATACCCTTTTTCTGATGTGTGCTGACCTGCAGAAAAAGATTCCTAAGATAAAGTATTAGTCATACCGTCCAGCCTGTTACACTCATGGCCCACCATATCCCACCCATCCCCTTATGCACAGACATCGCCCACCATACATGCAGCACTCTGCCCAGGACCTCTCAGCCACCCCCCCACACGAGGCTTACACACACAGCACTCCATACATTCATGCCCCATGCATCGTGCTCACACTAAACTCACCGGTTGGTCTGGAGGACCATAAATTAAACAGTACTGGGGTTGGACCCGATCCACTAGTCTCTCCAACTCCTCCGAAGTGAAGGCAGGGGCCCATTTCCCAGACACTCGAGCCATGGTCGCTTCAAGACACTGGTCACAGCAGCACTTGCAGTGTAGGTCCTCTCCTGTTGAAGGTCAGGTAGCAAGTGAGTGAACAGATAGAAAATGGCGGTCACGTCCGCGGTGGTGCATACCGTCCCCGCCGGTGTACATCACCATTGGCTGCTGGAACCCGTAGGCCCCAATGAAAACCAATGCTGTGTTTTACGGCGGTTGTCGACCGCCACCCGCAACGGCGCACAACGCCAAAAGTATTACCTCATTTCCACTTGTCCCTCCTCACAAGTGAGGCGGCCATCATTTCAGGGGGGCACAGGCCATAGCACCTAACTGCGTCACAGCAGACATAGACACATCAATGGACTTACAAGTTCACATACTGTTTCTGTAAAACACAAATAGCATATTAATCTGAGTATATGTTTGAATATGACCTTCTGCTCACCATTTGTCACCCTAGAGTTCAACCGCTGAGGATGAATAGGAGATGGAGACACACCCCCGTGTACAGACCCCTGGTGGACCCGCCGACAATGGAGGACAGGCACATTATCCTAACCTACAGACTTGATAGGGCCACAATCCAAGAGCTGTGTGCCCAGTCAGAGCCAGACCTGATTTCAGCTATCTGCCACCCCACAGGTATCCCCCCCTCTAGTGCAGGTCCTGTCAATGCTCCATTTCTTGGCAACTGGTTCCTTCCAAGCGACAGTGGCCATGGCATCAGGGATGTCTCAGGCTATGTTCTCAAATGTGCTGACCAGAGTGTTGTCTGCCCTGCTGAAACACATGCGCAGCTACATCGTATTAACCCAGGTGGAGGATTTGGCCACATTGAAGGCTGACTTCTATGCAATGGGACATATCCCCAACATCATTGGTGATATTGATGGTACACATATTGCCTTTGTCCCCCCCCCTGGAGAAATGAGCAGGTGCTTAGAAATCGAAAGAGCTTTCACTTTCTGAATGTGCAGATGGTTTGTTTGGTGTACCAGTACATCTCCGATGTCAATGCAAAGTATCATGGCTCTGTGCATGATGGCTTTATCTTGAGGAATAGCAGCATCCCATATGTGATGTCTCAACTCCAGAGGCACAGGGTGTGGCTAATAGATGACCCCATGATCCCCACCCAGTTGATGTAGGTAGATGGGTGTGGGTTTGGCCCTAAGGGTGTGTGTATGGCTAACAGGTACCCCTCGATATTTTCAGGTGACACAGGTTACCCCAACCTTTCACCCCAGTGAGGAATGCCAGGACAAGGGCAGAGGAAGGTTACAATGAGGCACATGGGCGAACAAGGAGGATAATTGAGTGCACCTTTGGCCTCCTGAAGGCCAGATTCTGGTGCCTCCATCTGACAGGTGGATCCCTGTACTACTCATCCAAGAAGGTGTGCCAGATCATTGTTGCATGTTGCATGTTGCATGTTGCACAACCTGGTCTTGAGACACCAGGTGCCTAATCTGCAGGAGGATGAGGCTGGAGATGGTCGTGTAGCAGCGGTGGAGCCCGTGGACAGTGATGAAGAGGAGGCAATGGAAAGGATGTGGACAACAGAACAACTATAATTCAACAGTACTTCCAGTGACACACAGGTAAGACATCTTCCATTGCAGTTTTGTGTTGGACATTGTACATAGCAGCCTGAATTTCTGATTTGTATGGCCACTTAATGTACCCTTTGGCATTTCTATTTTCAGATATCTGTGCCCCACTCTGGCTCCTGGTGTGTTTACTGATGCCCACAGAACCCTGAGAATGAGGACAAGGGACGGTCAAGTCGGGCGAGCCGCCCCCCCCCAGGAATAGAGGTGAGGTACGGTTCACCTGTGTGGTCCAAGGGAGGTTCAGGACAGGAAGGGATCCTGTCACATTTTATGGTTATTAAATTTGATGAATATGGTTATTATATTGTAAATATGTTTGAAGTTTCTTTATGAAGTGATTTATTGCTAAATGTGTGTTATGAAATGAACAGGAAAAAAGTAAAATAAAACTTCTTCCAACAAATTTAATTTGTCAGTCTGCGTGTGGCAGGTGTTGGGGTAAGGGTTTTCTGGTGGTCTCCGAGTCCTAATACTCTTATTATTTTGAGAATTCATATCTTGGCCTGTGTATGTTGTGTTTTTGTCATTTTGGTCTTGTTTGATTTAGATGAATATTACCTATATTTCTAAAGTGGTGTCCATGTTGTAGTGCTTTCACTGTATTACTGTGTGTGTTGGTACAAATACTTTACACATTGCTTCTGAAGTTAAGCCTGCCTCCTCATGCCAAGCTACGAAGGGGGTGAGCGGGGGTTAACTGAGTGTGATTCTCCTTTACCGTGACTAGAGTGAGGGTCCTTGCTTGGACAGGGGGTAGCCTGAATGCCAACCGAAGACCCCATTTCTAACACCCAGAAACCCTTAAATAAAGTATACCAGATGGTGAGCTACTGTGGGTAAAAAGTAATTGTAGTATGAAAGCTGCCTTTAACAATGAATGCAAAGTTATGGTACAGTGTTTCAAGGAGAGAAGATATTCCAATTGGGTTCTTGAGAGAGCCAGTAAGAAAGTAGATTGCATCACCAGAGATAAGATCCTTTTATCTGGTACCTCTGATACTAAGGATGACCCTATGCGTAGAATGATTTTTACATATAACAGCAATTCGGAAGCAGTACAAAGGATTCTGAACAAGCATTGGGGGATCATCGGGAGTGATGCCATTGTTGATAATAAAATAACATCCAAACTAAGAATATCATACCGCAAAGCTAACTCGTTGAGGGATACCCTGGTACACTGTGACATCACTCTGACCAATCGAAGTTCGAGGCTGGGATTATAAGGTTTCTTTCCTTGTGCATGCTGCAACACATGCATACACAGTCCGATGAGAAAAGACTATACAACAGTAGGCAGCTACAAACGCAGTTTCTGACTTGCAGCACACAATACGTGATTTATATATTGAAATGGCCATGTCCTTTGAGATATGTGGGAAGCAAGATATGCTCAGTTTATTAGAGCAAATGTATGCTACTGAACATGGTGACTCCAAATACTCAGTATCAAGGCATTTTCAGGCCTCTCACTTCCAGGATCGTACCAAGCTATCTTTTTATGCTGTTGAACAGATCAATAGAAATACCTGAGGGGTGAACCGCACTCTATAGTTGAGAAAGAGGGAATCTGAATTGATTATTGATCTTCAAACATAACCCCTAATGGCTTGAGTTGTGAAGAGGAACTGAGCATACACCTACATAGCGAGTAGAATGTTGAGGATAGATGCATACTGCCTGTTCCTGTTTCTGTTTTGGTACTTTTAACATATTTTAACATTTCAGGTCTGCAAGTTATAATCTTCCCAGTATAGTGCTGACATTAGCGTCTATAGGTATATATTCTGACACCTGGTCTATTGTTGTTTCTTTGTTTTAGAGGGAGAGAGGAAGGGGTGTTCGATCTGCTCACCTGAATGGTGTTGGGGAGCACCCCTACCCTTTTCTTCATCCACTTCTTCAATTCACTGGTGTGGTGCTATGTGAGATAAGGATTGCAGGTTTAGCACTTTTTATTTAATTTAATTATGCTTTGCATCTGATATTGAATAAATGCCATGACTTTCTACAATAAGAAAAACTGATTCCTCCTTTATAGTTATTTGACACCATTTTTACAAGTTAATGTGCTAATTAATTGCATGTAGCCTAGCTTTATGCATGAGAAGCTTTTATTGCCATGACTTTATTCAGGGAGGAAAATGGAATCCTCCTTTACAGTTATAATTCATTGCATGTGACTGAACTTTATGCATGAGAAGCCTGTATTTCCCTTTTTGTACATCATGTTTTTGATTTTTTTAATTTTACTTCTTTCAGGATTCCAGTTAGTTTTCTGTTATACTTGATAGTATCATGTGATCCATTGAATCCCCTCAGCTATGTTACATATGAGGATCAGTTGGTTACATGGATTGATGGATGCGAGTATATATTTTACCAACTCTATCATTATGGCATCCTCTGTTTTTGGTTATTATGCTTACAGAACTGTTCATGTCCTATGACAATTTGTCTGTGTTTTTATGTATTGAAAAGACTTATATTACAATTTATTTGCATGAGGATTGCTATGATAAATATTCATGTTATAGTGCAATACATAGAAAAGAGTAGGTGGACTACACGCTGTATACTTGGTCAATGTGGCTGAAAGTGTTTTCCCTTGTAGAGTATTTGTATGGTTAGGTCTGTCATTTGTGCTGATGATGGCAGGGTTTTTTAATGTTGCGAGTAGTCACACTGGTTTATGTGAGAAACGCCGCGTGTACAGCGAAAACGTGTCATGGAAGGTGAATAAACTGGCGAACACTGTCTGCCTGATTGATCTCTTTATTTTTTTTGTGTACTGTGGCTATATTGCCGGTGGGCTCGACTGGCTTAATGTTTAACGCGCCATGGGTGCCAGATCCACATATCTTTATATATATAATTATATATTTTTTTGTTTCCAAAAATAAAAACACAGCACTCCAAAAGAATGTGTTCCAAAACAACTCAGCATCACCACCAACGCATTTCGACTATCGCAGTTTTTTCTTTGAACGCTCTTGGACTTTGGTTGGTTTGCATCCCCCTTTAAACTAGTTTTATTGGAAAGTACATTTGCTTTTTCGATTTATGGTTTTAAAGGTCACTACATGTAACATAAGGCACTATATATGTTAGAGATGAGAGACTATTAATAACAAGCATAGAAGAAAGACATATGTACTGTGAACAAGACCGAGAGGTCGAAACGCATCCGTGGTGATGGTTGGTGATGCACATATCTGATTAAATAGCAAAGAAAACGTTCCTGGAGTGCAGCGTCATAACTGGTTACAGTTTTGTTTTATAATTAATTGGGAGGAAGGGTCTATTCTCCACGCTGGCACCAGCATAATATGCGCGCCACAGTGAGGACCATTTGTTGAAACAAACAAAAAATATATACTGTATATATACAGATACACACACATACACATATATACATATACTGTACATATGTATTTATTTGTACTGTATGTATATATATATATATATATATATATATATATATATATATATATATAGAGAGAGAGAGAGAGAGAGAGAGAGAGAGACACTTGCACACACACACACATATGTATAGATATGTATGCTGGGGGCTACTTTAAGAAAGTACAACCATTAATGAAGAATTATGTTCATATCCTGAGTCGATGAGATAACTGCAACAAAGCAGGATTTAGAAAAATGTCTATAGTACTTCAAATACTGTTAAATAGAAAATAAGTTCAAGGGCAACAAACCTTCACGGCAGCTTTAATTTTGTAAACCCCAGTTGCAGAAAATCACAGTACGATTTGGAACCTGTCATATAGTTCCAGCAGTTTTTGATTGCTTGCTTTACAGCTGTGGATGCAGGTTGTAGGGCCTTGCTTATTAATCTATGTGTGCCAGGCCAGGCTTCTGTCTCCCCTTGAACACATGCCAAGCCTTAAGCTCGCATGTGATCCTTCACTGGGCAGCAGGAATTGATCGCTTGCTTGGTGAGCCACACAGCGCTGCGTTTAAATGCTGATGGATGATTTAAGAGAAAGAAAGCTCACTAATGAATTGAGATTCACGGATCAGAGCCAGAGAATGATAACTGTATCTTTCATTTACTAAAAGGGTCAAGGGAATACCAGAAATTCAATGAAGAAGACATGAATCCCTGGGAACGACAATTAACGGCATTTAGAATGTGAATATGCAGTTAGCGTCTATGCAGATATAATTAAATTCATTCAGCGCCTTGACGACCATCCATTTGAATATTGCCTCTTTCTCAGGAGAGGAGAACAAAAGAGGTAGCTTGCACATGGAACAGGGTGTTTAAATTAATATTCTTTGCAGAAGCAGTGGGAGGCCAACTAAAAATCCTTCAGCCTCTGCCTGCTGTTAAATTCAAGTGAAGCTGTTGAATTAAAGTGAAACTCTAGCATTTTCTGTATTTTTCAATTTTTCACATGCCAATGGAGTACTTGCTTCTTTACATTTACTAATTGTCACTATTTACACCAGAGAGAAAATCACCTTAGTGTCTGCAGTGAGCACCTAACATGAAAAGTATTTTCTTAAACCAAATGTGATGTGGTGTCAATACAGGAGCCAGTCTCATTCCCTCCTGGTTTTTTCATTTCAGGTAAAAGACCGCTTTGATTTGGTCTGCTCATAAAAAACTTTGTTTTTATTCTGCATGACGAGCAGATGACTGAACTCTTTTGAAATTTTGTAAGGAATATATTCCCCCTAAACCTGTTACAAGATTGCAACTCATGTTTCAGATTATGACAGTTCATAACAACTCGGTTTGACCTGGTTTTAACATAACCAGTAACTCCTTCTTAGAACAAGCACTGCTGCCAATGCTCCTGCATTAAAGTGTTCTCTTGGGCACTGGGTGATTGCATTATTGTGACTGAACTACACATATTTCGTTGAAACTTTGTGGCATATTTATGAGAGGCTTGCGTCACTGTTGCATCACTTTTAGTGACACAATGGTGACATAAACCGTTCAACCATATCTATGAAGCCACGCAAAGCCACTTTGCAAGGCTTTGAATGGCCTCTTATGTATGGAGTAAGGCAAGACACTGCAAATAGCTCAGTTGCCTTACTCTGCGCAAGGGAGTCATTCCATGGGCATTGTGGTGGGTGTTCCCACACAACTCCCATGGATTTTGACACATCCCCAAATTTATAAGAGCCTGTAGACCTGGGGATGCACCAAAAATCCACGCCTCCCCACGGGAGTCGCATTGAGGAAAATTATCTTTATTTCTCCTTGTTATTTCCTCTTTCTATGTGTGTTGCATTCTGCAGCGCACATAGAAAGAGGAAAAAGCCTCCAAGGATTGTTTTGTGCAGGAAGGTGCCCCTTTCTGCACAAACACAATCCTGCCTACAACGCTGGCGCTAGGCAGCCAAAGCGGTGCCAGGGCACTGGGAAAGGACAGGAACGCACCATATTGCATACATACTGCACATTCCTGCTCTTTGACGCAGGGCAGCACAGCAAGGTAACCTCGCTGTGCTGCCTTGCATCAAAAGCCTATAAACCTGGGCCGTTGTGCAGGGCTTTGAGTGGGATGAGAAAAGTGGAAGGTCCTTGAAAGAAGCGTTGCACATATAATTCAGGGCTGGGCTTAAATTTATAAACTAAAATTCCCTTAGATTGCCATCGTACCCACATATTTTCATATAGCATAATTGACCATTGCGCTGTGTGCATCTCAAAGAGGTCAAGGATAGGATGACCAGGTATTCTGAACTAATTTTTCACACCCTGACAGGTAGGGAGAGTAACCCGACTGCCTCCAACCAAAATTCAATCATGCCCTATTATAAACACCTGGATGTGGCTCAATTCAAAGTATGCACAATTCAAATGTAATATGCTGCTGTTAAAACAACCATACCGTGACACAATATCCTGGAAAAAGAAAGCACTCTTGGGGTTTGCAAGATTAAGTAGAGCATGTGAAATATAAGCAGGAAGGACACAGATTTACCGTTTTTTACACTCATTTACTCAGAAACCAATCACTGTTATTGCCTTAAAGTTAAGGAAGTGAATACAATGCCCGAAAGGGACCCGTTTCAGTGTCTGTTTTGAGGACAGAGGCGCGGCCCAGTTAAAGATCTGTTTATGCGGTTACTGTGCACCTTTCCTATTCGAATAGAATATGCACTTCCTGTGCATCCATGCAATTAAAAATCAGTCACCGCTTTATCTCAGTCCAGCTTGAATTTCTTCTGTCACCAAAGAGAAGCACACGTATAATCTGTTACCTTAATGCTGCCTGTTAGAAATGGGGTTTTTGGTTGGCAGTCAGGTTACCTCCTGTCCAAGCAAAAGCCCTCACTCTAGTCAGGGTAAGTCACACACTATCCAAGATTATCCTGTGCCCACCCTCTGGTAGCTTGGCACGAGCAGTCAGGCTTAACTTAGAAGGCAATGTGTAAAGTATTTGTGCAATAAATCATACAATACCACCATATAGCACCACAAAACTACACCACACAGTGTTTAGAAAAATATATAATATTTATCAGGATAATTGTAGGTCAAAAAGAATAAAGTTGCAATGGAAAATTGTAGAAATATCACAGGGAAGTGATATAAAGTGTCTTAAGTCTTTAGAATGCAATACAGTGTCTTTCAAGCACAAAGTACCTGGTTTCTGGTGGAAAATCTCCTCAGAGGGCCACAGGAGAAGAGATGCGTGGAAAAAGGGGTGTGTGCGTCGATTTCTCCTCAGCACACACAGACTTGCGTCGGTCTTTTCCACGCAGGGAAGTCGGGCGTCGTTTTCCGGCGCGCAGACAGTCTCTTTTTGTGGATCGCGGGGATTACCAGATGTCCCGGGTCTGTGCGTGGATTCTCCTGCTTGTTTTCTGGCTGCGCGTCGTTCTGCGGGGCTGCGCGTCGAAGTTTCGATCTCACGGTAGGCGTCGCGTCGATTTCTCCTTGGAAGTCGGGCGGCGTTGTCCTTGCGAGGCCGTGCGTCGAAAGTTTGGTCTCACGGCAGGCGTTGCGTCGATTTCTCCTTGGAAGTCGGGCGGCGTTGTCCTTGCGAGGCCGTGCGTCAAAGTTTCGCACTCACGGTGGGCGTCGCGTCGATTTCTCCTGGAAAGTCGAGCGGCTTTGTCCTTGCGAGGTTGTGCGTCGAAGTCTCGATCGTCCCGAGGGCGTCGCGTCGATCAGCGTCGGTGTGCGGCGTTTTTCTCGCCGCGAAACAAGCTGTGCGTCGAAATTTTCGGCGCACGGAGCGTCCAAGTGAAAGGACGAAGTCTTTTTGGTCCTGAGACTTCAAGGAACAGGAGGCAAGCTCTATCCAAGCCCTTGGAGAGCACTTTCACAGCCAGACAAGAGTTGAGCAAGGCAGCAGGGCAACAGCAAGACAGCAGTCCTTTGTAGAAAGCAGACAGGTGAGTCCTTTGAGCAGCCAGGCAGTTCTTCTTGGCAGGATGTAGTTTCTGGTTCCGGTTTCTTCTCCAGCAAGTGTCTGATGAGGTAGGGCAGAGGCCCTGTTTTATACCCAAATGTGCCTTTGAAGTGGGGGAGACTTCAAAGAGAGGCTAAGAAGTGCACCAGGTCCCCTTTCAGTTCAATCCTGTCTGCCAGGGTCCCAGTAGGGGGTGTGGCAGTCCTTTGTGTGAGGGCAGGCCCTCCACCCTCCCAGCCCAGGAAGACCCATTCAAAATGCAGATGTATGCAAGTGAGGCTGAGTACCCTGTGTTTGGGGTGTGTCTGAGTGAATGCACAAGGAGCTGTCAACTAAACCTAGCCAGACGTGGATTGTAAGGCACAGAAGGATTTAAGTGCAAAGAAATGCTCACTTTCTAAAAGTGGCATTTCTAGAATAGTAATATTAAATCCGACTTCACCAGTCAGTAGGATTTTGTATTACCATTCTGGCCATACTAAATATGACCTCCCTGCTCCTTTCAGATCAGCAGCTGCCACTTCACCAGTGTATGAGGGCAGCCCCAATGTTAGCCTATGAAGGGAGCAGGTCTCCCAGTAGTGCAAAAACGAATTTAGGAGTTTTACACTACCAGGACATATAACTACACAGGTACATGTCCTGCCTTTTACCTACACAGCACCCTGCTCTAGGGGATACCCAGGGCACACATTAAGGGTGACTTATATGCAGAAAAAGGGGAGTTCTAGGCTTGGCAAGTACTTTTAAATGCCAAGTCGAGGTGGCAGTGAAACTGCACACCCAGGCCTAGCAATGGTAGGCCTGAGACAAGGAAAAGGGGCTACTTAAGTGGGTGGCACAATCCGTGCTGCAGGTCCACTAGTAGCATTTAATCTATATGCCATAGGCACCTGGAGTGCACATGACTGGGGACTTATAAGTAGATTAAATAATTCAATCAGGTATGATCCAAAGTTACCATGTTTACAGAGAGAGAGCATATACACTTTATCACTGGTTAGCAGTGGTAAAGTGCGCAGAGTCTAAAAACCAGCAAAACAGTATCCAAAACGAGGAGGGAGGCAGGCAAAAAGTTAGGGGTGACTACCCTAAGGCTGTCAGGTCTAACATGTGTCCCCCCCAGCTGAAAGTGGGGAGAGCTACCCGACCTCCTGGGAGCTCTCATCGCTAAGGCGGAAGTACCTGGAGAGACCATCAGCATTGGCGTGGTCAACCCCTGGGCGATGTTCCACCGTAAAGTCCATCCCCTGTAGGGAAATGGACCACCTCAGAAGTTTTGGATTCTCACCCCTCATCTGCATGAGCCATCTGAGGGGTCTGTGGTCTGTCTGAACTAGGAAGTGAGTCCCAAACAGGTAGGGCCTCAGCTTCTTCAGGGCCCAGACCACAGCAAAAGCTTCTCTTTCAATAGCACTCCACCTCTGTTCCCGTGGTAATAGCCTTCTGCTAATAAAGACTACCGGTTGATCTTGGCCCTCCTCATTTAGCTGTGCTAGGACTGCCCCTATGCCATGCTCTGAAGCGTCTGTCTGCACGATAAATTCCTGGGAGTAGTCAGGGGCCTTGAGCACGGGGGCCGTGCACATGGCTTCCTTTAGGGCGTCAAAGGCTTTCTGACAAGCCTCTGTCCAATTCACCAACCTAGGTTGCTTCTTGGACGTGAGTTCTGTCAAGGGGGACACAATGGTACCATAGCCCTTGACAAACCTGCGGTAGTATCCGGTGAGGCCTAAAAAGGCTCTCACCTCAGTCTGGGTTCGAGGTGGTTGCCAGGCCTTGATAGTTTCGATCTTGGCCTGGAGTGGCTGCACCTTGCCACCACCTACTAGGTGTCCCAAGTACACCACGGAACCCTGCCCAATCTGGCACTTACTAGCCTTGATGGTCAGGCCTGCCTGTTGCAGGGCCTGAAGCACCTCCTTGAGGTGGAGCAGGTGTTCCTCCCAGCTGGAACTGTAGACAGCTATGTCATCCAGGTAGGCTGCACAGAAGGCATCCTTGCCAGCCAGGACCCCGTTAACCAACCGTTGGAAGGTAGCGGGGGCATTTTTTAATCCAAACGGCATCACTCGGAACTGGTAATGGCCGTCAGGGGTGGAAAAGGCGGACCTTTCCTTAGCCCCCTCAGTCAGGGCAATCTGCCAGTACCCTGAAGTAAGATCAAACGTACTCAGGAACTTGGCAGCGCCTAGCCTGTCCACGAGCTCATCAGCTCGGGGGATGGGGTGAGCATCAGTCCGGGTGACTGAGTTGAGACCCCGGTAGTCCACACAGAACCGGAGCTCTGGCTTCGCACCTGGGGCAGTAGCCTTAGGGACCAATACCACTGGGCTGGCCCAGGGACTACTGGATTTCTCAATGACCCCTAGAGTCAACATCTTGGAGACCTCCTCCTTGATGCTGGCCTTCACCTTATCCGACAACCTGTAAATTTTGTTTTTCACAGGGAGACTGTCACCGGTGTCAATATCATGAACACAGAGGTGGGTCAGCCCAGGAGTAAGGGAGAACAGGGGGGAGAACTGCTCCAACAGCTCATAACAGTCTCCTTTCTGATTTAGAGTCAGGGTGCCAGACAGAATGACCCCGCTTACTGACCCATCACCTTCTTGGGCAGAGAGGAGGTCGGGGAGAGGTTCACTCTCCTCTTCCGTTCCTTCATCTGTGACCAGAAGCATGTTGATCTCCGACCTCTCACAATGAGCTTTTAGTCGGTTCACATGGAGCACCCTTAGGGGATTCCTAGGGGTTTTGAGGTCCACTAGGTAAGTGGCCTCCCCTTTCCGCTCCTTTATTTCAAATGGGCCAGACCAGCGGTCCTGGAGAGCTCTGGGCTCTACTGGCTCCATTACCCACACTTTGTCTCCAGGTTGAAACTCTACCAGGGTGGCCTTCTGGTCATACCATTGTTTCATCACCTCTTGACTGGCCTCAAGGTTATCTTGGGCTTCTTTCCAGAAGCGGGTCATCTGGTTGCGGAGGGCCAACATATAGCTGACCACATCCTGAGGGGGTGCCTTTGGAGCTTTCTCCAATCCCTCCTGGACAATGCTTAAGGGTCCCCTGACAGGGTACCCATAGAGAAGTTCAAAGGGACTGAACCCTACCCCTCTCTGGGGGACCTCTCTGTAAGCAAAGAGAAGGCATGGTAAGAGGACGTCCCACTTACGCCTCATGGCCTCAGGAAGGCCACCAATCATGCCTTTCAGGGTCTTGTTGAATCTCTCCACAAGACCGTTCGTCTGGGGGTGATAGGGTGTGGTGAACTTGTAAGTTACACCACACGCATCCCACAGCGACTTCATGTATGCGGACATGAAGTTAGTGCCTCTGTCAGACACTATTTCCTTGGGGAACCCCACACGGGTAAATATCCCCATCAGGGTTCTGGCCACCACCGGTGCAGTTACTGTCCTTAGAGGGATTGCCTCTGGGTAACGGGTGGCATGGTCCACCAAAACCAGGATGAACCTGTTGCCTAAGGCAGTTTTGGGGTCCAAGGGGCCAACAATGTCGATGCCCACCCTTTCAAAGGGGGTGCCAACGACAGGAAGTGGAATCAGGGGGGTTTTAACCCTTTTTCCTGCTTTACCACTGGCCTGGCAGGTAGGACAGGATCTGCAGAACTTGTCTGAGTGTGTCCTCATTTTGGGCCAATAAAAGTGGGTGACAAGCCTGTTAAAGGTCTTGCCCTGCCCCAAATGTCCTGCCAGGGGAATGTCGTGAGCCAGACCCAGTAGGAAGGTTCGGTAACATTTGGGGACCACCAGCACACGTGCTGCCCCAAAGCCCGGAACCTTAGGCTCACTGTAAAGGAGATCATTCTCCCAATATAGGTGGTGATCGCCAGAGGCGTCGCCGGCTGCCTGGTTTGAGGCTTGTTTCCTCAAACCTTCTAGAGTGGGACATTCTTTCTGCGCCTTGCAGAAGTCCTCCCTGGTGGGTCCACCCTCAACTTGCCAACCAGCAAGCTCAGGTAAGTCACCTAGGGCGGCGATGTCTTCCCCAGTTGGCTCGGAAGCCTCCTCCTCAGGAGCCCCGTCAGCCACTGTGGGAACAGCGGGGGCCGGTTTCCCGCACCCCTGGTCCCTCCTCCTGGCAGCTCTCTGGGCCATCGTTCCAGGCTCCAGATGCCCTTGACTTCCCTCTCGGTCAGCCATGGACCGTGTGGTCATGCAGACCCACTCAGGTAACCCTAACATCTCCAGGTGAGACCTGAGCTCCACTTCTTTCCAAGCAGTGTGCTCAAGGTCATTGCCTAACAGACAATCTACAGGCATGGCAGGACTCACAGCTACTTTCAGAGTACCAGAGACCCCCCCCCACTCAAAGGGAACCAGAGCCACCGGTAGGTGACTCTCGCGATTGTCAGCTACTCTGACCTGGTGGAATGTATTAGGCATTATCTGCTCTGCTGACACCAGCTGACTCTTGATAGTAGTCATACTGGCTCCTGTGTCACGCAGAGCCTCCACCCTCTGCCCATCAATGGTGACCCACTGCCGGTACTTGGAAGTATTTCTAGGCATGTGGGCCTTGGGCACCATTTCTCCTTCTCCCAGGGACACTAGGGAAATCTCTACCTGTTCCCCAAAGCTAGTTGGGTCCATCTCCCCCCCGAGTGCTACACTAGTCAACCCAGGTGCCTGTCCGGTAGTGCACGGTGCCCTCTTGGGGCACTGAGGATCGCCTTTGTAGTGACCATATTGGTAACATTCCATGCATTTGGGGCTAGATTTTCCTGACTTGTCAAATGTCCCTGGCTTTCTCCCAAATTTGGAAAAGGAAGGGTTGCCACCCCCTCCCTGGGAATTCTTTTGGGGGCCTTTAGAGAGTTCCTTATCTGTACGTTTATCTCCCCCCTCTTTCTTCTGTTGGGAACCCTGACCACCTTTGTGGGAGTCCCCCCCAGGTACCTTTTTGGACACTCGGGTGCTAACCCAGAGGTCCGCCTCCTCAGCAAGCTTCCTGGGATCAGTCAGCTTACTATCCACTAGGTGCTGGCGCAAATCTGTATAAGTAACATTAAGCATATGCTCTCTCAGGATCAAATCATATAAACTTTTATAATCTGCTACTTTGTTGCCCCGCACCCATCCATTCAGTGCCTTACTAGAGAAATCAAAGAAATCTACCCATGTTTGTGTGGTTTGTTTGGTGCTGTCCCTGAACCTCTGACGGTATCCCTCAGGGGTCAGCCCAAACTTGGCAAGTAAAGTGGCTTTCTGGAGTGGGTATGTGTTTTGATCCGGTGGATCCAATGTGAGAAGTGTGTCCCTCCCCAATGGCGGCACATAACCCCACATAGCTACCCCCCATTGCCCTTCAGGAACCTCATGAGCCCTTAGTGCAACTTCATAAGCAGCTAACCATTTATCTATGTCATCTCCCACCACAAAACTGGGCACCACATTTTTGGGTATACGAACCTTCTTTTCTCCAGCAGGTCCTGTCTGTATGCTGCCACCATTATTGCTGGATTCAGACTGTCTTGCCTTGATCTCCAGCTCCTTGAGACTCAGTTCATGAGCCAACAATACTTTCTTTTCAGCCAAAGCTCTTTCAGCTTCCACTTGTTTGGCTGCTCTTTCAGCTTCTGCTTGTTTGGCTGCCCTTTCAGCTTCTGCTTGAATCTGTTTGGCTGTCCTTTCAGCTTCAATCTGTTTGGCTGCTCTTTCAGCCTCAGCTTGTTTGGCTTCTCTTTCTGCCCTCCTCTCCTCCTGTTGCGCCTCAATTTTCAGTTTTGCCATTTGCAATTGGAACTCCCTTTCCTCTCTCCTTTCCTCTGCGGTCAGGCTTTGCATGGAGACACTGCTCCCTGGTCTGGAAGGGTGCACAATTGCAGTGGTAACACCATCCATAGATAGTGAAAATCCTTCTGAGGGGCCATTTTCTGGCTCCCCTTCCTCATCATCCTCTAAATGGGCTTCTGCCCAGGCCCTCAGCGCCACTTGAAAGTCCTCCTTTCTGGAGGCCCCTTGGGTGGGTACCCTCAATGCCCTGCAGAATCCTCTTAGTTGTTTGACCGTGTATGTATCCAACTGGACTAGGTCAAAGTCCCCTGTCTGAGACCCAGTCAGAGACATGTTGAGTGAGGATTTAGTTTTTGAAAATTGTCAGGAAAAAACGGATTTTCAAAAAGAGATAAAAACCAAGTTGACCTTCAACTGTGGGTAGGTAGTGAGATACTTAGCTACTGTATGTCACTGCACAAATACAAGTCCTATCCTCACCGCTGATCACCAATGTTAGAAATGGGGTTTTTGGTTGGCAGTCAGGTTACCTCCTGTCCAAGCAAAAGCCCTCACTCTAGTCAGGGTAAGTCACACACTATCCAAGATTATCCTGTGCCCACCCTCTGGTAGCTTGGCACGAGCAGTCAGGCTTAACTTAGAAGGCAATGTGTAAAGTATTTGTGCAATAAATCATACAATACCACCATATAGCACCACAAAACTACACCACACAGTGTTTAGAAAAATATATAATATTTATCAGGATATTTGTAGGTCAAAAAGAATAAAGTTGCAATGGAAAATTGTAGAAATATCACAGGGAAGTGATATAAAGTGTCTTAAGTCTTTAGAATGCAATACAGTGTCTTTCAAGCACAAAGTACCTGGTTTCTGGTGGAAAATCTCCTCAGAGGGCCACAGGAGAAGAGATGCGTGGAAAAAGGGGTGTGTGCGTCGATTTCTCCTCAGCACACACAGACTTGCGTCGGTCTTTTCCACGCAGGGAAGTCGGGCGTCGTTTTCCGGCGCGCAGACAGTCTCTTTTTGTGGATCGCGGGGATTACCAGATGTCCCGGGTCTGTGCGTGGATTCTCCTGCTTGTTTTCCGGCTGCGCGTCGTTCTGCGGGGCTGCGCGTCGAAGTTTCGATCTCACGGTAGGCGTCGCGTCGATTTCTCCTTGGAAGTCGGGCGGCATTGTCCTTGCGAGGCCGTGCGTCGAAAGTTTGGTCTCACGGCAGGCGTCGCGTCGATTTCTCCTTGGAAGTCGGGCGGCGTTGTCCTTGCGAGGCCGTGCGTCAAAGTTTCACACTCACGGTGGGCGTCGCGTCGATTTCTCCTGGAAAGTCGAGCGGCTTTGTCCTTGCGAGGTTGTGCGTCGAAGTCTCGATCGTCCCGAGGGCGTCGCGTCGATCAGCGTCGGTGTGCGGCGTTTTTCTCGCCGCGAAACAAGCTGTGCGTCGAAATTTTCGGCGCACGGAGCGTCCAAGTGAAAGGACGAAGTCTTTTTGGTCCTGAGACTTCAAGGAACAGGAGGCAAGCTCTATCCAAGCCCTTGGAGAGCACTTTCACAGCCAGACAAGAGTTCAGCAAGGCAGCAGGGCAACAGCAAGACAGCAGTCCTTTGTAGAAAGCAGACAGGTGAGTCCTTTGAGCAGCCAGGCAGTTCTTCTTGGCAGGATGTAGTTTCTGGTTCCGGTTTCTTCTCCAGCAAGTGTCTGATGAGGTAGGGCAGAGGCCCTGTTTTATACCCAAATGTGCCTTTGAAGTGGGGGAGACTTCAAAGAGAGGCTAAGAAGTGCACCAGGTCCCCTTTCAGTTCAATCCTGTCTGCCAGGGTCCCAGTAGGGGGTGTGGCAGTCCTTTGTGTGAGGGCAGGCCCTCCACCCTCCCAGCCCAGGAAGACCCATTCAAAATGCAGATGTATGCAAGTGAGGCTGAGTACCCTGTGTTTGGGGTGTGTCTGAGTGAATGCACAAGGAGCTGTCAACTAACCCTAGCCAGACGTGGATTGTAAGGCACAGAAGGATTTAAGTGCAAAGAAATGCTCACTTTCTAAAAGTGGCATTTCTAGAATAGTAATATTAAATCCGACTTCACCAGTCAGTAGGATTTTGTATTACCATTCTGGCCATACTAAATATGACCTCCCTGCTCCTTTCAGATCAGCAGCTGCCACTTCACCAGTGTATGAGGGCAGCCCCAATGTTAGCCTATGAAGGGAGCAGGTCTCCCAGTAGTGCAAAAACGAATTTAGGAGTTTTACACTACCAGGACATATAACTACACAGGTACATGTCCTGCCTTTTACCTACACAGCACCCTGCTCTAGGGGATACCCAGGGCACACATTAAGGGTGACTTATATGCAGAAAAAGGGGAGTTCTAGGCTTGGCAAGTACTTTTAAATGCCAAGTCGAGGTGGCAGTGAAACTGCACACCCAGGCCTAGCAATGGTAGGCCTGAGACAAGGAAAAGGGGCTACTTAAGTGGGTGGCACAATCCGTGCTGCAGGTCCACTAGTAGCATTTAATCTATATGCCATAGGCACCTGGAGTGCACATGACTGGGGACTTATAAGTAGATTAAATAATTCAATCAGGTATGATCCAAAGTTACCATGTTTACAGAGAGAGAGCATATACACTTTATCACTGGTTAGCAGTGGTAAAGTGCGCAGAGTCTAAAAACCAGCAAAACAGTATCCAAAACGAGGAGGGAGGCAGGCAAAAAGTTAGGGGTGACTACCCTAAGGCTGTCAGGTCTAACACTGCCATTGTACGGAATCCCGAAGTACACATAGGCACTAGTTACCTCAGCACCCACCTCACAACCTGTAATACTCAGTGTAGAAGGAAGCGTGGTTTACTGAAACAACATTTATGATTTCATAAACCTGGAACCTCCCTCCAATATCCGAAAATGCATTTAATTGGAATTCAGTAAATGAAAATAAGGGCAGTTTTATCTAACTTGCTCCGTGTGCACTGGGCACCTTGTTTCTAGTTGTGATCTTTTATAAAAAAACAAATAAGGGCTGTCTAGGAGGTGACGTATTAATTTGCTTCATGTAAACAAATGTATTACATAACAATGATTTACTTAAGGAAAAGCAAGTAAGCCGTGTGTTAGTTTGTCATATGTTAATTTTAAGAAAATGGTGGTACTGAATAGCAGGGCTGCATGTTTGTGAATTTAGCAAATGGTAAAAGAACTGAAAGGGAAGGGCATTGCAGAAAGTGCTCCAATGTTATGAGGCCAGTGACTGAATGGTTCTGAAGACTGAACATCCAGTACAAGAAATGACTCAAAGGAGACTATGACTATTTAGACACTAACACTAATATGTCCTCTATCTCAAAACTGATTGTGAGGAAAAAGCCTAAGCATTAGGAGGACATAAAACTATCCATTGATTCAACCTTCAAAGAAGGTCATTCCAAGAAAAACGCTCCTTCCTTCCTCTATCTGTTCCCTCTTTTCAGTCTCCCCAACACATCTAGCACCTATAGATGGTGTAAGAGCAGAACAGAGCACTATTTATGCAAATGAGATAACATAACACATGCATATGTGGGTGGGTGTGCCTTGGTGAATGCTTGTCTGCCGGTCTGTGCATCTGGATATCTGTAGCTGCATTAAGCTGTATCTGTGCACGGGTGTAGGTTTATTGACCTGTATGCATATTTGCCAGTCTGTGTCATGTTTGTCAATAGATGTTAGTATCTCCATATGTGCTTTTATCACACAAAAGGGAAACCTACTGTCTGTCTCACTGCTCATTGAAATTGTGCCTGTACTGCAGCAAGAAACAGAAATGCAGCCTTGCTTCAAACCTCCCATTAATTGCCAAGGTAACAGAAAATAATCGTCACAGGAAAGATAATCGCTCTCTAATAGGCCCGAGGAGCCGACTCCCAGTGTAATACAATAAAGCGTGTTAGGTATACATAGAATAAATTAATTTCTTTGAAAATGGTTTACGCGGGGTGAACTTCCTCATCTTGAACAAGAAAGTTGGTCATCTCTTTAGGTCGTATTGAATGTGGACCCTGGAATTAATAAACGTTGCTGAATGACTAATATTTTGAAGTTCTTTATATGTGTATTAGTATGCTGCCAGCTTTTAACTACGACGTATTTAATGTGTATGATATTACATTTGAAAAGATCTCATATTTGTACAGAAACGATCCCCTATCAAAATTCAGCTTGTAGGTTCATTGAAATTGAAAACTCCAGGAGAACCAATGGTATTTACTGAGCCGATTCCAGGCGCCTTTCTACATCTGAGCGTCCAGTGTAGGTTCGGGGAGCTACATCCATGCACGATGGATGTCCACCGATGTAAATACTTTCCATTCATATTAATTACATGTTAATTTATCTGACATGGATACCCTGACAATTGGTCATGGATCGGGCCCTCTCGTAGCTATACTGGATGCCTTTTTCTACACGGTGCATCCTGAACAGGGAAGCACTGACTGGCCTAATCAATCACAAACAGCTGAAAACCCTTAAAGGATTCTTTTTGATGATCACTCAGGAAGCTGACTTCTTGGGATTTATGGGAAAACACTTACGGACGGATTTAGAAATGTTTGGTGATTACAAACATGTCACAAACAGGTTAATGAACGCAAACAAAACAGTTTGCAATGCACCAAAGCACAGAAAATAACGAGTTTGCAAAATATGTGTAGGGAACTGATAATTTATGAGTTGCAAAGATAGCAACATAAAATTGGGATTAGCAAAGTATGAATGCCAAACTGCAAGTAGCAGATGCAATGCATGAAACATTCATAATTCTCAAAATATGGCTTTCTGCACTTACAAATTACCACCAAGTGGAAGCAGGCGGTAAATAAAGTGGCAACAGGTGCAAACGATTAAAGCTTTGCTAGAAGGTAAATCTGTCCACAATGGCTGTGCTCAACTGCATGACAATACGATTGAGGATCCTGGCAGCACAGTACAAGAAGAGATGGAGGAGAAAGAGGAGACAAAAGAGATTTTTTTGGGTTAAAGACACAATCCTAGACCAAGGAGAAGAGGACACATGTAGCAGCTATAGGCTGAGCAGGCACGTGATGTGTGAGCTGATACTTGATTTTGACCATGCATTTTAAGTAGACACAGACAAAGAGAAATGAGGCCATTCCAACACATGCCTAGGTCCTATGTTTTCCCCTCAGGCACTTTCCAGGCCATAGCATCATCAGCGGGTAAAGTGTCACAGAATGCATTATCCATGCTTTCAGATGCTATGTTGGCTAAAATCAGCACTCCCATTGCCTTCCCCAACACAGCTCAGGTAATTGAACAATGCCACCGTTGAATATTAGAGACTTGCCCAATTTCCTAAAGTGACAGGTTGTGTAGATGGGACACATGGACTGATTCTAACCACCCTCAGACACTAAATTCCGCATAACTCAAAAACCAACACTGACTAAACATTCACGAGGTACGTAATGCAGAGTACATCATTGCACACCTTGTGGCTTGTTATCCTGGGAATTCACATTACAGGTTTTGAACTTTTGGCCTCTACAGCCGTCTGTCTAAGGAAGACTTTAGCGATGGCATCATGTTTCACATGCTGTTATTCAAATAGAGCCATGACCAAGAAGCATAATTTATCATGGTTGGAGGTGATTGTTAGCCCTGCCTTCCTTAACATGGTTTTCCCCCTAAGTTTTTGTCTTCAACACTTGTGGTTTACTGACTCTATTTTTGCTAGCTTTAGGACTCTGCATACTTTACCACTGCTGACGGGTGCTGAAGTGTTTGTGCTCTCTCCTTGAAACATGGCAGAATTGGCTAATACCCAATTGGCATATTTAATTAAATTTGTCCTTATTAAAGTGGCACTACCTGTGCCAGGGCCCATAAATTAAATGCTGCTAGTGGGCCCTCAGCACTGATTGTGCTACCCACTTAAGTAGCCCTTTACACATGTATCAGGTCTGCCATTGCAGCTTCTGTGTGTATTTTAAACTGCCATGTAGACCTGACAAAATAAGTATTTTGCCAGGCCTAAACCTTCCTTTATAATGCATATGTCACCCTAGGGTAGGCCCTTGACAACCACAAAGGTGGACATGTACATTTAAGTTTTACTTGCCCTGGCAGTGAAAATTTTTTGTTTGTTTTTCACTACTGCAAGGCCTACCTCCCCAATAGGATAATATTGGAGTTAACTTACATTTACATTTATAAGCTGCACCTTCCAAATGGGAACAGATAACCAGTTCATGTTTGGTGTCTTTGGAATTGTAATGAAAAATCGTCTCCTTTGCTGAAGTCGAATTTTAAATTACGATGCTAAAAATGCCACTTTTTAGAAAGTTGACATTTTACTACTTTAGCGTTTAGTGCCTATGGCCTAACTCTGGGTCACATGACTGATAACCTATTTCTCCTAGACCGCCACATACAATAGCAAGCTTAGGTGTTCTTGGATGGTCCATCATTGGCAGGATGGGAGTGTTAAGCTGGGCATAGCCCTACTTACACGTGACTAGGCTGTGCCCTACCTCCACACAAAGGGCTGCATACCCCCTGTATTTAGTCTGGAGCCAGGACAGGGGAGGCAGGGTTGCTTTGCACTTCAAAGGGAAATCTCTAGAAGCTTCTACCACATCAAAAGAAGGCCCAGCCTGTCAAGTTGTGCCACCCAAGTCTTGGACCCTTGGAAGAGGGCCTGAAGGTGATCTACCAGCCTATCTGTGGATGCAGCAGCAGAACCAATGCAGTTCCTCTGCAGTGGGGTGAAACCCCAAGCAGAACTGATGCATCATCTCTGCTGAGAATATTTTCCCACCACGAGGACTCTGCATTGACTTTGTTGCCCACATTGGAACTGCTGGTGCATGACACATTCCCGATGCAGGCCCTCGCATAGCAAATCTCCCATTGATGGCAGTCTCTATGATGATGCAGTATCTTGCATTGCAACCTTGCAGCTCTTCAAAACTGACACATTGCTTTGGCTGTGCCATGCATCCTCAACTCCAGAGTTCATATCACAAGCCCTCAATCATGGGATCTTCGATGGAGCAGGACCTTGCATTACCGCTATGCAGCTCCTCTGAACCAACCTACTGCCTCAGTTGTGCAACTCATCTTCAACTCGAGTCTTCTCAACGCTCATTTGCTAGGACTTAAGGTACTCTTGTGCAACTGGACTAACTTGGTCCCTGCAGTCGGCTCACCCTCCTTTGCAGACAGTCTAAACTAGTGACTTTGTCCCGGTCAAGTGCAACCAGATATCCACAGCTAGAACTGTGTGGTTTTTGTCACTACTTTCACTCAAATCTTTAAAATTGCAAATCTCTGTTTCAACTGATTTTATTTTGGTGATTTGGTATTGACTTATTTAATAGAATTTCATAGACTTTACTCTATTACTCTATTTTTTCTAAAGTGGAGTGGGATTTTCCTCATGTTGTGTTTTCACTTTATTATTGTTTGAGGTGCGGCATAAATGCTTTACACATCGCCTCTAAGTTAAGCCTGACTTCTCTGTACCAATCTACTAGAGGGTTACGCACATGTAAATTTGAGGTTTGCTTGTGTCTCATCCTGACAATAATTGTGATTCCTGTGTGAGTAGGATTTCACCACCTCAACCAGTAATCACACAGGGATAATAGGACTGTAGTAGTGCTTACATTTGGGCTTTGGAAGAAAGCAGATGCAGGTGCCTAGACACAAGAGGGGAATCCCTGCGGTATGTACCTGCAAAATGCTGCATAATATTGTCACTTGCACCTGCAAAATGCTGTATATTATTGTCACCCCAAAAGACCTCCCCATTATCCCAGATCATCGACCTTGGCAAAATTTAGCAAGGGCAGCAGAAGAAAGTCCATGTTGGGCACACATCAACCCAACCACTTCCAGTACATATTCTTGACACATGATCCCTGTTTTTTATAAGTAGCTTTGACTCTCTTTGCCACATCAAGTCTGAACGTCTGGCAGATGCTAGATGCCTGCTCACTTTCATTTGATGTGGTAATTTGCCCTACTGTGTGGTCCTGCAAAGTTTACAGACGTCTTGGGATGCTGTTAATTTCAGCAGACATGTGGCAACATTCTGGATATGTTGGGCTATCACAGTTTTGCCCAGTTTAGTGTCCTTCTTGGCAAGACCGTTGGCATTTGCTAATTATTCTACTGACCTCACAACATGTAGCAATTACACCATATTTGTGTGCCTGACTTTCATCATGGATAGTAGCACATAATGCTATTGGTTAGCGAATATATGCCCCAGGACATTTTGAAAGGCCTGCTGGATGAATGTGCCCAATCCATCGATCTTACTTCCCAGAACCTACATGACCACACTTGCACCTGCTGTACTGAGCATTGCTCTTTCCATGACTTGAAACGCCTTTGCAGTAAGAACACTTCTCTCCAGCCTCACAAGCATGAATTGGCCTAGGCCTCACACCAAGTCTGTGGTTCGTCATTAACATATGTTGCAGGAGTTGATACTTTGCTGTCGGAGGTGTTTGTGAACTTGCTTGTTGCCCTAAGGTGGTCTTGCATCGAGGCACTCTGTGATGTGCGACTGCTGGCTCTGTGGTGGTGGGGAATGTGTTGCTGTGTCCAGAAGCTTCTCTGACTTGGCCCCCTTTCCTCCTTCTCATCTCTAGCCTCTTCTTTCTGTTCCTGCTGTACATCTCTGTGGGAAATGTATGTGACATTGGTGCATGTGTGTAGTACATTAAGGGTTAACTGTTTACATTGTTTCATTGCCTTTCTCCTGCTAGCCACCTTTGTTTTGATCAGAAACGTAGGTCGTGCCTCATTTTTCTTATTTCTTCAATGCTCCTTGAGGTGACATCTATGGCACTAATGTGGTCCTGGATTCAAAACCATATTCTGCTCATAATGGCCTTTGGCACTCGAACTAAGGACTTTCAGAAGAGCTGCTCATTGTGTGTGATGCACTTTCCCACTAATATAGCCCATCGCCTGCTTACTAAACTTCTGCTTGTGTTTCTTGGCCCGTCCTCAGGTTCTGACATTCAGATCCACTGACCTCTCATTCTGTACTCTCCTCTGACATATTTTTTTTTAATTGTGATTCCTTTTTCTCACAGTTTCTAAATCACAATATTAGTACAAAGGCTGTTACTTAAAGATGATGCCCTGACAGTTCTGTGGCAATTCTGTGGATCCATTCATCACTCGTATATTGTATACTGATTACAATATGGTGGCAATTCTGTGTATCCACGCTTCACTCAGGTATTGTAGATTGATTACAATATGGTGGCAATTCTGTGGAGCCATGCAACCCTCTTGTATATTGTATATTCATTACAATTTCTGGCTATGTAATCATCAATACACCAAACTTCCTATGATGACGTGGACGTTACGTAGTGGACAAACTAACAACATAAACAGTACTAGACTAAGAACACGATTTGCTTTAAAATAAGAGCGCCAGGGGGAGGCCATTATAATGATGAAAAGGACATGGAAGTGAGCAAATTAAAGAAAAAAGATGAATGACAGGAAAAAAGAGGCCAGTAATTGCCATTAAAAAAAAGTGCATTAGTATGGTGCTAAGTAATGCGTGTACCATTCAAACATATATCCTATAGGAAAAAAAGTAACCTTTCTGCTAGTACATCCTGTCATAGAAAAATCTAAATGGAGAATTTCATAGAGGGGAGGTAATGAACCCCAGTCAAACACAGTGAGTCACTGTCTACTCCTGGAGTTCACCTCAGATTACTCTTGTATGTTTTGTTCATGTCATGGCCCCCTGAATTATGTTTCTATTTGTGTACCTGCGATTTCTGTTACGAGTATATTCCATACATTAAATACTCTTTTTGTAAAAATAAATTTCTGCGGTGATGGTCGAGAGCATATCATTTGCATCACTGCAAATCGCATTCATTTTTCTGTTACTATGGGAACAAAGAGTGCCTTTCATTCTTCCTCCACTCCCACTACCGCAGTTATGCACTTTGCATGCTACACTTAACTTGCTGAGCAACTTCAACAGCTTTTTACCCAGCCGATGTTTTCTGAACAGAACATGTTGGATATATGTGACAAACGTGGCTTTCTGTCCATCTTGTCGTACAGGAACAGCAATATTATTGTGACTCTTTAAAGACGTCACTTTAGCCTGGCAGATTATCTCCCAAACTGTGGACATCATTATAATTATTATTGACATTTGCTCACCTTACTAACTTGTGAGATGGTATCTTTTATCATTGAGTCTTTAAGGGCTTGATTTAGGGTCTTGGCGGCAGTCGCAGCTCGAAAGGTCTACAGCGGGGGGATATTAATAAAATTAAAAATAAATGTAAAAAAATTACCGGCTCCTCTGTCTCCTCAGCAGCAGGCAGGCTGAGCAGCGTTAGGGTTGGCTGCGAGTGCCCAGCCAGGGCGCTCCCAGGCAGACTGGGAGCCTGTGCATGCCCTCTAGCCCAGCACTGAGCACAGTGTGCATGTGTGTTTGGCAGGCACGAGACAGCCGGCCAAACTCACATGCGCATTGAGGGGAGTGCACAGTGCACTCTCCTCAGTGCTCGTCAGCCGAAATGCCCCAACCCTTTAACAACAAAAGGATAATAAACGTAGTTTATTATCCTTTTGTTGTTGAAGGGTTTGCAGCAGATGCTGCTGGCGGGGAAGCAAGGCTCTTCCGCCAAAGCGAAGGAGCCGCCACTGCTTGCCGGAGAGGGTAATCTGTCAAAAAAGCAAAAGAGTATCCTCTCTGCCAAACTCATTTAGAGTCGGGCTGAACTATAGAATGTCAGCGAGGGAGACTATTCTGTCTCTGACATTGACCTACTCCTCCAACAGCTGAATCAAGTGAGGGCCATCAAAGGTTTGACCATTTGTCAGCCCGTCCTACTTAAATTGAACCAACAAATGAACACTTTTTAGTTTCACACACTTCCATTCAAAAAGTGGTGGTAAGTGAAAGAAAAACATTTTAATGACCCCACACCATGGGAGAATACTCCCATTGTAAGGTGGAGGTCACTGTGCTTTTTTATTTTTTTACTTTCTGAAAGAAAATCCCAATTTCGGATTTTGTTTTTGAAAATAAATAAAAGATAATGAAAGTGTGCCATATGCCACTGTCACGCTGAGAATGCCTCACAGGCTCACTTTTAGTACATTGACAGGAACCTTTGTGATGTAGGTTCCTGACAATGTAAGCAATGTCTGCTGGGATTGCGGACATCTTTACGTTCGGAGTGCAGGTACTCAGTCAGGCTTACAGAGTATTTCACTTCATCGCCCTAACAGAGTAAAATCCATACCCGACATCTAAATTGGTCCCTAAGTCTTGATACTATTTCCAGTCTCTTCTCTGATACTCTTAGGTATTTGAAATTATTTGGACATTTTGAAATTTAAACTACTGCCCTAATGACATGTTGAGGGGTGCTCAGTGCAGTGCTCCTCAGCTATTCTACTGTTTCGACAGGACATCAAGTGATCTGAGCTCATCTGTGGCAGTCATGCTGCAGAGTAAGCAGTAAGCACTGCTGCAGAGCCTACATTGACCAGGCCAATTTTGAATGCCCTTTAAACCTAATATTGATCTTTACATTGACAGAAAGTGGGAGTAAAAGAGTTCCATAAAGAATTCCTGAGCCACTAATGTTGGCTTTGCAAAAGCACACCGCCAATCAAAGAGACCTTTATGAGCCGGGAAGGACAGAGGCCATGCATAATCTAGAAACTACTGTACAGAAAAGAAAGGCAAGTGTCAGGAGAGATAAGGAGGTTTCTGAGAGCACAGAAAGAATCCACTGAATCGCAGGACACTGATTAACTACCTCAGAGGATCCAAAGAGAAAAGTGAATTAAGAGAATGTTAAGTAAACTGTGGGAAAGGCCAATGAGTAACCAGTGAGGAGGACAGTGAATAAAAATGGACCTCTTAGGACAGTAAGTTGCATGAATGCTATTGTGATGCAGATACTTCCAACCGCAGTATACAAAAAAGTGATAGATGGAATGCTTGAATTAATCTCATACACTAGTAATGAAAAATGTCCTAGCTATCATAATGGAAACTTTTAATACTGTTAAGGACAAGGAGGTGAGGATTAGGCTTTACTTTCTCCACTTTTAGTTCCAGCAGCCATAACATTACAAGTGTTGCATGTATGCTTTCTTTTGAGTAGCATTAATGTACTAAACGGAATGTGTCACAAGATCTTTTGCTGAAATCTTGGACGAAGACAGTTGGAGGATCACACTGTGGGGTCCAGCTGTTGTAACTTGGACTCACAAGGATTTCTCAATAAATCCCTAATAACTTACCTTATTTCATGAGTCCTTGCTTCTTCACTACGAACAAGTGTTGCTGGACTCTGTTTTCGTGAAGCCAGGCGGAGTGCGATTGAGGAGACTGAACCCGCCAGTGTTGTGGCGAAATCCGCTGACGCTGGGACTTCGTTTGAGCTGATTCTGCTCCATCTGTTTCTGGTTGCTGTCTCGCTTAGAGCAAACTGGTATTGCTAGTAGGACAACAGCGCTGCTATTCTTGAACATTATTAATGTTATTTTCCCCACGCTGGGATGCTGTCAGAGGGCACTCAAGCATTTTCACATGTGCTTGAATCTTGGTTGGTCCCTCAAGCATTTCCCATGAAAGCACGTGACCAATCATAGAAATAAAAGAAGTTAACCAATGTGCCAACGTCACACGTATGATTTTCAGCTAGACCACACAGTACGAGGTTATATTCTGCTCACCATAGACAATATTGGTGCGGCGCACACCATTTTAAAAGAGTATTTAAAAACAATACTAATAGAAGATATATTGGTGATGTGCACACCTTCGTTTCATTACAGCCATTGACAACGGTGACTATTTTATTTATATTATGTTACTATATTATATATCTTTATATCATTCCAGTTTGTTGTTTTGGATATTAAATTAAATATCGAGATGATGATAGCTCCACCTATGTTCTTACAACATTCAGGACATCCTATAATGCCATTGGATGATTGGGAAGATGCTTTTGAAGCATACCTGGAGGGAAATGGAGGGGATGTTTTTACCTCAAAAAGAAAATTAACTCTAGTACAACATAATTTGGGCATAGAAGGAAGGAAAATTGTACATACTTTGCCAGATATTCATGATGTAGAAGGTGCTGGAGGTCAAGAAGTGTATGCAAGAGCTGTTAGTGCTTTAGATAAGCATTATAATAAAAAACACAATGTAGTGTTGGAAAGACATATATTTGTTTCTAAATGTCAACTAGCAGGGGAGAATATAGAGCAGTAAGTGGGGTGTTTACGCGCTCTTGCAGGTACATGTAAAAGATTTGCACAATTAAATTATCGGAGATCAACTGATTAATAAATTAATAAATCTTAAAATACAAGAAAAATTGTTGAGTGTGCATGAACCTACATTAGAGAACGCTATTGCTATTACAACACAAATGGAAGATGTGGTTTCATATATGTCAACTTTAAAATCTGAAAACAAAATATCTTCATCCCAGGTGGATTGTTGTGAAGTAGATACTCAGGAAGTAAATACTGTTAGTAGTACAGAGAATAAACCAAAATTAAGTAGTCTGCCAATCATACGAGTAGGAACAAAACACAATGTTTTAGATGTGGGAGTTTCAAACATATAGCTATGTATGGGAATTGCCCAGCAGTTAAAGCAAAGTGTTATCGATGTACACGTATAGGAAATTTTTCTATGGTTTGCAAAGTCAATACAAATGAAAGAAGGACAGATTAAAAAAACACTAATGGCATTCAAATGATCAATGAAGATTCCTTGGATGACGAGGATGAAGTACTAGTTCGAAAAGAGAATTCATTAGACCTAACAACACAGGACAAATTTTAAATATTGACGTTATGTACAATTCTCCTAGGGTAAAATAGCAATATCAGGTATAATTTTGAATATGTGGGCAGACTCCTGTTCGCCGTATACTATTATCGATAAAAACACATATGATCTTTTACATGGAGTACATTTGAAACACACCAAAGTAACTCCAGTAGGTCACTGTGGAACAAAATCACCTATCGTGGGATGTTTTGAGCCTCTGTTATCTTTTATAGACAAGGAGATTATGAGCTGTGTGAATGTTGTGGAAAAAGGCAGACTCTTATTAGGTTGGAGAGAACAGAAAAAATTAAGAATCACATTGGACCCAAATAAGACTGAGCAGGTCATGGTTGTGACTAGTTCTCACATGGAAAAATTGAGAAAGTCATTCCCAGAAGTTTTTCAAGAAAAGTTAGGTAAATTAAAGGGGTTTTCTCATCGTATTACATTAAAGGAAGGAGCTATTCCAAAGTTTCATAAACGAAAGAGGAGTTCCTCTAGCGATGAAAGAGGCATTATCTGTAGAATTAAACAAACCTTGTTCTGAAGAGGATAATGAACCCACAGAAGCATCAGAATGGTTATGCCCTATTGTTTTGGTGCGGAAATCTGATGGAAAGGTTGCCATGTGTGTGGATTTACGTGACCTTCACCATTGTATATGGATAGATCATCAGCTTTTACCCAATGTAAAAATCATGTTAAGCACGTTGGAAGGGGCAAATGCTTTACCACGTTAGACTTGCCCAAAGCATATCATCAGATTGTTTTGGACCCTGACAGTAGGCATGTAACATTGTTTGTAACACCACAAGGGGCATTTAGATATCTTAGAATGCCATTTGGGCTGGCATTCAATGTGTCAAGCAAAGGTTTTGATGGGCATAAAATGTGTGACCATGTTTCAAGATGATATTTTAGTGCATGGAAGAGATCAGCAAGAGCATGATTACATATTGTCATAGGTACTAAAGAAATTGCAAGACTCAGGGCTCACAATTGGTATAGAGAAATGTACATTTGCTGTGCCAGAATTAGAATATCTTAGCCACATGATTAGACCTGATGATATGAAAACCTAAACTACAAGCCATCAAATGCGCCCCTAGACCAACAGATAAAGAACAATTGAAGTAATTCTTGGGGTTAGCAGAGTATTACGCCAAGTCTGTAAATAATTTTGCAACCTTAACTAGGCCTATGAGATTATTACTCAAGAAGGGTGAAAGATATGTGTGGTCTAATGATTGTGAAGAAGCATTTTTAGCTGTTAATGAATGTATTACTAAAGCTCCCATATTGAAGCCATTTATTTTAGAATATAAAACTATTCTTAATACTGATGCTAGTGCCTATGGTTTGGGTGCTGTACTTATGCAGTCGCATCAAGGAAAGGAGAGATTGATAGCGTTTGCTTCCAGAAGTATGAGAAAGCTACTCAGTCATCGAGAAGGAGGCTTTAACTTGTTTGTGGGGGGTGTAGCATTTTCAAATGTATTTATGGGCCATGCAATTTGAACTGGCAACCAATCATAAGACTTTAGTGGATGTGTTTTCAACAAAAGGGAGAGCAAAGGTAACACACGGATAACTAAGTGGTTCTATAGATTACAGGAATTTACATTTATCGTGAAACATATATCAGGTGAAAAGATTGTCAAAGCTGATTGTCTTTCATGTATGCCAGTTTCATCTGCAAAGGAAGATGTTCTAGAAGATCTGGAATCTGAGAATGGGGTAATAACTGCAGTAGAGTCATTATTTGATGGGGCAATTACGAAAGAGGAATGGAATGGAATCTAACAAATATGTGGATGAACCAGTGGATGAATGATGATTTACTGGAAAAATATAAATTGGTGTAGTCAGAATTGTCTGTAGTTGATGATATAGTGTATAGAGGAGAAAGAATAGTTGTGCCAGTTTCTGTTCGAGAAATACTTATTACTATACTACATGAGGGACATGGAGGAATGTCAGCTAAGAAGCGTAAGGTACGAATCGATTTTTGGTTTCCAGAAATGGACAAGGATGAAGACAGGTTAGTGAGAAATTGTGAAAGTTGTTGGAATAGTGACAAGTCTTGGGTGGTTAAAGAGTAACCTACTATTAAACGTCTGGAGGGTGCCTAGAGAAAGATTGGTGTGGATATTGTGGCCCATTTAACATTCCTGGTAATGATTGATTATTTCTCAAAATGGCCTTAGGTTCGAATTATTGATTACATCAAGTCAGAAGATGTAATTAATTTTTGTAGAAACATTTTCGCAAGGGAAGGCATTACTGAAGAGATTGTTACAGATAATGGTCCTCAATTCACTTCGTTAAAGATTGAAGAGTTTTTTAAATTACTTGACATACGTAATCATAGGACTGCCCTCTTTCATCCCAGTGAGAATTGATTAGTTGAAAGATTTAACAGAGTGTTAGACGAGTGTTAGATGAGTGTTTGCACTTGGCTATTAAGAGTGGATTGGATTGGAAAAATGAGCTTAGGCACAAGTGGTGGAGTTACAGATGTACTCCACATTCTGTGATGGAAGAATCTCTTTTCCTATTATTACGAGGGAGAAGACCAACAACAATTTCTTCTCCGGCATTGATGAAAGGAGAGAGAAATGTAAATTGTGATTAGAGTGAAGTTTCAAGGAAGATTAAAGAGAAGCAATACAAATATTGTGAAAGATATACTAGGAATATTAACAAATCTCCTTACTATTTGAGAGTGGGACAATATGTACGAGTAAAATTAGACACTGCAATAAAAAAAGGAGAATCACATTTTTCCAAGTCCAAGAAAACTGTGAAAGATTTTGGTCACACTGTAGTTCTGGAGGGTAATGAGAAGTGGAATATCAGGAGGCTGGTTCCATGTAAAGGAAGACTTCAACAGGAAATTGTGAAAGATACTGACAGATGGATAGAGCACAAGGAATGAATGAAGATATTTGAGAGACAACACAATCCACCAATCTGGTTAAAGGACTATGGCCCTCATTAAGAGTTTGGCAGTTTTCAGGCAAGACTAGCATGTGCAATTGCACCACCATACCACCAGTGGTGGCGGTATGGCGACTGCCAGATCACGAGTCACAAAACATAAACTGCCCAAAAACAGACACAAAACCAACAACGCCATGCCAACCCACAGCATAAGAGGAACAAAACAATCGCCAGCCCCGCCATCCCGGCACCATTTTGACCATCATATTTAGAGGCTAACTCCAGCACAGCAATTCATGTACAGCAGTAAACTATTGGTGGTTTGCACCACAGCGGTATGAAAAGGCACCGCTGAAAGTAGCCACCACCACATTGGCCAGTTTGAATCTCCCACAACTGAAACTCATACACACACCACTCACACTTGCACACAGCACCATATAACACCCCCCCCCACATGCCCACCCACAATCCCTAGTGAAAAATACAAGCAGACACACTCAACACAAAGCACACCCCAAACACAACAAAGACAATCACATTGCACATATTGTACAAATTTCCACCACAACCCACCAGTACCCACAGCCAAACATCTCCACATCATCACACACCTCCCACTGTACCCGACACGCACAACACATACCCACCCCACAACATGTCACGCCAGAAGTGCCCACAGTTCACCTACAATGAGTTGCGGGTCATGGTGGACAAAATCATCAGAGTAGAGCCACAGCTCATGGGAGTCCAGGTACAGCAAACTTCATTATATGTGGGAAAATTGAGTTATGGCAGAAGATCGTTGACAGGGTCAACACAGTCAGCACCTACCCACGCACAAGGGAGGACATCAGGAAGAGGTGGATCGACCTCAGGGGGAAGGTCTGTTTCATGGCATCCAGGCATCAGATAGCGAGCAATAAGACCGGTGGTGGGTCTCCACCTCCTCCCCTTGATTTGACATCCTGGGAGGAGAAGGTCCTGGACATCATGCAACCAGAGGGCCTGACAGGCATCAGCAGAGGGCTTGACTCTGGTAAGTCAACAATACCCCCCAAGCAACAACCACCCCTGCCCTGCATGCCACCCCACCACCCTCCACCCTACCACAACTCACCCCACTGCACCCGTCCCAAACACCCTACGTACCTCCTCTGCATGCCACACCACCCACTCCAACCATCCCTACTCACTCACTCCTAATGCACGGATGACAACCACAATGTTGAGAACCACAGCTCTCACAATCCAGAACAACCCACAAAGCAACACACTGCACAGTGGAACATTTGCATGGACAACCATACCATTGCCCACACCAACTGGGTGCCACAACTTCGTCCCAACACATGTCAATGACAGCAATACCAACCACCATCCACAACCCCCCATGCCACATGGAAACCATGTCACAAACCCCTACACCAAATCAATGTCTGCGGTGCAGCTGCTGTCATTGCCATCACTGGGAAGCAAGTCGAGCCACTCCATGCATCATAACAGGGACATAACAACTACAGCTACACAACTAATCTTTACCGTTTCCATCCACAGGTACCCTGCCACTGCCACCCTGCAGAGGATGCCAAACTCAGACAGCCCTTCCCAGGATGAAGGCTCCACTGGATGCCTAGATGGGGACGACTTGTCTGGGCAATCTGGGGCCACTGCACAGTCCACCAACAGCAGACCCACCCTGGAAACAACGGACACCTCCACCCATGTGGCAACAACACCACAGTCAGCCCCTGAACCCCAATCCTGCGCCCCAGGGACCTCACAATCAGAGGTGTGCCCCATAGTACAGGGGCCAGAGTCAAGGGCATACACCCTAGACAATGAATGCCCGGCAGCTACCAGGAGTGGGCATACTGTGCCAGGGGCACAGGCACAAGGGCCATGGGTAATGGGAGGGGAACCGTGGTCCAAGGCTCAGGCAGCCACACCAACTAACTGCCCAGGAGGCCCTCAACCAAGTCCTGGGTGTATACCAGCAGACGCAGGACACAGTGGCCCAGTTTCTCGCTACCGTGCAGGAGACCCAGAGGCTGCAGGGGAATACCATCGGAGGCCATGTAACAGTGGCAGGCCCGCAATGCCACCATGTCCACCATAGCAGGGGTGTTCAAGGGCCTGACCACCATCTTGCATGAGTCTACCACCCATCAGCAGGCCCCTTCCACTGGCCACATCCCATTAGAGCCCTCCATGTCAGCAGCAGCCAGTGGTATGGAGGCTCCGCACAGGACCCGCAGGACTCCAACACCTCTTTCCCTATAGCTGAGAAACCCCCACGCAAGCAAGGACGTCCAACTAGACATCCAGCCGGACATGATGCCAAGACCACGACCACCGCCAGGAAGTGACCCTCACCTGAACATTCTCCCTTTTGTGTGACTGAGACACCCTGTCCACTGTCCACTCCAATGTCTCAGTTTTCCCAATCCCAGCATACAGGACCTGGAATTCCCACAGCTGGATTCACCACTCATGATCTCAGCTGCCATGACCCCACTCCTCATCCCTTGCACTTGTCCCTCCAAACTAAACACCATTGAGCACAGTTACTGCCTACGCCTTTATTTGTCATGAGTACTAATGGAACTTCCAATACAATTGCAACTGGCAACCCATTGCCCAGCACATGCATGGGTGGGTGACAGAGGGGGGAGCAAAATGCAGGGAGGTTGATCGTGGAGCAGCCAGTGGCTGGAGATATGTGTCAAGGAAGGCAACAGGTCAAGCAGGGACCAGAGCACACCACTAAAATGTCCAGAAAGTAGAGCAAGACAGGGACAACAATTTCCATAGGAGTCACAGATGCAAAATCAACACAAATGCACTGAAGGAACAGGAATCCAAGGAAGATATGGCAGTCAAGTCCACAGCCATATGGCCAGTACCAATACACAAAAACAACACATACCAACCTTATGGTACCACCCTCACAGCACTCAGCGCCAGACTTGACTCCATACCAACTGCCACCAACTACAATGTAGCACTGACATACAATGTTGACTCCCAGGATAGATGCTGCACAGATGCAACAACCCTGTGTGGCACACACATAGCACTTGAACTGGCAGCTCAGGGAACATGTACATACACGTTGATGGCACTAGTGAACCAGCACAACAGCTGCCTGACTATAGGCCTGACCTGTACACTGTGACTACCTAAGTCATGGGCACATATGACACCCCACAACCCAGCCAGAGCTGAAACCAATACCATCAGTGGTCACAGACAACAGGTGGTAGCAAGGACAAGGCAGACAGTCGTAGAGGACACTTACCAGACAGTTGACACACACCTGCAGCTCAGTCGAAGTACTGTCAAAACAGCTCTGCCCTGGAGTCAGCTGCATCCTCATCATCCTCCTCTTCATGACTCCCCATGTCCGTTTCATCAGCCACTGGTACAGCTAGCCCCTCCTCTGCATCCAGCAATGCCATTTGACGCCCCAGGTCCAGATTGCACAGCATGCAGCAGGCCACAGTTATCTGCCACACCTTCTGTGTTGTGTAGAGCAGGGCACCCCCAGAGATGTGCAGACACAGGACTCTGGCCTTCAGCAGGCCGAAGCACCTCTCAATGAGCCGTCTGGTATGACCATGGGCCTCATTGTAACGACCCTCTGCATCTGCAGTTGGATGCCTCACGGGCGTCAGAAATCAGGGAAGGTTGGGAAAGCCAGAGTCACCCGTGCGTACAGAGGTAAGAGGCATGTCAAGACCGGGAGGGCAATAGGGCAGGAACACAAGAGTGCATAGAGATGAGGGGCACACATATGCGGGGCTACATACCGATGAGCCAGGCCCGGTCCCTCGTAAGCACTGCCACCATGTATAGGACGCTGTTGTTCTGCAAGATGAAGGAATCATGCACAGAGCCAGGGAACCTGGCTGTCACCTGGTAGATGTATTGGTCCGCGAGACACACCACCTGCACATTAACCGAATGAAAGTTTCTGCGGTTCCTACAGACCTGTTCACTCCTCCTGTGTGGCAATGTGGGTGCCATCAATGGCCCCAATGACATGAGGGAAGTGTGCTACTCCGTAGAACGCAGCCTTGACAGTCGGCAATTCTACAGACTGGGGGAACCGGATGTAGCTGCCCAGATGTTTCAGCAGGGCACATAGTACACCCCTCAGGACGTTGCTAAACATTGGCTGCGACGTCCCTGCTGCCAGACCCACTGTGACCTAGAAGGAGCCTGGGGCAAAGTAGTGGAGGACTGACACCACCTGCACTGTGGGAGGGAAGGCATTGGGATGGTGAATGGCAGGTAACAGATCCGGCTCCAACTGGGCCACCAGTTCCATGCTGGTCTCACGGTTGAGGCGATTGGTCTGGATGATGTGAAGCTCCTCCAGGGTGGCAAGGTCGACTAGGAGCCCGTACACCAGTGCATTCCTCATCCTCAAACTTACATCAGACCTGGGACAGGAGAGAGTGGGTATGACGTTGTGCACCATAGACTGTGTAGGCGATGTTGATGTCGCCACAGGCCACCAAAAGTCACCCATTACGCACTAACATTTCACCCACAACAAACATTGGACATGTAAAATGGCAGCCGCCTGTCCTGCATGCATGAGAAGGGAGGAAGTGAGCTCACCCTGCTGGCTTAACAAGTCATGGCGGTAGGTGATCACGACCGCCGTTGAACTCACCATTGGTTAACACTTTTGCCTATGGGAGGCAGGAGCCAATGGTGATCACCGCCGGCGGTGACGGTGATGTCCGCAGCAGCCATGACCGCCATTTCGTGTGCTCAGGCTGACTTGACTCCTGAACCTTGTGCACTGAAGACTGCCACTAAGTGTGCTGCTGTGTTCTGACTCTGGTAGCCAAGATGCCACGCCCTGCAGAAGACAGGGCCCCAGCCTTCACCCAGGAAGACTTGGAGCGGCTCGTGGATGGAGTTCTGCCCCTGTATGGACAGAGCAGCAGGTGAACCCAATGTCATTGTCCTTTATGTGAGTTGTGGGCATGGGGATGGGGGGCCTTGGTGGGTGGCAGTGTGCCTGGAGCATGAAAATGGGTTCGGGGATAAGGCTATGTTGGGTGACAACATTTGGGTGTGGAAGTGTGATGTGTGCTGTTCACTGCTGTCCCAGGGATGCCACTCCACATGACTGTGTCCTTCTGTGTGTGTCTCACATGCAGGTCAGTGCCCATCAGAAGAAGGGGTTTGGACCTCCGTCGCCAAGCAAGTGCGGATCCTGGGGGTCCATGCCCAGCGCAGCACCCACTGCAGAAAGCGGTGGGAGGACCTGAGATGCCGGGCCTGGGAGACCACGGAGGCCCAGCTGGAGACGTTCTCCCAATGAGGTAGGGGTGCCCGTTGGACCCTGATCCCCTAATGGCTCGCATATTGGGAGTGGCCTATCCTGAGGTGAATGGGCGCTTGAGGGCAGCACAGCAGCCACATGAGGGTAAGTACCCACTCTCACTTGCTACATGAGTTGCCATAGTGGCTCTGGGTGGGCACCATTGGGTAGCTGTGGCATGGGTGCTTGGTACAATGATGTCCACTATGGGTATTGTCCATCTGGGCAGAATTGGCATCACAGGTGTGGGTAATGCCATGCAGTCAGTGGTAGCAGGGCAGCCACCTCCAATGTTGAAACAGTGTGGCCACCTACTAGATAGATGTGCTTGCCAGCTCATGGCAATAGGATGACTGGACCTGGGGTGTCAGGCCATTGTGATGAGTCCTTGACAAACACTGTGCCAGGGGTGGATCCTGGGACCTCAATAAGCTGGCAGGCACTGCATGTGTAGTGGGGATAGGTGTGCCAAGTGGTCAGAGTGCTAATTGACAATAGAAAAGTAGGCCTGCCAACTAGCCATGCAGGATTCTTTTGGGTGTGCGGTCCATCACGTGCCTGTCTCAATGGTCATGGGGAGTGGGCAGGCACTGGACAGGTGTGGTGGGTGTGCCACTACTCATGTGGATGTTTGAATCAGTCAGACAATCAGCAGTTGCATTGTTGGGGTTTGTTGTGGTTTCCCCATGGTGTTCCCTAGTTTTTGGATGTGTAGGGATGGTTATAGTGTATCATGGCTTGACATAAAGTGCTGATGGTCTACCCTGTGTAACTGTTGTGCTGGCATTGAACGATTGCACCCTGGCTCTCTCTCTCTCCCTCTCCTCCTCTGTCTTTGTGTGCATCAGCATCATCTGGTGAAGGAGAAGGGGCAGTGGCAAGTGAGGAAGCTGCAGCCTACGGGACCCAGGAGGCTGACATCAGAGGAGCCGGGGGGACCAGTGGGATGGAGGACAAGGGGAGTGCCACGGGGGAGACAGGATCTACCACACCATCTTCAGATTCCTCCTCTGATGGCGACTCCCTGTCGGTGGCGGACCCATATGGGTTCAGGCCAGCACCATCCTTATCCACCACCACCTTTACCAGCACCACCCTCCCTGCAGCTCCCCACCCAGTTGCCCGTGTCCGCTCACCCAAGAGGGTGGGCACCTCCTTCCCTGAAGACACATCTGCCCCTGTCCCAGTCAACCCTGCTGCCCTCAATGAGGAGGCTATTGACCTAATGAGGTCCATCTCTGTGGGGCAGGCAACTACTGTGAATGCCATCCAGGGACTGGCATACCAGATGCAACAGAGCAATGCGTTCCTGGAAGGCATTCACAGTGCCTTTTCTGGCCTACAGAGATCGTTTCAGGCTCTGGCCTCCTCCTTGACGGCAGCCAGTGTCCCTTCTTCTTCCATCCCCCTTCCAGCTACCTGTTCCCATACCCACATCCCTCTCCCCTCACCCATCCAAGGCACACCTACTGATCTACATGCATTCACATCAACAGACACGGTACGCAAGGACAGACATAAGAGCCACAAACGCCACCACCGCCATGGACACATACAACATACACATGCAGACATTACAACATCCATACCCTGCGCCGATTTACCCACCACCTCCCCCTCACAGTCAGTACACCACTTACACTTGCAGTCAGCACCACATCAGTCACTGCTCCTGCCACATGTGCCTTCACTGCCACCATCACCACATTATCTGACCCCCACTGATGCACCACATACACCACTGGCATAGACACCACGACTGTCAACACACCCACATGCAGCACATCCACCCTCCCTGAAGACACCACCCCAACATACACTCACACATCCCCCCTGCCATCTCCCTCCATCTCCTCCCCTCCACCCAGTACATCTAAACACCCGCACTCACCCACCCAACAGTACCCCAGCACACACATTTCATCCACCCATGCACCTGCACCCAAGGCACCTCCACGGTCACACCTCACAACCATACCCACTCCCTCCACTTCCAAACGTTCTTAACCTGACCTCCCTTGTGTCCCCAAAAAACATTTCCTCAGATAGTTTTCCCTATTGCCCACCACTGCCCCAGTCCCTGTTTCCCCCCAGCTCCCTGCCACCCTTCCGAGGCACCTGCCTTCTGCCTCTAAGTCCACCACTGCCCCTCAACATGCCCCTCCACCACCTGCCACGTCCACCCCTGTCACATCCACTGCTCCTCCTGCCAAACCGAAGCCCATGCCCGCTCCCTCCACTTCCAAGGCTAAGCCAACTCCCTCCACTTCCACGGTCAAGCCTACTCCCCCAGGTAAACCCCTCCCTCCAAGGGCAAGCCCAAGGACCCCCTTTCCAAGCCCAGTCCAAAGGACCCCCACTCCAAGACCAAAGACCCCCCCTGCCCCACTCCGGAGGGGCCTGCATACCCCATTGATACCCCTGCCCTGTAGAGGCCTGCACTTTGCTGTCAGGAGTCAAGTCGGGGTGTCACCTTGTGCCCAGTATTCTAGGGGCACTGTGGGACTTTTGGACTGGCCCTTGGGCCTGTGTGTTGATAGTTTTATTCAAAATTTTAAAATTCATAGCATATAAACACCACAACACCATTGGTTTTGATGGTACAGACCTAGTCCTGGCATTCCTTCTACATGTATGTGTGGTGGATGCGGGTATTAGCGTGTATGTGTGTGTGTTGGTGTGGGAGTTTGTATGTCTGGGTGTGCGTGGCTTCCTTTGTTGTGTGTGTGTTGTGTATGTGTACTAACGCCGTTCCCTCCAGTGTGTGCCGGGCTGGTGTACTTATGGTTGGTATCTTGGTCACCGTTGCATGGCTGTTAGAGCATTGGGCGGAGCTGCAATTCACGTGACATCGCACCTACGGACGTGCCTGTGTTCCTGAAGATAGGTGTTTCATTTCATGTTGTTCGTTTCCACCAGGTTTCTGGAGGCGGTGGATTCGCCACGGAAATCCAGGCGGTGTACAACATTGTAATCTGGTCGTGGGATACCGTCTGACCGCCTGCCAGGGGATGGGTGCCCCCAGCCCCGCCAGCCCCTCTGCTGTGGCAGGCCAAACTGTAACTTAGCTGTGTTCTGCAGGTGCCTTCCAGTACTTGTGATATGGCGGTCTTCATTGCCGGGACCGCAGCAGTGTGACCGCCAACTCCACTGCGGTGGTCTGCTGACCGCCATGCTCATAATGAAGGCCCATGTGTTGTAATTAATTTTACTGATGAGAGTAAAGTTGTGTGATGTTTTAAATGTTTATAAGGAGGGAGATGTGCTGTATATATGTTTTTTTTTTAGTAGCATCAATTTACTAAATGGAATGTGTCACAAGAGTCTTTTCGGAGGCAAGAATTAGGGTAGTTTAAGGCTTATCCACTATTAGAGTTGCTAGATTTGTGACTGGTTTGAAATAAAACCTTTTTAAAGTTGAGTCTAAAGACAAATCTGCTGCATTGAGAATATATTCTAGTCTAGCACCCAAAGAAAAGGCCTTAGATGACGTGGCACCCCTCACCGAATGGGCTCCAAATTGAGAAATATTGATACCAGCCTCTTGCATGGTCCATTTGACCCCTCTCGCAATAGCAGGGGAAGAAACTGCCTTGTGAGGTTTGGTAAGAGAAATCAACAACTGTCGTTCACCTGGAGGACAAAGATCGTCTGTCATAGCCTCATGCACTTTTATTGCCTTAACCACGCATAGCTTTGGAACTTCAGGAAACATTGGATACGAGACAATCTTTAATTGCTTTTCATTCTGCGATTAACATAAAAGGTAACTCCTTATGGGGTGAATATCTATGTTATATATCAAGAGCACTCACATCCAAAACTGTTCAGCAAGAAATAAGACATAACAAGGTGGCTAGCTTAGATGACATCTGTTTCATCAATAAGTATTTATTGGACGGTTGCGATTTAAACAGATTGAGAACCTTATTTGTGTCCCACAAAGTGGAATATTTGGATTCTGGCTGAATTGACAACGTTATACTCAGCAAGAGTTTACAGACCAAAGTTGCTACCCCACTGGGTGTCCATCAACATGAAAGAGGCTGCTGGAAATAGCCAAACGAATGTATTAATTGACCTGTACGCCATATCATCGGAAGCTAGAGCTGCCAATAAGTTCAAGATGTGACCAACATTTGCCAACACAGGATCCACTTGGCGTTGGAGACACCAACCAATCAAGACCAGATGGACCAGCATCTTTTATTCATGTTATCTGACCATGCTTTGGCGAGTAGCGTGGTAGTCTCTTGTGAAATTTCCTGGACTTTCCAATGTTCCCAGTAATACGCCACACAATGAGGCACAGGGAGCTCATTAGGATTAGATGGTGAGGATTGCTTGGGGATCCAGGAAAAGATCTAGAAATAGGGGGAGATGGATTGAAAAATCCCAAGAAAGTTCCATCGGAGCTGGAAACAAAACTTGAGACCTCCAAATCAGGGTAATCACCACCAGATCTGCCTGATGTCTCTGGACCGGCATGGATACTACGATTATCAACACGAATGGTGGAAATACATATCCTGACTCCTTGCTCCAATTTAGGAGAAATGCCTTGATGAACATAGCGTTGGTGGTGGACCTGACCCTTGTTGCAGGTCATATACAAACTTTTTACCTCCTTTCTCCTAATTTTTCTGACCAGTTTTTGTTGGCTTTAGGTGTCTGCTGACCAGAGTAGAGTGCCGGTATGTATGTGCCGTATAGGAAAACAGGGCGTCCAAATTGCGTGAGGAATAGCTACAGATAACTCAGAGTTCTTTGGACTTACTACTATTTCGGAGATCTTTCAGACTTACCTTGTTGTCACCATTACGTCAGATTGGCCTTGAAAAAGTCACCAGTGTGACGAAACACGTGTTGGCTGTGTTTGGAATGATGCTCTTTGTTTATTGAATACTACTTCACTCAGAATAAAGGAACTCACTTTTCAAGACAAGATCTGAATACCGATGTGCTTGATTTCTTCATCCACCTTTACTACAAATTACAAAAATGCTATGACTTTTTTCTGTTCTACTATCGCATAATGTGTGCTGTGATCTGTTTTGCTCCCTGTTCTGAAGTCTTAGGGCCATCAAACACTTCCTCTGCCATCACCTGGACTCTCTGCTGAGACTCCTGCCCTGCCAAGTGGTCCCTAATCCAGTCCCCTGGGACCTTGAAAGGAGAAGCTGGTGGAAAACCAAGAAAAAACAACTGCAATGACTTCCAACGAATCCAGACTGATGTTGCTGCCGGATTCCGTGACACCTGCACCTAAAGCTGTGGTCCTCGCTGGAATGAGACGATCCCTCAGGCCCGATGCCACAGCAGCCCCGGCGAAGTCCATGAATCCGTGAGTCCCGAAGTGCTGTGTCACCAATGTCCGTGACACCCGACTTCGCTGCACCATACTATGACCGCCGGATATCGACCCCACCGTAAGTGCGTGGATCCAGCCCTTGGCACCAATGCCGCCTAACCTCCACTGCTCCGCAGCAAGGACCTGATGCCTCTTCATGGCGCCTCCGTTCCTTCGCTCTGCAGCACCGGAACAGACGCCACATCAGGTCCAGCGACGCCGCAATCCTCGACTTCGTGCACAGGCTTGTTTGCTCATTTTCACAAGGTACAGTACCTGGGGGTCTGTGTGACTCTGTGACAGGTGCCATTAGCACTGGATTGTTGTAAATGACTCTGTCACGACGCTGTGATATCATCAAATTGAACCATTTGTGTTTCTAAGCGCTTTATTGAGTTTTTATCTTTTAAAAAGTCATAACTGCTTGTGTATGTTTGATTTTTGTAATGTTGGTCTTGATTTGTTTAGATAAATATTGGCTACTTTTCTAACCTGATGTTGAGTTTTTTTTTTTGTCATTGTATTACTGTGTATGTTGGTATACATATATTGCATATTGTTTCTGGGTTAAGTCTTTCTGCTCGTGCCAAGCTACCAAGGGGTTGAGCAGGGGTTAACCAGGTTTATTTCTCCTTTCCTCTGACTAGAGTGAGGGTCCTTGCTTGGACAGGGGACAACCTGACTGCCAACCAAAGTCCTCATTTCTAACAGTTGGGATCCAGATGCCAACTGCAATATCTGTCCAGTTGACAGCCCAACCAGGAGGCAAAGAGGTCTATGGAGAAAGGACCCCAATGGTCCTGGATCTGACAAAACTCGGATGAAGATTCCAGAGACTGGTGTCCCTCCAATGATGGGATTGCCAATCTGTCACCTGATTGGTTTTCCCTGGGTGGTGTTCGACTGACACTGAGATCCGATTTGCCAGACAAGAGTCCCAGAATGTCTGAGCTAAGTCAAACAAGGTCTTTGACTGAGTCCCGCCTAGGTGGTTTTTAGCGAACTGCCATCACATTGTCTATTTTGAGTAGGACACCGCACTGCACTTTTCCTTTGGTCCAACATTTCACAGCGAAGGACCCTATCACGAGTTCCAGACAATTTATGTGCAGAGCTTGCTTTGCAGATGGCCAAATTCTGCCTGCAGAATATTCTCCACAGCGAGCTTCCCAACCCAACCTGCTGCCATCCGACTCTAACACTAGATCGGGTTGGGAAACAAAAATTGCTTGGCTGTTCCAGGCCTCCATATATACAATCCACCATTGTAATTCTTCTCTCGCTTCTGCAGAGAGAGGAATGTGTTGGGAGTAGGTGAGGCCCCACTGCAGGTGGGAAATCTTGAGATGTTGCACCTCCAGATAATGGAGGGGCCGCGTAAAGATGGCTTGGATGGAGGATGAGAGGAGTCCCACAATTCGTGCTAGATGACGCAACCACATCTGTGGTGTGGACAGAGTTTGCTTCGGCTTGTGACGTATCTTGGTCAGTTTGCATGATGGGAGGCTGAGGGTAGCCTTAACCCAATCTACTATGAACCCCAGGAATTATAGAGGCCAGGCCAGATAAAGGGAAGATTTTTTCTCATTGACCACAAATCTGAGAGATTCCAGCAGATGAATAGTCCACTGCAAATGTTGGGTCAGACGCACCGGGCATTGATTCATGAGAAGCAAGTTGTCTAGATAGTCTATAAGCCGCACATCCTGAGCTCTTAGGGGTTCGACCACTGGTTTTAGCATTTTGGTGAAACACTATGGAGGAGAAGATAGCCTGAAAGGAAGGGAAGTGAATTTGAATCTCTGAGACCCCCACTGTAACTGTAACAATCGCCTGTGAGGAGGAAATATAGGAATCGCCAGGAAAGCATCTTTCAGATCCAGGTGGACCATCCAGTCGTTTACCTGCAGGAGGTCTCTGAGAAGATGAATTCCCTCCATCTTGAAGTGGTGGTAAATGAGACACTTGTTGGATTCCCTTTAATTGATGACCGGGCGTAGACTGCCCTCTCTTTTTTCTACCAGGAAAAGATTGCTGATGAAGCCCAATGGATGTAAGGTGGCAGGAACAATTCTGCCTTTCTCTAAGAGATGCGCAATCTCCTGCTTCGCCAACTTGGATTGTTCCCAAGGAAAGGTCAGGGGTATCGGTCTCTGATGTTGATAAGGAGCCCGGTAGAATTCTATTTGGAAACCTATGACTGTTTGAAGGACCCAAGCGTACGATGAAAGGACTTCCCAGGTATGCAGAAATTGTGCCAATCTACCTCGGATTTTTAGCCCCTCTGAGTTCTGTACTCTTATTAAGGGGGGTGTTGGAGGTGCCAGTACCTCTGGAACCACCTCTAGCACCCCAAAGGTGGGGGTATCTTCTCATTTGGTAGAAGTTTCTGGAATCTGGAGGGATCCTGACATTGCCCCCAATGGAAACCTGCAACTCGAGCAGAGGCATGGTGAAATGCGAGGACAGTCGAACCCCCAACCATGACCAGCTGTGGCAAAAACACAGGGCGTAAACATTCTTTTGATAGAATACTGGGCTCTATCTAATGAAATCAATGTATTTACAAATGTTCCCAATTCTCTGACAAATGGGTCACCAAAAAGATTTTCCTGGGCAATTGGGCTCGCCTCCGAGGTAGCCATCTCCCCCAAATTCAGATACATTTTTATTAGGAGTGACCTCTGGCTCTCCGTTATGATCATACAATTGGCGTTCCCTAGGAAGATGATAGCTCTTTGAGCCCAGATGGACAATGCTTTAGGGGATATTAGAGAACCAGATGCTTTGGCATCTTCTGCCATGTCTAGGATCTTCGTTAAAGGCCCTGCCACGTCTAGGAGCTTATCTATCTATCTAGTAGTGATCTATCCCTTTTTTGGGGTTCTGGGTTAAACTTTGCCAAGAAAGTGTCCATCTTGGTATCGATCTCGGGGATAAGGGACACTTTACCCTCCAAAGAAGGCCTAGGACTTTCGCTTTTGAGACAGCTCCTTACCTCCTTACCCAGGGGCTTTTGCGGTCTGGCTGCTACAGAAGAGGCTACCTTAGGTGCCAGTCACAATTCCACAGAATGTGGATGTAGCAGCTCATCAGGGTACAACATGTTGGAGTCAAGGATTCCTGGCTTATGGGTCTCTTGAGAACTGTTATCTGGTGTTGATTGTTTGGTGGATGGGTACCAAGGCCTACTAGGGTCCACATCACCATCTGAGGCATTAGGGAAACATCCTCATCTGTAGGAGCATTGGGAGAAGGAGGAAAGGTATCATGAGGTCCTAGTATGCTCAGATTCGAAAGGGGGGATTGAGAGCCCATAAAGGCCGTTTTAAGGCATGAAAAGGCATCTTTATCAGCCACTGAGTCATCTGAGTGTTTACGTTTGTCCTCTGCGTTAGAGGTGGTCAGCTGCCCAGGAGGTTTATGGATCAAGGGTCCGATACTGTCTTCCCTCTGGCTGAGAGGTTTTTTGCATTGCGCCTGTAGTTGTACAATTTTCTTTTCCAAGGGCGCCACTGGATGAATCACTACCTTGAAGATAGATGCACCCATCACCTGGCAGAATTGATCATCAATTGGCAAGTATACAATGCCCTCCTCCTCCATATATGTCATTAAAGCTCTCCATAATATTTCTACTGAAAAAGGAGGCGCCAGAATCTATCAGGAGTGGCAAGGTCAGGCAGAGGCAGACTTCAAGGGAGCAATATTAAAGGGCAGAATATGTGAGGAATTTAGCCAGGTGCAGGCCACAGGTTAAGGCCTTGGACTACTGCTCTCTTTACTTTGGGTAACAAGCCACCTGGGATGTGTCCCAGTGAAATCCTCAACAGAGGATAGTCTTTCATGCTTTGCAGATGTAGAGTCTCCAGACGGTTGCTCTCAGTTAAACTATATTTGCCCAGAAAAATGGTTACAGCCCCGTTTGTTATGCAACGGCATGCTTCTCTCCTCTACAAATGAGTGAGAGAAGCGCGCTGGCTGACGGAAGGTCAAATCACACTGAGCACAAGTGTTGTGAAGAGTGCAGACTCCCTAGTGGACAGAGACCTCACTGTGCACGAGAGCCAGGCAATGACTGAAGCGGCTGCGTAGGAGTGAGAAATATTCCAGCGGCCGTGCTGGTGATTAAGCCTTTCGCTGGGTGCCACCGTAACAGCTAATAAACAAACAGAGATAAAAAAGAAGAGCAAAATCACTTATCTCAGGTTGCTGGAACAGCTAAGAAAAAGGAGAGTAGGCAGTCCTCTGTGACTAATTTTGGATACTGTGCCTCTCTGATTGGGGGACTGCTTTTTCTTTTCCCAAGTTCTCATGGGAAATGTAGTTTGTTGAACCTTATAATGTTATGGCTGCTGGAATTACAAGTGGAGAAAGTAAAGCCTAATCCTCACCTCCAGGTCCTGACATAGAATTACTTAGGGCTTCATCCCAGTCTATTGTCATTTTGCACATCATGCCACCTTAGTTCTGACTGAGTAATGTGCAAATCAGTCCTGACTTCCCAAATTGGAACAGCCCATCCCAAACTGCCAGGCCAAATCCTCTCTGAATCAGAGTACAATCAACCCAGGATTGCCTGAGATGAGTATTTCACTCAGTTTAGCCAAAATGACTGACACTCTAAAGCCAATGGCTGAAAGAGACTGGTTATAGCAAGAGAGTGGTTGAAGGAAGCAAACCCAAAGCCTGCTTTGTATATTTTGTTAGTAATAGGTCTGTCAAACCTGAGACTGAATGAAGTGTGGGTGCAAAGAAAAAGCCCTTTATGTATTTGTATTTAGCCACAACCCCATGCAAAATAGAAAAATCCCACTTGGGATTATCATCCATTTGGTGCCTGCTCGATCTCTGTTCTCTCAATCGGTCTGCTGCATTCCACACAAATGACAAACAACATAAGATCTTTGGGTATTTTCATGAAAGCACTAAAAATTTTCTTTACCTATCCCTCTAACCAATAATTTACATTATTTTAGTCCCAGCAAATCACTACTGGCCTCTCTGCTTGTTGGTGTTCCTCATGGTTCTGTTATGGAATCTTATCTGTTTTCCCTCTGCGTAAAGTAAAGTCTCTGAAACAAACATCCACAGTTTCTAATGCTATTTCTAAGCTAATAATACTCCACTTTAGTTGCCCTTACCAGAGGATCTCTGAAATCTGAGGGATAGTTCTGCTGTCTAAAGTCTAAGCAAGTAAGCTGCTTTGTGAGGCTTAGGCCTCATAAAACAGGAATGCCTTATGGGGCCTAAGCCTGTAGCTCCATGTAACATGAGGAAAGTTTTTTGCAGATAAAATGCTCAGTTGCCGGAAGGATAGCTCTGCTGTCACTGGCCTAAACCTGACAGACATGTGTAATCTGAGGTGTTAGAACTGACATACCTGGTATTGCTGTGGTATTGCCCAGGCTTTTTGCCTTCACTCCCCTGTTTCTGCTGAACTAGATTTGTTATGACTCTGTTCATATTATTCCTGCAAACCAGAGGTACAGTGCTTGTGCTCTTTTGTTTAAACATGGTCAAACTGGCCTACACCTAATTGGTACATTTATTTTACTTATATGTCCCTAGTAAATAGCACTACATGCTTATATGGCCTCCTGTAAATTAAATTCTACTAGTGGAGTGCAGCACATATTAGTGCCACAAACTAAAGTAGCATTGTAATACATGTCTCAGGCCTGACACTGCAGCCTGTCGTACAGTTTAAACTGCCATTTCAAACTGCCAAATAAACATTTTGCCACGTCTAAACCTTTCTTTCATTACCCCTAAAGTAGAACCTAACCACTTCTGGGGCATGATATTTAAAAAGTAGGTTGTGTGTATTTAAGTTTTACATCTCTGTTGATGTACAGCAGGTGCAGCAGCACCCGGCGCGCATTTCACTGCCCATGCACGATGTGGCTGTGCCTGGGGGCCCCCCAGGTCCCCCTTACTTCCAGCCTTTCCATGGCTGTGTTTACCGCCATGGACAGGCTGGTGGTTGGGGACTCATAATCCCCAAGGCAGCAGTGCTTGCACCACTGCCCTGGGGATGTTGGAGGGGCCGGCGGTATGGCCGTGGCTAATGCGCCACGGTCATAATACGCTGGCGGTACACCGCCAGCCTGTTGGCGGTGTTACTGCCAGCTTACCACCGGCCGCCAGGGTCGTAATGAGGTTCTTAATAAGTAATAACTTCAGTTTGTGAGCAGGTAGAGAAATGCTTTTTCCTCTTAACTGAATTGTAACTTAAAATCCTCTTTAATAGTAAAGTTGGATTTCCAGTTACTATTCTGAAAATGTGACTTTTACAAAGTTGACATTTTTCTGCCTAAACAAAATGTGCATTTCTGCCAGTGTCTAGGGTTACATGACTGTGAATGGCTCGCCTATGATGTTTTGTCTATTCCTTCCAGACATGGGTCCAAAATGGCCCTGGGTGTGAGGAAGGGCCTCATCTCCTACGCAGGATGTCCTAGGGGATTGTAGTCAGCCTTCTTCATCATCAATGCACACCCTCTTGCTGCCTTCAAAAGGCTACCTGCCCAACCACTGCAAAATGCAGCTCACACCTAGGCCTACCTACTTTTTGTTACCCTCGACAGTTTGGAGCCAAACCCAGGAAAGAGGGAAGGTTAGACAAAGGGGTGTCCCCTAGGAATAAAATGGGCATCTTCAGAACCTCTCATTTGAACTGTCCTGGACCTGTGGAAGATTCATAAGAAGGACTGCCCTGCTGTATCAAGAAGGTAGACCTGGGCTTGCTTACTTTGGTCCCAGGCACTTCAGAAGTGACTACAAGTGTAATTGGGTAGCCTCTTGTTTAATCTACAAGGGCACAACAAGCACCCAGAGGCATCCCTCCAACTACCCAGCTGACCAGCACCAACTGGGCTGGCCTGGACTTGCCTGAACCTGGCTGCTGCCTCTACTACAGTCCTGATCTCCAAGAGGTGCCTAAACCATAGGCTGGAATCAAAGGGCACTTTTCCTGAACAAAAGTGAAAATCCAGACCTTTTGGGCTTCTCATGACCGTGAAGCAGAAAATTTGCAACGACCAGCCCATTATGCCCACGAAGAGCAAATCTCCAGCAATGATTGACTGCTCTTCACGTCAGCAAAGACAGCCAATTAGTCCCGACTTGCTTCTCATGCCGACATTGACATCCTTGGAGTCCCTGTCAATGCGAACCTCCACCTGCAGCTCCTCATGTGGACTCGGATTTGAGAAGTTAATCCAAAATGCAGTCCACCAGGTTGTGACTGCAGACAATCAGGTGAGCCACTATTCAGTTGATCTGGCTCTCTTTGAAGAGGGACAGTCTCAGGGTTCTTAAAGGTAGCTGTGAGTCCAGCTATGCCTGTGACCAGGCCCTTCTCCTGAACTAATGGTGAAAATCCAGACGTTGTGGGCTTCTTGCAACCTTGAATTAGACTCTTCAAGCTGAGCAGCAACTGTCTGCGATGCCTGCTAATGTGAATCTCCAGAAATGACTGCTCTTTGCGGTAGCAGTGATAGTCACCATCAACCACCAATCCAAAGCTCCAACTATGACTGGCTGTGTGCCCCACACCAGAAACTGTCCAGGACACCCGAATCTGTCCTCGTACCGGCAACACCAGTTTATCAAAATAGATCAAAATAGATCATATTTGTATCTTTGAAATGACACCAAAATGATTAAACTCAGATAAGGCCAACCGTAGATATGATTTTTTAAATAATTAATGCTTTCTAGCGCATAGAAGCAACTAGCACTCAAAGGGTTAAAAAAAGGTCACACTGGAAAGGAAAAAAGTCAAAAGTTCAGGCCACCCATGAGGTAACACTGTCACACTTACTTTCAGAAGTGTTTCTTGATTCAGGAATGTGGTCCACAGCAGTAGCTAAGGGTTCAGAGGCTCTGGTTTGCCTCCTGGGGTCTGGAACTGCAACTCCCACATTGCACCTCTTCAACATATGGAGTTGCTCCAAACCTCTCCAAACTTCTGGATCTTCTCCCAGAGGCCTTTTTTGGGTCTTTGAAGTGTCCACAGCTTGATCCAGGGTACCAGAAGCTCTGAGTTGGTCCGTGGGGGTTGGGACTACAATTCCCAGAATGTACCTGGTCAGAATCCTCAAATGGCCACTGGACGCTGGTCAGATGGGCTCTGCTTGCAGGACTTGATGCGGGGGACTCTAGGCAGCTCCTTTGTACCTAGCAAACAAGGAGTCCCTTCTTGAAGCAGTAGAAGACAGGCAAAGTCCTTTTAGTGGTGAAGCCCAAGTGTGCAGCTGGTACAGTCCTTCAGAGTGCAGAGTCCAGGTGCAGGTCATGGGTCCAGCAGAGCAGACCTTCTTCTGACGTTCTTCCTTGTTGGCATCTGGTAGGGAACTGAGGTGTGGGTGCAGCTCTGCCATATTTATCCTTGCTCCTCGGTGAAAAACAGGAGGGTCCCTGTTCTCCAATCAGGTGAAGGGTCATTCCTCCTGTGATGGCCACTTCCTGGGAAGTGTGGCAAAAATTAATTCCAGGGAGCAACATTTCTCAAAAATCCATCATGGCCGAAAATGATTTTTGGAGGTTACATCTGGCTGAGTCCACCCACTGGTGTGGCTAAAGGCTAAACATTTCTAAATAAGCACTCCTCTCCTGCCCTCTCCTAATCTAATCAAGGGGGCACCTAATTGTCTGGGTTTGCAGGATGTGAGGGAGGTGCTGGGTTGCTCCGAATGTTCTTCCCTGCCTTTGAAGACCAGTTTGGCAGCCCTCCTCTGTTTCTGCTTCTCCATCTGCTGAGGGAAGATCTTCTCCCACAGGCACATTCCTTTATTTTGTTCAGTCCAGGCTACTTCACATCTCATCAAGGCAGCATGGCCAGTCAGAGCAGAGCACTACAGGGCTGAAGTTGGAAACTTTTTAGGTTGAGTTTAAAACTCCTTACCTGAACAAGTTATATTAAATCAACAATTGTAAGTTGTGGGATTTATTATAACAATTATTGTGATACCAAACCTGATGTATCTGATACCTAAGGGGAATTTAGAAATTAAAATAGTCTCCCCAAGCTAGCCTATGGAGGCCATTCACTACAATGAGGGAAAAACAAATTTGGCTGTTTTACCTCACCAGGGCGTATAAAACTATTTTTATAAGGTCCCTGCTCATAGTTACATGGCACCCAGCCCTAGGAGCCCATAGGGCACACCTTAGGGGTGACTTATATGTAACAATAAGGTAGTTTAAGACTTTGGATGTACTTTTAATTCCAAAGTCAAATTTGCATGTAAATTAAATTTAAAAGCAGCCAGCAAGGCAGGCACCTATGGGCGCACTATCTATGCTGGGATCCCTAAACCTACATGCCCTACCATATACTAGGGACTTATAGGTCGGTTGACAGAGCCAACTATAATTAGCCTAATTTGCATACTTATTTTATACAGAGCACAGGCCTTGGGACTGTTTAGAAGGACCCAGGACACCATCAGAGTCAGCAAAACACCAGCAAAAAGTGAAAAATGAGGGCAAAAAGTCAGGGAGCATTTGCAATCAGCCCTATTTTCTCACACTCTTTAGCAGGATGAACTTGGTTGCTGTATCCAACCCGTGCTCCAGTGTGGTCAGCCTGAACTTGTGACCCTGGTACAATGTGACCAGATAACTGCGAGTGACACTTTGTGCTTTTTGGCTCTATTTTCACTTGAAACTTTACAAATTCATAACTCTGGTAGCATTTTTGTAATTTTGTGACATTTTATTTATTCTATTTTTAATCTATTTTTCAAAATTGTTTTGAGATTTTTCGTATGTTGTGTTTTCACTTTATTCCTATGTGAGTGTTGCATCAATACTTTACGCATTGCTTCTAAGTTAAGCCTGATGGCTTTTGTGCCAAGCTACCAGAAAGTTTAGGCATAGTTTATTTTATGACGTTTGTGTTTCACCCAGAGAAGAATTATGTTTACTATTTGAATGTCGGTTCTACCTCTCTCAACTTTCAAACTAATTTCTTACATGAGGGATACTGTCAAAAGTCTGAGTCTCTATGTTATGTCCGACCTGAGGGGCTTATATACTCTTCGATGTCTGATTTCATGTACTCTTCGATGTCTGATTTCTGTAAACTTAGTGAAAGCTCCATTTAGTAAAGTCAGGGGCTATGTTTTCTAAAATCAGGGAAAATGGAATTTATGTTGTCATTGGTTGTGCTATTGATCCGGGAGACAGGGGCTATAGGGAGGAATTATGTATGAGTAAAATTTTGACTGATAGTACCTTGACGTAGTTAACTCGGACAGGTTGTTACATCCTTAATAGGAGGGCTTTGATCTATTCCCTCATTAACATGAGTGACAGGGCCAGGTGGATACAGTACCTTTGCAGAAGAAAGGAGAAGGATTGGTTTTGTGTCTGTTGTGCCATAAAGTTCGGACTTTTAATACAGCTCTGTTTTTTCATTGGTATGAACAATGGTTGAAATGTTACCTAACTGATACCATGGAGGTAGGTTTTGCTGGGTTTATAAATTGTGAAAGCAATCATTGGGAAGCCAGTCAATATGAACCAGTTCAAGGAGATGTAGTCTGTGTAATAAAGTTGGATCACCACGTGCCTGAGACATGTTGGACACCTGCATGTTGTGCTGCATTTATCCGTGCAAGACAGTGTTTCCGCCCGGGTGCCCATCAGAAATGCGGGTGCAAAGTTTTAATATTGCCAACAATGGGTGAGATTGTGGGAAACACTTTTCTGTACTCCTGAGAAGACAAGGCTTCTCATTTCATCATATGTTTTCTGTGTAAATCAAGGTGTTCTTTGCAGAATAATACTTTGAGATAGTTGTTTTTCAGTCTCTTGGTGAGATGAATTTCCAGATCCCTCATCCCTTAGCAGGGCTGGATAGGCCGTGTACTCAACCAGGCATTTACCGGTTGGGTGCTCCTGCTGCCTCTGTCAGTTTCCTCCTAGATTAACTGCAGCGGGTTTAGGAAGGCTTTAAGAGAGAGTGAGAGAGGACAAGGGGAAGAGAAATCGATTAGAGAGGGAGGAACGAGAGAGAATGGATGGATGGAAAGAGAAGAGCTAGCAAGCGAAGACGAAGGGAGGGAGGGGGTCGGTTTGCACATTTTTGCCGTAGCTGCTATTGGTTCGCCAGTCTAACCCTGTCCCTTTGCAAGAACAGAACTATAGTTATTTTGCCTGTTTTTTTGTTGTTGCTTTGTTTACAGTTAACAACATTCCCTTTAATAATGGTATGTGTTGCCCATTTCTATGTTTTGGGCTGCGCTTCATTCTTCTGTTGACCATTAACATGTGCGTGACCTTTGAGAAGCTCGGGTGCGTGTTTGTGGTTTATCTTTTCACGGAACACGCTGTAACTCACTCAAACTTACACAGAAGCCACAAGCAGTCAACCTTGTCCCTAGCAACACCAGACCACCACATCTAACAGTGAAATAACAGTACTAGCGACATTTGGAGAACACATTGATACTGTGAACAGAGATGACTCACAACAAACCCCAGAAAAGAAATCTATAACATGGCTCATTATCTCCAAAAATAATAACTTCCTATTCAGGAAAAATGCACAGTTAGCAACTCTTGTAATAAAGGGACTTTACTGCTCAGGGAAAATGCATCTTCCTGAGTAAGGTAATTAACAGTGTGAACAGAATCACATATGATCAGTGCAAAGATACAGAGAGGGGAAAAAAATACACAGGTAGAGAAAGATGTGGAAAGCTAGGTAAGACTGTACAGCGAGATAGAGATGTAGTGAGAGCTAAAGACAGAAGGAATTGTAGTCAGGGCAAGGGCTGGGGTATACCTAAGTGTGAGACAGAAAGAGAAGTAAGGGTGAAAGTGAGGTGTTTTAGATGGAGTTGGTGGCAGAAAGATATAGGGGTCTACAGGCAAAGACGTGAGGTGATGAGATCAGTATTATCAAACGTAAGGTTGAAGCTGCGCAAGATGATAGATAGAAAAGCGAAGTAAAAAGAGCTATAGAAAGGAAAGCCAGATAAAGAGAATAGCGATGGAGAGAGAAGTGTATAGAGGGGTGACGGGTAGAAAAAGAGCTAAGGTGTAGAGAAAAGGAGAGGTAAAGTAGAGGGACAGAGGTGAGGCAGAGAAAGAGAACTGAGGGAGCTACAGAGAGAGAGCGAGACGTGTGGTATAAGCAAAAATATTGATCTTCATAAGGTATGACACAGCTCTTTTTAGTTCTGAATACAGAGGTATAGAGAGAGAGACTTGAGGTACACACAAACAATAATGCATAGATAAGGTATTCCACAACTCTACTTGCTTATGGTTTCAATGCTGCCTTACCTGAATTCTATAAGGAGACTGAAAAAACTGACGTATGTGTCTAAGCTGATAAGCTTCTGCCCCTTCATCATTGGTGCAGTAAGGACGGTAACTTACCAAAGCAGTCTTCTAGTATTATAAGATTTCGCCACAAAATCCCTTAGAAGAAGCATTGGGAGTCATTATGACCCCGGCGGTCGGTGTTAATGTGGCGGTAGTACCACCAACAGGCTGGCGGTACTTACCGCCACATTATGACATTGGCAGGTTGGCTGAAGCCAACCTGCCAATGTACCACTCCAATCGTCATGGCGATAGCAGCCGCTGGGCTGGAGATAACTATCTCCACTGGCGGAATTATGACCCTGCCTACCGTAAACCATGGCAGTAGGGCCTATCAGTGACAGGGAATTCCTTCCCTATCACTGATGGGAAACCCCCACCCCCACTACCTCTCCAGACACCCCACACCCCCCTACATCCACGTCCCATCACACATACACACAGACACGCAGACACACACTAATTCACCCATACATACACGCATGCATTCTTCCATTCACATACACATCTGCACCCACTTCAAAACATGCACGGAGACACGCATTCCTATTTCCATACATACACTCACTCACAATTCCATACATTCACGCATGTAATCAACACTAAAAAAACACCCGTATTCACGCATACACACTCACACATACATGCACACACCCCCACACACAAACACACAAAACCCCCAACCCCCCTCCCCTGTCAGAGACCCGACTTACCTGGATCCAGGGGTCTTCTGGCAGGAGACGGGACGGGGAGCTGCTACCGCCAGCAGCACGAGCCAGAAGAACACCGCCAGGCCGTATTATTTGTCATAATACGGCTGGCGGTGGTCTACAGGCGTGGTGCTGCTGGTGGTAGCAGCGCCACCTTGCCGCTATCCGCCAGTATCGCTACTGCTGAATTTCCGCCCTTCTTGTGGTGGAAATCCGGCTATGATCATATTATGGCGGACAGATGGTAGCTACGGCAATGGTCTTTTGGCGACCGTCGCTATGGCGTAGGCGGTTTTTACCGCTGATGTCAAAATGAGGGCCATTGGGGGGCGTGGCTTGGCCGTCCTGCAAGATGGCCGCCACACCATGAGGCTCTGCCGGCGGGGGACTAAGAATGCGTCATTTATCCTCTGTCGCTGCCTTCCGCCCTGTCTACAACACCTGTGGCGGCGTTGGAGGGCCTGGGGAGGCTGCAGGCCAGTGCTCCTTTCTACACACGTGCTGGTGGGGTGCGTCTGCTGCCGGTCTTTTGCCTGTGCCTAGTTGATGCTCGTGGAGTGCACAGGCCTTTCTGGTGCCAGCCGGCTCTACGGTCGGGAGCCGCCGGAGTCCTAGCCGCTGGGGGCACCCCCCCTTGCTGCATCAGCCTCGCCCCCCCGTTCTGGGAGCTGAGGCGCAAAGAGGACTCTGCAGGCTCCAGTGGCCGGTGCTAAGTTATCTGGTACCCGGAGGCCTTCCGGCGGTCGGCTCGGTTTGCAGGCTCCCACGGGGCTGCGGCTCTGTGCTGGCATGGGAGGGCACCTCCCGCCCTCCTGCTGTAGGTGGTTTCTGCCTTTTTGGGCTGCATTTGTTTCGGTGTCAGGGGGCCTGGTCCTTTACATGGTGGTGCCACATTGTTGCCCCTGTGGGGCCCAGTCAGCGGCCGGGGCGGGCCACGGACTCCCGCAGTGGCACTGAATAGCTGTAGCTTGAGGCTTCCTTCTATATTTCTTGGTGTGCTGGTGCCCTAGGGTGCCTATGGACCCCTCCTCTCTGAGGGCCCCTCTAATTCTTTTTTATACACCCCCTCCATTTTATTTAGTTTGCTGCTGCAACTTCTACTGGCCCGTTGTGACCCTGTCGCTGCTGCCTGTGGAGGCCGCTGGCGGAGTTGGGCGGGTCGGGGCCCTGTGCTCCCAAGGATTGTGAGTGTTTGAGGCTGGGCTGGGCTACCATCTGTGACTGTGCATGGCTGAGCAGTGCTTTCTGCTGGCTTGGCTTTCAGGCCTGACGTTTCCTCTCCTTACCCCCGCCTGGTTCCGAGGTAGGTGTCTTGTGAGAGGGGTCTCTTGGTTGAGCCTATCATTCTCTTGTGGCCCTTCGCCGGTCAGTTACCTGCTAGTGAGGTGCGGTGGTGAGCCGCTGGTTGCCTGTCTGATCGGCTGTGCAGGAGATGGGGAAGACTGAACAGAAGCAAGATAAGCTCTCACTTGAGAATGGGAAAAAGAAAAGCAGCTTGGCCAGCCGGCTGATGGACAACGTGTTGCCTAAGGAGGAGACTTCTGCATTTTCCGTGAAGGCTATGTTTTTGGACCTCAAGCACAGCCTGTCAGGTATTGATGCTAAATCTGATCATTTGACGGAGCAGATGGACCGCTTAAAGGAACGAGTGGACGGCCATGAGTCACGATTTGAACAGCTGGAGTCCTGTACCTCGGATTTGCAGGATGGTCAGCGTGGTGACGGCGAGCAGCTGCTGTACATGGAGAGGGTGCTGGAGGTGATTCAGAATAAAAATGAGGATCTTGAGGCCCGGTCCCACCGTACTAACATTTGCATTCTGGGCCTCCCGGAGTCAACGGCTATGGGGAGCATGGAGGACTATGTTGAGACCATGCTCACTCCGCTTTTCCCGAGTGAACTCTCTCATGTGCTGGTGGTGGAGAGATCTCACAGATCTCTGGGACCACGACCTACCCTGGAAGCCCCTGCGTCCTATTATTGTGCATTTGCTGAATTACAGAGACAGGGATTCTATTCTTTGTCTGGTCAGGAAGCGCAGGCCTGTGATGTACAATGGCGAGGAACTGAATATCTTCCCGGACTATACTCCTCGGGTGCACGCGGCTTGCAGGGCTTTTCTGCTGGTTCAGCAAAATACTCCCTCATTTACCTGGCCAAGTTGCGGGTTCAACATAGGGGCAAGTTACATTTCTTCATCGACCCGAAGCTGGCTGCGGAATTTGCTAAATCTAGCCCTAAAAAGGCCCCGTTGGGGGGCCCGCGTGCCACTGGTGGTGACGATGGGTCACTGAGTGACAATGACTGATTTTTTCTTGTTCTACCCAAGTCCCGTGACCGTGTGAGGGGCAGTGTGCTCTGTTCATTTCTTGGTTGTTGCGACTGGGGCTGGAGGTTCTGGTGTCTGTTTCTTTATATGATGGTCCTCCTGCCCTTTCATCCCACCTGGGATGGGTTTGGATCGCCTCGTCGAACGCCCCATTGGATGAGTCCACTTATATTGTTTGCTATCTAATTGGGGGAAATGCATTGGGGGATGAGTGGGGTTAAAGCTCTGGCCCGTTTGGGGGGGTCAGCATGGGTGGGGTTTGGGACTGTTGTATGCTTGATTTACTTACTCTGCTTCTACTTTTCTGTGCTTATGCCTACTCTTACTAGTCGCGTTAGCCTTGTTTGTGATGCTGGGGGGTGATGTATGTTCGCATAAGGTGTGGTTGTGGCGCAAGAAAATGTGACGCCTGTGTGTTGTCTTACCTGGAATGTTCACGGGTTAAATGACGGCCGCAAGATGCATTTGATATCTGCTTATCTGCAGCGACATGCGGTGGACATCTGCATGCTGCAGGAGACTTACCTGGCGGAGGCCACTAAGCACCAGCTGAAGGCTGGCTGGATTGGTGAATGGCATGCTGCGCTACATTCACGCTATGTGAGAGGTGTGGCCATCCTGATCCGAAAGGGTCTTCTGTGGCATACTGCGAGGGTACTGGTAGATCCTAATGGCTGCTATGTAATGCTGAGTGGTACGTTGCTTGACAGGCCGTGTAGGTTGGTAGCGCTATATGGCTCAAATACGGATGACCCGGAATTCTTTAGGGAGGTGGGGCGACTCGTTGGCTCGCTGGGCCCTGGGTCCCTGTAATGGGGTGGCGACTTTAATGTGGTGTTGGACTTTGAGTTAGATTGCAGGAGCCGTGCTAGAAACCCAACATGTGACGTCTGCTAGATCTTTGCTGTGGGTGATGGAGGAGGGGGCCTTGGTGTATTTATGGAGGAGGACACATGGGACCACCAGGAAGGGCACCTTTGCTAATTATGTACATGGCAGTTGGTCCGTATAAATAGATGGCTCGGCACCAGGGATGTGGAGCTTTGGGCAACGGCCATTGAGCATAAAGCCCATACTTTGTCGGACCATGCACCGGTCATTTTGGAGCTGGCTGTTCTGGGTGGGCCTCCTGGTGCTTTCTTGTGGCATCTCCCTCATGGCCCGCTCCGGGATCTGGTATTCAGGGATGAGGTCTGTGACACTATTCTTAGTTACTGTACTGAGAATTGGGGGTCGGTGGCCTCGGCCGGCACTTTGTGGGAAGCCTTTAAGGTGGTGTTCCGTGGGATTTGTCTCTCTAAGCAGCACGGTGTGCTGAAGGTGTTACGGCGCGAGCTGGCTGAACTGGAGGCCCAGATTGCTGAGCTTGAAAAACGCTTGGCTTTGAACTGGTCGCAGGACCTTTTGACGGCCCTGCGGGAGAAGATGACTCAGTCTGAGGAGGCTGCCCTGCGTAAGGTATGCTTCTTGGGGAAGCATGCTGCGGCTCGGCGATACAGTGAGGGTGACAGAGCTGGCCATACGCTGCCTGCAATGCTCTGCAAGCCGTGGGCTTGTAATTATATTGTGGAGCTGAGTGACGCGTCTGGAGTGCATCGCACTGGCACGGGTGCGATTACACGTATCCTTACTGATTTTTATTCAGCTCTATTTGCTGAATCTCCGGGGTTGCACCCAGAGGCTGCCACAGACTATTTCGAGGATCTAAGCCTTCTGTGGTTCGAGAATGTGCATAGGCAGTATTTAGATGTCCCCTTTTCGGTGGATGATCTTATCCAGGCAATATGCAACTAACCTGGGAATAAAGCACCGGGGCTGGATGGTTTTACTCCGGCCTTCTATAAGGAATATGCTGATATATTAGCTCCTCACCTCTTAGAGGTTTATGCAGAGGCTGTAGAGACCAGGCTCCTTCCGCCCTCTCTGCGTGAGGCTCTCCTTGTGACAATTTTAAAGCCTGGGAAAGATTTGTGCTGCAGTGATACCTACAGGCCTCTCTCATTGATCAATATTGACAATAAGATCCTGGCAAAGCTTATTGCTGCTCGTCTGCAACCTCTGTTTCCTTTGTTGGTGCTGCCGGATCAGTCGGGCTTTGTGCCGGGGCGATCCACCCAATATAATCTCTGAATGTTCTTTGAGGTACTAAGTTCGATTTATCCAGAAAATAGTGTGCCAGCGGTATTTCTAGATGCCACTAAGGCATTCAACTCTCTGGCATGGCATTATATGTTCGCACTCCTTGCTCGGGTGGGGTTGAGCTTTCGGTTTAATCAGCTGATTCGTCTGTTGTACTCACGGCCGTCTGCCCGGTTGAGGGTCAATGGTGTCATTTCTGACCCACTCACGATTGCTAGAGGTATTCATCAGGGATGCCAGCTTTCTCTCTTACTTTTTGCCATTGCAATGGAACTGATTGTGGATCGCTTGCATCAGCATCAGCATCATAGGGGATTGGCTTTCCGGCAGCGCTTTATATTGGTCTCCATGTATGCGGATGATGTCACCCTCTATGTTCGCGATCCGGGGCAGCACCTTGATGTTTTACTGGATCAGATTATGGGCTTTTGCCGGGTTTCTGCGATCACTATCAACTGGTCCAAATCGGTGGTGTTGCCTCTCTCTGGGGACACAGTACAGTTCCCCTCTAGATATCCCCTCTGCTGAGCTGACGGACTGGTGCAATATCTAGGTATATGGCTAAGTAGGGATGTGGAAACGCTGTGGTCAGCTAATTATGGTAAAGCCATGATGTGGCTGGAAGAAAAGGTAAAAGGGTGGCGTTCATTACCGCTTTTGCTGATGGGACGCATTGCAATAGCGAAGATAGTTATTCTGCCAAAATTTCTATACTTATTTATAAATTTACCTCTGGTTCTTACCACTAGTTTTTTTAAACGGCTTAGATCCGCCCTTGTGACTCTGGCCTGTGCGGGCCAGCGACCTAGAATTTAATGAGAACAACTGACACTTATGTTTGACCGTGGTGGGCTGGCCGCCCCTGATCTTGCATTATGCTACCAGTGCGCTCAAGCCCATTTTGCACACTCCTGGCTCCACCCTATTCCTTACCTACCCCACTTGGCGCCTGAGAGCGATGCTGTGTGGCCCGATAGATTTCCAAGGTTGCTAGTCAGGCCGCCCTGGCCCAGACCACGTGGGGTCGACACAGCGGAGTGCACGGTGAGAGCCTGGATGGTGCTGCTGAAACATGCGCCTGGGGGAGAGGCCTTTGCCCCTTCAATACAGATCTTGGACATGGGTGACATGCAGATGGTGGAGGATGCATGGGTACATGAGTCTGTCAGTGAATCTGGCTTGCTTACCCTTGGGTCTTGGGTCCCTGATGAACGATTTATTACACCTGCAGCTGCGCTTGGTGATGCACACGATACAGCGCTACTTTGGCTATTCTTTCTTAGAATCCGCGCTATGCTACATGCGTCTACCTTTGCTTCCCAGAAATACCTGCGGCGTCTAGAGCGGTGGAATTTATGAATAAGGCGCAGTCCCCACGCAGGCTTATAACTAAGCTGAATGTCTGTGTGCAGCTCAAAGTGGATGGGACGGGTGCTACCACCAAGGCCCAGTGGGAGGTGGACTTGGGTGAGCCTATTTCTGATGAATAGTGGTGACGCTATTGCACGCAGATGCGAGTGCTGTCCCCTAACTACAGACTGCCTGTCATTCATTTCAATTTTTTGCATCATCTATATTACACGCTTCTACGGCTGAAGAAAATGGGCCTCCAGACTGAGGCGTGTTGTGAGAGATGCATGTCCCCTGATGCGGACTTCATGCATCTGGCATGGAGCTGCCCGATCCTGAGGTCATACTGGTTAGAGGTGCTGTGGGCGATAGAGAGGATGACTGGGATCCAACTACTGCATACCCCCAGGTTTGCACTCTAGGGGTGTGTTGAGGGACTCCCCGTGGCGCACAGGAGACTGATCGGACTGCTGACGCTACTGGCAAAGAGTAGGGTTGCGATGTGTTGGGGGAGGCGGTGGACTCCCAGCTGTTCGGAATGGTTGCATGATGATTCGTATTGTCAGGTCCAATTAATGATTTGCTGAGATGTAATGCCTGAGGGATCGCGGCCGCAAGACATATGGGTCCCTCTGTGCTCTTTTTTAGAGATCTGGGCGCTGACAACTTTATGGCCTTAGTGCCCTCAGGATTTGCGCAATAGTTATACCCCCTTGCTGCACTATTTCCTCTCTGGCTTCATGTGTATCATGCTTTGACACCTACGCGTTTCCTATCTTCTCCCACTTCTTCTGCTCCAACCTTTTTCTTTCCTCTCTTTCTGTCTTCTTTCCTCTTTGCTGTGCACTCCCCGTGGTGGAGGTCATCTGTATGTTGTTTCTTCAACACATTGAGGGGTCACATTGATGCGTTTTGGACAATAATAGTGATATATGACGTTGATTGCCGCCCCAGTGCGTATGGGGTGGTTGGATGTAAGATTCTACTGTGACTTATTTTGTATTTAGCCATGATACATGTCAATTACCTCTCAGATGTGTCTGTTTGATGTTGTTCTTTATAAATGCTCAAATAAATAAACAAATATTTTTTTTTACACATGAGGGCCATAGTCTCGAAATAAGCCAAATGAGACAAATTGCCTTTGGTTCTACTATTTAATGAACCATTTACAACTGTGTCCCTCTCCGAGACTAATGCCATTTTGGCCCTAAAATAGATCTGCTAAATGGAGTGCACACTTAGGCTGCTTATACAATGGCAGGTTTGCCCATTGTCACTTTATCTGTCACCAAGGCTTAAATCATTAGGCCACCAGAGTAGCCCATGCGTCTGGGTAGGTGCTCCTTCCCATCTTCCTTTCTGAATGTTTACTGGCTTTGTAATCCTTCTATGCCACAGCACAGCACGTGTAATCCAGTGGATTCCTTTGTAGCTTTATTTCTCGACTGTTAGGTTCCGGTCTGGAAAACCCCAGGAGTAGGCTTCCTGAAAGACCCAGTGGCTCCTCAATGCACTGACACAAGGGTAGAAAAAAATGATGTGATCGAATTCTCTAACATACTTGGGGAAACATAGTTAAGAGGAGGAAGGAAAGGGAAACACTGGAATTTCTAACGTCACCGAAGTCAACACCTAGGGAAACAACATCAGGGTCTTGATACATCATGCATAAATATATGTATCATACAAGACAGTAAAGTATGAAACCGCAAAGGTGCACTTATCGGTCTTCTAGCACTGAGACAGCTTGAGATTAGTTCGTTTGTCAGGGGCATAGCACAGAAGGGACATTAAGTTCCAGGACACAAATGAGAAATCCTTCTGGTAAAGGGCACATGAGGGAAGCGCAAATACAAAGGTGTACACTAGCAAGAAAGGAAGGAGGGCAGATGCAAGCTGCAGCATGGGGTGGGAAGACGTGGGTTTTGCAGGTGCGGAAGCTACTTATCATGGCAGTGCCGTACTCTGGATATGCAGAGGTCGTGGTGGCTTCAATGCAAGTCCCAATCGTTGGAACTCCACCTTGGATCGCATACGTTTGCCCACTGGTCTTGAAAATGTGAACCTCTTGGAGAAAAAACCTAGATGGCGCGGATAACTCCAGAAGAATATATATCATACAGACGAAGGCATAACTACCAAGAGTAACTCAGTACTAGCCATCAATATATCACATACGCTGCCAACAAGAAAGCAGCTATGCAGATAAAGTTACGAGTCTCTACTTACTCACTGAACAAGGCTCACCCTGACACCAACTCAAATTACTTTACGTTGCCACGTGGAACCACCGTCTATTTATAGTAAAGACTATCCACACTAATAGCCACAATCTTTTAAGTCACTTCTCTGGCTGTATGAGGATAACCGGGACCAGGCCTTCTACAAAGATCACTCAGCAAACTTTCTCCAAAGTAAATATTGTGATACTTAACATTTGCTCTTCCTGATGATAGCATCCTGTGCCGAGTATTTACTATGCTGGTAGCAGGGCATCCCAATAACTCAATGGGGCAGATTTACCAAATTCTAACACAAGGCAGCGCAGCAGGCAAAAATGCAATATTGCAGTGCATGAGAAGGAGAGAGCAGGAAAGTGCCATATCTACGGAGTGATGTCACTCTTCTCCACTCTCTTTAGCGTTGTTGCAGAATTTTGCTGCCGAGCACCACTCAGAAACGTTTACGCCAAAAAAAGAGAGATTAAAACATTTCTCTTTTTAATGCCTGATTTCAAATGGCATTATTTTCCGATGCAAATCTTTGTCTCAAATTTTTGGTAGGTAGGGGTTTGCATTTTAAAACCATGAGTGGTTGCATGCGAACACCCATGTACCACTAATGGAACGCCCCCTTGCCGCTAAATAAAGCAAATTGGCGTTAACAAAAAACATTTTGAGCTAGTTTTCATCACTTTTGTGACCCAAACTCAGCTCAAAATGTCAGTAAATCTACCCAAACGTTTTCCCCTTTACGAACAGATTCTAACTAGGATGCATTCTTAGTTAATTTGGACTAACCGGTTCATGTACTCTCCACGTATGAAGCATGGATGGCAGTGCCTATCTGACAAGTTGTCACATGCACGTGATGGGTTCAGAGACACCCAAATAATGAGTGGTGAAGGAAGCCAAGTAATGGATAATGATTTAGAAGTGTCTTGATGTATTATTGCCTATTGCCTCTTGCTTGTATTGTTTCATTACATTATTAATCAGCAAATATTTTAATCCAATAAATAACAGGCTCTCATATTAAAGCATGAGCAAACATCTACATTATTTGATTGGAAAGAAATGTTAAAGTTCCATATTGACTATTGATGAAAAACATTAAAGCAGCGTTTGATAGCGCGTATGACACCACTCTTCAAAAACATAAAAGCAATGTTCGCTGGCATGTATACTACCACAGTTCTATTTTCGAACTGTTTATGATGTTTCTCACAAGAAAAGAACAGTAGGGTTAAAGCTCATATCCAAATACAGCTGCAAGTTCTATGGCAGCAGCACATGGAAACATAGTCGCTAAACATGGACAGAAGAAAGGAACAGGAAGAGATGCACATTTTTCTCACGATTCCCTAACTGTGACTCGGCTCGCTGGCTTCACTAATTGTTCAGCACCTCATTATGTATTATCCACTTGCTCCCACTGTTGGCTCAGTGACATGACCCCAAATCCCCTCCACCTCTCCCACATTTTCCCAAGCGTCTTTCTGTGAGGTCCGTCAAACCCTGATAAACGATCTCAGGCTTGTAAAACTGACCTCCTCAGATGCATGGTATTTAAGACAATCTGAAACAAATATTTACACTAGTGACTTAATTATCAATCTCATCAGTGGCCTTCTCCTCTGAAAAGTATGCTTTTTTAGATTTGAAAATTCACATCCTCTGGAAAGCTGCAGCTTCCTTTATTGTCACACTTTAACTCGTAATTATCATTCTCACCTTCAGATTGTTTAAACATACAAATATGTGCCTCCGGCCAAATCCCAGCTTTTGCAAAACCAACCTCTAGAGGCAGCCGATGCAGTAGTTGATTTGTATTTCAATGTTATGTATGTCCTTTGATGTTCTCACTTTAGAAGATAAACAGAAATGTTAGAACGCTTCAACATCTGTGCAACGAATAAATAGAATTATCTAAAGCTTAAAGTGCCTATTTATCTATGAAGTCCAGTTCCAGATTTTATCACTAAAGATAGGGTTCTCTATTGTGTAGTCCTTCCTTGCTAATTATTTGTAGTAGCCTCAAAATCAAAAGAAAACTACACAACCCATAGGACTGCCCTTCTAAGCAGGAAAAGGTAACATAAAGAAGGGCTTTTAACAGTCTATAAATAGAAGTTAAATGCCTATTATAAAATGCATATTCAATTGCCCGCCCACATTCTCATTTATATCCAGGCATTCGTGTTATGTTATGTGTTGGTGTACAGTGCATAACTCACCCTGGAGGGTGTTTGGGTGCCAAAGCAGCTGTAGGGGGCGAATGAGGGTTGGATAGGTGAAGAGCCAAGTCTTCAGTATCTTGCAGGATTCAAAAACTGAGGTGGAAGGTCTGATGTGCAGTGGTAAGTCATTCTGGATCTGATTCTACGTAAATGAAGGGGGTGAGGGTAGGTGTTTGGCAGAGTGGACGTGCCTGGTAGGCTTGTGGAACTTTATGCAGTTGTTGAGATACGTGTGGCCAATGCTGTGTAAGGCTTTGCATATGCATGCGAGGCATTTGTAGAGTGCTTGCTTGTAGCTTGGAAGCCATTGGAGCACTTCGATGTGCAGGGTGATGTAAATGCAAGGTGAGAAGTTGAGTGTGAGCCTGACCGGTGACTGGCGGGGGGAGTTGATGCTGCTGCCTTTCACTAAAGGTGGTTGCTATTGCTCGCACTTTGACAATTTCAGTGAGTGCAGGTGTCTGTCGGCTTTCAGCTCAGTACAAGTTGGTGCTGCTTTATTACATTTCTTTTGGAGTTATTTCTTTGGAAGTTGAGGTTCTTGGTTCATTTTGTGGACCACGAGTGGTGCGCTGCCTGGAGCTGACACCTCAGGCCTAGGGGTACAGGTGTTCAAGCCTGTTGTCAGCCTTTCTTTACGACAAAGGGAAGTTTGCAATAATTTTATTGATGCTTTATTATTGTTGATTTTGATTAAGCTTTTATCATGCAAAGTAATCCAAGTCACAGGAGTCAGGATGCTGACATAGAAGCGGCTGAACCGAGGAATTTGTATGCTCTTTTTAGATAATTAAGTCTCTCAATCAATCCATAAGACTATATTATCATCATCATTTATACATGTAGACTCTGGATAGGCACTTTGGTTGCCAAAGATATTACTGGTACTTTGACTGTGCCTGCTGGTGGAAACAGGGTGCTCCCCAGAAAGTGGGGAGTTATCTGCGGGGTTAGAATCTCCTGGATGTAGAGTGCAGAATTTATGTGGTAAAAAATATATGAAACTGAAGCATTTGATGGGCGATGCTTTTGAATGGACTTGGTGACTACCAGATGCAAGATGATGCTGACTAAATCTCAGACGTCAACGTTACTCAATGAAAAAGGTGGTTGATGCCAACGTAGCACATCCGAAACTCAATACCAATCAGTCTTCAAATTACAAGAAGCAAACAACGAATGGTGCAATCCTGGTCGAAAAAACCCAACCACCAAGGGTTTCAAAGGTACACAAAACCACAGGCGGACCTAGGAATAGGAAAAGTCTATGGCATGTGCTGTAGAAACAAGATACGAAAGAAAAAAGCACAACCAGGGCACTCCCAGGTCAATAAAGTGTCCGTATGAATCCAGTTGTTTTTGAATGTTTATTTCGCCAGACAGGCTTGTTATAATAGTTCAAAAAGTGAACAAGTCCATACATGTCATAAAAGAACAACAGCCAACACGTGTTTCGTCCTACTGGACTTTTTCAAGGCCGGGTTAAAGAAGTTGCCGTAAGGGAGTAAGAATTATCGTCAAAACGGCGTAGATTCAAGTCCTTCTAATAACAGTAAGATGTGAAGGAAAGCTTAAGTATCGTCCTATTTAGAGGCAGAGTGTAAATCCTAGGTAACGTGGTACCAGCAGCGCATGGTAACGCTCGCAGTTTGACGATAATTGTTGTTGTTCTTTTATGACATGTATGGACTTGTTCACTTTTTAAATCTCAGACGTGACATTCTATCCTGACAATACTGTGTAAGGTACATAATTCTCTTATGTTTCAATGCCTGATTTTCATGATAAAGGCAATAATATGTATTATTTTGATACTGACTGATGCCTATTATAATAATGATATACTGGATTTTGAGATTCCTAAATGTCAAAAGTTACCGGAGAAAATTCAGACTTTTATCCTGGATGCCTTTGAAGGGTAGATAGATAGGTGAGGTGTTGACAAAAGCAGAAATAAAGTAGAGGGACAGAGGTGAGGCAGAGAAACAAAGGTGAGAGTGCTACAGAGGCAGAGAGAGAAAGAGTGAGACATGCAAGATATACACAAAAATATTGGTCTTGATAAGGTATGACACAACTCTGTAGTTATAAATATAGCGCTGTATTTCCTACATTCCATAAGGATTCTTCAAAAACGGACTCATGTGCTCAAGCTGGCAAGCTCCTGCACCTACTTGACTGGTGCAGTTGAGATGGTAGCTCACCAAGCAGCCTGCTTTTTTATTAGCTTTCTCCCCACAATCCCTTCGAAGAAATCCTGAAGAAAAATCACGTGGTCTGAAAGTGTATTGACTAAGTGTCAGATATCTCCAATCAACGATTTCTGCCAAAAAAAACTAAACTCATAACATTTCCCTTATCGTTTGTATTACCATAAGAACATTTTAAGGATATGGAGATATTTTCTTCAAGATAGAATTTTAATTTTACTAAGCGCTGATTTGGACCAGATGGCTAATCGACAGGATGTTGGTAATCTGGATACCTTGAGTCCAGTACAAAATCCTCCAAAAACGTATTTTACAGTGAGTTGGCTATACATACTTAGAGTAAAAAGATTCTCAAAAGCAAAGTCATGGAGCTTTCTGTACCACTGTCTTCTGACTTCTTATTTCCGATGAAGTTCTGATTCAACACACCAGCTCTTAAGAGTGCTCCTCATCTACCCACCTAGAGAGTTATAATGAATCACAGTTTTGATCCTCCCTAGATAATGCTACTAGGGCTAAAATAAGGATCATAGGCCCAGAGCCTTCGCTGTCAGATAAGATTGTGTCTAATCCTGTTCTGAATCCCCAAAAAGTGACTTATCTGATTGGGGGAGGTAACGCAATCTCATGAAAAGGCAAGTTTTTAGATTCTTTAGGGACACATAAAGATTTTGTATATTGTGCAACAGGCAGGGATCCACTAGACCCAGGTGTTATCTGTAACTGAATTTAAAGGTAAGTATGTCTTCTGCCAATGCTGCGTTTTCTCTAGAAATGAGAAAGGGCTTTTTAATATGAATTGAAAGGAAACTGGTTGAGGTGGCAGGATTGGATGTTGGACAAGTCAGCAAAGGTCTTCTCTTGGGGGTAAGTTTATTAAAAGAGATTGGAAAAAATGTTCAAGCCTTTTCTTTGCTGGGTAAAGGTAATTTTTCCTTTGCCTGAATCTTTGACAGATAGTGTTTCCCTAGGCTCCTGCACAACCAGTCACTTCAATATCATTAAAAAAAAAAAATTCCCTTGTGAAAGAGAGGAGGTTGAATGTCCTCAATATGACAGGGGAGATGTGGTGGAATACAAGTTGATGTCTCCCATTTCTCTAGTACAGGCAGAATAGCATTCTCTGCTCACAAAAGGTTAAAAATATCAAGCAATCCATGGATTTTGCAAGCTACATGCTGTTTCCAAGCAGAGTTCTACTTCTTTCCAGTGCAAATTCTGTTTCCGAACAATATTTAGTTCTCTGAGAGGGAGTTCATTACATCAAAAATAAAAGTGTTTCTTCTAAAATGGGTGGCGAACCATGCCTTTTACATCCTGAGGGATTTTTCAGCAATATATTCTTAGTCAGGCAAAGGATCAACTTTGTATTACAGGACAGCTTGGGGTCAATATTTGGTTGTTTCTGCATTCCGTTCATCTTTTGTGTTTGTTTATTTTAAGAGGGTGTCTGTCTGTTTTTAGGTCATTGGACTACATTACTACATTGCAGTTCTCCCCATCTTGTGTTCCTTTTCCTATCTTTAGACACAATAAGCATGTTTTCACTGCAGTGGAATATCCCTCCTTTGCTTTACATCCTACGCACAGCATGGTGTGCTGTGTTAAGCAATATATTCATGACACAAAGAACCTGAGAATGTTTTATCATAAGTATTGGTTTCTTTCCATAGACCTTATGCCCCTGTTTCTTCAGTCACATTAGTCAATGGGTCAAACAAATGTGGCTGGGTAGATACAACATCTTTTGGAGCTCATTCTGTTAGGGGCAATGGCTTCCAAGGTGTCTTGGCCATAACAGGTTGAAAGATGTCCTCAGTTCTGCTGATTAGCCAAGAGTCTCCACATTTAAAACCTAGAGAGCATGCATTTTTTACGGTGGTTAAAATACTTTAAACATGCATAATAAAGCCTTCGGTCTTGTAATGAAGTGCAGATTTTCCTAACTGATTAGTGAAAACGAGTCCTGATTTTATTAAAGACACAATGGCAAATATTATCTCTACTGTTGAGGGAAATTCCACCCAGAAGTGGAAATCTACTAACTATACTCTTTTTGATAGTGCTGTTACATCTGCATCAGCGATATCCTGAGGATACGATGCAGGAAATGCGTCATATTAACTAGGAAGGATTATGAGGATATAAATAATCCTGCGAGGAATGATGTTGGTCTATTTCCTTTTAATTACATTTCAGTCAGTTCAGTTTTTTTGCCCTCGTGCATGCACTGCGATTTATTAGCTATTATATGAAGGAAACCGTTCATATAATGGAGCCTGTCTGTAGATTGTCGAGTGTCTTTCAGTTAAAGTTTCTGCCTAGAAGGGTAGTATTATATGTTTTGTAGTTTGCTTTGGATTTTGTGGGTATTCCAAATAAACAGCAAGAAAAGGCTGCATGCAATTTGCCTCTGTGTTTTAATAAGATCAAGGACTCCTTTCAGTAATCAGTTAGGAAAATCTACATTCTTTTCTCTTTTTTCCAAAACGTTGTTGACAGCAGCTGACTTGCGTTTAAGACTTTGACAATTTGCTTTGGTATAAACAAAATAGTTTTTTGTTCCACAGCCATGCCTTGTCACTCGACCAAGACAGAAAAGAAGGAATGGGTATGTTTTTAATTACTTTTCAATATGTACATGTTTTTCCATTTTTATGGTCTGGCTTGACAGCGCAGTTGTCACTTGACAATTATGTGATGATCACTAGAAAGCGGATTTGGTTCTGCCTACATGTTGGAAGCCAGGAGTACATGTTTTGATTGGGCAGAAGTTCAATCAATCAAAAAAATGTGTAGAGCGCGCTACTCACCCGTGAGGGTTTCAAGGTGCTGGAGGAGGCGAAACTGGGGAGGGGGGAGAGGAAGGGTCACTGATCGAACAACCATGTCTTAAGCTTCTTTCTGAAGAGCAGCAGGTCCTTGGTTTTGCAGAGGTCGGTGGGGAGGGAGTTCTAGGTTTTGGGGGCGAGGTAGGAGAAAGACCTGCCTCCTGTGGTGGTGCGTTGGATGCGGGTGACTGTGGCTAGGGCGAGGTTGGCTGATCGGAGGTTGCGTGTGGGAGTGTGGAAGTTAACTCTTTCATTGAGGTAGGTTGGGCCCGTGTTGTGGAGGGATTTGTGTGTGTGGATGGGGATCTTGAATGTGATTCTCTTGTCTATGGGGAGCCAGTGAAGGGATTTGAGTTGTGGTGAGATTCGTTCGTGGCGGGGGAGGCCAAGGACGAGGCGTGCGGCTGTGTTCTGGATTCTCTGGAGTTTGCGTTTGAGTTTGAGTGTGGTGCCGGCATAGAGGGTGTTACCGTAGTCCAGTCTGCTGCTGATGAGTGCGTGGGTGGCTGTCTTTCTGGTTTCTGGGGGAATCCATTTGAAGGATTTTTTTAGAGTGCGGAGTGTGTGGAAGCAGGAGGAGGTCAGAGCATTGATTTGCTGTGTCATGGAGAGGGAAGGGTCCTGGATGATGCTGAGGTTGCGTGCGTGGTTTGCGGGGGTGGGTGCGGAGCCTAGAGCGGTGGGCCACCAGGAGTCCTCCCATGTGGTTTTGTTGGGGCCGAAGATGATGATCTCGGTTTTGTTTGAGTTGAGCTTGAGGTGGTTAGTGGTCATCCAGATGGCGGTGTCGAGGAGAGCGGCGTGTAGGTTGGTTTTGGCGATGGTAGGGTTGCGGGTGAGGGAGAGGATGAGTTGGGTGTCATCTGCATAGGAGAGGATAGTGATTCTGTGTGCTCGGAGGATGTTACCTAGGGGGATCATGTAGATGGTGAAGAGTGTGGGGCTGAGGGAGGATCCTTGGGGGACTCCGCAGGTGATCTTGGTAGTGTTGGAGTGGAAGGGTGGAAGGCGGACTCTCTGGGTCCGGTCGGTGAGGAAGGAGGTGAGCCAGTCTAAGCCTTTGTGGCGAATTCCTTTGTTGTGGAGGCGAGTGCGGAGTGTGTGGTGGCAGACGGTGCCAAAGGCTGCGGAGAGGTCTAGGAGGATGAGTGCGACGGTCTCGCCTTTGTCGACTTTGGTCCTGATATCGTCAGTGCATGCGATGAGGGCGGTTTCTGTGCTGTGGTTCTTGCGGAACCCAGATTGTGAGGGGTCAAGAGTTTTGTTTGCTTCGAGGAAGTGGGATAGGCGGGTGCTGACTAATTTCTCTGCAACCTTGGCGGGGAAAGGGAGGAGGGAGATGGGGCGGTAGTTGGAGAGGATCCCTGGGTCGGCTTTTTTGTTTTTAGGAGGGTGGTGATTTCCACGTGCTTCCAGGGGTCTGGGTAGGTGGCGGAGTCGAAAGAGGAGTTGATTATGTTGTAGAGTATGGGGGCGATGGTAGGGCTAGCTTTGTTGTAGATGCGGTGTGGGCAGAGGTCGGAGGGGGAACCGAAGTGGATGGAGATCAGGTTTTTTTCGGTTTCTTCGTGTGTGGTGGGGGTCCATGTGGAGAGTGTGGTGGGGGGGTCTTGAGTGGGGGTAGGGTTGGGTGAGTGAGGGGTATGTGTGGTGGGTGTGTGTGGTATGAAGCTGTTGTGGATGTCCAGGATTTTGTGGAGGAAGTGGTTGGAAAGGGCGTCACATAGGAGCCGTGTGTGTGGGGGGTCTATGTTGCTGGCTTTGGGTTTGGCAAGTTCATTGATCATGGTGAAGAGTTCTTTGCTGTTTTGAGAGTTGTTGTCAAGGCGTGTCTTGTAGTGATCTCTTTTGGCGGTGCGTATGAGTTGGTGATGGTTGCGAATGGTGGTTTTGAGGGTGGAGAAATTGGTTGTGGAAGGTTCTAGTCTCCATATTTTCTCAGCTTGGCGGCATTTGCGCTTGGAGTCTTGGAGTTCCGGGGTGAACCATGGGGAGTTCTTGATGTTGCGGGTGGCGATGTGTTTTCTGTGGGGGGCTAGTGTGTCTGCGCAGGCAGTGATCCATTTGGAGAGGTTGTGTGCTCCTGTTTGGGGTCGTTGGTGTGGGGGGGGGGGTTATGGGCCAGTTGGGAGTTTAGTCTTTCAGTGGGGATCTTGTCCCACATGCGGTAGGGCGTGGTGTGTTGATGGTAGTTTGTGGGGGGTTTAGTGAAGGAGAAGTGGACGCAGCGGTGGTCCAGAGGAGTTCGGTGGTGTGGGTGTAGGCTATGTGTTGGCTTGAGGTGAAATTTGCATCAAGCGTGTGTCCTGCTGATTGGGTGGGTGTGGTGACCAGTTGTTTGAGTCCGAGGTTGGTGAGGTTGTCTATGAGGGAGGTAGTGTTGTGGTCTTGTCGGTTTTCTAAGTGAAAGTTGAAATCACCGAGGATGATGTAGTCTGTTGAGGTGAGGGCGTGCGAGCTGATGCTGTCGGCAATGGTGTCGCAGAAGGCGGGGTGTGGTCTGGGTGGTCTGTAGATTAGTGTACCTCTGAGGGTGGAGTTGTTGTTGATGTGGATTAGGAAGTGCATGTGTTCAGTGTTGTCGATAGTGTCTTGGGAGCTGGTGGTGACTTTGATGGTGTCTCTGTGTAGGATGGCGATGCCACCGCCTGGCCTGTTGAGGCGGTCTTTGTGTTGGAGTTTGTATCCCTTGGGGGTGGCTATGGCTATGTCGGGTTCTGAGGAGGGGTTGGTCCAGGTTTCCGTGAGGAAGGCGATGTCGAGTGAGTGTGATGTGATGAGGTCCCAGAGTTCTATGGCATGTTTGTGAAGGGAGCGGATGTTGAGGAGCAGGCAGTTAAGGTGGTGGTGGTGGGTGGCAGGGGACGCAGCGGCGGGGAAATGGAAAAAGGAGCGGTAAGAAAGGAGGTGGGAGGGGCCGCAGCGGCGGGGAAATGGAAAAAGGAGCGGTGAGAGAGGAGGTGGGAGGTGGAGGGGCCGCAGGGGACGCAGCGGTGGGGAAAAAAGCAAAAGAGGGAACGAGAAAGGAGGTGGCGCGGAAGGCGGAGCGGGGAGCGACCTATCTGCAAGCAGGGTTAAAGGTTGCTCCCTGGTAGCGTGCCGCGGCTGCCATAAGAGGAGGGGAGGGTGGGGGTGGCAGCTGGGAGGCGGGAGGGCCTGTCCAATGAGAGGGCTCGCTCAAAAAAGTGCCTATCTTGCAGCTTGCAATCAAACAATCACACATTTATAGAGAGCGGCAAATGACCTATGGAGGGGGGGCTAGCTCTGCCGGCCTCCATATGTCAGTCTATGGTGAGGTGTTTTTCCCAAAGGTGAGGACTTCCTTTTGTTTGGTGTTGGGTTTGAGACAGTTGTCCTTCATCCAGTCCCCTACGTTCATCATGCATCATTTTGTTTATTTTTCCAGTTGCCTAAGCATGAAATCTCAGGTGCACACACAATACTGGTATGCTATTAAAGTGTCTTAGATAACTAGATAATTTACGTTGCTTTCTTTCTATGGCAGCAGCAGAGATGGGAGGATGGCAGTCATTAATCTACATGAATTTTTAGATCTGGCTTGACAGTGCAACTATCGTCGGATGTTTTAACCTACACCAATAGTATTCTACGGTTCTTTGCTTCCACACAAACACATATCTATTCCCATTCTATTTATTTGTACTGTTTCACATTACCATACAAAATTCTTTTAGAGCCAGACCTATTGGTATTGCCAATGATTGTTCTAACAGCAGGGTAAATACATCAAAGAAAGCAGTCCAGGATTGAATACCTCATCTTTTCACACCAGAAATACTAAACATGTCCCAACATTCAGGAGAATTTGTACTCTCCAAAAATGTGCAATTGGAGTTGCCAGGCATCAGGAAATACTTAAAGAATGACCAGTGCTGCCCTCTTTCCTAGAGGCAGAAACATACTCCAGAGCTGCATTGAAACATAGCATAACTATGTCACTTGCAAATTCTGTATATCATGCGGTTTGTGTAGGTGAGTGGCAGACATCTCTATTACAAGAATGACTTTAACTTTAACTTTATGCCTCTGTCACACAGGAACACAGCTTAGTAGCATATGGTGTGCTAAAAGTATGTGCATGTATATCCTCTCATTCTCACAGGCAAAGGTGTAGCTACCTGTGGTGCAATGCTTTGGGACCCAGCAGTGGGAGGAGGCCTAACTACAACTACACCCTGAGAGTGCATGTTTTAGTGTAAGTGCTGTAAGTGGGAGTGCAGGGGGAGGCACAGCATCCCCAAAATTGCCATGCCAGAGTTAGAAAGGTGAATGATTATTAATTTTTTTTTTATCTTGTCACATTTGTTCTGCATTTAAAAAAGAGGTCAAATGTCACTGTAGTCTGCTGACAAAGTGCTGCCTATTCTTTTAAAATGGAGAATGGTATTTACTTTTCTTTCTTTTACTGTAAAGTGTGACAAGTTTGTAAAGTGAACTATGTGACAAATTTGCTGGTGTGGAATGAAAGGCTGTAGTATGTCCTTTTCTTTCTAACACACAACAAAATATAAATACCTATGAATAAAGTGTACAGATATTTCAGGGTAAATAAACTGGAAAGCACAAAGGAAGCACTTCTTTTCTAATTCTAGAGTGTGATGTAGAAAAGGGTTTTAATGGGATCAAACAAATCATGACACTTTATTTGGAGAAGCACAGTGACAAATATTCTCTGAAAACCAATTTACACACAATATTGTTTGTGAGCTATATAGTACTATCAGTACAACTGTGTGTCGGTGCAAATTCACTGGTCATTTCAATTAAATATATCCTGCTTGTAAATGTCAGTGTGCTACCACACCATTCTTCAACAATATATTTGTGACTGTGTGCTTTTTAATGCAACACCTGCTCTGTACTACACTCTTACCAGGCTCCTGGTGAATGGGCGTCACTCGTTGGCAACACCTATTCTTTCTGCAATGCTTGAATTTTTTAGAGATCCTATAACTTTAGTGATGTTGTCCTAACTGCACTCCCTACTATGACCACAGGAACTGTTGCACGCCTGGTGTGAACTCCGTCAGAGGCCTTCAGCTACATGAGTCATACTCCAATAGGCACTGAATCCACTGAAGAACCTGCAGAGGAACTGTGAAGGCCTCATTGCTTACATGCTGAATGGTCGAGCAGCATGCATAATCAGTTTTGTAAATGCAGCATGAACCATTGAACCCAGTGCCATTCAAGCAGAGGTAAAAAAAGAAGTCAAACCAATGCCATGCTGCTGGGTGGTTTCAGAAGACGAGATAGTCATAGTAATCATTGCATTCATTACACTCAGCCTGAGGTGTGGAGGGCAGATGCTTATTAGGAAAACAACACACACTTACTTGAGGCAGAGTTCTAGGAACTGGGAAAAGGAATTATTTGAGCATTGTTTGTTACATTTTACGCTAAAAAAATGCACAGGTAACTTTAAGACAACAATGCACAGTTCTTCCTTATTAAACTAGAAGTAGGAAAAGTTATCCTTTTGAAACCCCTTGAATTAGGCCAGAATCTCAGAAAACAAGATGTTGCTCTCCCAAACGCTAAACAACCTTTGCCATGCAGTCATTATCACGCGTTTACCACGCAATGCCTTTATCAGGCATTGCCTTTACCATTCAAGTCATTAGCATGAATGTGCGTATACCACGCATGTCATTACAACAAACATTTAAGAATATATCATGTAAGTGAAAACATATATTAGATATTAGTAAAGGAGTTTTAAGGGTTGAAGGGTGGGTAAGGGTATAGGGTGGTAGGGATGATTTTAGGGTTTTGGGTGAGTAGGGGTGCTTGAGTGGTAAGGGTATTTTTAGGGTTTAGGGTGGGTAGGGGTATTTGGGTGGTAAGGGTATTTTTAGGGTTTTGGGTGGGTATGGGTAATTTGTTGGTAAGGGTATTTTTATGGTTTAGGGTGGGTAAGGGTATTTAGGTGGTAGGGGATTTTTAAGGTTTAAGGTTTGTAAGAGTATTTGAGTGGTAAGGGTATTTTTAGGGTTTCACTGTGGTTGAATTTAGGGGTTAGTGGTCGATAAGGTAATATGTGTATATATATATATATATATATATATATATATATATATATATATATATATGTATATACACATTATGTATATTGATATATATATAAATATATATTTTCCTTTAAATGGCCCCCATCAGAGCGTGCTCCATTGAGTTGGTGCTCGTGCCAGGGACGGGCTAACCCTGTAAAAGCTTCTCCACCAAGTGACACAAGATCAAACACGGCACACATAGGGAACCTTGTGTTTGAAAATGGATTCTTCCAACAGAGATGAGTAACCCAAACTCCACCAACGCATTTCAACCACCAAAGGTCTTGATCACGGTGGATGTGTATATATATATATATATATATATATACATTACATTTTCGTTTGAATTGTATGCATGGTAAAAACCTGCGTGGTAAAGGCAATGTGATGTAAAGTCACTGAGAGGTAAGGGTTGCGTGGTAATGGCATGCATGGTAATGGCATACATGGTTCTGTCATGCATCCCCCAGAAGAAGATAATAAGAGAGGGGGAACTAGAAAAACAGCTACACACAGAACTATAGTAGAGGTGGGTGAGCCAACAAATTAACAGGGAGTTCAGAGGCAAAGGGCTTTCTTGGATTTAAGAGCTCATCTTGGCTGTAAGAGCCAAGGCATGAGCTGACCCATGGGAAAATTTGGAATGGAAATTGTGCGACAAATATTATGGAAAAATATGATACATTTTTTCAGAATTCAAAACGTATATTTCTGTAACAAACATTTCACCTTCGTACATCAGATTATATGAGTGCATTGAAAGGCATTTATTAAAAATGATCTTAGAAATAGTCATGCCCTCATCTCTCACTGTGATATGATTAGTGAACTTAGAGGCAAGTCAGTTGTCATGTGTACACCATATGTGGACTTTATTCTTATCTTACAAGGAGCTACATTAAAGTACATTAAGATAAACACTAGAGCAATTTTATTCAGCACCCATCCTCACATATTCCTACGTTTTCTCCTATGGACTGATTAAAAATATAGAAGGCAAAATAATTGCCTAAGATTACTCAATTTTTCAAGTGGCAAAGGAGGGAGTGATCCCACTTTTTTCTGGTTTCATAGTGTGTAATTCAGCCAATAGATTGGTATCCCTTGTCCCTTTTGTTTGTCATCAAAGTTTAATACTTAGGCCCATATTTATACATTTTGGTACAAAACTGCGCAAACGCAGTTTTGCGTCAAAAAGTATAGCGTGGGCTTGTGTCATTCCAGAGTGCGAGCTGAGCGTCAAATTTATGGAATGCTGCAAGCCGGTACAAAAGGTGGGCTAGTGCAAAAAAAATGACGTTAGCCAGTTGGGGGTGGCGGTATGGTAAAAGGGGGGTTTTTCACCAAAAAATGACGTTAGGCTGGTTAAAGGCAAAAAAAATGCCTCTAACCAGCCTAGCTTCATTTTCTGATACAAAACCATCCATACCACATGCCTCCTCTCTTAGAAAAGACAGGAGTCATGCCCACCACCCCAATGGCCAGCACAGGCGACCAGGGTCCCCTGGGCATTGCCATTGCACTGTGTGCCATGCAGGGGGCCCCAAGTTGGGACCCCGATAGCACTTTAATAAAAAAATAAAAACTTACCTATACTTACCTTACTTGCCTAAAATGGGGTCCCCCATCCTCCAGTGTCCCTCTGGTGTGAGTGGGGGTGTTCCTGGAGTTTGAGGAGTGCACCTGTGGATCCATTCCATGGTGTTTAACCATAGAAATTGGTCCACAGGTCCCCTAATGCCTGGTCTGACCCAGGCATTAAATAATGGTGCAAAGCAATCTTTGCATCATTATTTAGCCCCTCCTCCCACCCGTGCATCATTTTAGCACGGGGGAATAAATATGAAGCTATGGGGTTAGCACCATTTTCTAGATGGGAACACCTACCTTGCATCTGATTGACGCAAGGTAGGTGCACACATCCAAAAAACGGTGCAAACTCCTATATTTTGACATTAGACATGTCTGGCGTCAAAATATAAATATGGAGTTACGTTTGCACAGAAATTGCGTTAAAAAAATAATGCAAATTCAGGGCAAACAGAGTATAAATCTGACCCTTAGGCCCGTATTTATACTTTTTTTAGCGCCGCATTTGCGCCGCTTTTTGACGCAAAACAGCGCAAACCTACAAAATACAATGGTATTTTGCAAGTTTGTGCCGTTTTTGCGTCAAAAAACGACGCAAATACGGCGCAAAAAAAGTATAAATACGGGCCTTAGTCTTTTATTTTTGGTGCATGAGGTTGGAGCATGGATAGCAGGCAGAAGCCACATGAAGGTTCAGTTCATTTTGGGCTTGAGGTTTCAAGAGGACCTCTGGCATCTGGCTCTCTCCTTCAGTGGCTGACCCGACTCTATACTTTACTCTGGGAATTCTGTATCTGTAACAAAGCTTATATGCTGCTTCTAGGGTGGTACTTGTTTTGTATGTGAGGATATCTTAGCATGCACTGCTGGTGACCATCTTGTACAAGTCACATAGTCTGTAGTACTAGTCCAAGTGTGGCTGATGGGAGATTAAATAACATCAGTGAACATTCATTATTCAGTATATCTTACCTCAACAACTTTGAATTGCGCTAGTGGACTGATGAAACCTCTATCCCAACTCTGGTCCTTCTTAGTGAGCGGTGTACATGTGTGTGAGCAGTGTGCTTGTGTGAGTGCATGATGGCCACCATGTTTTGTGAGTTAATTGTGAAGGGTGTGCCTGTGTGAATGAAAGACTAACATTGGTGTTTATGAGTGCAAGGTAAATGATCTACAAGTTGCAAGTTGTGCCTTTGTGATTTCAAAGTGAGGCATAGGCTTGTGTGAGTGTAGCATGAGGGGTGTGTCTATGTATTGTATTGTATTGTAATTGTATTTATATAGCGCTTACTACCCCTGACAAGGCGTTGAAGTGCTTTTCGGCGAGTAGCACGCTACTCCGGAACCCAAGAGGAGTTAGTGGTGGATTAGTATAGGAAAATATGAGCACAGTATTAGTATTATTAGGAGTTCATTTGAGCAGAGGATATGTGAGTTTGTTAGTTGGATTGACCAGAGTAATGGAGTGATAGAGGAGGGAAGAATCCAGAAGTGTTAATGGGGAGTTTATAGTAATAGGATGAGGCTTGGGGTGAGTAAAGGAGACATGGAGGGAAGAGTCTGTGAAACATCACATATAACCTGGCGCGCAATTGCGTCTGCTTAATGCACACCCATTGTGAGTTGCCTTCTGGGGCATGGGGAACTCCTACAAGAGATCTAGAGGGTTTTTAACCCTCTTTCAGTGGAGCCCAGTCTCCGGTCTGGCCCACACCCTCGGCCTGCGTGCACTCCTCCCTGCACATCGCTTTCTTGCATTGCTCTCTCCCAAGATTCAGACCCTGCCCCTCTAGCCCGAAGGGCAGCAGTGTGAGAGTGGGGTCCCAGCTTATTATGTCTTTGTATGCATGCAATTTTACAAGGAGCCACATCTGTTGCCTTCTGTAATGCTGTTTAGGGTTATGACTTTAACTTGCAGAAATGCAGTACAGTGAGTTAAAATACAATAATGTGTATGGCTATGGTAGTGAGTTTTGATATGGCAGATGCCTAGGATGATGTGATTGAGAAGTGTCAGGGGCAGCTGAGAGACTGAGATGTCACCCTAGTAAGGGGGCCCAGTTACTTTGTTTGCACTAGGGCCCATGGCAACCTAGCTACATCATTACTCACAGGTTAACCTCTAACCTCTAAAATGAAGCCCACACTTCATAGACAATCATCTAAAAGACTCTAAAAACAGTACACAAGATGTAAGAGATCCAAGCATCCTTATCTCTTTCAAAAACTATTTTCTACTCTCCTTTTAAAATATGGTTGAGACTTGCTTAATGGTTTGAGTAAGGTCATTCATAAGGACCTGGTAACCACATCTGAGGCAATAGCAGCTTAACATAAAATCTACTTTTTCTGCTAGCTGACTGTTTTACCATAACTCTCAGTTTCACATTTAAGACCAGTGGAGAAATCTCAATTTCCTTGCTCTTCAAGATACATGTCACCAAGTCTGGCTGCTTATACAAGTGAAGACATTCCTCCGAAAAGAAAACTTTAGAAACATGGGACAAGCAGGAACCCTCTCTCACCATGATGAATGCAGTGATGTGCTAACTGGCATCCCATAAACCCTCTTGGCCTGCTGATGAGCATACTACATATGACTGCATACTTCATCACTGACTTTCAGAAATTCAACACCACCTCCCACTGCCTACCTGCATATTTCCGATAAGCTGCATTATCTACAAGATAGTCAGCTCACAGTGTCAACCTAGTGTCCCGCTTCCCAATCGTTGTGCATTGGGGACAGAGTGCTCCTGCAGATTGCTTCAGTCAATCTCTGAGAGCGGCAGGGGCAGGGCACACTCACCATAAATACAGCACAGAAAGGCATGAAGCGTCTTGGCATTCTAGTTGTGCAAGGCTTATAGCGTCCTGCTGTTGTGCTCCTTAACTGCTACTTCCAGGTTTTTCCTTGTGGTTCGTAGCATCCTCTCTAAGGTCGTCTTGTCAGGCTGGATTCCATCATGGCGCCCTCAGGGTGATTCTCTGGCTTTGTTTTTGGTCTCGGGGAGTCCTACGGCTTTCCTGAAATGAGAAGATACAAGAATCAAGTGACAATCATCCCATTTGAGTAATGCACTAGTGTGCTATGTATGACAATTAGAAACTCCTTTAGTACAGGAGATATATTTATCTGACTCTGAGCTTGCATATGTGAAGGATTCCAATATTTTCCATTATTTTCCTTGTTCCTAAGGGGAATACAGAGACAACAAATATTACTACTGATTGCATAGATGTTGCCTACACACATTACCACACAGTACACTCTGCATCAGTACTGTTTTGTTATTCTGGGATTGAAATCTTTTTGTATTTTTTGTTTTTGGCATTATTTTTTGGCTTGCTACTAGGCGTATGAAGCAATGCATTGAACTAGTATTTGTGTGTACATATATTTTTTTCTCCTTACCTATTTGTTTTCCTGCCATCTTTTACAATCCTGAAACTGTGACAACATTATTAGAAGCATGACGTATTCTAATGTTTGGTGTACACTAGATAATAGGAAAACCCACCAGTATTTCCTTGCCTTCAAATATGTGGTAATACCATTTGAAACAGTTAATCCAACCCAAAAAATGGAAGAGGGGATTTATGCAGGTACCGAATTACTACTTACCATACATACCTCATAAGAAGAGTGGGGAATACGTTGCAGAAATTCTCTTATGCACTTCTTGGTTCTTATTCATACAGGGAGAAACTTAAATACCCCTCCCCCAAAAGACACATCTCCTGCAGTTGTAGATAGTCTCTATTTTCTCTTCCCTTCCCTTCATCCCCACTCGGTCAGGGTTGACTTTGACCTTTGCTGGGTCACCTCAGTTGTCGGGGAGGTTGTGTCCTAGCATTGTGACCTCATCTAGCTCCCGTGGGAAATCCAGGTGAGAACCTGAAAGAACGGCAAGCACACACAGAGTTTTAGCGAGAGCGAGATGAAGGCACAGGAGGTCACCTTAGTAGACTGGGCCCATATGTCAGGCAATCTACAAAAAGAAACACAGGCATTGACTAGAGAGTAGACACTACAGGGATTGGAGGCTGCTGGAATTAGTGGACAATCACCAGGACAAGGTGCACAAACAATGGGTGGTATCATTTCCAAATCCACCAGGAATTGGCCAGGTCTCAGGGGCACCAGTTATAAAAGTCACTACCTCTCCCATGATTCTGTTAGCTCCTCCTGAGAGGTTAACAGGGGATCCTGGGAGATTCACTTCTTTTATTAATGAGTGCCAGTTGCATTTCATGTGCAAGGCGTCCTGTTTCCCTAACAAGCAGTCAAAATTGGCTTTCATATTGTTGGTATATAACTATGACACCTACAAAACTGAACTAAAAAGGCTCCTTTATGTAGACACAGAATTACTGGATCTGTGGCAGGGTAATAAAGACCTTATGACTTCAATAGGTTAGTTGCAGAAGCCAGTTAGCCTAAAAGGAAACACAATTGACTTTTTTAAAGATGTTTGAGAGATGAGCTAAAGGACCTATTAGCCCAAGTGGTAGACCCTCCTGAATCCTGTAGTGAATTAACAGACTTAGGACATGATTTAGAACTTGGCAGATTGGTTACTCTGTCACAACAGTGACGGAAATCCCATCTATTGAAATTTAAATCCCATTATTTCCTAAGAGATTTAGAATTCAGTGGACGGGATATCTGTCAATGTTGTTATGAAGTAATCCATTTGCCAAGTACCATATCAGGCACTTAGGCCCTCATTTGGACCTTGGCAATAAAAACTGCCTACTGCCCTGGCGGTGGCTACCAAAAGACCATTGTTTGCCGCAGCTACCAGTCGTCTGCTGAGTTATGACCACAGCCAGATTCCCACTAGAAGGATGGCAGAAATCCGGCTGTGGCCAAGCCGGCGGATGGCGGTAAGGTGGCTCTGCTACCACCAGCAACACCACGCCAGTAGACCGCCGTCTGCCATATTATGCCATTACCCCTGTGGCGGTTTGTGTGCTACATTGGCGGTTTGGCTTCAGTCAAACCGCCAATGTCATAATATGGTGGAAAGTACCGCCAGCCTGTTGGCAGTACTTTTCACCATATTACCGCCAGGGTCATAATGAGTGCCTTGGTCATAAAACTTGACCATTGCCTTACAGAAAGGCGCAGAGATAGGGGACTGTTAGAAATGGTGTCTCTGATTGGCAGTCAGTTTGCACTCTGCTGGACCCTCACTCTAGTCAGGGTAAGGGAGTTACAATCCTAATACAACCCCTGCTCACCCCCTTGGTAGCTTGGCAAAAGTCTTCAGGCTTATTTCAAAGGAAATGTGTAAAGTATTTGTACCAAGACACACAGCAATATGGTGAAAACACTTCAAAATGGACACCACACCAGTTTCTAAAAATAGTCAATGTTTATCTAAATCAAACAAGATCAAAACGACAAAAAACCAACATACACAAGTCAGGATATGAATTTTCAAAGTAAAGAGGGTCTTACTCGATGAAAAACAATGGAAACGTTGTTTTTACACAAAGTACCTGGCTTGCATAAAAAATAAGGCCGCACAGGTGAGCGAGCATTGGAAAAGTTAGCGATGCATCAATTCCTTACCTGCAAGTGAGGCTGTGCATAGTTTCTTCTTCGGTCGGGAATCGATGCGTCATTTTTCTCCCCCGCAAGAGAGCAATGCTTCGATTTCCAGACAGGGCACCTTGGATCCGAGCAGGCTCACAATGACTTTGAAATCCGGTTGCACAGTGATGGAAAACTGCACTGCATGGGTTTTGCGTCATTTTCAGCAGCCGCAAGCGGGTGTTGCATCATTTCTCTAGCCATGATGCAGGTGATGCATTAAAATCAGCCTTGAGGTGGGTGGCATGTCGTTTTTACAGCCGCGTTGCAGGTGGTGCGTCAAAATTTCCCCCACACGGCTCCCTGCGCATAGATTTCTCCGCTTGTTCTACCAGCGTCACCTTTCCAGGTCCCAGGGACTTGATGGGGCACCACTTGGCATAGCAGGAGTCCCAGCAGAGAGTCCAAGTGCTGGCAGAGGACCTCTTTGATGGCCCTGAGACTTCAAAACAGAAGGCAAGCTCAGGCCAAGCTCTTGGAGATTCTTCACAAGCAGGAAATTACCATAAAGTCCAGTCTTTGTTTCCTTCCTCAGGTAGAAGCAACAACTGCACGACAGCCCAACAAAGCACAGTCATAAGCAGGGGCAGCATGTCTCCTCAGCTCTTCAGCTCTTCTCCTTGGCCGAGGTTCCTCTTGGTCCCAGAAGCAAATCTAAAAATCTGGGGTTTTGGGTCGACTACTTATACCCCTTTCAGCCTTTGAAGTAGACAAACTTCAAAGGAAAGTCTCTGTTGTTCACAAGATCCTGACTTTCCCAGGCCTGGCCCCAGGCACACACCAGGGGGTTGGAGACTGCATTTTGGGAGGGTAGGCACCACCCATACAGGTGTAAGTGACCACTCCTCCCTCCACTCTAACCCAGACGGCTCATCAAGATATGCAGGCTACACCCCAGCTCCCTTGGTGTCACTGTCTAGTGGAGATTCACAAACAGACCAACTGTCAGTCGAAACCAGACAGGAATACACAAGCAGGGATAGTGCAGAATGGTTTAAGCAAGAAAATGTCCACTTTCTAAAAGTGGCATTTTCAAACAGACAATTTGAAAAACAACTTTACCAAAATATGTATTTTTAAATTGTGAGTTCAGGGACCCCAAACTTCACATCTCTATCTGCTCTCAAAGGGAATCTATCCTTAAAGGTTACTTAGCGGCAGCCCCCATGTTAAGCTCTGAGAAAGACAGGCCTTGCAACAGTGAAAACTGAATTTGGCAGTATTTCACTGTTAGGACATGTAACACACGTCAGTACATGTCCCACCTTTAACATACACTGCACCCTGCCCATGGGGCTACCTAGGGCCTAGCTTAGAGGTGCCTTACATGTATAAAAAGTGAAGTTTTGGGCCTGGCAAGTGGGTACACGTGCAAGGTCAAATTGACAGTTTAAGACTGCACACAAAGACACTGCAGTGGCAGATCTAAGCCATGTTTACAGAGCTACTCATGTGGGTGGCACAATCAGTGCTGCAGGCCCACTAGTAGCATTTGATTTACAGGCCCTGGGCACCTCTAGTGCACTGTACTAGGGACTTACTAATAAATTGAATATGCCAATCATGGATAAACCATTCACCAATACAATTTACAGAGAGATAATATGCACTATAGCACTGGTTAGCAGAGGTAAAGTGGCCAGAGTCCTAAAGCCAACAAAAACTGGTCAGAAAAAGTAGGAGGAAGGAGGCTAAAAGTTTGGGGATGATCCTGAAAAAATGGCCAGATCCAAGAGGGACATACTGATACAAAGGTCCTTGTGTACAGAGGCAGAAAGACCGAACCAGAGGAAATCACAGAAGAGCCTAAACCCATGCTGATAGGTTGCGGAAGGTGACCATTAAAAGAAGAAGAAAAACAGAGACTTAGAGATATGAAGTTTTGCCTATATTGTGGAAAAAGGCCAATTTTGTGCCTGAATGTACTGTGAGATCCAAAAGAAGATGGGAGTCAGGAAACCTGCTAAGACAAGTGTTTTGGTTTCTTCTAGTGCTACAGTCTCAAAGTCTTTGGCACAAGTCACTTCTATGCATACCTATCGTCATTTTTTTTGTCAGCACCTAGGTGACTTGGGGAGAACATTCTACACATCCATGTATTTTTAATTGATTCTGGAGCTACAGGGAATTTTATTGACATACCCTTAGTCAAACAATTTGTAGACCTAATTTGTTCAAGGATTTGGTGGGTGAAGTCAAGGCTATTACTCATTTCCCCAGTGATTTGTTGTTGCAAAAGCAGGACGGTCACAAAGAAATATTTTGGTTTGATTTGATCCAGGCTTCTCAATCCCAGGCCATACTTAGAATCTCCTTGTTGGAGAAACACAATCCCAATATTGATTAAATTGAGCACACCCTGACATTTCAATCTGCCTTTTGTATTAAGCACTGTTTATCGAGGAACTCTAATTCGGGTTGTCAGGCACAGTCAGTGGTAGCCATAGAGCCCACTACTCCTATCCTTCCTCCATGCTACTGGAATCTTACAGATGTATCTGATAAGACCACTGTCCTCTTGCCCCGCCGGCCATATGATTGCTAGATTGATCTTCTAACAGAAGCCCAAATATCATGTAGTAGGATATACGCCTTGACAGAAAAAGAGAACCTCCATCTTCGTGTATACATTGATGAAATGTTGTGGATTGGCTTTATAAGGCCTTCCCATTCTCCTGCCTCTTCATCTCTGTTTTTCGTACCAAAGAAGGGAGAAGAACTTCATACCTGCACTGACTATCAAGCTCTGAGCAATGTGACTATTAAAAACCGTTACCCTCTACCATTCATACAGTCATTACTTGATCAGGTTAAGAACGTAAAAGTTTTTACTAAACTGGAATTGAGGGGACCTACCATTTGGTGCGCTTTAGAGAGGGAGATGAGTGGAAAACTGCTAGTTGTACTAAATTTTGTCTGTGCAAATATCTGATGATGCTCTTTGGCCTCTATAACATGCCAGCCACTTTCCAATTCTTTTAAATGAAACCCTGAGAGAATTTCTGGATATATGCACTGTCTCTTATCTAGATGACATTTTGATATATATTCTTCCTCTATACAAGAATACAAAAAACATGTCTGAGTCATTCTACAAATATTGAGACAACACAGTTTGTTTGCTAAATTAGAAAAATGTGAGTTTAATGTACACTTTGTCTTCTTTTTGGGTTATGTCCTGTCAGCTGGACCCCCAGAAGGTCTTGGCAATCACCCAGTGGAGATCACCCCTGACAGTTAAAAAGGTGCAGACCTTTCTGGGGTTCGCTAATTTCTACCTAAAGTTTATTAATCCATTTTCAATACTAGCCCCTCCAATTACTAGGTTGAAACACAGTGGTGTGAAATTTCAGTGTAACGAAGATGCAGTGAAGGCGTTTCAACAATTAAAGAAAGCCTTTACTAGCCCCCCATTCTACATCACCCAGGTCCCACTTAAGCATTCATTGCAGAAGCAGATGCCTTTCAGGTAGCAGTGGGTGAGGTATTGTCTCAAAGGGATAGAGATACTAAGAACTTACATTCAGTGGTGTTCTCTTCCCATAAATTAAGTCCCACTGAAATCAATTATGCGGTGGGTGACAGGGAATTGATGGCCATAAAGACAGCTTCTGATGAATGGTGGCATTACTTATTGGGTTCCTTAGATACTGTTACAATCTTAACTGATCACAGGATTCTGAAGTTTTTGAAGTCAGCCCAAGCCCCATCCGTGCTGCAACTACACTGGTCTCAGTTTTTTAATTAATTTGATTATGTTTTCCAGTTTCAAGCAGGCTGACGACCTGGTAAAGCCGACACCCTTTCCCATCTGGGGTACGAGATACAAAAACCCATAGCAGAGCATCCACACAGCATACCAGCTGAACAGATCTTGGGAGCTCTGCACTTAGAAGAACAATTTACTCAGGAGGCCAAAAAAAACACAGAAGCAGAGGCTGTTGCCCACACACATAATGGACAAAGGCTACACAATCTGCAATATATCTAAGGGGGGGTTTGTATGTTCCCACTGTCCCGCTCCAACAACAGGTGATAGGGTGTAACTATACATCTTTATTATCAGGGCATCCTGGGGAAATGAAGACCATGGAACTCTCTAAAAGATATTTCTGGTGGCCTACTCACACCACTGACTCTAAACAGTACATACAGAGATTCAGTATTTGTGCACAAAGCAAAAGCTCCCATCAAGCGCCCACTGGCCTGTTAACACCACTATCCACTCCTCCTGTTCCTTGGCATACCATTTTCATGAATTTAATCATTGACTTACCTAAAACATAACAGGGTTGTTCAGCAATTCTAGTCATTGTGGACCTATTTACTAAGTTGTATCATTTCATTTCTGTGGAAGGTTTACCCACTTCTAAAAAACGATCTGAGGTATTTCTATGTAACATAGTATGACTACATGGTCTTCCATCTGTTATCATCTCAGATTGGAGTTCTAAATTTGTGTCCACATTTTGGAGAGAATTGGGAGAAGTGTTACAAATAGACATATCTGGACTAGTACTTACATAGTCAGTTGTTAGATAATGCCACAGACTTGGATATATAGTTACGGGCAGCAGAGTTTGCTTATAATAATGTCGTACATAGTTCTACCAACTATTCCCAATTTTACTGTAACTGGTTTTCATCCCCATGTTTTGTTGTTCCCTACCTCGCTTACACCAAATATCCCTGCTGTACAAGAGTTTGTTGAACAGCAAGCCGAAGAAAAATACAAATAATATGTAGACCAACATAGCTGGCCCCGGCCTATGAAATCAGAGATGAAGTATGGCTGTCCATACATCACATTGCCTTGAAAGGGCCATACAAGTGCAAACCATGATTCATTAGTCCTTACAAAGTCACAAAGAAAATCAAAGTCGCAATGGAATTAGAGTTGCCATCTGTGCTCCAGATACATCCTGTATGCCATGTCTATTTATTGAAGTCTGTCACAACCGGAACTCGAAATCCCACGAAACCATTGCCTGTGCTACTTGATGATGAACCCAAATCTGAAGTTGAAGCTGTATTGGACTCCAAAAGAGTGTGGGGTAAATTGCATTATCTCATTTATATATATGGTATGGACCACAGGATCACACTTCAGAACCTGCTGGCCACATACACGCACCTCACTTGCTCCAACATTTTCATCACTGATACCCCGAAAAGCCCAAATCAGTTGGGGGTGCTGTAGGTGAGGTGTATGCCGATCGTCATGCAACGTGGGCTGGAGCGCTCCTACCAATTACTTCAGGCCATCTCCAAGTACAGTGCCAGGAAGAAAGCACGGAAAGTCAGGAAGCTGTTTGAAGTTCTAGATGTGCAAGGCCTACAGTGGCCTAACATTGCGCCCCTTACCTGCTACTTCTGGGTTTTTCCTCGTGGTTCATGGCGTCCTCTCTCGGCTCGGCAGCCTGGACTCCGTTGTGGTGCCCTCAGGGTGATTCTCTGACTTGATTGTTGGTCTTAGGGGAGTCCTTCGGCTTCCCTGGAATAGGAAGAAGACAGTGCCAACCACCTTGTTTGGGTGATGTGCTAGTGTGCTATGCATAAAAATTGGAGACTCCATTAATATAGGAGGAATATTTATCTGACTCACCGCTTGCATTTGTGAAGGATTCAATTTTTTCCTTCTTCCTAAATGGAATACAGGGACAACAAATATTACTACTGATTGTTGGGCTTCACAAATTACCACATTGTACACTTTGCATTAGTACGTTATTCTGGCCACAATCATGATGGAAGCACCCGTTTTAAAGTTGTTTGGCAGAGGAAGTGGCATTTGGATGTTTAATGTTGATAAACTGCCAGAATCACCGCAGTTTACGAAATGCACGTTATATCTGCCAAATGAAAACTAGGACATTACTAAATGGAACAGTAAAGGTCACAAGACCAGTGCCGTCGGGTGTGTGTGGATACAAAGGTAAGTGCGGTTACAAGGGGAGAAGACCTTTTGTTTTATGATTGCAAATCTAACATCTGAGATAAGCACATTTCCTAATAATGGTATGCCTTTAAAATGATGACATTGAAATGCGGACATCAATGAATCTCCAATGGGAGAAAGGCAGGCCATCATGTGATGTTATTTGCTAGGTTAGCATTGAGAAAGGCAAATTACGATGCCAAAACGCATGTGCTATTGCAATAAAAATAAATGGACTGCTTTCCTTTTGGGAACTTTGTTTGAGAATACATATATCTATATGTATATATATGTATATATATATATATATATATATATATATATATACACACACACACACACACACACACACATTTGTTATTCTCCCCTTACATATTTGTTTTCCAGCCATCTTTTACACGCCTAAAACTGTGACAACGTTATTAGATGCATAATGCATGAGGTGTGCTCATGTTTGGTCTACACTTGATAATAGGAAAGTTCAACAGTGGTACTTCCCTTACCCACCAGTATTTCCTCACCAGTTGATACAGTTAATCCTACCCAAAAGAAGGCAGAGGGGATTCATACAGGTACTGAGATACTGCTTACCATACATGCCTCATAAGAAGGGTGGGGAATATGTTGCAGAAAGTCTCTGATGCACTTCTTGGTTCTTATTCTTAAAGAGAGAACTTTAGATGGCCCCCGGAAAGACACATCTGCTGCAGCCCCTTGTTCAGTGGATATTCTCTCTTTTCTCTTCCCTTCCCTTCTTCACCATCATTTGGGGTTTACTTTGACCTTTGTTCGGTCACCTCGGTTGTCGGCAGGTTGGGACCTAGCATCATGACCTCATCTTGCTCCCAAGGAAAATCCAGCTGAGAACCTGACACTAGGCAGACTGAGTCACAGCAGATGGAACAGAAAGAAGATGAGGCATCAATATTTCTGGGTGTTTTGTCACAAGAATCTGCAATGCATTTGCTCCAGAGTTCAAAAATGTACCATCTTGCCTGCACTTTGGGAAAGATATCAAGACCCTGGTCTTTAAACAATAGTGTCTGTTACTCCTTTCAACTTGCCTTTTTCTTTCCTGTATCAATCCCTCCCCAGCTTTCTACCCTGCCCCCTAGGAACATACACCCGCATTGTCCTCATCCCAACCTACAACTCTATCTACTCTGCTCTTTGCTGTTATCCACCCCCTTTACTGCACACCCATTATCAGGCTCACAATATATATAAATCTGGTCCATAAAAATCCTCTACCTACTTACTTGTGTGCTTATGGTTTATGCTAAATTAAGGTGCTTGAATGCACAGTGGCCATTAATTATGCAACTGGTCCCTTATGTCATCTTGAGTGTAGCCATTCTAAGGCCAGGAATAGCTTTCAGGTTACAAAAATTCCAGTGGGCTTCTTGGGAAATTGATGTGCCTGTAAGGTGTAAAGGGCTATATTATAAGGCCAAGTAACTTTTAACCACAACATTGTTTTGCACTTGAGATCAACTCTCAGAAATGTTAAGGAAAGGGGATTATGTTTATGTGAGAGAGAAGGGTTCTATGCATAGGGAAGTAATTTCTAAAGCTCAGTTGAATGGATCTGTCCCAATAATTTGTTGCATTCGGAAACACCTGTAAACTTTCTCTCTCTCCCTCCAGTTTTTTGTGTTAGGATAAAGTTGGATGTTTAGGTCCTTTCAGATACCTACTCAAGTTACCTCACTAGGATGAGGTGAATCTCTGACTTGTGTCCTCCCATTAACTGCCTATTAGATCCTTAGGCTTTATAGTGTGTGTTTAGGAACCCAAAGAATGCTCCTCGTCAAGACTCTTGAAGGATTCCTGTACCTCATCTACTGATCTCCTTTTTTAGCGTATATCACATTTGTTTCTGGGCAAACTCTAAACACAATACTAGGGTCAGCTGCAGAACTTTAAAGTGGATGAAACATCTGCATATCTCATCTGTTCCATACTTAAAAAGAGGTGTAGGCACTCCTTTAATAGAAAGTACCTAGGATTGGTGTGCCAAACCTGTGAAGAGGGAATGAAGTCCGTTTTGTCACTGCCTAAGTTGGAGGTCACCTGGAGATTTACTTTTCCCAGAGTTCCTGAGGTTCCTGTGTGAGTTAGCTGTAGGCACTACATGATACAAATTTGAAAATAATAAACATTCCCTTACTTGGTAGCTCAAGACAACTCAGGCCATTTGAGTTACACCACAGTTGGTAGGAAATTCTCCTCATAATATTATTGAGTGTACATTTCAGTATATAATATTGCTGACGTCCACCAGTACTCATGAGGTGGACCCATAGAAGTAAATTGCTGCCAATAGAAGAGATGTGCAAAAACCTCTACTCAACATACAATGCATAGAAGACTTCTGGAGAGGTCCTATGTAGGCTCAGCCATTTATATTCTCCAATAAATCCTTAAGAGGTGCAAAAGAATCTTCAAACAAATTACAGTGGAAACAACAATTCTGGAGAGGTCGTACTTAGGCCCAGCCAATTTTTATGCAATTATAATCTCAAATAAGTCCTGTATTTTTTCCGCTTATGCATTTTGCATACTTTTTACTTACAGGAGACTGGTAAGACTAAAAAATGTCTTGTAGGAGCAGTTTAATTGAATGTGTGCTGGAGCTAGATGCACAGAGCTAGCAGCATTCACCATGACTTGAGAAACTGCAAGGAAATTGTAACAAGCAAAAAATCTCATGTGATTGTTGTACATATGGGCATGCCTCATATTAAGCTTTCACACAAATGATTACCAACGAATATTTTGCATAGTATGTATAATTTTAATAAGTTTAATAAAGCAAATTCTCATGTAACAAAATTCACAAGTGTGTCCATTCCAGGTCCTAACTTCTTCTTTCTTCAACAGCTCTACAAAATGTAAGCCTAGCATCTGAGCCTTGCAACAGGATTCTGACGCCAACTCACTCATAATGATTATGCTGGTTAATGTTTTAATATACATCATGATACATGCATTTTAGATATTTTCTCATCTGTTGTAGCGAATAAATATTCATTTTAAGCATTATTTTCTATTCTGATGTGTGATTTAGTGATGTTTTTTTTTCTAACTTTTTGTGCAATACATTTTGAATGTATATATCCGATTTTCCACCATATGTTCTTTAATTTCATTATTTGATCCATTGTACCATGATGTGTTCCTCTGTTTCAGTGGATTAAACTGATTTATAGACTTTCTCTCCTATTCGTTTTAAGAAAAATCCTTGTGATTTTATTGCACGACTCATATTATGCAGTCTTTTCTCTCACTGTTTACTTTTACAGCATTTTAAAGCAACTACAGTTCAAATAACCCTGATTATCGCAGACATGAAGTAACATCAGAGAAGACATACAATCCAAAGTACAAATAAAGCAGTCCATAAGCAACTTCCTCTGTTCCTGCTGCTTAAAGTTGATGGCTTAACCTTGCATTTTTGGGCAAGGGAGAGCATGAAATGGTTTGTTTCTTTGATTAGGGAAATTTAAGCAAAGCCAGCCATATGTGGCATGTCACTTTGAAACTATTTGTTGCTTACACTCGTGCTGAGAGAGAGCTTGCTTTTTTGTTGCAAACGAGAGTCGCGGCGCAGCGCAGCCCTTTCATGCGTATCAATTTCATTTGCTCTGTTCATACATTCTTTTGACAAGGATTTGGTCTTTCAAAACCCAGGAGTATATGGTCCAGCGGTAAGGCCCTGGGCTTTCGCGCTAGAATTGGGAGCTGGAGTCATGATAACTTAAAAATGCCACTAGGGCAGTATGAAAAAAGTAGTTATTGGAGTACTATATACGACATATTACGAGGTTACAGAGAGTACATTTTGTACTTAACATTTAGCCTTTTTTGCAGTTTGGCAGGAAAGCAGACGGATAGCATAAGCTTTATATAATTAATGTGGTGCCATTTTAGAATGTCATATTTATCTGTTAATTGATTGCAAGCATTATTTTGGAGTAGGTTTTCCGGCATCACCAAAAGTTGTATAATGCATCAGATCTATGTAGTCTTTCATTCATTTTTATCGCACGTTTATTATGGAGGCATAACTGTTGTAAGAAAAATGGTGCCCTCTCGTATGTTAACAAGGCTGGGGAGGCAGCCGAAACGTGTCAGGTCCCAGTGTTTGTGTGCCTCTGTTATACTATGAGAGTGGCTTTGGGGATATTTGCAATGCAGCGAAGTGGCCCTCACCGAGGGCTGAGCACTCTGTCTGGTTTGAAGAAAGTCTGAAAACCCTATGTAACTGTTTTCAATATCTATATGTATATCTATATCCAGGCACCCAGAGAGCATGAGAGTGAGAGAGGACTAACAGATGAAGCTGTAGCAGCCATAGCGGCATGCACTGAGAGAGCGCCCCACAGCTTCCACAGTCCCAGCAGGCTTTGTCAATGCCCTCTATGGATCTCCCAGCAACAGAGGGCCAGGGGAGGCCTAATCGTAGAGTGGGAGTCTCAAATGTCATGAGTCAGGCAGCGGAACAGGTTACTGGTAAGTGACAGGCACATGGAGGTGAACCGCTGCGACAAAAAAGGACCAGTATTAGACGGTACCTCTTGTTTGCACGGTGTAGCTGCCTGCATCTGGTTTGTTCCCCCTCCACTTGACAACCCAGCAGTGCCCCCTCACCAATTCAGATGCTCACCTACCTCTCTGTCATCCTTTCTCACCTGCAACTGGTTGTGTCAGCCCGTACTGGCCCGCATTGGCCTGTTTTGACTGATCTCTTTTCTTTCCTCAGTCTGCCTCTCACTATGCTTCAGCACCAGAACTGGTGTCCCCAAGTCCACGAGTAATACGACCTGTAGTACCAGGGTCACAGAAGATTGTCCATCAGTTGAGAAGAGGTGAGGGCTTGTGGGAGCAGTGGGTTATTGGTGCAGTGTGAGGCTGTTGTGAACTTGCAACTGCATTAAGGGTTGCCTATAGTTGTAAGCACCCAGCAGCATCAACCCTACTGTAGAACAACCATCATAGCTGCACAATTTCAAGTATCTACCTATGAGAGACTGGCGAGTAAATAAAAGGTGGAAGAGGAGGAAAGAGGACTGCTTCATCTAGTGAGGTGTTGTGCTTGTGCCCTCCACAGTAGATCACACGCAGGAAAGGGGGCAACAGCATACAAATAACTATCCAGCATCAGCTTCGCAATTCCAGGTTGAGGCACCAATGTTCACAGAAGAACCAGGAAAAGCAAAATCAAAATACACAAGGAGTAAAGACTGTACATGGAAACCTTTTCCACTTTTCCGGATCTTTCTCCTAGATTGGATACTTGTAAATCAAATTTCTGGAATGCAACACAAACACATAGGATCCATTTAAAGAAGCAGAATAACCAACATTTCCAGATTGCAGGAGACTCTGCATTGTAAAGATGCCAAAACAGCAGCCACAGAAATCCCCAGAAGTCTGCCCCTCTAGAGAAAGGGAAAGTAGTAAAGCCATGACTTCTAAAACTAATGCCATTCCAATTGAACAATACTTCTTGAAACACAGTCTGGACACCTCTAACCATCCAAAGGTTGGACTGATAGACAAAATCAATTGGTTTCTCGATCCCCCTGCAACATCTCGACTTCCAGTGCTATGCAACTCAATCCATCTCTAGCTAACACACGAAGTAAACTGGGCAACTGGAAGAAGGGTGACAGCTACAGTACAACTGTCTTCAACCACTCACTTCACTCCTTCACTACCTAACAACTTGTCACCCCCAACCATAAGTATGTAGACCAATGTGGCAAACCCACAGAAACAGTGGTGCACGTACATCACAAACACACTTTGGAAGAAGCAGAAGTAGTTTTAGTAAACAGCATTGCTTCCACACCTTGGGGGCCAAAGGACCTTAACCAAAGGGAGTCTGCATGCTTCCTATTGAATGACACAGATGCCAAAATGTTAGAAGCGATAGAACAACCGGCACATGCTCTATCCACTAAGATGAATATCAAGAGCTCTACACCCACATTTTATGGTGACTCCACAAATTTTGCTATTCTCATGTCAAGGAATTCTTCACTGTTTCTGCAACAAAGGAGCTTACATGGATATCGCACAAACATGATCTACAAATTAACTTAATGCAGTCAGTACTGGAGAGACTGAGCACACGCAGCAAGTTTATATGCGGGAGGAGGAGCTACAGGTTCCCACAGCAAAGCTTGAGCTCGGAGTCAGGACCATGAACAGGAACAGGCCCCCTCGGCACAAGTGAGTCAGGGTGTCCGGGAGCAGGACCTGGGGTGAGGCCATTGCTGCTACTGGGGCAAAGCTGCATATACTGATGTAGGGGGCCACCAGGGCTTGCCACGGGTCACCTGTCAAGACCTCCTGCAACTTTGACCCACACGGTCACCGGCACTATTGATCCCCACATCTCAGGCACTGGGGAGAACTGAAGCCATGGAAACTGAGGTGAGGTGACACTTGTGGAATACAGAGGATTTTGGAGAGGGGAGCAGCAAGCTGGGTAGACTGATGATTTCCTCACCCACCAGCAACTCTCCTGCCCTCTCTTCTCTGCTCCCTTGCTTTCTAGAGCATCTTTTTAGCTGCAAGGACCTCCGGCATTCTCCTCTTTCTTTGCGGCCACAAACGTTATACATAAAGCCCAGGATCCAGGGTCCTAGGACCAACAGGGGAAAAGTCTTAATAATCCTTTCCTAACCCCCTCGTCTCACCTAGCATGGTCCTAGCAGCATTCTGGGCCCAGATTAACTACATTACATCAAAAAGGGTCCCTTATGCCTTAGGGAATAGGCAATCAAACAGGAAGCAGAGAATCAAAGCCATTGTGAGTGAGCACAGTAGCTGTAGTCAGCCCCATTGAGTGTGCATCCCGGCATCCCGCAGAAGCGGCCCAGCTACTTCTGGGTGTGGCTTGCTGGGCTCTGGTGAGACTCGCAGGACCCCTGCTCCAATTGCCCCCTCAAACATAATCCAACAGGTACCAGGATTGAGGACAAAGAGCCTAAGTACCCAAGGGCCACTGTCCAGATGCCCCTCCTAGCGACCCACAGCATACAGTGCCCAATGTCCAGTGCCCTGATCAAACTGGTGCCTGCACCCTTTTCGTTTTATAATAACTTGTATCCATATGTGTGCGTTCACCGACATCATGCCTAGAAGGAAACCAGTCACCTGCTCTAGGAATGCCAAAGAGGGGTGTTAGAAACAGGGACTCTGGTTGGCAGAGGTATACACCCTTGTCCAGGTAGGGACCACATTTCTTGTCAGGGTAAGTAACACACAATCCTAATTATCCTGTGCCCACCCTCTGGTAGCTTGGCACTGATCAGTCAGGCTTAACTTAGAAGGCAAGGTGTAAAGTATTTCTGAAATACGTCATGCAATAACACAGTGAAAACACCACAGAAATACACCGCACAGGTTTAGAAAAATATAAGATATTTATCTGAATGAATTAAGGTCAAAACGATCAAGACTTAATAAGTACCAGTTGAAATATCACTTTTGTAGTGATAGGAAGAGTCTTAAGTATTAAAAAGCAACAAGTGTCACTTGCAAACACAAAGTACCTGCTATGCGTCAAAATTATACACACGGAGATCGCAGAGGATGGTATGCGAGGAAAATGAAGGGTGTGCGTCGGATTTCCAGGTGCATACAGACAATGTGTCGTTTTTTTTCCATGCTGCAAGGACTTTGTGTAGATTCCGGCATGCAGGCTTTAATCCTCTTTGTGATGTGGGGTCTTTTGACACCCAGGGATGATGCATGGGAATCCTGGGCTTGCAGGACAAAGTCACAGGTGCAGCGTCGATCCGGTGGTGATGCATCGGAGTTTCTGCCATCCGGCAGGCGCTGCGTCGATTCCTCCCTTAGGAAGTTGGGCTGCGTCATTCCGGCTCGGTGATGCGTCAATCTAGGAGGCTGTGCATCAAACTCCACTTGGGGAGCCGGGCTGCATCATTCCGGTTCAGAAATGCAGTAATTTGTTTACTGCTAAGCAGGCCGTGTGTCGATTCCGGCAGGCTGTGCGTCGATTTGTGCAGCACAGGGTGTTCCTTTGCAGAGATGAAGTCTTTTTTGCCCTGACACTTCAGGAAACAGGAGGCAAGCTCAATCCAAGCCCTTGGAGAGCATTTCCCAGCAGATCCAGAGGCCAGCAAGGCAGCAGGGCAACAGCAAGGCAGCAGTCCTTTACAGCAAAGCAGTCCAGGTGAGTCCTTTGGGCAGCCAGGCAGGTTCTCTTGGCAGGCTGCAGGTTCTGGTGCAGAGTGTCTGTCCCAAGAAATATCTGAGTTGGTAGGGTCAGGGACCCAGTTTATATACCCAAAAGTGTCTTTGAAGTGGGGGAGACTTCAAAGAGTGGTTTTGAAGTGCACAAGGTCCCCTTTCAGTACAACCCTGTCTGCCAGGGTCCCAGTAGGAGGTGTTGCAGTCCATTGTTTGAGGGCAGTCCACTGTCCTTCAAAATGTAAGTGTCAGGCCCTGCACCCTTCCAGCTCAGGAAGACCCATTCAGTATGCAGATGTGTACAGGTGTGACTGAGCATCCTGTGCTTGTGGTTGTCTGAGTGAAATGCACAAGGGAGCTGTCAACCAGCCCAGCCCAGCCCAGACATGGATTGGAGACATGCTGTAAGGCACGGAAAGATTTTTAAGTGCAGAGAAATGATTACTTTAAAAAAATTGGCATTTCTAAAATAGTAATATAAAATCCAATCTCACCAGTCAGCAAGATTTTGTATTACCATTCTGGCCATACTAAATATGACCTGTCTACTCCTTTCTGATCAGAATCTACCACTCAAACAGTATATGAGGGTAGTCCTAATGTTAGACTATGAAAGGAGCAGGCCTCACAGCAGTGGAAAACAAATTTAGGAGTTTTCCACTACCAGGTCACAGAAAACACATATGTATATGTCCTGCCGTTACCCAGGGTCTACCTTCAGGGTGACTTATATGTAGAAAAAGGTGAGTTTAAGGCTTGGCAAGTATTTTTAAATGCCAAATCGAAGTGGCAGTGAAATTGTTCAGAAAATCAGAAGAACTAAAGGAAACACTCCCAGACACACACAACACTCAAGACTCGAACAGCCTGGAGGACCTGCACTCGACAGCCATAAGTGCAACATAAAGTTCCATAGCCAGAACATTCATATGGCAATCTACAAAAATGGAACTGCAAATAGATCTCCTGCAGTCGAACGCACAGCACTTAGTGCATCTGAGCAACAAGTTAGATTCCGTGGGACACAATATTCAAAGCCACCTGTAAGCCAAGACATGCACCTGTTCCGCTCTTGCCCTGCCATCATTGACAAATGGGCAAGTCTTCCAGAGGTCTTAAGTGAACTTGTCGCTACTATTAGGGGCAAAGTTGACGTCTTAGTATCAAGCAGCTCGCCCGGCCCGTCAACAAACTACAGAGTCATCTAATGCTGAGGGGTCATTTTCTTGCTCAATTATAATCCTAACTAATAGCCTGTAGTCCAACCAGGGTAAACCTCGTTACCGTGCACAGGCCAACTTACCTTGCTCCCTGTGGCACCCCACCCCAGTACTTACTCCCAGTCGATTAGCAAGGACATTGATGAAGCCCAACCTAGTTTGACGTCATCTGGAGAGCTTCTCACTAGGAGGGTCAAAACAATCTAAGAAAACAGCAAAAGAAAGCAATTAAAGCCAAAAGAGCTGTGTCACTGCCCTCGCTGGTTCCAAATGAACAGGCACCACTATCCCAGATTTTCACCACAAACCTGGGCTCAAATGATCAAACAACTAACCAGACCTCAATATCTGACTCCAAGACTCCCCTTCCTCTTAGAATCACACAAGAAGGCTCAGTCCTGGGCAGGGTACATCTGGCTCCTGTGCCCACTTCCTCAGAACTGAACAACAAGGAAAGGGTGGATGCTAGTATCCAGACAACTCCTATCAACACACCAAGCATAGATTCCTAGGAGTACACAGTATGGGCTCTCACCTTGCCTGTACCATCCTACAGTCAGTCCAACATCCAAGAAACCTTGAGCCCCACCCAAAATGGGCACTGCACGGCAGAGTCTCTGGTCATTTGCCCTCATAGTACCGCCCATGTATATAGTCAGAAGGCGGCAGTGCCCAACACCAGCAAGGAGAGGCCGTGCACCCAGGAGGTCATGCTAACCCCCAGATACTTTGCCAGTGGGCCATCCAACAGCTTAAACAGGAGCAACATACTCAGTTTATTTAAACATCTACCATCTCTGGCCCGTATCCAGTCAGACAACACAGCCTGAATCAGGTTTCAAAATCTCCTAGGGGACACTCATGGAGAGTCAACTCGGGTAGATTTCCGCCAGCTGCATCAAGTCACTGTGTATATGGAAGTGCCACAATTGGCAGAAAGGAGACTAGACATTAAGCCCTTCCCATCAGATAAATATTCTCATCTCCTCAATGCTTTTCCTCCCAGGAAGGGAGTCACTCCATCCTGTGTGGTACAAAGAGCATCAATAAAGACAGGGTGCACCAAACATGCAAAAGAAGTGCCAAGGCCCTCAGAATCTCATGCACAAAGAGTAAAGGCCTGTGAGCCTCCAGCCCCCACTGACAGACACTACAACAGGCCAAAGTCCTGTTCATCTGAATTCCTAGTCCTCATTCCAGGCTAACGCAAGACAAGGAGCCCAGGGAGGAAAGTCTTAGCCATTTCTTGGAATGTGGCAGGCCCCAAGAAACTCACTGAGGACAAATTAGCCCTTGACTATCTCTACAACAGTGATATATTATGCCTACAGGAAACTGGGCACAGCTACAACGTCACTCGCAGGGTAGTATGAATTTCACATTGCAGCTATCAATCGCAATATAGTTGGCTGTCCATCTGGTGTTCTCCGCATTTTCATCAAGCACGCCCGAAAAATAGAGGCCATCGAAATACCAACCAACTTGCAAGCACTCCAAGCCCTGCTTATCAAAGGGCTAAAGTTTAATTCCCAAGCACTTAGACTGCTGTTAATTAATTGCGATTTTAATCAGGCACAGGCCCCACGGAAAGAAGGGTTGGGCCATCTAGTAAAATACAATTGATGAGTTGTAAGTCATAAGCCTCTCATAGTCAGGGACATTTACATCAGGGCTTGCTTTCCAATCCCCCTAGTTTGTCAGCCTACATACTGCCCTTAAGTGTTCTTCTTTACAATCATAAAATAACATTGGCTCAAATGTTAAAGTATCCCTCAATCCCTCCTGGAATGCCAATCCCACTTTTAGGAACGTCTCCACCATTGACTACATCTTTGCACATGTGCCCAAACTCCAAGACTTTGAAATCGACGACTGGGATGAAAGTGAGCACAGATCTTTGTGTGCAATCTTGTAACTAGTCTCCATGGACTCCCTTTCATTAACGCTGCTTGGGGTACCCTCAGTGCAGGAACGTTACAAAGTCCTTTATAGAATCAAATGGATGGTGAAACTTGTGGGCAAACTCCAGCCTGGGATAGGGAACCAAGAGTCTAAACTGGCCACTAAGCCAGCTAGTGCATTACCACAGCTGGAACACTGGGAGGAACTCACAGAAGATCTCCAAAAGGCACTGGGGAATGGTCCACGAAACCCCCCAAGCAGGAATTTACCCACTCTAACAGCTGCCCCCATCCATACAAAGGAGCTTATTGCCACTAAGCAAGCCCATCCTAGGGCTTTGGCTTCCAGAAGAAGAGGCTGCAAAACACAACCTGGCCAAACATTGACTGCGCTCAGAGCAGCCCATAAACACAAAGGTATGGGTACAAAAAAAGGAACATATTGAGGTGGAGCGGCTTAGGATCTTGTCTCTGCTAAAAGACAAGCACCGTTCCTGTCATTGGAACCACATTAGCCACCTCTGCAATCCGGGGCAGTCCAAAGAGTGCGGCATGGCAGAAAGGGTCTGGATTGGTTATGTAAAGCAGCTTTACTCAATCTATACAACTTATCTTCCACCTCAACTGCCCTAGAGCCCTGCCCCCGGCATGTCACTCAAATTGCAGAGGCTGCAGTAATGGCTACCATCAAAAAAGATGAGGACTGACAGGGTCCAAGAGCCCAGTGGGATCCCTGACTGTGTGTTTAAATTAGAACAAGACTTTTGGGTCAAGATGTTCACACCACTGTTCAATTATGCCTTTGTCACTGCTACAACACTGACATCCTGGAGGGGGGCCAATCCTCTTCCCCATACACAAAAAGGGTGACCGCTCCGACCCGGCTAACTATCGGCTTATCACCTTGCTGGATCTGGAAGCAAAAGCTTATACCTGCACCCTCCTGGAGGAGCTAGAGACCTGTGTCACATACAAAATAATCCTTCCATACTTTCAGTATGGATTCAGGCTCCACAACCTACATCATAGCTATGGAGTTCTATCTCATCAAACTGCAAGGAGCAAGCAACCTCCCTGTTCTGTTGCTTCATCAACTACAGTGCAGCCTTTGACAGGGTAGACCGGGTCAGGCTTTGGGGGAATCTAACGGCATGGGGGATTCCCCCCAGCTCTTCAAGGCAATAGTATCCCTATATCATGGGACCTGGGTCCAGGTAAAAACAAGTCCCACTAATGCAGCAGTCAAGGTGCCTACCAACAAGGGTCTCAAACAGGGCTGTGCACATGCCCCTCTCCTTTTTAATCTCTATACTGGCGATCTGGGTATGGTACTGGAGGGTGCCAGTCTAATAACACCAAGGCAGTGCACCTTCCAATTCTTCAATACGCAGATGATATTGTAATAATGGATCATACCAGAGTTGGCTTTCAGAGAGCCCTTAACACCCTACATTGTTACAACCAGGAGAATAAACTTAAGGTAAACGAGAGAGAAAAAACCAAAGTCATTGTTTTTGGCAAATTTCCTCACAAAACAAATTCTCTGACACCTATGGGACTTACAAATCACAAGTTCAACCTATAACTATCTAGGTGTCTGGTTCTCAGAAGCGACTACATCGACAGCTCATTTAAGGCTCCTCAGGCACAAGTCCACCAGCGTCATTCATAGCCTAACATGCTTAAGCAATCAGTTACATAGTCCAACTGCTGACCCAATGCTGTCAGTACTAAGAGCAAAACTGATTACTGCGCTCAATCATGTCTACCTCGCTTTCCTTGGTGCCTTTGACAAAATCCTCAACAACTCTTAGATTACAGCATACAAGAAAGTCCTGGTTGCTACCTGGCAGCCTAGAAGAACACGGCTGACATTGGAGCTGGATCTCAAGAGACCGGACTTTGTATGTCAGGGGTACTTGAAAATAATATTTCATAAGGATCTTGTGGGCCCCGGAGAACTCCCTCAAATTTAACTTTAAGATGCTCTTTGAAGGGGTGGGCAGCCCATGGCAAACCCTGCTAGACAAGGCAATTGGATGCCAGAATATTGTGGCCAAGAACCTGTTCCCCCAGGAAATTCTGTAATCAGCCTGGAAAAAAAGCTGTGAACAGGCAAGTTAAGCAAGCATCCTATGAACTCAACATAGGAGAGCTTCGGCCTAATCTCAGCACCTAGAAACTGGACGCTTTGCACACCCAGGGAAGAGCCAGTTCTTCTTCCAACACGCTTTCTCGCCCCAACCATGCAGGAAAATCTTTACATTCTGCTCGTTGCCTTGCCAATTGCGGACTTTAACTCAGCCTGGGCGCGATCGATTGAGGCCACCTTCTGCAGGCTATGCAACTATCACAAGGAATTATGGCTTCACCTGCTGTGCTGCTGCCCCAAACTTGCCAATGATCGTCGATGACTGTTGCTTCCTTTGTTCTGGGCCAGAGGCATTTGACATTCAGAGAGGCATCAGACCTGTGTTTTTCAGATAACACACCAAGGTCCCTAGCCATGCTCGGAAAATTCATGGACTCCATCTGTACCACCCTCCTTAATACCCCCCCAGGCTACGCTGACTTTACTGACCATCAACCCCTGCTTATTCCCTTCCCACCAAGGGCGGTACCATCCAGAGGGGCTGGGATGTCTAATCGGCACAAAACCAACAACTGATGTCCCTACTAGTCCATTACCTGCATACGTGCCAATCACCTGGTCCTGTTGAAGCCAATATGTTTCTTCCATCTATACAATTCTGGGGTGCCTGGTGTTAGTGTACGCTTCACAATGCACCCTGTCCTACTTGTCCCCCTCTGCGTCCATGAAATGGAATGACTAAAAACTTTTATGGATTTGTGTCTATCCTCTCGCATCTACTAATAATTTCAAATTTTGACCACTGGGCGCTGCACCCTTTTAGAATTGTTTTTAACAACTGTATTTTATATTTGTCGATAAGTTTTCTTTTTATTTACAACTGTCAGTTTTGGCACTTTTGTATGTTCTCCGGCTGATCACATGTAATGATTCTAATAAATTGAACATTAAATAAATTGACTGATTGAACGCAGTCAGTAGCCAGCTCCAAAGCTAAAACTGACTCAAAGACTGCCAATCATGAAACGAAGATCTCTGAGCACTGCTGACCAGTGCAAAAGTCCATGTGCTTCTCCCCTAAACATGGTAACATTGGTGGATAAACAATTGGCACATTTAATGTACTTATATGTCCCTTTTAAAGTAGTATACCACATACCCAGGGCCTGTAAATTAAATGCTTCTATTGGGCCTACAGCACTTATTGCGCCTCCCACACAATTAGCCTTAAACATATGTCAGGCCTCCACTGCTGATCCTGCGTGTGCAATTTCACTGCCACTTTGACTTGGCATTTAAAACCTCTTGCCAAGCATTAACCTCCCCTTTTATTACATATATGTTACCCTATGGTAGGCCCTAGGTAGCCCATAGGGCAGGATGCTATGTAAGTAAAAGGCAGGACATTTACTTTTAAGTGTAACACATCCTGGTAGTGAAAAACTCCCAAATTTGTTTTTCGCTACTATTCCTCTCATAGACCAGCATTGGTAGTTCCTTAATATACCTTTAAGCTGTCATTCCTGATCAAAAAGAAGTAGCTATTTCATGTTTCAAATCATTGGAATGGTGATGATAAATCCTCTTTAATGGTAAAGTTGGAATTAACATTACTATTTTAGAAATGTCACTTTTAGAAAGTAGGCATTTCTCTGCTATTATTGCTCTGTGTGCCTTGAAACCTGCCTCCAATACACATCTAGGGTAGGTGACAACTAAACTTTGTGCATTCCCTCTAGCCAACCACCAACACAGGAAGGGTAGGTACGATAAAGTCTCATCTGAATTCTTGCAGCCTTCCTTGGCAGGCAGGATGGAGGGGTGCTGACACATGTGAATAGGGAAGTGCCTGTCCCCACACAAAGGGCTGATTACCGCCTACTGGTAGCCTGGAGCCAGGACTTGGAAGAAAGGACCTCTGTGCACTTCAAAGATCCATCTTTGAAGTCACCCCCACTTCAAAGGCACATTTGGGTATAAAGACGGGGTCTATGACCCCTACCAAATCAGTACAGTACTGGAACCCTGAACAACCCTTCTGGAGTAAAGACTGCTGTGCTGTTGTAAGGATTGCCGCTTTACCTTGACTGACTGTTCTGTGGAACTGCTTCTCTGCTTTGCTAAGTTGTCCTGCTACCTGATGAGGACAAGGACTAGACCTTCTCACTTAAATCCAGAGTGACTCCAAGGGCTTGCTGGCTTGCCTCCTGTTTACTGAAGTCTCAGGGGCACAAAAAACTTCTTGCAACTCCCCAGGTGGTGCTGGTTCCTGCCACCTGTGAGTCCTACCCTTGCCTGAGGCCTCAGAAGTAGGTTCTGCAGCTGTTTTCTGCAAAAACCGATGCATCGTCCCCACTTAGTTGGTCGGAACTGAGGCATTGCCCCTTCGATGCAGACGTAGAGGCTGTTCAACGACAGTGGGTCCACAGCCTGCATGGCTTGAAAACGAAGCATCACATGCATCTCAATGGAGTTCGATGCCAATGCGGGACCTGATTGCGAGGCTCAACGGCGATGTTTCAATCTGACTGCGCAGATCAGAATCAACACATCGCCTTTACATTTGCTCCCCGATGTTAACGCTTGTGCCATCCAAGGTACTCTTTCAGCACACCTTGAGTGGGTTCTGTAGCCGGCTTGAACTTTGGATTTGCACCGGTCTCTAGCAACCTCAAGAAATCTTTTGACCGCTAGTGACTTCTAACCACTATTTTTAGTTTAATATTTAAAAATTAATGTCTCGACTTCTGATTGGATTTTTGTTGTTTTGGTCTTTCTTTCCTCAGATAATTATTTTAGATTTTCTAAACCTGTGTGGAGTCCTTCTGTGGTGTTTTTATTGTGTTAATGCATGGTGTTGCACAATATTTTACAAATTGCCTCAAGTTAAACCTGCCTGCTTTGTGCCACAATACCAAAGAGTGAGCACATGTTAATTTAAAGTGTGTATCTCACTTACCCTCACTAGCATTGTGATCTGTACTTGGACAGGGTGCATACCCCTGCTAACTAGAGACCACATTTCTAGAAATACATATGAAATTTGCTGGGACCAGACAGTAAGATACTACAGCTCAACTCGTCTTGTGACCTCTATACATCTCATGAGGGGGAAAAAGACGGATTAAATAGAGCAAACATCCTGTACTCACTTCAGCATATCCCCTCTTTAACTAGTATTCAGTCAGAAGACATAAATAGAATTCAATTTCTACGTTCTCACTGCTCTTCAAAACACAAAGAGACAACTGTGACCTGGAGCACATCGCTTCATGCAACGCAAGTCTTGAGAGAACATGCAGTATTAAACAATGGGGCAGTGAAATATGAAAGGTCAAGCAAGCAAAATACCCATGCACATTGAATAACACTAGGGATCTTGATAAAACTGATATCCCTCCTAGCATCCTTAGGAGTGCTCACTGCGCTTCACTCCTTGGGACACATAAAAACACCCCAGCTGGGTCAGCTGTGGAAAGAAGCACCAAGACACATGTATTGTTTCTTCCGAACAATCTGGGGGAGATCAAGACTGGAGCTGGCCTACGGCAATGCTGCAGGGCACACCCAAAATATACTCTTATTTTTATCCACAAAGCAAGGTCACACAACAAACGTGGACCAGCCTTACCCTTCCATCACTACATGTAAGATTGGGAAGTCAACAGGCTCCAAGGACAGAGTCGTACCTCTAACATCAACTGCGAGGGATGGGGGAAGGTTGACAGCCTCCAACCACAACTCAGGAAGACTGAAAATGAAGGTTAATACTCTTAAATCAGAGATCACAATAATATTATGGAATGTCGTCTGCCATTGTCACATACTGGCATAACTGGAAGCTTTCCAATTTGTAACATGTGGAGATATTATATGCTTGCAGAAAACTTGGGCATTCAATCCCGTTCAATCAACAGGCTACCATGAAACTCGGGTATTAGCAAGGAAACAGATGCACTTTGGGCACCCCTCAGGAGGTCGGGCCGTATATGTTGCCACAACATTGAACCTTGATCGACGGCGGTGACGAACAGTACATTTAAAAAAATATATATATATCCCCCTATCATCCCTGTCGTTCCTCCCACCCCTCCCCTTGATATCTATGACAGCCACTGCTGCAACCACGGAGTGAACATATCAGGAAAGCAGCTGTCTTCAACTTTCTAAAACCATCAGGGAAAACAGGGCACCATGTCCCAATAGCTTGCCAGGCTCTGTATTTAAATCTGACAAAGACTACTGGGCTAATATTCTTCCCCCGCTCTACCATCAATATTTTCAATCAGCCAAATTCCACACTCCTAGAGATGATCCATATCACAACCGATTCATAAAAAAGGTTCTAACACTGACTCAGCTATTTACTGATTAATAGTTGTGCTAGATGTGGAGACTAAAGACTATGCCACAATTCTAGTGCACAAACTAGGGCCTTGGTCAACTGAGGAAACCATTATCCCATAATCTCAAATTGGGTTAAGGCCTAAAGCATCAACAATAGATAATACGGTTGCCTTATCATTTGTGGGTCGCCAGACCTTACAGGTTTTTAGTCACCCCCTTTTTGTCTGCTTTATAGACTAGTCAACCTCATTTGATGGCGTGGACAGGAACATATTATGGTCAAAACTAGTTCAGCTGAGCATTTTTCCTTCTCTTTTGAAGGCGGTTATTTGTTTATACTCTAACCCATGGATCCATGACAAGCTAAGCAATGGAAATAAGACCACACCTGAAATAGAAATATCTCACAGCTTGAAACAGCATTGCATGTTGGCACCCATTTTGTTCAACCTCTGCACTGCTGACCTGAGTCAAACCATATCCAAAGCCAAAACAGTTTCACCACACATTGGCATTCATAGGCTTCTCATACTCCAATATCCTGACGACCTGATTATTCTGGACCACACCAGAAATGGATTGCAACAAGCACTGGGTCAACTTAATCTTTACAACAATGGTAACAGGCTTAAGTTAATGCAGGGAAAACAAAGGTCATGATATGTGGAAAATATAAACATAAATGGAGGCTGCGTAAATAGAAGATCTACAACACAACAAAATAGTTATTTGGGTTTCTGGTGTTCAGAGAATCGTACGATTATCACACAGTTACTGCCTCTCACAAAGAAAGCTTCAGCACTTACACTTGCTCTCTGCAAATTATATACACATCTACATAGCCCTTCTGCTGAAGCAATCCTATGAGTTGTCCGTGCAAAACTACTACCCACCACCACTTATGGTCATTTAGCTTACCCTGGGAAACTGTTGCATGCATTAGGTAAAATCCATTGCACTGGAAATCTTCAAACTACCATACTATACAGAGCAATCTATGCTCCATCTTGAGTTTTGGTCTATTTGGACAACACCTGGCAAGTCATCCCATATCAAATACTACTATGACCTGCCACAGCAGACTCAGGATCTTTAAAACAAGTTTTGCTGGAGTTTTATAAGGCTTCAAACAACCTCTGGGGAGCAACATTAATGGTAGTGTTGATTCAATAGAACAGGACCAAGTAGGCAACTCAGATTAGCCTGCATAGCTTCACGTTCTGTGACTGCAGGAGAGAAACAATGCTTCACCTCTTATGTTGTTGCCCTGTGCTCTTAGCATCTCGCTGCTCCCTATTGATCATTGGTAGGCAGAACTCACAGAGTTTTACTCTGTAGAATTCTGCCAAGTTACCTAAAAACTCAATGAGATTCTGCTGAGTTCCGCCTGTGGCGGAAATCTGGTCTGTCACACTGCTCGCCCTGATTTTTACAGATGGGAGCTTTTCCCATCCTGTAAATTGAGGGCAAACTGCACCATGCGGAGCGCCAGAGGGTGGTGCATTTACTCGAGCACCAGCTTTAGGAACGCAAGCAGTAATGTACTCAATGCAAGCAGTAGCAACCTACTGCAACTGTCCGCTTTGAGAAATCCCGCTGCGAGGCGGCCTAGCGCTCATTTTTTCTCACTCGCACTTGCCAACTTAAGGTTGTGTGAGAAAAATTCTGAAATCCCAGTGGTTGGTGGAGTTTTGCCAAACTCCGCACAGTGGGCAGAGCTCAGTGGACTCCGCTGGCTGAGCGGAGTTTACCACCTACCTCTACTATTGAGGCCAATGTTTTCAACTGAGAGGATTTCCTCCTGAAAAGCTGCATGAGATTTTTGTCAAACTACAAACAGACCGATCTATCTACCTCATTTTGGCAAATTCCTGAATGTACTGCACATTGAACTAAAAAGACTGTACAATGGACCGTAATCAGGGGAGGAACAGTTCAGAGACCCCAGCTTTGGTCTAACTGGTTTTAATATATAATGATTTTGGAATTTTTTATGTACTTTAATATTTTTTTTTAAATTAAACACCATAAGACTTGGTGCATTTATTGGGGTTTTGTACCAATGTTAATCAACACAATAAAACATGTATACAATCATTCATTCATTCATTATTCTATCCATATCTATAACTACATATATATCTATATCTCTACTCACTGAAATAAACTGAAGGCTAAATTGATGTTACAGTTAGGAATTGTAATTATATCTTATTTATTTTTATTTTTTAAACTTAAAAATTCACAGAAAAAAGTAGGTGAAAATGTTAGTTAAAAAATACCATTTTAAATTCTAAACTCCACTGAAATTCACCAGTTATAGTTATCTCAAGTAGCTATAACTTATGCCCTAAAGTAACTATAACTCACACCCCTGCCATGCACAGTATTATCATCAATGATGTCATTTCAGATGTATAAGTGATATTATCAATGTTGTCATGGAACATCACATGAATGATGTAATTTGTGAGGTAATTAGCAGAGCATGGCAAGGGTGCAGGAGCTCGAGAGCGCAGTTGAGTCACCCCGTTAGCTTATTCGCTGATCTCCGCCACTGATTATGAAAAAAATATTTTTATTTTTGGTTCAGGTTGGTGTGGGGAGCCAAGGTATTCCTACTCTACCCCCATATGGAATTTTTTAACTTTTATTGCAGGACAGGGGACTGAGTCTGTGTTAGATAGGTCAGCCTTAGGGTGGTCTTCCCCCCAACTTTTTGCCTTCCTCCTTTTTTTCTCACCTCCTCTTTGCTGGCATTAGGACCCTGCACACTTTGCCACCGCTCATGTGTGGTAAATTTCATGTGCTCATTTCTTGAAACATGATAATATTGGTTAATCCCCAATTGACAAATTTAATTTACTTATAAGTCCATAATAAAGTGCACTATATATGCCCAGGGCCTGTAAATTACATGCTATTAGTGGACATGCAGCACTGATTGTGCCACCCAGACAAGTAGTCCTTTAAACATGTATGCCATTGACAAGCTTGCCATTGCTGAGCCTGTATGTGCAGTTTTAATTGCTATGTTGACCTGGCCAAATACATTTTGTGCCAAGTCCAAACCTTCCTTTTTAATACATATGTCACCCCTAAGGTAGGCCCTAGGCAGCCCCAAGGGCCGGGTACAGTGTGTTTAACTAGTGGGACATGTAGTTTTAGGTTTTAAATGTCCTGGTAGTGAAAAACTCTTTTCTGCAAGGCCTATCCCTCCCACAGGATAATAATGGAGCTACCTTATTACATTTTGTAAGTGTCATTCTCAGATGAGAGGAGATTCCTGACTCATGTTTGGTGTCTCTGGAGTCCTAATTTAAAATCCTAACTTATGGTAAAATCAAATTTTAAATTACAATTTTGAAATTGCAACTTTCATAAAGTTGGCATGTTCTTGCCTTAGCCATCTGGTGCCTGCAGCCTGTCTCTAGTCACATGATTCATGCTTTTGGGCTCCTTATGAACGTGCTCTTTTAACCATAACTATGACGCTCACACTGAATATCAGCGTGAGCCACTGTATGCACGTCTCTTCTTACAACAACCCGCCTGTTCATGACGCCAGGACTGATCTTCGCGCCATGCTGATCACCACCACCAGCAAATCCCTCCTTCTCCTGGTGACCTTTTTCCATATGAACGGGACTCTTGGCACAAAACCTGAGAATGTAAATCTTCAGTGGGACTAATCTGGTACTATATCTAACCCACACTGCATAAATGTCGACCTGAACTAGCCAGATAGCTGCGGTTGCTGCTTTCTGTTTCTAATTTATTCTTCGGAAATTCATAACTCTGGTTCTACTGATTGGATTTTTGTTGCTTTGGTTTTGTTTTATTTATGACATTTTGCTCTGTTTTTTCTGGTGTGGGATCCCTTTGTGTGGCGAATTCACTGTTTTTTATGTTTGAAGGATTGTACAAAGACTTTACACATTGCTTCTGAGTTAAGCCTTACTGTTCTGTGCCAAGCTACAAGGGTTTGCTTGTGCCTTACCCTGAGTAGGAGTGTGGTTGCTGCTTGACCAAACCGCACACCCAATCAACCAGTAACCCAAGTTCTAATAGTCCTCAAGACCTAAAATGGCTGCCATTATATCTTTGTTGATGTGGTGGACAGCAATCAGATCTTAATTCTTTTTCACAGCTTTTATGATCTGCTGTTCAATTTTCTATGGAAAAATTAATAGAGAAAATGCATTTTGGGACACCTCCTTTTTTGCAGCCCCCGCCTGACAGATCACCTTAAAAGAAGAAGTTGAGGCAGATGAGAACATTGGAAAGGGTTTTGAAGATTTTGCAAACAGCACCAAAGTTAGAGGCAAAACAAAAAAAAGAATTTCCGAAAGAAATGTGATCCTAACTATAACTAGCCAGTGGCCACTGCTAAGCAAGCAAAGAATTCAGGGGAACCTCTTGATCTAGGGGTAGTTTGCAGGTGGGCCTAGAGGGTGGTAGGCTATGAACATTCAGTACTAATCTATGGAAGATGTAAGGGACATCTCCTTAAAATAGACTCTAAATTGGAAAAACTAGTGGGGTCGGAAGCTGGTTGGAACCCATAAGGTTCTCTCTTTGAAGATTGGTTCATCAAAGAAATTTGTCACTATGTACAAGTGCTTGCATAATTAGAGAAACACCATTCCTCACTGATGACTGTGTTTGGTTGAGTTTTCCGAGATACAGGGATCACTTCCCTGGCCATTTAAGTTTCTTCAGGCCTTGCATCAGAACCAGTACAGGTATTCCCAGTAGATGTTCTCCATGCAAAGGAGAATGGCTGGGCATTTTAAGATCTATGGCGGACAAGCAAGGGGAGGAGGAGCTACGGGTAAGAGTCCTTTCATTCTCCCTAGCAAAAATATGGAACACTTTGGACCTTTTGTAAAGGAGTGGGAATTAAGTTCACACAACCCTTGGGTTCTTCAGATGTCTTGGGGGTTCCAAATAGATTTCTATGCTAGGACGACGCTATTTACATTCGGCTCACAACATAACGGACGCTCTGCAGACTTACCAGGGTCTATGTCCTTTGAATGCTCCCATGCCAATATGTGTACACTTTGCTGTACAACTCTTGAAATCTTGGAGTCCCATCAAATTTAATCTCATAGTTCATATCTAGCAAGCCTTGAAAAAGTCAAGGATGACGAAACACGTGTCGGCTGTTGTTATTCAAACTTGAAAAAAGTATTGTGTTCTCATACCACGTTCCTAGTGCATTTTATTACACCAGAGGATTTCAGCCCTGACTTATTACCAAGGAATAAAGTGTTCTCACCTTGATCCTGTGACGTGCCGTGGTTTTCTTCTTTCCCAGATTTCTATGCTACACCAGTTTAATCCAGACACCCTGCTCCAATACAATTCCTGGATAAAGCATTTAGGCCGTCTTTGTGAAACTTGCGGTAAATCCTGCGTACCGCCACGCTGACGGCCGCCAACATACTGCTGCGGTGGCAGATATCCGTTCGCCATATTATGACACACACACACCAAACTGACAGAATACATCCACATACACAAATCCACCCGCCCAAAGGTCAGTGGAAAACTGTCGGTACCAACACCAATACCGATATGCCAACAAAACAACTCCCACCACATCATAACCCACGAATCACCAAGGTGGACATTCAACCATTGGAGGTATACACCGCCATGCTCAAAATGGACACCCAAATACTAAAACATTGGCCAATTAAAAAAAACACACACCTGAGACCCATACACACCCCACCCACCCACTCGCAGCACTATAAAACACCCACCCTCATTACCCACAACCCCTTACGAATACAAATCATTGCCACCAGACAGACATTAAGACCACTGCAACAACTACACACACCCATACATCCCTCACGCACTCCACTACGCACACCCAGTCACACTGCCCAACACCCACACACTTACACACACCACACAATACCCATGGCCCCACAAAGGCACCCCGTTTCACAGATGAGGAGTTGTGGGTCATGGTGGAGGAGCCACAGCTATTTGGAGCACAGGTACAGCAGATATCTATTGCAAGGAAGATGGGGCTATGTCAGAGAACTGTGGACAGGGTGAACGCCGTGAGACAGCATCCAAGAACAAGGGACAACATCAGGAAGAGGTGGAATGACCTACGGGGGAAGGTACGTTCCCTGGCAGCAAGGCACCAGCTTGCCAATCAGAGGACTGGCAGTGGTCCCCCACCTCCTCCCCACAGCTCACAGCATGGGAGGAGCAAGTCTTGGCATTACTGCATTCAGAGGGACTCACTGGAGTAGCCGGAGGACTGGACACTGGTAAGTCAACATTTACCACTTATCACCCCCACAACTGCATGCCACCGCACACCCTCACCCTCACTCCCATCACTCTACTCCATCCCACACACTGCACCAATGCAGATGACTAACCCCAATGCCTAGCCCTGCATTCCATACCAACGCATGGACAGCCCTCCCAGCCCTGCATGGACGCCCATCACCAAAGCAGGCACAGCATAGGGGTACTAACAATCCCACAAAACATCAACATTCAAAGGTGGCAGGGCAACAGCAATGATAGAGGGGAAGATAGGGATGTACAATATGTCACAGGCATGAAGCATAATACATTACTTACATCCCCACAGGTGCCCCAGCCAATGTCAGCGAAGAGGAGGTGCCACGACTATCCAGTCCCCCAACAGAAAATGCCCCCGGTGATGACAGTAACTCTGGACATCAGGATCTGGATCAACAACCTGGCCCATCAGGGACCACTGGTCAGTCGGTCACCCCAGCCTACACACAGTCCACCACAAAGCCTCCCCCATCAGTATCCAACACCATAGCACGCACCCAGCGTCCCCACATCTCTGTCCCCAGGACACATCAATCAGCAGTGTGCCCACCTGTACAGGGATCCCAGTCCACACCTCGCACCCAAGACAATCAGGGACCTGGGGTCAGTGGCAGTGGGCACACCGTTCAGGGGACAGGGGCACAGGGCAATAGGGACACTGTAAGGACAGCTGTGCGCCAGGGGAGGACAGGCCCAGGGAGCCGACTCTCCAGGTGGCACTCACTAATGTCCTGGGGGCCTACTAACAATCCCAGGACACGTTGGGCCAGATCCTGAACAAAATGCAGGAGAACAAGTGGCTGCAGGAGGAACACCATCAGGAGATCAGGGAGGACTTGCAGGCCCTCAACACCACCATGATCTCCATAGCAGGGGTGCTAGCAGACATGGCCAACATCCTGAGGGAATGGACTGCACAGCAGCAGGCCTCTACCACTAGCCAGTCTATTGACCAGCCCACCACATCTGCTGCAGCTAGTGGACAGGAGGCTCCGCCACAGGATCCACAGGCCACCAGCACCCCTCCCCCTGCAGAAGGTGAACCACCCTGCAAACATTCCCTGCAACCCAGACAGAAGCTAGAAGCCAGAGACACTTGCCAAGACCAAGACCACCACCAGGAAATGAGACTCTCCTGATGGTCCCCATTGTGTCCCACCCTGTCACCTTTTCCACCTTGTACTGCCTTTGCTCCCCTCCCTATGGCCCCTTGGACACTAGACCTGTGCTACAAAAAGACTGGAACAATACGCTGGACTTTCCTCTACCAACACTCCATTACGTTGCACTTTTCAGTCACTTATTTGCACTACAGTAAACACCCTTGAACACAATTTGAGTGACACTGTTTTATGTATTGAAAATGTGTATTTGTGGGACCAGTCACAACTAGTGCAAATGATCTGAACACCATGATAGCATACAAATAATGACCTGTAACTGTCTGTAGTGATCACATCAGGACATTGTTGTCATATCACCAATATCTGGAAAATGAGAAGCCCTAGGTGCCAATAAGTTGAGATGCAAATAAAGTGAATGCCATGATGCTACAGCCACACAGAAAACATCAATAGTCAGAGTAATGGTCAGTTCCACTGTCTCACCTGTGTGTTATGGGAAGTATTGAGGTATACCTGATGTTCTGTTGTACTTATCCTCATCCTCTGCCTCCTCATCCTCACTGTCCTCAGGGTCCACTGCTGCCACAGGGTCATCTCCAGTCCCTTCCTCCTGCAGAAAAGACACACATCATCCGAGGGTCAGGTTGTGCAACATGCAGCATGCTACAGCTATCTGCCAGACCTTTCCAGGTGAGTAGCACAGGGATCCACCTGTCAGATGGAGTCACCTGAACCTGGCCTTCAGGAAGTCAAAGGTCTGTTCGATTATTCATCTGGTTCACCCATGTGCCTCATTATAACGTTGCTCAGCCCCTATCCTGGCATTCCTCACAGGGGTCAGGAGCCATGATAGGTATGGGTAGCCAGAGTCACCTACAAGTATTGAGGGACAACATTTAGCCTCACACAATCCTATGGGGATAACACCTGAAGGCATACACTGACATACAGTGGGTGGGGAGTTTGGCTCACCTATTAGCCACACCCTGTGCCTCTGTAGTTGGGCCATCACATTTGGGATGCTGCTATTCCTTGGGACAAAGGGGTCATGCACTGACCCAGGATACTTGGCAGTGACGTGGGAGATGTACTGGTCCACCAGGCACACCATTCCAAGAGTGGAAACTCTTACGATTCCGGAACAACTGTTCATTCTGGCGGGGGGACAAATGCGATATGTGTGCCATCAATCGCCCCAATAATATTGGGGATATACCTCATTGCATAGAATCCTGCCTTCACAGTGGCCAAATCTTCCACCTGGGGAAAAGCAATTTAGCTGCTCGTGTATTTCACCAGGGCAGACAAAACCCTTGCCAGCAGAATTGAAAACATTGGCTGTGACATTCCAGCTGCCAAGCCCACTGTCACTTGGAAAGAAACAGTTGCCAGGAAATGGAGCACATGACAACACTTGTACAAGAGTGGGGATCCCAGTGGGATGACGGATCACTGACATCAGGTCAGGCTCTAATTGGGCACATAGGCCCTCATTCCAACCCTGGCGGTCATGGACCGCCAGGGTGGAGGGACACGGAAGCACCGCCAACAGGCTGGCGGTGCTTCCAGGGCCATTCTGACCGCGGCGGTAAAGCCGCGGTCAGAAAAGGGGATCCGGCGGTTTCCCGCCGGATTTCCCCTGGCCCGGAGAATCCTCCATGGCTGCGCTGCTTGCAGCGCCGCCATGGCGATTCCGACCCCCTTCCCGCCAGCCTGTTTCTGCCGGTTTACACCGCCAGAAACAGGATGGCGGGAACGGGTGTCGTGGGGCCCCTGGGGGCCCCTGCACTGCCCATGCCACTGGCATGGGCAGTGCAGGGGCCTCCTAACAGGGCCCCATAAAGATTTTCACTGTCTGCTTTGCAGACAGTGAATATCGCGACGGGTGCAACTTCACCCGTCGCACCCCTGCAACTCCGCCGGCTCCATTCGGAGCCGGCTTCATTGTTGCAGGGTCTTTCCCGCTGGGCCGGTGGGCGCCCTTTTGGCGGTCGCCCGCTGGCCCAGCGGGAAAGTCGAAATGACCCCCGCGGTCTTTCGACAGGGTTACTTTGGCGGGCGGCATCCGCCGCCCGCCAAAGTCAGAATGACCCCCATAGTTCTGTGATTGTGGCCCTGTTCAGTCTATAGTCAGTATAATGTGCCTGTCCTCCAGTGTAGCCTAGTCCACAAGGGGTCTGTACATGTGGGTTTGTCTTCTCCCCCCATTCATCTGCAGCGGTTGGTATCTAAGGGACACAAGATTGAGTCAGGTGTCACAATTTGAACAATGGAACCACCACCTCAGTGTACATAGTACATTTATGTGATGGGACAGTGTGAATGGCAAGGCATGTGCAAACCTAGGCAGTGACGTAGTTAAGGTTAATCTGATTGTTGTCCACCATCATGAAATGGCGACCGCCTGTCCTGTATGTAGGGACAGGTTGAAGTGAGGTAACTCCGCTGACGTTGGATAATATGGGGCTCTATGGAGTACAGAGGCCAATGGGGATCTGCACCAGCAGTTACGGTGTACATCGCCGTGGATGTGACCGCCATATTCTATCTGATTCCTCACTTGTTTCCTGACTTTCAACTGGAGAACACCTATACTGTGTGTGCTGCTGTGACCTGTGTCTGCAACCTACCATGGCCTGTGTGACTGGGGAAAGGGCCCCTGCCTTCACTGTGGAGGAGTACCCCAGTACAGACTGCTGTATGGGCCTCCAGACCAACAGGTGAGTGCACCTTGGGCACAATGCATTTGAGAAAGATGCATGGAGATATGTGTGCAAGCATTGTGTTATCGGTGGGGGGAATGTCATGTGGTGGGCCATGTGTGTGACAGGCTGGATTGTATCTGTAATGGTGTCTTCCCATCTGTATCGCCTCTGCAAGTCAGCGCCCATCAAAAGAAGGGATTATGGCATGCCATCGCCAAGGATGTGCAGACCCTGGGGGTCTATAGCAGACAGAGCACCCACTGTCAGAAACGGTGGGAGAACCTGAGGTGCTGGGCATGGAAGACCGCTGAGGCCCAGCTGGGGTAGCCTCCCAATGAGGAAGGGGTGCCCGTCGGAACCTGACCCCCCTGATGACCCACATACTGGAGGTGGCCTGCCCAGAGTGCCCCTTAATGCCAGGCTGGACATTGCAGCATGATCCAGCTCCAGGGTAATGATTGAAAGGGAAAACAAGGTAACCTAGCTAGGTTGCATTCCATGTTTGGCAGTGCAATGCATGGTGCTAAATCCTGATCCCTGTGTGTGACGATACTGTGTATGACTTCTGTGGTGTTGGTGCAGTAATTGACCTAGTGCTACCTTTCTCTCTCCCCTCCTTTTTTCTTCTGTCATCCTGTCCATGTGGGCATTAGCATCATCTGGTGGAGAAGCAGGGGCACCGGCAACAGAGGGAGCTGCATCCCACAGGACCCAGGAGGCAGAGTCCACCCATGTCGAGGGAACCAGTGGGACGGAGGGGGAGGGGAACACCACAGCAGAGAAAGGAGGTGACAGCACTGACTCAGATACCTCCTCCGATGGAAGCTCCCTGGTGGTGGCGGACATCTCTGTGACCACCCCAGCTGCAGATACAGCTGCCACCCTCGTACCAGCATCACCCTCCCAGTAGCCTCTCAGTGAGTTGCCCGTGCCTGCTCACCCAGGGGGTTGAGCATCTCCTTCGACCCATGCACCTCAGGCCATGCCCCAGTGAGCCCTGCTGCCCTGAGTGAGGAGGCTATTGACCTCCTGAGATCCATCTCTGTAGGGCAGTCAACCATTGTGAATGCCATCCAGGGGCTGGCATCCCAAGTCCAGCACTGCAATGCATTCCTGGAGGGCATCCACGGTGGGTTGGCGGCCCAACAGAGATTGATTCAGGCTCTGGCCTCCTCTCTGATGGCATCCATTGTCCCTGTTCCTACCATTCCCTCTCCAACTTCCACTTTCCAGTCCCAGCCCCAGTCTCCTCAACCCAAACCATCCCATGCACACATACAGAAGAGCATGCACACAAGACATCACACAAGAGTAGCACAGTCAAACACAGGCACCACACTTCAGCCCACAAGTACTCACGCAAACACCAGACAGAAGCACACACAACCACATCCACTGCCTCCACTGTCTCCCCCTCCTCCTCCTCCTCCACCTCACTCACAGTCATGTCCACACTCACACCTGCATGCACTGCAACAGCATCCACCACCAGCATCACCACACCAAGCAGCACACACACCTCACTAGCAGACACCTCCACAACATCCATGCAGGTGTCCCCTGTCCTCTCCCACCCTGTCTGTCCCCCCTCCTATAGGACACAAATTCAAGCACTCAGACACCCAACAGCCGCCCAGCTCACACAGGCACACTGCCCATGCACCTGCATCCAGCAGACATGTACCTCCAACAACCACATCCTCAACCTCCTCCTTCTTCCCGCCCCACCATCCCTAGGAAGCTTTTCCTTGCCCACCTAGACCACTTCCCTCCCCCTCCCCCGTCCTGTCTGTAAAAGCAGGGTCCCAATGACCCAGCCCAACACCTCAGCCAAACAGTCCACGCGGACAGTGGAGTCACCTCCTAGTCGTGGAGGCAAGGCAGTGATGGATCCCACTCCACCAGCCAGGAAGGGTAAGGATCCCACACCCCCTGCCATGAAGGTCAAGAAGCCCTGAACTCCTGCCATGAAGGGGAAGGAGGCAGCACCTCTTGCCATGAAGGGGAAGAAGCCCTCGACTCCTGCCATGAAGGGGAATAAGCCCTCGACTCCAGCAGAGGCTGGCAGGGTGACACCACCACCATCAGTGGTCACGGAGCCCTCACCTCCAGCTGAGGCAGTGCAGCCCAATCCTCCTGCAGAGGCTGCACCTTCACCTGCTGACACAGTGCAGCCCTCACCTTCAGCAGAGGCTGCATAGGAGGCACCTTCACCTGCTGACACAGGGCAGCCCTCAACTCCAGCAGAGGCTGGCAGGGTGACACCACCACCACCATCAGTGGTCACGAAGCCCTCACCTCCAGCTGAGGCAGTGCAGCCCAATCCTCCTGCAGAAGCTGCACCTTCACCTGCTCACACAGTGCAGCCCTCACCTCCAGCAGAGGCTGCATAGGAGGCACCTTCACCTGCTGACACAGGGCAGCCCTCACCTCCAGCAGAGGCTGGCAGGGTGACACCACCACCAGTGATCACGGAGCCCTCACCTCCAGCTGAGGCAGTGCAGCCCACTCCTCCTGCAGAGGCTGCATCTTCTCCTGCTGACACAGTGCAGCCCTCACCTCCAGATGAGACAGTGTAGTTCTCACCTCCAGCAGAGGGCTTGTAGGCCACCCTCCTCGGACTTCTGTACAAGGAGCCCCCTCCAGAACCAGTGGGCAAGTCACCCACCTGATAGATTGTGACCTTGCACTCCCCAGCACAGAGTAATGAGCATGGAGTCCCCTCCAGTAGCAGTGGGCAAGTTCCCCACTTCGGTGACTGTGGCCTTGCACTCCCCAGGAAAGACAAATGGGCATGGAGCCCCCTCCAAAACCAGTGGGCAAGTCACCCACCTGAGAGACTGTGACCTTACACTCCACAGCACAGAGTAATGGACATGGAGCGCCCTCCAGAACCAGTGGGCAAGTCAACCACCTGAGAAACTGTGACCTTGCACTCCCCAGCACAGAGTAATAGGCATTGAGCCCAATCCAGAACCAGTGGGCATGTTCCCCACTTCAGTGAATGTGGCCTTGCACTCCCCACCACAGAGTAATGGGCATAAAGCCCCCTCCAGAACCAGTGGGCAAATTCCCGACTTTGGCTGAGGTGCCCCCACTCCATCCCCCTGAGGTGCCTGCCCACTTGCAAAATGATGCTCCTGCAGAGTTCTGTGTGGATGATGTCAGGAAACATGTTGGGCCTTGGACTGTGCCCTGTGGCCATGTGGCCCTTTGTACTTTAGACTGGGCATTGGTCCTTTGTGGACATTTGTACATATCTCTTTTTTATCCAATTGGTTCATGTGGTGGCTCTTCCCATTCAATACATTCTCATTACTGCCTTCTTGTTGTCCTTGCATTATTATGATGTGGGTCCTGTGCCATTGGTTTTCCTCTGAAGCTGGTTGTGTGTATGGTGTGTGTGTGTCTAGTGTGTGTTGTTCATGTGTGTGTGTCACTCTCCTTTTCCTCCCTCCCTCCCTTGTGTGCTAGGCGGCTGTACTCACCGTTGTTGTTTTTGTCGGCATTGGTGTGCCAGGTGGAGCATGGCATAGAAGAGCATCGGGAAGACTTGTAGTTCCGGTTCCATGGCTGCTTTGGTCTTCTCTGTGTCTCTGTAGATGAGTCTTTCGTCTTCTGTGATGTGTTTCAGCCAGGCTTTTGATCGCATTAGTTCCGCCCCAGAAATCATGGCCGTGTACTGTGTCATGATATGGTGGGTGGTACTTTGTCACCCGCCAGGCTGTTGATGGCGACCCCTGGCGTGCGTGGTGTTAATGCCCTTGCCAATTGTGTGTTACAGTGGCTGTCTATGGGAATTCTCACAGCCATGGTCATAATTTGGCAGTAATTACTGCCTTGAAAGTACCTTTATATAAAGCCCACTGGAAATTTCTTCGGTTCCTCTGGCATGGTCAAACATATAGATTCAGACCCCTATCTTGTAATCTTTCCTCTGTTTCATGGTCTTTCATTAAGCTATTGAAGCCAGTGGTGGCAGCTCTCAGCTTTCAAGGATTGAGGATGGTAGTCTATTTGGACTATATGATATTTCTGGCCAACAAAAGAATCTTTTACTGAGACAGGAGCAGGAAGCAAGAGATCTGATCCAGGTATTGGGGCTTATAATACAGATAAAGAAGTCAAGTTACTCTCTAGGGTTCCTCATAGACTTGGACAAAAATGTGGTTTCTACATTCAGAAACATAGTTGAAAATGATCAGGAAAGAATTGAGGATGATGTTGACCCAACCACAGACTCACCTCAGATACTAAGCAAGACTGGTGGGTCTTCTTTCATCGTCTATTCAGGCAATCTTTCCAGGACCTCTTTACTACAGGGAAGTGCAGTGAAAGATGATCAAGCATTTACAAAGAGGCTTGAGTTACTCAGAGATGGTGCCCTTAGACCCAGTGGCAAGGGAATATGTGAGTCGATGGTCAAGCCACGTAGATGCCTTGAACAGAAAGGCTATCTTCACTACACACCCAGATCTAGTAGTAGAATCAGATTCAAGTATTTGGGGATGGGGTACCTTTTTGACTGGAGGATGATGGTCCAGGAAGGAGTCCTCAGTGCAAATACATTGTCCATAGCTTCTTTCAAGCTTCTTTGCAATCTAAAGCTTAGTAAAAGGCAGGGCAAGATGTGTGGTGCTTCTTCATATGGACAATTGACTGTAGCTAGGTACATGAACAGGCTAGTAGGAACAAGATAGAAACCTCTAGCAGAGTTAGCCAAGGCCCCGTGGGAGTTCTGTCTCCATTAGGGGATACCATTAATGGCAGAGTATCTTCTGGGGTCATCCAACATGATAGCGGATTAGTACTCAAGGAACCTCTAAAAGAGAATGAAGTTTAGACTGGCACATTTTCATAACTCCGAATGAAGTATGTGATCCAATAGATATAGATCTCTTTGTTTCCAGGCTGACAACTCAGCTGGAGAAATTCTTTAGTTGGAGAGCGGATCCAGAAACTTAAGCAACAGACTCTTCACTCTATTATTGGTGTGCTGGGAATGCATATGCATTTCTACCATTATCCATGACCTTTAGGTGTTTGGAACAGGTATGTAGGCAGTCAATGATGGTGATGATGGTAACACCATTGTGGAGGAGTTAGACCTGGTACCATGCTTTGCTGGAGCTGTTGAAGGATTACCGAACATGTCTCCTGTACTTCACATAGGTTTTGAGGACCCTTCACAGCCGGAGTTGTACTTCAGGATAAGCTGATATTGGTGGCATAGAACCATTCAGGATGTTCACAGACATGCTAGGGCTTTTGGGGTCTACCTCCAGGCATGTTTGGTCCTCTTGGGCACAGTGTACATCAAGATCTATAAAGCAAACTGGGAAATGTGGAGTGCTTGTAGTGTGGAGGGAGGCATTACCCAGTTTCATCACATATCACAGGACTGCTAAACGTCTTAGTATCTCTAGCAGCTGGACAAAAATCATACAAGACAATCAATGGTTATAGATAAGACGTATCGGCAAGACTTCAGAAGGTTGATGGCAAACAAGAAACATCTGTTAGTCTGTAGATTGTTGAAAGGGATCAGGTACATGAACCCTCCTAAATCCAGGTTCTCCATCATGTGGGATCCTGATTTGGTGTTAAAGTTAATCTAGTCATGAGATGATGAGAAACATTTATAATTTAAGTTATTGTCAGCTAAATTGGGAACATTGTTATGTTTGGTGTCTCAGATGTTACAGCAATAGATATTTCTGCAATGTATTTTTCCCCCAGTTATCTTCATTTCAATGCCACAAGACATTTTAAGAATTCTTTCACTCATGCAAAATTCCAGGGTTTTCCTCCCCATCCCAAATTATGGGCGGTATTATGCCTCAAACAGTTTGTGCAGGTAACCAAAACACTGAGGACACCCACTCTGCAGTTATTGATAGAACTATGTAGGCCATTCACACTGGTAACTTCAACTAGATTAAATAGCAGGGTTAGAATGATGAAGGCTTTGGTGGGAATGGATGCAGATTACCTTTTGGGTGTGGTCAGACAGGGATTTCTGGACTGGCACTAGATTGGAAGACATTTCTAAAGCAACAGGCTGGTCTAAGGTTTCCACATTGAAGACCTGTTGAACATACTGCAATGAGAATTGTAAATATGCTTTGAACATGCATAATATGAGGCTCCAATCTTGTAATGCAAATGCAGATTCTGCTCTCCAGCTGGAGAAGGAGAGTCTGGATTTTAATAAAGACAAAGGACGTTTTATTATCCTGCTGCTGAAGATTGCTACCCTAATGAATAATTGTGACACATATCTTTGGCTACTTCTAGTACCAAACTAAACCAAATTAGCTGAGATGTTAGGATTGTATGGCATGGAGAAGATTACTCTATCTGAATGGAGCAAATATTTCACCCAGAAATGTGCCAAGAAAATGAAGAAATCATGTAGTTGTGCCTTGGTTTTCTGTTATTTTGTTTCACATATTCACTATAAAACTATTGGCCTAATCACAAAAAGAGAAAGTTGCTTATGAACTGCTCTGGCCTCCACACTGATGGTAGTTAGTCACCCTTTGTCTTCCGTCCCCCCTCCATCTTCCTACTCCCAATCCCAAACCCCTCTTCCCCACCACAGCCAAAGCACACAGACAGACAGGCATGCCTTCACCTCAACATCCAAGGGTAGCTCAGACAAACGTTAGCACCACAGGACACACCACCGGTATGCAAACAAGCAACATACACCTGCAGACACATCAACAGTCACAACCTGCCCTGACAGCCCCACCAGCCCCATCATCACAGACACAACATCTGACACACCTGCAGACACCACACCAATATTCACAGATCCGGCCACAACACCTATCTTACCCACAGACATCACAAAAGCAAACCCTCAGACATCCAACCCAGTCACCACATTTGCAGACACCACAACCACAGACATGCCTACATGCAGCACATCCACCATACCTGCAGTCACTGCCCCAACAGACAGTCACCCATCCACCATGACATCCCTCAGTAGCTCTATCCCCCCTCCTCCCAAAACACATAAACACCCACACTCGCCTACCCAACAGGCCCCCACCACCCACAAGCACCCCTCACACACACATGCACCCATGACATCCACAACTACACCTCAGAAAACCACTCTCTCTCCCTCCACGCTCAAACCCTTTTGCTGGGACCATCCCTGTGTGTCAAAGAAAACTGTCCTCTCTGAGTTTTCCCTTTTCCACACTCCTATCCCACCTCGTGATACCCCTATATGTTCTGTGTCCCACCCCAAGCCCGACCCTTCCACCTCCAAGGCATCCCCTGCCCCTCCTGCTAGTACCCATTGCCCTCCCCCCCCAAGAAGTCAACCCCTCCTACGAGTACCTAACCCTCCCCAAAGTCTCGACCTAAGGCCTCCAATCAAACCCAAAGGTCCCCCTCCCAATCCAGAGCCCAAACCGCCCTCGCCTGCCACCCACCTGATCCCTGAGGTGCCTGCCCCCTCAATGCCCATACCTGTGGAGGTTACTTGGCAATCAGGAGTCAAGTTGGGTGCACAACCATGTGCTTTATGTGTATGTTGCACTCCAAATTGTTGGACTGGCCTCTGGCCTTGGACATTGATAATATATTTCTACTTTTAATATATATTAGGACCAACCTGTTGTTGGTTTCTACATTATATCTTTGTCCTGCATTTCTTTGCTTAGGGCAATTTTGGTCTTGGCTGACATTGTTTGTGTGTGCACATTTATGTGTCAGTGGTGGTTGTGCTACCTGTTTTGTTTGGGCAGCATGTGCGGTTGTGTGCATTGCATTTGTCCACCAGTGATGTGGGTGTTGTGTGATGGCCATGTATATGTTGGGAACATGTTGTTGTGTTGGCATTGTGTGGTGTTTGTGTTGATGTGTTCCTAGCAGTGTTGCGTTCCTTTATGTGCTTGGACTGTGTGCATGAGTGTGTGTGGAGAATGGTATGTCAGATACGTTGTGAAGTGTGTTAGCGGGGTATGTTGTATGGTGCATTTTTTGCATGTGTGATTGTGTGATTGTGTGTGTTCATTACCTGGTGGTGGTACATGGTGCTGTGTGTATGATTTGTCAATGGGTATTGTCTATTGTGCCTCCTTGACAATGCTTTGATGATGTAGCGATTGTGGTGTAGTTGTGCCATTTGGTGGTATTGTGTGTTGTGCGTGACTGTGCTGGTGATGTGTATCTGGGGATTGATGTGTGTTTTAGACGTGTGTGTGTGTGATGGCCGTAGGGTGTGTACCATGTATGTGCGGGTGTGCAGGTGGCTGTGTGTGTGTGCATGTCAGTGTGGGGTTACATGTGTGTGATGCCCTCGCCACCTGCTCCCGATTTGCATGTTGTGTGTGCGTAGGTATTTTGACAATTTACAACAGTGACAGGTATGTGTGTACTCAGAGTTGCTGTCATCGTCATCGCTGGTTCCGAAGTCATTGGGCAAGCAGGAGCAGCGGGAAGATGTGTAGTTCTGGTTCCATGGTGGCTCCAGTCGAGTATGGCTTCCTGAAGGTGAGTGTCTCCGTTTACAGAGTTGGTTTTCACCTGGGTGACCGTAGTGGTGTGACCGCAGTGGAAACCTTGGTGGTGTGCAACCTCATAATCTGTCCAACAGGAACATGGTCTTGCTGGCCTGCAGGGGGCTACCCGCATCCGTGGCAGCCTGACGGCACTGGCGGTGCCGGCTGTGGTTTGGCTGTATTCTGTTGCAAATACTGACATGGTCATAATTTGGCGGTCTTTTCCACCAGCATGGTGGTCCTGAAACCACCAAACTCGTAATGAAGCAATACACAGTGATTCAAGATGCAGATCAAGGTTCAAGCTTGACTGTGAGTGAAGATTTAGGAGTAGTCACAAGTGAAGAAACAAAAGTTGAGAGAGTGCAACAAGATGGCATGTGACCTAAGACATTGGAGAGAACTTGCAAGAAAAGACACTGGGAGAATTAAATCCACATCAACCATATGAGAACCAGAAATAATTCGGAGAACAGCGATAGAGAGATGCCTGTTGCCAAAAGACCAATGAGAAAGAGAGTCCCAAACAAAAAGTTCTCCTGAACTGGCATATCTGGTACCATCATCTGAAAAAGAACCAATGTACAGCCCAATAAACATGCCAATTTGTCTTTGAAAACAATTTTGAAGAAGAGCCACATTGAATTGTTGCAAATCCTGGTAGTGGTGTAGTTCTTGAACTTGGAAATTTCAATTTTGTAAGGTATTCAGATGAAGAAAAACAGTTTTGGGTCATGAAATGAGTAAACAAACTTAAAAAAATGATTCTTGCTGTGATTATTATTATTTTTTTAAATACAATATTTATTTGTTTTTGAAACATTAAGAGAAACATTCTTGAAGACTGATTTTTAAAATTTTTGTTTGTGACCTCATTTAAGTTGCAGACAGCAGAGACAGTAAAATTGCTACCATGATTTCCCGAATCGTTAGACTAAAAGCTTTAGTCGGCCTAGTGTTGTGCCTACATTCTCTGGCTGGATATGTTGCATTTCAGGTTGGATTAACTACAGCTTTAATGAAATTGAACATAACACACTGACATATAGAGAAAGTTTTAAAGATAATATTTAAATAAATTTGTTGAACCAATATGTTTACATTTTGGGCATCAAGAATTGCCTGGTTTGTACTTTTTTCTCCTTTCTGCATGCACGGGTGTTACCTATTATTATGTATCTGTCTCATATAGCCTTTCCTATGAAGTTCTGTTAGTATCTTCAATAAGCAAGAGTTCCTATCGCCAAAATGATCAGATAAAAATACATCAATGGAGAACCTTTCTGTTTCTGGAAATACAAAATAATGTTAACATTAAAAAGACTACAAATAATTATGTGTGTAGTTTGAGTAAAGAAGAGCATGAGTTTGTTAAGGACTATCGGGCCAGATGTACGAAAAAATTAGTTTGTGGTTCCTAATTGCACATTTTTTTGTGATTGGCAATTAGGAAATCATAAACAGCGATGTACTAATGTGTCTCAAGCACATTTAGCAATTCCCAGTGGGACGAAAATGGAACTACCTCATTAATATTTATGAGGTAGTTTGCAATTTGCGACCCATTGGGAATGGCCAAATATCACAGGGATGGTGGTCTGCTGGGGTCAGCAGACCACCAAGTCTGTGATTGCTTCTTAAATAAAGCATTTTTTTTTAAGTGCAGCCCGTTTTCCTTAAAAGGGCACAGGATGCGTTTCAAAAAGAAAAATGAAAGGTTTTGTCGTTATCACTGCCTGTCCTTAAAAAATATTTTCATCCACATTTACAAAGGGGGAGGTGTCCCTTGGGGACCACTTCCCATTTCTGAATTGGTTACCATCAACTTGAAGTTGGTAGTAAAGTGAGAATGTTTTGTGACCGCTTTTTGACCACATAACATTCTCACATCCCACTGTGAGTCTCTATTAGGAAGGGATGCCCTTAACATGCCGCTTCCTAATACCAAATCACAGACCCTATTTGTAATTCGGTAATAGGTTACCAAATAGCAAATAGGGCATTGGTACATACGAAAGTGGTTTTTAAAAGTCTCAAAGGGCCCAATTATGCAGATCAGACAGTTTGTGCTTGCTAAAAGATTTCATACATCTGACCTGATCATGAGGAAAGTGAAAATTATGAGAGACTGGAAAGATAAGAGGAAAACTAGAGAACAGATTAAGAATGAGGTTGCATCCAAGTTTGTGAACAGAGCAGGAGAGAAAGGGTGAATTGTTTATGGTGCATCAGAAACATACAGGAGTTAGATCAATAAAGATTATGGGAAACACTAAGAGTAAAAGAGGTTATGATTTTAGTGGTGATTTTCTGGTTGGTGAAGAGGATTTATTATGTGTGTGGTAAGATTTCTTATTTTAACCTTCCACACAATCCAGTGGTTTCTTGATATCTTGCTTTGGTATTTCCTAGAATTTATCATGTGAGTGAGATGAATGATACTGTTAGTTTGAAATGGGTGAAATACGGTTTTGGGCAGATTGCACTATAGATATTAGGATCTATGATTCCATATAATGGAGTGGCATGCCATGGTATAAAATTCTAAGATTATCTATGCATGTGGAAAGGCTCACTCATAATCCTGCTGGCTCAGTAACACAAATTAACACTGCATTAATTATTATGTGCACGAGTATTACACAAACCCACTTAGCGCAAGTATTTTTGTCACAATAAAAGGTGGCATTTACAGGGTTTTATAAGATGAGAATCAGTCGCGCCTTCATCCCAGATAACGGTAGTCTTATTTATGCCTATGTGTCTAATATAATAATTTTTCTAGTGAAGTCCAAGCTTTAGAAAAGTACGGCTTATGGGGAGCAGTAGGCACCTATGTTAGTGAAATTGGAAAGACCTTTAGTAAAGTTGGTGAGTGGGTTGATAGTTTGAGTAGGGAGTAAGCTGAGGACCATACTAACTCCGTAATTATTGTGTTGATTTGTGCAATTGTTCTACTCCTCTCGTTTGAGATGTCTAAATTAATATTTTTAAAATGTGGGTGTAAGGAGAAAAAAGCTTCATCCAAAAGGAAGCGGGATGAACTTGAACTGGGAGATGTCAGAGATTGAATATATAATCAACTGAAGATACTCGAAGAATCAAATTGGAATAAGTAGAAAGTGGTGAAGATTGTATTATAGATAACTGAGTTTTTTTTTGGTGATTATATAAAATAATAGGTTGGTATTTGTAGACAGTTTTATTCGTTTTTCTACATTTAGGAAATTGTGCGTTATTAACAACATGCAGAATAGTAATCTATGCCCAAATTTACTTGTGTACGCCTTTCGGAGGTTATTGTCTGTGAATCAATTTTGATATGACCTGATAATTATTTCTGCTAAATGTATTCATGCAAGTCATGTTTCTTTATTTCTCATTAATACTGTTCTCGCAGAAAATTTTCAAGCATGGGCTTAGTAATGCAATTTCCTCAAGGGTTCTTCTGCCTCTCTATTACTCCGTGATTTGATTTTCTGAAATTGTAATTCTTTTGCTCACACCATGATTCATCTGCAGTTTCATTCCGTTCCATGAGAAGAATTCCTATATCAATCCTCAAATTTAGGAGTGAGCCTAATTTCCAATGAGTTCCTTCCTATGCTACTAAAGATGCTGTCTGATTTATTTTGGGGCTTACAATATTTATGACTTAGTGGAGCACACCATAATTCAGATACTGAATATCTAACTCTGGCAAAACATTTTTACATTCAAATGAATCATTAGATCAAATGTACAGATATTTAGGGGAATGCAATAAAAAGTCAACAAAAAAAACCATCTGGGTGTATATTCAAAAAATATTATAATCCCAATGACTTAATAAGTACAATCATGACATATGTATCATATTTTATTTGTAGATATACACATTCATAAGTACTTAATCTATGACAATTATAAACAGTTTTAAAAAACATCCTAAATCTTATCCACTTTGTTTCCAAGAAAATTGTGTATCACAAGCATTCTAATACAATAAATTCTCAGCCAATAGATGTGAGCTTCAGCCGACACGTGTTTCGTCCTATCTCAGGACTTTTTCAAGGCTTGTTTTCATTCCAATTTGTGTCATACATCTAAAGACGCAAAGACTACAAATTTCTTCCAAATTATTTGCACCAGGATCCCAAAAAAGCATGAATCCAATTATATATTTCCATAACAGAGACTTCAAGGTTTAGAGGCGATATGCCCTATAAGCATTTGAAAGTCACGCATTTCAACATGATAAGCCGCAGAAAAATTACAGTCTGCTTGTGAAAAGTTTCTTCCAAAGACCAGAACCTTCTTCCTTGACTCCTGGACAGCTTGACACCTTTTAATACTGCAGCTTGAATTTGATGGGTTATAGGCAGATATGTAGGCAACTCAACAACCATCTATGCTTCAGAGATTGGTGTAGCACTGAAACACCGAAGGCCACTTCTGAAGCTGTGGGAATTGATATCATGAAAAGTTCCAGGAGAGAACGAGCTGCAAGCCTTGGAGCCAGGCACACAGGCTTCAGCAATCACCTCCATCTTCAACCTTCATATGAGCTCTTTCTAGGGGAGACAAGCATCAAAGTCTGAAACTGGATTAGTTCTATTTGTACATTTGATCTAATGATTTATTTGAATGTAAAAATGTTTTGCCAGAGTAAGATATTCAGTATCTAAATTATGGTGTGCCTCACTATTTATTTGTTTTTCGATTAACTGGTTTGGCCATGGGATTTCAGTATGTACATGTTGGCAACAGATGTACTATAGTGTAGGAGCACCACAATCATATACATTTAGAATTGGGAATTTGAGGAATGTGCAGCTAAATAGAGTCAGTGTTGCCTCCTTTGTTTCTGTAATATTTATGACTTAGCCTATTACTCTGTGTTGCCCAATCACTGAGTGCCTTAACGGCAATAGATTTATGCAGTTGTGCTTTAAAATTCCTGTATTGTAACATTTGATTTTTTTAAATAAACTTTTCAAAATGTTCTAATTCCACCCTAGAACCCATTTATTGAGTCTGTACTTTATTATTTTACTATATTTATGATATGCCAATTAGTACCATATTTTGTGACACATTGCCTCATGAAATTGAGGTTAGCACTGTCCAAATTCATCCACCCTATTTAAGAGTCTTTTTGTGTGTAAGATTTGAGGGGTTCTCTATGCCCACACTCCTAAGGCTCTAAAATCAACTTCACCCAACTTTAATGCTGCTGTGAGTAAATCTGAAAAAAGACAACTTGAAAGTTACTTGTGTATGTGGTATCAGTGACTGCTCACCATCACAAATTGCAAATATGGTTTTCAATCTCAAACTTAATCTGCATTGTATGTTGGAAATGTGGTTTACCTTCACATCATAATCTATTGTAGATGAGCTAGTGCCTAGGGACTGCAATTTATTTATGGCAGGACGTTCTTCCAAGCAAGTGGGGGAGAAGCTATTTTAGCAGAGACATCGATAGCATTAGGAGCAGAGCCTCTCTGTCTAGGTCAATGTTTGGAAATTATGCTTTTCAAGCAAAGGTGTAGCAATAAACTTTGATCGTTCCATTAATTTATCGACCCTTCATGCACAACAAGTGACATTGGGTACATTTGAGGAAGAGATTGGAACTGTAGCATGAAAGAACAAAGCATTTGGAGTCCTGCAGGACAACAACCTCCGACTATTACACTCTACAGAAATGACGAATTATTTAAATATGCACAAGGAAATGTGTAATCACTGATTAATGAACCCATAACCAACACACACAGCAATACATTTACTGGATCCAATAGGTTCTCTGTGTATTCAGTCATAGTGGATAAAGTGCTTCAACTAGAATGGAGTGCTCATTTAGCAAGCCTGTTAAAATTTCCAGTAGTCAGGAAATCATCACCTAATATAAATAGAAATTTGGTCAAGCAAAATAATTGGACAAAGTGCTGCCCAGACAGCACAACCACTCTTCTTTTAGACAGTTTAAAACAAGGGCCTACAATAACATGAGATTCAAATCTGTTGTTAGCTGGTTTTAATAACAATGAAATCCATGTTCTGGACACAATTGCTTCAATAAGAGAGAAAAACACTAAAATGAGGAAGCATAATCCTTGATTGGAAACTGAGCCTTCAAGTGCCAAACTACATACTCCCCAGTTAGAATGCAAATTGTGGACAGGCTACAACCTGGAGGAAAAAGAAAAACGATAACTACCAATGACTATGTCCAAAATAATAGATCCATGATTCATTGGCATTCCTTCTTTCCCAAATCGATATCATCCCAAGAATTTAGCAACAAGCCTAACTCATTTTTTGGGGACAATATAGGTGATATCTGATGAGTAATCTAAAATGAGGAAATTGACAAATGATTTGCACCACTCAATGTTGACTGCAGGATAATTAGCAATGTGCAAGACAGTTCTCTAATATTAGATCATTTTGACAAGGCTACTATCACCTGTTGGAAATTACACAATCAATTCACCCTTTAGGTTCCCCTAATGCCTCCGCAGAAGCAAAAAGCTAGTATATTTAATTGTACTGATTTATGAGGCTTTTATTAATCTTTGAAAAAGCTATCTAATCAATTCCATTGTGCAAAAACAAAGGAATCAACCATTGTTGAAGCTGCTAATAAAAAACATCTGCCTTGCCATCTGTATAACCTTGAAATTGCAAGCCAATATCTCTGTGGTTTCCTTGGGTAATGAGCACCTACTGATGATTTCCAGACTAGAAGACAATGGAGTCGGAGACACAGCATTAAAGTGACTTATGTGATTGTTTCAAGATTGGAATCAAACTGTTGCCCTCCCTCCTTTTAGGGAAGCACCTAGATACTTAATTGCAGGGTTCCACAGAGATCCACAAAGATCCATTCTGTTGTCACTGCTATTCAATATCTATTTACTTCTAGTAACAGGTTTATATGGGATGGGAGCTCACTTTTACATGTAGGATAAAGACACTCAGCTTATGTGTAGCCGAATAGAGAGAACGATTTAACAATACCTAGCAAATTAGGGGTAGCAAATTGATTTGATACATTAAGTGGTGGGTGCGTGAAACTTATTTAAAATTAAATACTCTAAAACTGAGATTGACATCAGGAAATGGGGCTCTGCCCAACGCCACCATGTTCTGTGAAGAAGTTGCAGACTGATATTAAATAACAATCTTTCCCGGATAACCAAGTGTCTGAAGTGACCAATACCTTTTATTAGCAATTAAAATCCATGAAAATACGTGTCCCCTTCATTCTTGATGAATTTCATATACCCATAATAAGTGCATTAGAACAATTCACACTACAGTATACTCCCCTCCCCCCAATTTTCTTATTTGAAATATCCAATTAGCACATAATGCAGCAGAGATTCTTATTACAAAGTCTCAAAAGATTACATCAATTTTTCGACAGCTTTACTGGCACCTGAAATGCATTCCAAAAGTAAAGCAAACCTGGCACAAACTGTTAGTAAATTTTAGCCTCAGAGTGGACTTTACGTCTATCCCTTATGATTCAGTGGCTTCCTTGCCTATCTCATTTTCATGCTTCAGATTTGATTACTTTCCCCCATTTGATTTGATGGCTTTTCCCCCCATTCTTGTCTTTGTTCTGCCTAAGGAGCATTTCAATGACACCCTTGTAATTGGATGAGTTGTATTCTCCAACTGCAGTCAGGACTTTGCAATTCAGTTCCTAAGAACTATTTCCTCTCCTTCTCTACATCTTTCCCTGTTCCCCATCTCTTTTTGGTACTCTGGTCTCTTTATAATTCATTAGGCCTCACCCCAGGGCATGCTTATCCCTGAGCACACACAGTGATGACAGCAGCTCTGCACAACTGGATCACGATGACCAGCCTGGCCCATAAGGGACCTCAGGACAGACGGTTCCCCTGACACAGCCACTACATCCCCAGGCACAGTGGTGCCAGCAACTGTGGGGTCTTGGAGTGCGCCAACCATCAGGGCTGCCAGTGTGCCACGTAGCGAGGGCAAGGACATTCTGCCACCTGCCAAGGTGAAAAAGGTGCCCACATCCCGGAGGGAGAAGCCGAAACCACCAGCCACCAAGGGGTCAGCGAAAACGAAAGGGGATAGTGGCAAGACAACTGTGCCACCATCCAAGGTGGGGAAGGGCCAAAGATAGAAGGGCAGGTCAGGAGAGGGCATGGTGGCACAGACTGAGGGACCAGTGTCACACCTTCTGTCCACGTCCACGCCAACCTGTACGGCGGCGAACACCGCCACCTGCACCGTCTCTGGCACTTCTACAGCCGCTGCGACAGTCCCCAGCCTCTTCCCCGGTGGGCAGCCATCTGAGGCTGCAGGAGACATCCTGCTTTCTCCCTCAGCAGGTGCTGACACATGCCCCGCCGCCAGCCCCACCGCCACAGACCCGCGGCCAGCACGGCTACCACAGACCCCGCCGCCAGCACCGCCACCACAGACCCTGCTGCCAGCACTGCCACTAAAGACACTGCCGCAAGCACCGCCACCATAGACCCTGCCGCCACCACAGACACCACCGCCAGCACCGCCACCACATACCCTGCCGCCAGCACGCCACCACAGACCCCACCGCTAGCACCGCCACCACAGACTCGACCGCAAGCAGCCCCGAGACGTCCTCAGACAGTGGCACCACCTCTGAAATGCCTACCATCCCCTGTGGTCAGTCGTCCGAGGCTGGTGGTGAGTTCCAGGCCCCTGGGCAGCTTCCATGAAGTATTACTGTCATCACTGTTGGCACCTGCAGGTGGAATGCGAAGCCGCAGCAGTGTGGGGTATGTCGCTGCCTCCATGGTGTATCATGCTACCTGTACCTCGCCAACGTCATGCAACGCACACCCAGGTAAGTGATTTGTATCGGCCACACTGCACGTGGAGCACTCTGGGCACCAGGCCCCCTCCAGAACCAGTGGAGAGATACATCCATTACCTCAGTCCTTGGCAGAAGGAAGCACTCTGGGCACCAGGCCCCCTCCAGAACCAGTGGAGAATCACATCCACTACCTCAGTCCTTGGCAGGATGAAGCACTCTGGGCACCAGGCCCCCTCCAGAACCAGTGGAGAGGTACATCCACCACCTCAGTCCTTGGCAGGATGAAGCACTCTGGGCACCAGGCCCCCTCCAGAACCAGTGGAGAATCACATCCACTACCTCAGTCCTTGGCAGGATGAAGCACTCTGGGCACCAGGCCCCCTCCAGAACCAGTGGAGAATCACATCCACTACCTCAGTCCTTGGCAGGATGAAGCGCTGTGGGCACCAGGCCCCCTCCAGAACCAGTGGAGACTGTTATCCACTTGAGAGACTGTGGCTTTGCACTCCCCAGGATTAAAGCAGTGGGCAAACCACCCACTGGAGAGACTTGAGAGACTGTGGCTTTGCACTCCTCAGGATAAAGCAGTGGGCAAACCACCCAATGGAGAGACTTGAGAGACTGTGGCTTTGCACTCCCCAGGATAAAGCAGTGGGAAGCCCACCCACTGGAAAGACTTGAGAGACTGTGGCTTTGCACTCCCCAGGATAAAGCAGTGGGCAAACCACCCACTGGAGGGACTTGAGAGACTGTGGCTTTGCACTCCCCAGGATACAGCAATGGGCATGGATCCCCCTCGTGCAGCAATGGCGTTGTCCATTCATCTGGCTAAGGTGCCCTCCTCCCCCTCCTCCCGAGGTGCCTGTTTCATTTCGATCTGATGCCCCTGCAGTGTTCTCTCCGCTTCCAGTCAGGTATCTAGTGTGGGCTTCGCCCATGCATTTTGGGCCCAGTGGTCCACGGACAATGATTGGTGCACTATCCGGACTTGTGTAGTTGGTGTACATAATTGTATTTACTGGATTTTGAACTTTGATAGTGAGATTTCACATGATTACATTTGTTCAAATCATTTTCTTTTGTCCTTGCATTCTTCCAGGAGGTGGGGGGTGTATGTGTAATGTTGCTGCATGTATTTGTGTCTGTGGTGTTGTGGGTGAGGGTGGGGGTGGGGGTGTTGCATGTTGTGTGTGTATGTCACTCTCTTTTCCCTCCCCCCTCCCCTGTGTTGTAGGTGCAGTACTCACCGTGGTCGTCGCCGCCGTCTTTGGTGCTCCTGATAGAAGAGAAGGAAGACCAGCATCAGCAGTATCTGCAATTCGGGCTCCATGGCGTCCTGGTTCCTCGTAGGGTGTGGAGAGGTGAGTGCTTTCCCTTCTGTGTACTGTTTCCGCCGTGTTTTTGTTTGCGTTGATTCCGCCCCGGAAAAGGTGGCGGATAGGCCTCTTGTTATACGGTGGGTAGTACATTGTCTTCCGCCTGTCTGTTGGTGTTACTGCTGCGGTGTTTGTTTCTACCGCTGTGGCGGTCGGAGTGTTAAAGTGGCTGTCTATGTTGGCGGTTTCCGCCATGATCATGATTCCATTTTTTTTTCCGCCAGACTATTTGCGGTAATACTGCCGCTTTAACACCGACCACCAGGGTTGTAATGAGGGCCTAAATGTCGAAACAGTGCTTGTAAGTCACTAGTGTCAAAAGGTTACTTGTGGTTGCGAGGGACAGTTACAAATTCAAAATCCTAGCTGACCGTGATGCAGGGTAAGCCGGCTACAGAACCCACGCAGGGTCTTCTGAACATTAACTTCTAATGAAGCAAAGCGTTGATGGTGAGGACACAATGAGTCAGTATTGTCACCGCACTTAGAGCTCTACGTCTTTGTCGGGCTCTGTGGAAGTAGATGTGCTGCATCACCAATGGGCAGCCACTGCGTCATTATTGATGATGTGATGCACAGATTGTTTTCCCGCACTCTGGTGATGCATCGCTTGCTGCAGATTTCAATGGCAGAACTCACTTCTGAGGCCCAGGACTGGAGAGGGACACCTCAGGGAAGGGAAGAACTCACAGATGGCAGAGTCCAGCAGCACCAGGAGCATTGCAAGCAGTCCTTGATGTCCACTGAGACTGCAGAAGAACTGGGGGAAAGTCAACAAGCTCTTGGAGATTTCTTGGGTACAAGGATGTAGAGAGCAGATCCAGTCCTTCATACTGCAGGCAAGAAGCAGCAGGCAGCAGGCCAACACAGCAATACAAGTAGCAATCTCTCCTACAGCACAGCAAGAAGTAAGCCAGCACAGCAATGCAGTTGCAGAGTGGCATTCCCTCCTGGCAGCACAGCAGTCCTTCTTCTTGGCAGAGTGTCGTTGGTTCCAGTAGAGATCTGATTTGGTGGTTTTTCGAGTCCAGTACTTATACCCAAATGTGCCTTTTAAGTGGGAGAGACAGCAAAGGAGGCCTTTGAAAATCACAGGGTAACTGCCCTCCCCTGTCTCTTGACTCTTTACAGGGAGGTATACAGCTTTTTCTGTGATGAAAGGCACAGCCTATTCAGAAGCAAGTATAAGCTCCTCCCACCCATCTAGCCCAGGCAGGCCCACCAGCATTCTGATTGGCCATCAAAATGAAACCCGAGCTCCCTCTGTGTGTGACAGTCTAGAGGGAATACACAGCGCCCACCTGTCAAAATCCCGAAACGTGTGTTCAGAGACTAGCAGAGGCACCAAATGGTTAAAGTAAGACAATGACAACTTTCTAAAAATGGCATTTCCAGATTTACAATTTAAAATCTGACTTCACCATGAGTTGTGATTTCAGATTGTGAGTCAGGAGACAGCAAACTCCATATTGCTATCTTTTCTCAATCAGAAATTACACTTAGAAGATGTTTTGTAAAGGTAACCTGTTAGAAATGGGGTCTTTGGTTGGTAGTCAGGTTACCCCAGTTACCCCAGTCACACACAATCCAAATTATCTTGTGCCCACCCTCTGGTGGCCTGGCGCTGAGCAGTCAGTCTTAACTTAGAAGGCAATGTGTAAAGTATTTGTGCAGTAAATCATGCAATAACACAGTATAGCACCACAAAAATACACGACACAGTGTTTAGAAAAATATATAATATTGATCTGATAAGATGCAGGTCAAAACGATTAAAATGAAATAAGTATATGTTGAGATATCACTGTAAAAGTGATATAAAGTGTTTTTAGTCTTTAAAACGCAATAAATGTTTCTTTCAAGCAAAAAGTACCTGGTTTGCGTGCAAAATCTCTGCAAAGAACCGCAGAGGAAGAGATGCATGGAAATAAAGGAGGTGTGCGTCGATTTCTCAGGCCGCACACGGTGATGCATTGTTTAGTTTTAATGCAGGGATGGCTGTGCGTCGATTTACGGCGCTCAGTCATGTATCCTCTTCGGGTTGCGGGTTTTCAGATGCACCGGGGGCGTTGTGTGGATTTCCGGCGATGACAGGACAAAGTCACAGGGGCTGCGTCAATCCAGTGGATGTTGCGGGAAAATTTCTACCACACAGCAGGCGCTGCATCGATTCCTCTCTGGAAGTCGGGTTGCGAACTTCCAGTTCGGCTGTGCATCGATCCAGTGGGCCGTGTGTCGACATTCCGGTTGCTATGCTGGCACTGCGTTGATCTTCTCGTTGCGAACTCAGGCTGTGTTGTTCCCGTTCGGCGTGCAGTGAATTTTTCACCGAAGTACAGGCTGTGCATCATTTCTGGCAGGCTGTGCATCGATTTCCTCCGCACAAGGAGCCCTTCTTGTAGAGATGAAGTCTTTTTGGTCCTGAGACTTATGGGAACAGAAGGCAAGCTCTATCCAAGCCCTTGGAGAGCACTTCTCACCACAGCCAGAGAGCAGCAAGGCAGCAGGGCAACAGCAAGGCAGCAGTTCTTCACAGAAAGCAGACCGATGAGTCCTTTGGGCAGCCAGGCAGTTCTTCTTGGCAGGATGCGAGTTCTGGTTCAGGTTCTCTTCTCCAGGAAGTGTCTGAATTGGAAGGGACAGAGGCCCTGTTTAAATACCGAAATGTGCCTTTGAAGTGGGGGAGACTTCATAGAGTGGCTTAGAAGTGCACAAGGTCCCCTTTCAGTTCAATCCTGTCTGTCAGGGTCCCAGTAAGGGATGTGGCAGTCCTTTGTGTGAGGCCAGGCTACAGTCCTTTGACATATATATGTGTCAGGCCCTCCACCCTCCCAGCCCAGGAAGACCCATTCAAAATGCAGATGTATGCAAGTGAGGCTGAGTATCCTGTGTTTGGGGTGTGTCTGAGTGAATGCACAAGGGAGCTGTCAGCTAAACCCAGCCAGATGTTGATTGTAAGGCACAGAAGGATTTAAGTGCAGAGAAATGTTCACTTTCTAAATGTGGCATTTCTAAAATAGTAATATTAAATCCAACTTCACCAGTCAGCAGGATGTTGTATCATTCTGGCCATACTAAATATGACCTTCCTACTCCTTTCAGATCAGAAGCTACCACTCAAACAATATATGAGGGTAGCCCTAATGTTAGCCTATGAAGGGAGCAGGCCTCACAGCTGTGTAAAAAACGAATTTAGGAGTTTTTCACTATCAGGACTTGTAAACTACATAGGTACAAGTCCTGCCGTTTGCCTACACAGCACCACGCCCTATGAGTTATCTAGGGCATCCCTTAGGGGTGACTTATATGTAGAAAAAGGTGGGGTTTAGGCTTGGCAAGTACTTTTAAATGCCAAGTCGAATTGAAAGTGAAACTGCACACACAGGCTTTGCAATGGCAGACCTGAGACAAGGTTAAGGAGCTACTTAAGTGGGTGGCACAACCAGTGCTGCAGGCTACTAGTAGTATTTAATCTACAGGCCCTGGGCACATATAGTGCACTTTACTGGGGAGTTATAAGTAAATTAAATAATTAAATTGGGTATGATCCAATGTTCCCATGTTTAAAAGGGAGAGAGCATATGACCTTTGGCACTGGTTAGCAGTAGTAAAGTGTGCAGTCTTAAAACCAGCAAAAACAGTGTCTAAAAAGTGGAGGGAGGCAGGCAAAAAGTTAGGGGTGACCACCCTAAGGCTGTCAAGTCTAACATAACCCCAATGCTGTCCTGTGGTAGATGAATGCAATAGTTTTTCTCTATCTTGACATGTTAACTTAATCTTAAAGTATATGTCCAACTTTTTAAATACACTGCATACTTCCCTGGGGGCTAATTAGGGCCTACCTCAAAGGTGACTTACATGTAATAAAAAGGAAGGTGAGTGCACTTGCCAGGTCGAAATAGCAGATTAAAACTGCACACACAGGCTCTGCAGTGGGAGGCCTGAGTAATGTTTGAAAGACTACTGTAGTGCTAGGCACAATCAGTGCTGCATGCCAAATAATAGTATTTAATTTGCAGGCCATGGGCACATATAGTGCACTTTACCAGGGACGTACAAGTAAATTAAATATGTTAGTTGTGGATAAGCCAATGTTAGCATATTTTAAGGAGCGAGAACCTGCACTTTAGCACTGGTCAGCAGCGGTAAAGTGCCCAGAATCCTAAAGCCAATAAAACATAATTCAGCTAAAACTGAAGGGAAAAGGCAAAAAGTCTAAGGGTGACCCTGCAGAAAGGGGCATTTCCATCAGAAGGCAACTTTGAGTGCATATTCAAGCACTGTGGGGATCTTTGAATGAACAACAGTTTGCTAAGGATACCTCAGTCTCTTTAGTTCCACAAAGCTCATTATTAAGCACAATACTAGTTTTAGTTTTCGATCTAAGTATGGTTTTATCAGCCATCTAAAAACACATTCACAATGACTAAGCAGTATATTTAGCAAGGTCTATATAAATATTTGAAGAATTCACTAAGTCCAATGACAAGTCGCTGTTTTATTTATTTTTTATTTTATTTTGTCATCTAAAGTTTCTTGAATTTACAGCACCCTGGAACACAGATGCTCTCTGTGTGAATATGCCCCTTTTTGTGAGGCCATCCCCATCTTTTGGATTTAAGACTCACTAGGCTGGGTCACTGCTGTCCAATGCCCAATCTATGTGCTCTAGCACCTAAAACATGTAAAAACTCTCTGCTCCTCATTGGTGTATTTAACTTCTCTATGAGGCCACAGTATATGGTGCGGATGTCCACCCGTGGCTGTACAAGTTAAATGCCGCATGAGGACTGCAGCACTTATTGTGCAATCCACTAGTATTAGAGTGGACTTTTAATTGTGAGGTTCAACTTTTTGTCCGTTTTGGTAATACATTCTTGTTATATTTTTGTTAAGCCTGTCTGCCCTGTGCCCTGGCTACCAGGGATTGAGCTCAGTTAAAAATTATTAAAACATTTGACTGGAACTAACGGGATAGTGAAATTACTACTTGTGATGCACACCAATCCACCCCAGCTAATAAACCACTTTCTTTGTAATGCACACCAATCCACCCCAACTGATAAACATCTTTCTAACACTTCCTCAGCTGAGTTTGAAGAATTTGCAACACAGCCAAAGAAACTCATCTGCAGATTGTTTGCAACTTCCTAGGGTCGCTTGATTTGACATGCTGTTTTCTGAGAGTAAAAAACTATGATCACAGATTTTGTCAAATGCAAAAGATTTTGACTCGATGACCCCAGTTGTGAGATAGGATTATATTCCGACAGCTGTTTAAACCTGCTGAAATGTATCAGGGAAAAGGTATGGAAAAAAAGTCAAACGTGGAATATGGTGAGCTAAACACAAACTCTGCATTTTATGCCTCATTTCCAAGTTCAAAACTCGGAACAGGAGGTATTTACTACTTCTGGTCAACCTCTAACCATTGGTTAATTACAACTCGTAATCAGAGCGATTATGGTGCATGCAGTAAAGAAAGATACTTGCAATTATCGAAAATATGATTGAATATGTTAGGATGAAAAAGACATCCCTTTGAGTACTGAACATAAAACATTACTTTAGCTACTACTATTTTCGTAATAAGTGCAAATTATTTTGTCCAGGAGCCAAGTAACTATTTTCATTTTTGAGTAACAGAGCCCTGCTGCTGATCATTTACAACACATTTCTCATTTCTTGTAAAAAGCGAAGGCAGATGTTAGGATTTTAACTGAGTGCATTGAGTGAGTTTAATCTCAATATAACATTTTTGTTTAAAGGAATGATCTATTGCCAAATATCGTTGTAGACATTTCTGACATATATATCTTGTTGTATTAGAATGTTGTTTTAAAATGGATTAACTCATTAGGTTACTTTAATATATTTGGTTTTCACCTAAATACGCTAATAAAAACTGAACTTGAACACTTTACATTGGGTGTTTCAAAACCAGATTCTCTATCTGCCACGCAGGTTGTTCTTGCCTTTAAGAGAGAGTATACAGCATCCTCCCTCTATGTCATTCTGCACCACTTAATTCTCAACATAATTTCAGCACGACACCGTTTAGAGAAACTCCCAGTTAATAAAGGCAAGAGAAATTTCACAACAAACCGCTGCTGTAAGCACTGCACTTATTCTAATAACCCAATTGTGTATTCTCTCCCCCTCTCATCTCTAACTATCCCAGACCGGGCTGGCCGACCTTTACTTGGACTTTCTAAATTCATAGAAGCTTTTTGGTGTGTGTGTGTGGGGGTTGGGGGGGTTGCAATACAGTTAGCAAATCGGGGAAGGCATACAGTAAAAAACAAGATGCATTATAGATAAAAACGTCATCACCCTTTCTCTTCGTATCTCCCTCCCTATTCATGAAAAGAGGTCATTCAATCCAACTCATATTTCAGGATCATGCATCTCTGTTAGCCAACCCAATAGTTCACATGGTCAATGGGTGCAAGGTGGGGGCGTGTCAGTGTGGCTCTAAATCTGACTCTTAAAGTGTGCAATCTGGCTCTTGAGCCTGACCTCTTGTGTCCCACTCAAGCTGATGATCTAACCGGGTAAAGATCATTCATGAGTATGGAGGAGCGCCACCCCACTAATTAAAATGACCCCTAATGAAAAATAAAATGTTAATAAACCTTATTGCCATTTTATTTTTTATTAACTTGGCAAGCCCGCTTCGGGAGCCGAGTGTCAGGACGGGGCAAAGGCACTGCTAAGTGGCAGCAGCAGAGAGAAGTAGTGGGTTGGGCACCTTAAATTTACAGTACACATGTCTCTTTGACCGGCTGTCTTGCGATGGCCAGCCAGACATGCGCACTTTAAACCACACAACCCAGCTGTCTTGGACAACTGGGTTGAGAGCAAGCAGCAGCCTCCAGTGACTTTTGGAGTGCTGAGAGAGCCCGCCCCATCTAATCCTGGGGCTTTTCTCATGTTGGTTAACAGCATGAGAGCAGCCCCAGGATTGGTTAGGGGAGTTGACTGTTTGCAAGCTGGAGGAGAGAACAACACCAGGATCAGAGCGAGGACGTGCAGCAAGGTAAGTGACTTTTATTTTCTTTTTTTAATGCATCTCGTGTGTATGTATGCCATAAATCGCAGACATGCATTACATAACCATTTTAAAGTTAAACATTTTAACTTTAAAATGATATTGTAATGCATGTCAGCATGAATTTATTTAACATAATTTTGTACATGCATGCATGCACCCACCACCCATTTGCCCGCCCCACCACGTTCATAGTTGGCAGCCGCTACTGGATCTATCATAAGCATCCTTGTGACATAATGAAGAGTCACACATTTCAGCCACCTATTTTTGTATTCAGGAAAATCCCACATATATGTAATTAATCAATTCACAAGCCCCTAAGAATTTCCCATAGTGCATCTGTACAGAAAGCGACTTTGCTGGATTTCCCATCATCCATCTGCACAGAAAATGGCACCACTGGTTTTTCACCAAAATTGTCTTTAAAAGAAAAGCAAGCAAGAGGACTAATTTCCTATCATCCATTTGCACAGGAAGTGACATCATTGGCTTCTTGCCAAAACTGTACTTAAAAGAAGAAGCAATGCATGCGGGCTCATTTCCCATCACCCATCTGCACAAGACTTGACATCAATGGATTGCACATCATCCATCTGGACAGGAAGTGACATCACTGGATTTTCCATCATTCATCTGCACAGGAAGTGACAACACTGGTTTCCCACCAAACCTGTTTTCACTTAATGCGGAAGGCACACCAATGGCAAGCCTGTCCGTGTCTGACTCCTTTGTTGGTCCCTTTAATCAACATGGCAGTTCACCCAGATACAAGATCGCAAGACAAGGCAGGACAAAAGACGCAGAGACAGAATAGCTATTCTCTTCAAAGAATCCATCCAATGCTCCACCACAATGGAAAGCGCCACCAGCAACATGGAACACTTGACCTTCAAACTCTCCATCACTGCCATCTACACCTTTAATAGCACGCCTGCCTACCCTCCTCCCAGGCAATGGACTAACTTTGGCAGTACCATAGCAGACTTCGTCACTACCCTGATCTTCAACTCCAGCACATTCAGCCTCTGTGACCTCATCTATCAGCTGCAGATCTTCCCTGATCCCAATGTGACCATTCTCCTCAAGGACCTGTCCAACCTCAGACTCACTCAGTGAGTTGAAGGCCCCACTCACACCTCCGGACACCTACTGGACCCCATCTTCATCAGCCTCAGCAACATCATAGTAGACAAGCCCACACCACTCAACTGGTCTGACCACACCCTAATCAACTTCAGGATACCCATCCCACACCACAACAGAAACAGCCCTTCTGACCATCTCTGCCAACACCCAGAGAATCACCCTCATCACTTAGCCCTTTATCACCACTCAAGAAGTAGCAGGAATCATGCAGTCCATACATTCCAGAGCACCCTCATACCGCTGCCCTCACCACGTTGTCATTAAAGAATTTGACCCCATCAGCACAGCCCTAATAGGATCCTGAATAACTTTGGGCCAGATTTAGATATTGGCGGGCTAGTTACTCTGTCACAACGATGATGGATATCTCGTCTGCGGAAATCTAAATCCCATAGGATTCAATGGGATTTCGATTTCGTCGGGCAAGATATCCTTCACAATTGTGACAGAGTAACCCGTCAGCCAATATCTAAATCAGGCCCTTAATCATCACAGTCACCTACCTTATACCTGGAAACACACCACAGTACTTTCCAACCTCGAGAAACCCTCAGAAGACCCAAGACACCAGCCAAATACTGGCCTATTTCTGTACTACCCTACCTGTCAAAAGTCATGGAAAAGTTGATAAACGCCTATCCACCTACCTCACAAGCAACCAGCTATTCAACACCACTCAATCCGGATTAGGGTCATCCACAGTACAGAGATAAACTCATTGCCACCAGAGGTGACATTCGGATGATCATAGACAGAAGTGAGACTGTTGCCCTAGTCCTACTGGATCTTTCCGCAGCCTTCGACAAAGTCTCCACCACATTCTAATCCAACAACCGTACAAAGCTGCATCCAAAGTCCCATACTTTGCTGGATTTACTCTTTCCTGGTAGTCCTCACCCAGTCGGTCAGCCTGGCACCTTTCACCATAGACACCATCAACCTAATCTGTGGAGTTTCAGAAATATCCTCATTGAGACCCAGTCTGTTCAACGCCTACATGACCTCACTTGCCAGCATCATCTGTGCCCATGGAATCAACATCATATCCTATGAGGACACCATCAACCTCATACTCTCCCTCTCAGGCAAGATGCCAAACACCCTGACAAATTACTCTACTGTATAAACCGAAGCCACCAGATGGATAAAAACAATTGGCTCAACACAGGCAAGATGGAAGTAGTAATCGTCAGCAAAGACACTTTGCTCTGGGACTCCACCTGCTGACCTATTGAACTCAACCCACACCTCTGCTGGAAATCCATGCAAAGAATCTCAGAATAGTAATCAGTAACCAACTCTCAATGATCAGCCTAGTGAATGCAGTCTCAGGCGCCTGCTTCCACACACTCATAATAGTCAAGAAGATTTTCGAATGGCTTCCCACCAACACTTGTAGAACCACTATGCAAGACCTCATCACCAGCAAGGAGGCCTGAGGCACGTCTCTCTATGCAGGAATCAATGCTCCACTGACCAGAAGTCTCCAGATCATAAAAATCTCTGGGGCCAGACTCACCTTCAACCTCCCACCCTGCACTAATGTTACCCCGCACCTCAAAGAGCACCACTGGATGCCAAGCCAGAAATGAGTACTCTTTAAAATCCTCAGGCAAACATACAAAGCTTTAAACAACATTGGCCCCCATTACCTCAACAACTACATAAACTTTCACAAACCTACCAACATGTCCGCTCAGCCACACTCCTACTCTCACACATCCTCGGCATCTGTAGGACCAAATCCGGCGGTTTTGCCTTCTCACACCTTGCTCCTAGAGCCTGCAACAATCTGCCCCTGCACATCAAAGCCTTCCCCTCAGCTCTTGAAAACAAAGGAAAATTAATACCTGAACTTCACTAACCTCGATCCTGACTCTGCATATAAAAACCTGCTTCAGGACTGGGGTACTATACAAATTTTTGTCCAAATCTCACTCTGGGAGGACACATTCATTAAGTACCTTGTCGATGTGCAGCATTGCCACAGAGTAGCTGTAACTACAGCCATGTTTTTCTTTTCATGCACACTGTGCTCAAAGGAAGTGCCCTTCTATGACTATAAGAGACTCTCTTCAGATCTTGGCCCCCAAGACAATGATGTGTTGTTCAGCTTGCTCATCAGGGAACTTTACATTCTTGTTACTATTGAGGGCATCTACCTCCTTTCTCATGTGCTCCGTCTCTGTCATCTGTATAATCCATTTGTTTCAGGAAACCATGTGATTCGAATTGAAGAGCTGTTTAGAGAGTACAGTATATTTGAGTTTTGCCTTTGCTTATTAACGCTCATTTATTTTACGGTTGTTGGGAGACCTCTTTGTGAACCAATTCTGTTATTCACAGATGTGTATTTTTCTTTTGTTAATAAACATTTTAAGACTCCAAATAGCTTGAGTGTGGAGTTTCTTTGATAACATAGTGTAAATAGATTATTGTAACAGACCATATCCTTCCAATATACATGATTTTTCATACATTGACAGATTGATCATACACCTTCTGTACCTTTATATTGCCCAGATGTTCAGAAAATATGCCTATTGAATCTGCCACATGGTCTACAAGCATACTAAAGTGCGTAGACCATGGTTACAGGTTAAAAGGGCCTTAACTGGGAACATGGAAACAATGCTATTATTATTTAAAAAGAAATTTCTTCATAGCACTTCCTTTATTCATGTGTTTGTTTTGGCTGCTCTGGATTGCACTGCGAGTGTGTTTACAAACATTCAATCCATCTTGTCTATCACTGTCTAACAACTTGTTATCTGTAGATTGACTTGGCAAAGAGGCATTCATGTCTCTTGAGGAGGACTTCAAAAATTACGGAACCTTTTTTGAACGGGAGTTATACGTTTTATCATGATTGTGAAAGTCAAAACGTATAAAAGCATCAGTAGACAATGGCTAATTTCAAGAAAACCAGCTTTCTATGATGTGTCCATGCTGTTACATCATCCACTGCTCCTTTCAAGTAATGTCACCAGTCTTTGAGTGCCACAAATTTGTTGTCTTGTACCGGCAAAATTTAGCCACCAATTATAGGGCTTCTAATATTTGATCTCTTTGTGACAGAACAGCTCTTCCTGTAATTGTGGACTGAGTTGCTGACACAAAGGCTTCTTTTAAGGTCTGGAACTATAACCAACCCTACAAGGATGCCACAAATACCAGACCCACTGGGCCTACTACAGTGAAACATCAACCAAGTAGTAGGTGTTGCATGGGTCTTGAGTAAGGTTTCTAAACGTCTCTATGCGTTGTGAGACTGTCTACATCAGCATGGCTTTATACACATGTAATTTTGCTTTGGGTCGCATCATTTCATGAGGAGATCTTCCTTTTACCTTTCACTCCATCTCTTTTGCCTACCAAACGGCTCTGGCAACAAGGTAAAACAATTGTTTTATGTCTGATGAAGATTTAAACCAGCCTGTTATTTCAGTGTTTTTTAAGTGACATTAAAAATGTTTAGGGTTAGTTCCTTCACTCCAAATGATTAACATCTCACAATAGTGAAGATGAACTTTACTATGAAAATTCTTTCTGTGGTGGACTATCTGCATATCTGCTACAATGTCTCCAAAATGCTGTAGTCCACCTTCTGTTTATCCTCGGGCAAATGGACAACACAGCCACTAAACTGATTGCCGGCACACCTCTGAGCTACTTGCTAAATCTTATGTCTGATCTTCAATCGTCTTCAATTGTCTTCATAACAAGGCCGCTATGGACCCAGAGGAGAAAGAAACATCAAGGAGAAAGGTTAGCCCTGCTCAACCAAAGCCACAATCCCTGTCAGGGTAAAACACAAAAGTCACTAAATTAACCTGTGTTCAACCCTCTGGTAGCTTGGCACAAAAGCAGTCAGGCTAACTTACAAGGATTGTGTAAAGTATTTATGCATCACACAAATAGTGATAAAGTGAAAATAACACACAAGAAAAGTCCCACACAAGTTTAAGTTAAAAACAAGTGCCCAAAAGATCAAATCGCCAACAATAGACAACTAGTCGCGGGAGACCGGGTCAAAGTAGAAAAATATGTCTGACCTCAATGGAGCTCAAGTCGAATACAAGAAGTAGATTGGGCCCAAACAGTGGTTATCTTCAAACTTAGAGGAAATACTGAGAAACATGTTTGGAGAAGATAAAGTTCAGCGGGGCAAGGCTGGAGGAGGTGTCCAAGGAGGGAGTGTCATCATCAGGGAGCCGCTAGACAAAGTCCGGGTGAAGAATTCCATGTTCGGACTAATGCCCTGATTTAGAGTTTGGTGGAGGGGGCTACTAAATCACAAATGTGACGGATATCCCTTCCGCCGGATTATGATTCATTACAGCCTATGGATATTGTAATACAGTGGATGGCATATCCATGACGTTTGTGACAGAGTAACCCATCTGCCAAACTTTAAATATGGCCCTTAGTCTCTTTTTTGGAAGTCAAAAATCTTCAGCAGGATAAGGCAGGAGGCTGTAGCTGATGAGCGTTCCACAAGGCCGGATACCCCTTTGCAAAGGACCGCTGAAAAGGATTTGCTGCTACAAAGAAGAACTAGTGGGAGTCGCCGCGAAGTCAGGCCGACTGGCGATGTACCTTGGGTGGATAGACGAGCAGGTTGGTCGCCTTCTCTTGGTTGTCAGCGTAGTTTTTAGCTAAAAAATAAATTTCTGCCCCAAGTTTTGGGTTTTGGCTATCTGGGCATCTTTAACACCACAACCAAGAATCCAGGACTGGAGGGCCACCACTTGGGGGTTTATGACTCACTCAGGCCGTATCCAGGTGCAGGTTCAGGGTGGTTGAAGTCTTTTCTGTCCCTGAGGCTCTGAACAGGAGGCCAACCAAATAGCCTTTGCGGTGACATTAGTAGTCCTGTGTTCAAGTGATGAAAGAGGGCTCAAGCTGCAGGGGAGGCCTCTGAGGGTTCAAGGCAATCTCCAGGCAGCACAGCAGTCCTTTCAAGCAGAAAAACAGTCCTTTTACAGGCAGCAAAGCAGTGTTGTGGAGTACACATAAGGCCACAGCAGCAGGCAGTTCTCTAAGAGTCTATCCACACGTCCAGAAAGGGAACTGAAGAGAGGGTGTGAGGGTTCTATTCTTATACCTGGTTCCTTCTTTAAAGTAGGAGAAGTTTCTATAGAATCCTCTCTGAAGTGTTTCCTGGCTAACCTGACCTGGCTCCAAGCTGGCTGCATGAACAATGCAGGGTGGCATGTGTGAAGGCAGAGCACAGCCTATTCCGTTGTAAGTGGTGCTGTGCCTGGCTCTGCCACCCATCTTGCCAGTTGATGCCCTGTCCAGGCACATCCAATACCTCTATTGTGTGGCTGACTGGGTAAAATGAACAAAGTCCAAATGCCAACAACACCCAGTCAAATGGCCTAGGACAGGGTACAGACACAAAATAGTTATGGCAGGAAAATGCCAACTTTCTAAAAGTAATATATACAAAAGGACAACCTAATATACACTTGCAGGCTTGGGTAACTACAGTAACGCAAGTGATAGTGCCAACAAAGGGATTTATTCAAACAGAGACTTTAAAATCAATTAGTTGAGTAATTCAGATGTACAAAGGTTTTGGATTATCATTTATTTTCTTTTTACCCCATGTTAAATAACTATTAAACTCTGCTCTGTTTTTACTTTTGGACAGCTGAATTATTTAACTGATAGATTTAAAAAAGTCTATGTTTGAATAAGTTCCTTGTTGGCACTTTCACTTCTCTAACTTTCTAAAAGTGCCATTTTCAAAATTGTAATTTAAAATTAGAATTTACCATCAAAGAGGATTTTTAATTACGAATTCTCAGACTCCAAATAAGGAATATTACCCTTTCCCAATCAAAAGTTAGCACTTATTTAATGTAATAAGGCATACTAATACTATTCTATAGGAGAGGGAGGCCCCACAGTACTGAAAAATGAATTTAGGAGTTTTCCACTACCAGGACATGTAAAACCTAAAAGTACACATCCAACCTTTTGATCACAATGCACTGTGCATTATGGGTTTCCTAGGGCTTACCTTAGGGATGACTAATATGCAATAAAATGGGTCTTTAAGGCTTGGCAAGGAGTTTATATTGTCAAGTGAAACTGACAGATTAAAACTGCATTCAGGCTGCAATGGCATGTCTGGGGCATGTTTTAAGACACGTTTTGTGAGGCTATTTAAGTGGATGGCACAATGAGTGCTGCACTACTAGTAGCTTTTGATTTACATGCCCTCGGTATGTGGTATATCAACTTACAAGGGACTTTTAAGTAAATTACAAAGGCAAATCAGGTGTAAGCCAATGTTGCTATGTTTTAGGAAGTGAGCACAAGCACTTCAGCACTGGTTAGCAGTAATAACATGTACAGAACCCTAAGCCCAACAAAAACGAATTTCAACAAAGAGTGGAGGGCAAAGGCAAATAGTTTGTGAAAGACTACCCTAATGCTGACAGGTCTAACAGAATGTATTAGGAGAATGGGGTAGTAGGAGAAGAAGAATATATAATTTTGCTTTTGTTATGTTGGGGGCAATGTTCAACCACCACAGAGTATATTTAAGTTCTTAGTTTACCAGACTTACAGATGTAGGAAACATCCAGACTTTAATGTAAAGAAAGTACAGTGTTTTGGTTTCTTTTCTGTATTTCAGAGACTTTGCAAATGGTTTAGGTTTGAATACTTCAAAAATTGTTTTTTTATTGTTGGTACCAATGACAAACACAAAAGTAAACCCATACCTTTTTATCTCACTGTTGCAAGCTCTTTTTCATCCCTGTTTTCTTCCTTTGTTGTTGTTTTTCCATCTCTGTCTTTTCCTCTTTTTTCCACCTTTTGTGTTTTTACTGCTGTTACCCAGGATATATTCTGGTGAGGAAAAAGAAGTACTGGCCCTTAAAACTGAGTGCCGGTGGGCCCCATCTGGAGCCTCTGGCTCAAATTAAGTACTGGGGTCATGCCATTATTAGTAAGGGTATGATAGGGACTAAGCTACACCTTAGGAAAATGTGTTTGAAAGGACCTCCAAAGGGAACATCAGAAATGTGCATGTATTACAGAATTTGGTGGAATTTACTGTTTCTAAAATGACAAAGTTTGTCCTTTTTCGAACCTTTATTAAGGAAACTTCATTGGTTCCCTGTCAGTTCTTGTATTATAATCAAGACCATAAATCTCATTCACAAAGTATTGTTTGGTCATGTACATAAAGCAACTTTTAACTGCCCCATATGCTCTCCTCGATCAGCACATAAATTTGCACTCATTCTCCCAAAAGTAGGCACGGACGAAAACAGGAGGAAGGTAGTTTCAAACACTTTGCCTTAAGCTCTTGGACATACTCAATAGCCCCTACCATTCAGGAAAGGACTAAAAGCTGATCTGTTTTAGTGACTGTGCCACTCTTGCAGCACTTCATCACACCTACACATCATTGGAGTCCAGGGATATGCACTTGCTCCTTCCTGACTGGTAGGACCCTGTCAGTTAGCTTGGCACCATACACCTCAGACACCCGCAATCTCATCTGCAGAGTTTGACAAGGATCCTCCCCTAGCCCAACACTCGTCAATCCATACATGATCCATCTAGCCAGCATCATCCGCTCTCAAGACATCAATGTCCTCTCCTATTTCGACAACACATGACTCATTCTCTCCCTCACAGATAAGCCGCTCAGTACCCAGATCAAGTTCAATGCATGCATGACCGACATCACCCACTGGATGACTAACTGTGAAGCTGAGTACCAACAAGACCAAAACTGTGTTCTTCGGGTAAAGAACGTCACAATGCCTCATGATTCCAAATTGTGAAGATGCTTAGGAAGATTTTCATACGGTTTCTATTCAGCACCTGGAAGATCATGACACACCCATTACAAGCCTGCTGGACTACGGGAACACCTTCTTTGCCGGAATCAACAAAAACCTCACTAGAAGTCTGCAAACCATTCAGAACTCAGCAGCCAGAATCCCTCTCTACCTTCCGTGCCACAACCACCTGGAACCAAACCTGAAGGAGCTCCACTGTCTGTCTATACACAAATAAGCAGAATTCAAACTCCTCCATCACACAGCCAAAGCACTACATAAGACTGGTCCATCATTCCTCAACAACTGTATCTGCTTTCACACACATTCCAGACACCTCTGCACATCTGAACTCTTAATTGCACACATCCCATGCATCTGGAAAAAAAGCCACCATTCAAAACTTCTCCTATATTGTTATTAATTAAATGACCTGTGGATTCCCATAAGCACCTCCTCCTCACTTCTTGAATTCCACAAGAAGCTAAATACCTGACTTTTTGAGTAGTCACACCGGGCCTTAAGTTTGGCTAGACTCAAACTTTTTCAGCACCAGAATACCCACTCGGGCGATAGTGTGCCAGACCTGAGCTGTCTGCAACAAAAAACATCTATATATGGATGAAGTTAGTCCTAAGAAAGGAAGAACTTGAGGGTTGTCATTGAGTAATCAAAAGATGTCTGTATGTTCCATAAGGCTTCTAAAAGGCTTTATGCAAGACTCAAAAGGAGAGGTTTGAAGCTCAAAAATGTCTTATGCACAAGGTCATGAGCTGAACACTTTTAACGAGCAGACAGGAAAAAGAGTATTTTACTCAAATAAGCAGGGCACGATGCAGCACCCACGTGAACCTATTACACCGAGCTTGTAGAAAATCCCAAAGTCCAGTCCTAGTAACACAAAAAACACAAAAACATTCATAATAAGATCTTGTGGTGGATGGGCCAAAGACTGTACAAAGTTTGAGATGTTTGATCCATAAAAACAGGTCTTCCCCACTCTGAAAAGTTTGCGCAACAAGGGGGTCCACAACAACACCACACAGACTTATCACATATCTAGAGTTTGAAGACAGGTGGAAGACCTTACTGGTTTATGTATACTCCTATAATTTTCATGCCTGTTCAGCACTTCTGAAATTCACAAAATGTCCAACATACTCAAGGAAAATTACAATTTTAATTCTTTGCTTGGTATAATGCCTGCTAGCCCTTTGCCCACACTTGCAAATCGTCTACAATATAGACAGGTGATGGTTATGGTAAATGTTCCATTTCCCTTTTTTGTCAAAATCTTCTTAGGTCTGGCATTAGCCAAGGCCTTTTAATTTTACTAAAACTTTATGTATAATACACTTACTTAAATAGGCTTTTAGTCAGCTCACTTTATCCATTGGACAGGTGTTGTGTCCTTTACAGTCTTCTTCCACCCTGGTCAGGCTACTTCAGTCATTGGGTACCTTCACTTTGAGTGACTGCATTTAACACCTTTACAAGGAGTGCATCAGCACATAACATAGTTCCCATCAGTGCCCGTGTTTATTACTTTAGTGTTGCCTTTGTGTTTAAAATCTTGTGTGATATCAGGAAGCTTTCTACTAGATTTGAGTACATGGGACTTTTCATCTTTATCAGTTCCTCTCTGTTTGAGTAGCTTTTGTTTATCTGTCTCCTTCTATTTTGCAGCATGCCAGTTTGTGTCTTTTTGAAACTGTTCTTTATGAAGTTATCCTCTCTCTAGAGTGCATGCAATAAAGCACTGTAACAACTGTGATCTTGTATGTAATCCTGGTATATATTGTAATTGAGGACTATAGATATACTTATACTTGCTTTCTAGTTTGCTTTCTGTGCTCTTGTATGTCTTTCCTGTCTATCTGCCTATTTACCAGCCTTCCTGTTTGTCTGACTGTCTACCTTTCTATCTACCTGTTTATCAACCTATCTATCCACTTGTCTGTCTATCTCTCTACTTGCAAACCTGTCTGTTGATCTTTCTATGTATCCATCAATCTTTCTTTGAAGCTCTATCCATCTCTCTCTCCTTACAGGTGCATCTGTCTTTCTATCTATCATTGCAACTCTACAAGCCTGTCTAGCTAGGAGAGGCCTCTCAGTCCACACAACATTCTCTATGAAAGCAACCCTCTCTATCTATCTATCTATCTATCTATCTATCTATCTATCTATCTATCTATCTATCTATCTATCTATCTATCTATCTATCTATCTATCTATCCATCTTTACAACCCTCCCTATTGGTCCTTGTGCCTACCTATCTACCACTCTATCTGTTTTAGCTGTGTGTATACCTATCTCTCTATTGGTCTCCTTGTTCAACAACCTATCTATCTATCTATTTCAGTGTTTCCCAAAATGTGGGACACGAGACACTCATGGGCCAGGAGCCCATTTTTGGTGGGTCACGAAAGTTCGAGCAATATATAAAGATGCCTTTAAGTTCTGTATTTATTTTGCACATTTGCTGTCCTTCAACGTCTTCTGACAAACTGCTGCTTATGTTTTTTTAACACAGGAATTGGTGTTCACAAACTCCGCTCAATTTGCACTCAGAGAAATAAAAGTAAAGTGAGTTATGGGACAGTCTGCTGGGGATAAAGGGAGTGTGGAAGGAAAGGCTATAGGACGTCAGTTTTTGTAACATATAACAAAATGTACATTTCTGTAAATTAACTGTACACATTCAGCAGTTAGGAAGGCAAAAACAAAACATTTGTTGTAATTCTGAAGTGTGATGAAAACAAAGATTTTAGTAGGATTAAAACAAATCAAGATTGTTTACTTGGTGATGCACACATGATAGATATTCACTAAAACACAATTTCCACACAGTATAATTTCTGTGCAACATAGTTTTAGCCGCACAACTGTATGTCTGTGCAGATTTAGTGGCCATTTCAATGGAAAATGAGCTATCTGTAAATGACAGTGCTCTACCACATAATGCTTTAGTTACATTTAGAAACTGCCTGCCTCATGCTCATTAAAGCTAGGTGGGTTGCAAATATTTGCTGTTCTGAAAATTGGGTTGTGGTTCTACAAAGTTTGGAAAGCACTAATCTATGTGTGTAAGATTCTATCAAGACCAACTTTTGGGCAGTGCAACAGGTGCAGCCGCACCTGGTGCTGAGCTGGAGGGGGGGGAGGTGAAGTGTTTTGAAGTAACCTATGGTCCTAAAAGCACATGATACAAAGTTATTGCGGTGTCCAGCAGTTTTCAGGCAACAAGAAAAAATTCAACATAACTCTAGCAATCAACATTCCGGCTGGAGAGAGATGGGAGTTTTGTCTAGGGCAGTCTGAAGCACAGAGGGTTAAAATGCCTGCTGTAAAGAATTACAGAGCCACAGATCACATAACTGTATTTTCTGTGGATAGCTCAGTGGATTACTGCTGTTGTCACAGAGATCCTTTAGATACCTGCAGATCATAAGTGACAATGCTAATGTAACACAGCGACCTACGAACTGAGTGCATGGTATTAGTTCTGTTTTTCCCCAGTTTTTCATTACTCTAATGTTGCTAAAAAGAGTTTCTATGGCTAGAAATATATTCTTATTAGTAAGCCAAACCCAGCCGCTGTGGTACATTTTAAATACTAAGGGCCTGATTACAACTTTGGAGGAGGTGTTAATCCGTCCCAAATGTGACGGATATACCACCAGCCGTATTACTAGTTCCATAGGATATAATGGACTCGTAATACGGCTGGTGGTAAATCCATCAATTTACCGTCATTTTTGGGAAGGATTAACACCTCCTCCAAAGTTGTAATCAGGCCCTAAGAGCCAGATATACTAAAAAGAGGTGCAGTGTGGTGCTGCGCCAAAATTTGCTGCGCCACCATAGTTTAGAAACCAAGGAATGTGCTGTATTTACTGAAATACAGCACACCCCTGTGTTTCCCCCTGCACCGGCACTAAATTTAGCTGCCAGTGCCAACACAGGCATCCGTGCACCATAATGCAAGGGTGTCTGCGTTGAAGAGATTGATTGTTTATGTGCATAGAGGTGTCCCTTGCTGCAGCAAAGTAATTAACAATGGTGATTTGGCACTTGTATCCAGCACACATAGTGCAGCAAAATGCAGCACACATAGAAGTACCAAATCGTTGTTTTTGAATGATTGTTTATGTGCACATAAACAATCATTCATGACCTTTGCTCTTTCTGTGTGTGCTGCACACTGTATCACACATGGAAAATGGAAAAACAGGGAGGAATTAAAGTATTCCTCCTCATTGCGCCACGCTAATGCCGCCCCTGGGTTGGCATTAGTTTTTGGCGCTGCCACAGATTTACACCTTCTTGTAAATGTGGAGCAGCATCAAAAGCAATGGGTGTTGCGGTTGAACGTCCACAGCAACACCCATTGCACACCAATCTAATGCAGAAAACTGCATTGGAGGGGCCCTTATTCACAATGTGGCGTTAAGCCACAAAAAGTGGTTTAGCGCCACTGTGTACATGTGGCGATAGGGCCTTGTAAATCTGCCCCTAAATTTGTGCTTCTCCACACCAAACACTATTAAAACATACTTCCTACTACTATGGATGTCATGTGAAACCTACACCTTATAATCCTTGTTTTCTTATATAACATTTCCTGTAGACTGATTTACACATGAGTGATTCACTGTCTCTGTATAATGTTTATGATGTGAAGTGCTCTGACACCCTATAATAATCTCAGCAGCGCTAAAAAACAAATGAAATGATTGTGAGAGATGGACAATGGCAGGGTGGCGAAATTTCCGTTCTGGCCCTGCCCTAGAACAGACTCCTATTTGCTCCTGAATGTCACGGAGTAGAAACTACGAAAAGAAAGCACAGAAAACAAAGGGTCAAGTTTATAACACTTTGGCCCTCATTTTAACGTCAGTGGTCTTTTTTCAAGACCGCTGAGGTTCCTCCGGGCCGAAGACCGCAAGTGGTGGCGGTCTGCCACCAACCATATCATGACTGCTGGCAGCCCTCTGCCCTTTTCCGGACGGACAGCCGCCAGCAGCCATACTGGCGGTTGGCGGTGAAGTGGAGGCTGCTCCGTCGTCACCGCCTCGTCATCAGAACACCGCCCACCGAATAGCATCCCAGTATTCGGCGTAGCGGTGTTCTGGTGATGGGGTGCTGGTGGCGGAGCAGCCCCCATGGATCCCGTTCCCTCTCAGAGGATCACCGGAACAGGTACGGTTATCGTCCGTTAGGGGAGGGGGGTTGGGGCGATGTTGTGTGGTGTGTGGTGTGTGCATGCATGGGGGTGTGCATGTGAGTGTGTAGAGGGGTGGTGTGAGTGTGTGTATGCATGCAGGGGGTGTGATGTGTGTATGGGATATGTGACGTGTATGTATGTGTGTATGTATGTGTGCGTGTGTGTGTGTGAGTGGTGTGACCGTGCGTGTAATGTGTGTGGGGTGTGTGTGGGGGGGTTCTGTGGGGGTGGGGGGGATCCTACCACCTTTGGAAGGTGGTAGGAGGGTCCTGGGTGTCTGGGGAGGACTCTGGGGAGGGGGAGACTCAATCAGTGCCAGGGAATGAATTACCTGGCACTGATAGTGCCTACCACCATGGATTTTGTGACGGTACAAAACCCCACGAAATCCATGGCGGTATGCGGGGTCCTGATACCGCCGGCGGTCTAGTGAGGGCTGCCGGGCTGGAGACCGAAGTCTCCAGCCCAGCGGTCGTTACCACCCTGGCGGTCGGTGTGTTAAAGTGGTGTTTGTGCATGGCGGTAACCACTGATAGAGCGTTCCGTACTAATAATTTACCTGTATTTCGGACGCTCTTTAGGCCGATGAATCTTTTGGCCAAGTGGGACTCTCTTCACCCGAGATCAGTCAATTTAATGTAATCAATAATCAATAACGGACATAAGCAATACCCTGGTCAACATAACATTTCACAATTAATCCAGAATACATTTCGGCGAACCATGACCTTTCGGTCATGAATAACCACACCAGTTTATTCAAAGTTAATGAATTTATTTCCCTATATTAACAAAGCTAGCACAATATAGATGTGTCTCAACACCAATTGATATATGTAAATGAACATTAATAGCTGTCCATAACGGCGGAAAAGATGCAATCTATGCAGTATTTGAATAACGGTGCATTCGATAATGGCAACGCAAATCACTAAAACTATTATCTGTAATGAGCTAATTGCATACATTAGTCAGCATAACAAGGTCTCAAATTGCATCGTGCAACAAAAGGAATCCTCATCTAACCTCAAATTAGCATCGGCATGTGGGACTTCATGCAAAGCAATTTAGTAACATTAATTTAGAAAACTCCTAGCTAGGGCTCTTATCAAAATCAGCAGTTGGTCACCTAAAAAGAACACAATGCAATTGTACAATTTCCTTTCATATTTACCAATTACAATCAGCATTCAAGGAAGTCTTCGTCTCACAGGTACCGTTTCTCGATCAGCATGGGACGGGGCAAAGGGGCAAAGTGGACGGGGCAATTGCCTCACGGCGGCAAGATAAACTACTACTTCATGCAAAGGGACAGTTCAAAGTTAAAGTCTCTAGGGCAAGAATTTCTTAAAGTCTCTTTCTCTCGATTAGAGGAAGCATCAGAGTCTCTTTCAAAATGGCGTCGCAGCAAGGTGGGCCATATTAGCTGCAAAAATGGCTGCTTTCTTCTCGTGCACCTGGTTTAAATAGACAACAGTTCAAATCCAGTAGGGTCTTCCATTGGAGGGTTCATAGGTTGGCTTCAAATTGTCCAATCAAAAACAACAGTTCTCAAGCTTCTACCTAGGCATACATTATCCTTGGAGACGGGTACGTAAGTTGCAACATTTTATACCAATTAACTCACTTTCAGAGCTTCCATTGTCCGCACCTGCTGATTGACCTTGGAGCAAAGAAAAAGATGCCAGGCTGGCACGAAACCTTATAGATAAGCATGTGAATGATCTCAGTGGAAAAGTACAGCTTCAAGCAAAAATACGTGTTTATTAGCACATTGGAAAAAACACGAGCATCTAAACCGTGAGACCAGGCAACTAGGCCAAAGCCTCCACTAAAGTAATGCTAAGCTAAAGCATTTCAAACAAGCAAATCATAGCACACGTTTACGATTATGTTAGATTCGTACAATTCTTATACATCACGTTATATAAAGCACGCTTATAAATGTTGGCAAACTACTCTAAGGGCACATTTTGTCCCCGTACAATCTTTATTAGTTCGGTTAACGTCACACTTGATTATTGCAGCACTACGTTTTATGCGCTAATAAATGTAAAACCTTCATTTCTGCGTCATCAATCCCTCCTCTGATGACTACTTGTCATCACACAAACTATTCCCACAAATTTTATTCCACTAAAATTCTGTCAGTTCTCTCTTCCTTTTAGTTCCCCTAGTTCTTGCTTTATATTCTTCTGCCATTCTTTTCATCATTTTCTCTTCCTTCCTTCTCTTAATTCTTGCCATAATCATTATCATTCCCCTTTTTATTCCCCAAATTCCAAATATACAAATCAGTACTATTAATATTCCCTGTATTATTTTTAGTAATATTCCATTCCAAATGCCACCAAGCCAATTTCCCACTGAAGCAAGTCCTTTTCCAACCTTCTCCCACACTCCTGGTTCTTTCAATTCCTTCAAATCTCCACTCTCTTTTGTTAGATTAGCAAGCATAGTTTTAATTTTCACACTGTTGTCTGGAATATACGTGCAACAGTGGCGCGCACCAAGCATTTTGCAAACGCCGCCATCCTTTGCTAAAAGAATGTCTAAGGCAAGCCTATTTTGAAGAGTCATAGCTCTTTCCGCTGCAAGTTCAGCATCTATCAGGATTATAGCACCTGAAAACTTTGTCAACATGTTATCCACTATAGTAGACAACGTTCTTATTTTGATGGAATTCAACACAACTCCCAATGAAGGAATCATGGCTCCAAATATATCTCCTACCACAGCAGCTGCGGTCTCTCTTTTCTGGATACGATGGGATCCAGATGTCTTTGGAATCATCGATAGGTCATCCAGTTGATAAACCTTTGGGAACACTATACCCAAATAACATCTCCCCCACCATCCTTTCGGAAGACGATAATAGGCATTATACCCACAAATGTAATATACACCTGGTATGACAGGGTGAAGTCCGTTCATCATGAATGTCCATTTGGCCTTAAAGATAAACGTATGTTTACACTCACTCGCTCCTACGAAAATGTTATCATAATAAGATTCACCTCGATATTTACAAAATTTCCCTACATGCCAAGCATCTAAAGCTATTCTCCCTTGTGTCTTTATTGCGGCAAAATCATAATGATCTACTGAAGTCCTCTTACTTAGCTCCCTTTCTAATTTCTCATTCATTTGTGCCCTTCTATCATCTGTGCGATCTAAAAAGCTTATTTCTACTGCAGAGAGCGAGCAGGTAAGGTTTTCCCTATGAGCGTGAGCCGTTTCAAAAGGTTGCATTGGCTCGAAAAAGTCCCTCATTATTTTAGCATCCCAATCTTTAGCAATCTGGCTTAGCTGCGCTATTATAGGAACATATGCAAAGGTAACATCATAATTTGAGTAAAAATACTGTATGTTTGTCTGACCATAAAATCTAGAAGTTACTATACTACATGTAATCCCGTATGTAAGAGGCATGTGGTGATAAGTCACCCCTTCCTTTAATAATGTCGGTATCTGTGTACACACATAACAATCTTTCGCATCCATAGTCTCAACATATTCCGTTAGCAAGCGATAGAAAACGTTATACGAAAGTTCCTTCTTATCATGCAAGTGTCTCTCATCTAATTCTAATCTTTTCAATGCAGTTAGTTCAGTGACAGTAACAGGAGCAAAAGTAGAAGCATCAATTCTCTCATTCTCACCCTTTCCACGTGTAGCAAGCACTATTCCCACTATTATTAGTACACATGCAATTATCAAGCCTATACACGCATATTTACAATATTTCACTCTACTGTTTTGTGTAGCCATGATCTGTATAGAATCAGAGAGCTAGAAGCACCTATAAAGAAACTATTTAACAATTCAGTTACAAAGCTGAACGAGCACAATGTTCACACAGTTTTCTTCAAGAGGCCAGTCACTTATCGGTTAGCAGCATTTATCTCAATTCGGCAATAACTCAGTCTTTATCAGTTCAGCAAGTGTCTCATCCGGTTTAGCAATGTCTCAGCTGGTTGTATCATGTTAGATTGTAGCAAGCAATGTCATTTATCACCCTTTCAATCAACAGTGTCCATAAAACTTTTCTTTTCTATTGGTATCTCTTCTTCTTCGTTCTCGAGGCTTAGAGATACAAATTCGTCAGTCCAATCGTCATTGACTGCATATGCCCATTCTGGACCGGAATATCTCCTGTTTGGTATCCTTTTCCTTTTCAATTTTGCTTCTCTTTTCGATTCTGCCTCACTGGTACTTTCCTCTTTGGCCAAGTCTTTTCCTTCACTTGAGGTTGGTACCACGACAGACACTTCCTTTCTTTTCTCTTTCACTTTTGGCCTTTCTCCGTCGTTCAAATTTTCTTTAGTTCTTAGTTTTATTGGTGATATACTTAGTCTCCTCTTTGCACCGTGTCCACTTGATGGACCTGCGATCTTTTCTGTGGAAGCTTGAACAGTTTCGTTCTGTTCTGCCTTGTCCCCTCCTTCTGGGGAATCAATCAGGTTCTCTTTCTCCTTTTCTGTACCGTCTGCTTCTGGGAAAGCCCTCCTCTGATCAGGCTCTCCTGCTTCTTCACCTCTTTCGAGCCCTTCGTCACCGTTACTTTCGTCAGGCTCTTTATCACTTTCAGCTGCTTCAGGCTCTTTGTCACCTTCAGCTGCTTCAGGCTCTTTGCTACCCTCAGCTGCTTCAGGCTCTTTGTCACCTTCAGCTGCTTCGTCGCTGTCTGAGGTTTCTCCTTGGTCTTCCCCAAGTGAGTCGGTCGTTTCGTCCTCAGAGAATATTTCTCTCTCTTCTGTTCCTGCCTGTTCGCTTTCAGTTCTGTTTTGCTCTGTCTCAGCGCTCAGCACTGTTTTATCAGGCACTGGCAGTTTCAGCGCTTCAACTTCCTCATCTGTGGGACACAACACTTTCTTTGTGTGACTGGCGTGAATCCAATTGGGAACTCCAGCACACTTCACAGCGGTAGTTGTCGTCAGGATCACTTGGAAAGGGCCTTTCCAACGGGGTTCCAGACACGACTTCCTCACGTGCTTCTTTAAAACGACCCAGTCACCTGCTTTCAGTGTGTGTCCCGGACCTTGGATCGGTGGCAAGGTGGTCGCTTCAACCTGGTGAGAGAAAGACCGAACGGCGTCAGCCAGACCTTTGCAGTAGTCTAACACCATATCATCTGTAATATTCAAAAGCGCGTTTGCGGGAACTGCAGGAAGTCTCATAGCCCTGCCAATGAGAATTTCGTGCGGGGACAATCCAGTCTTTCTGTCAGGGGTGTTTCTCATTGACATTAACACCAAGGGCAATGCGTCAGGCCATTTCAAATTTGTCGATGCACATATTTTCGCCATTCTTGATTTCAATGTACCATTCATCTGTTCCACCAGTCCTGATGCTTCTGGGCGATAGCTGCAATGCAGTTTTTGCTCAATGTTCAGCGCTGCGCAAAGTAACTTTATCACCTCGTTATTGAAGTGACTTCCTCTATCTGATTCTAAAGAGATCGGGAATCCGAAACGTGGTATTAACTCCCTCAACAATAGCTTTGCAACTGTAAGGCTGTCATTTCTACGTGTGGGGTATGCTTCAATCCAGTGACTAAAAATGCACACAATCACCAACACATACTTCAGACCTCCATGCACAGGCATCTCAATGAAGTCCATCTGCATCCTACTGAACGGGCCACTCGCCCTACCAATGTGGCTCGCGTTCACAACCGTTCCCTTCCCTGGGTTCATCTGCTGGCAAATGACACATCGATGGCAAACTGCTTCTGCAGCTTGACGGAATCTGGGGTTAAACCAATCAGTTTTGAACAATCTTATCATGGCATCTCTCCCTAGGTGAGCCTGCCCATGATAGAACCGTGCTAGCTGCGATAAGAGACCATTTGGCAAAACAAATTTTCCCTCATTTGAAACCCATAACTCATCTGGTCTCTTTGTGCATTGTGCCTTAATCCAGGAATCTCTTTCATCCTCCCTGACGCTATTCTGTAATGCTTTTAGTTCATCCATTGTATCCACGACCTTCAAGGCAAATGCTTCAGCTGGTTCGAGTTCTGGTTCACTTATCGAATTCCATTCATCTCTGAGTAATATACAATTCAAGGCACAAAATCTTGCGACTTGATCCGCATATGCATTTCCCAGAGAAACATAGTCCTGTCCTTTTGTATGCGCACTACACTTTACCACTGCAACTTCGGCTGGCATTTGAATGGCGTGTAACAATTCCCTTATTCTCTCCCCGTTTTTCACTGGGGATCCTGAAGAAGTCAGGAAACCTCTCTGTGACCATAGTTGCCCAAAGTCGTGCACAATTCCAAACCCGTACTGACTATCAGTGTAAATGGTAACTTTCATCAATGTAGACAATTGGCATGCTCTTGTAAGGGCTACAAGTTCTGCTACTTGTGCAGAATAGACTCCTTGGAGCCAGGATGCTTCCAAGACACCTGTTACAGTACATACCGCATATCCTGCTTTCAAAATTCCCATCCCATCTCTTAGACATGAACCATCAACAAAAACAATTTGGTCATTTTCATCAAGCTTAGTATCCTTAATGTCAGGTCGAGGTTTTGTGCAAAATTCAGTCACCTGAAGGCAGTCATGCTCGACGTCTTCAGCGTTCTCAATTTCAGCATTTTCACCAGGAAGCAAGGTAGCTGGATTCAACGTAGTGCACCTTTTCAGCTGCACATTCGGTGAGCCCAGAATTATCGTTTCATACCTTGTGAGTCTTGCTCCAGTCATGTGTTGCGTTCGGGAGCGGGTCAAAAGTATCTCAACTGAGTGAGGGACCATGACTGTTACTGGGTGTCCCATCACTATTCCTTCACTCTGAGTGAGGCTGATACCAACTGCTGCTACGGCGCGCAAACACCCTGGAAGTGCTGCTGCGACCGGATCCAAAGTAGCTGAAAAATACGCTACTGGTCTGTTTATGCCACCATGGGCTTGAGTCAAGACAGACAAGGAACATGCATCACGTTCATGACAAAACAATGTGAAAGGCTTTGTGTAATCAGGCATACCTAAAGCTGGAGCCCTGCACATGCATTCCTTTAATTCAATAAAAGCATCCATCTCATCTCCTTTCAGCTCAATTTGATCCAAGGCATCCTTCTGGGTCAGTTTCAGTAAAGGCTTTGCTAGAGTTGAGAAGTTGGGAATCCACTGACGACAGTAGCTCACCATCCCCAAAAACTTCCTCACCTCCCTCCTTGTCTTTGGTGGACTCATTTGAAGTACACTTGTTATTCTTTCCTTCATTATTCTCCGTGACCCTTTCTCTATTTGGTGACCCAAGTATTTCACTTTCTTCTGACAGAACTGCAACTTTGAAGGAGACACCTTGTGTCCATTCCTTCCCAAATGGTTCAGTAGGGCAATGGTGTCGGCTGTGCAGCTACTTTCTGTCTTTGATGCAATCAGTAAGTCATCGATGTACTGTACCAGGGTTGACTCGAATGGCAATTCTAATGCTTCCAAGTCTTTCTTTAGAATCTGATTGAATATTGACGGTGACTCAGAAAACCCTTGAGGAATTCGACACCAACTGTAAACTCGGTCTAAGAATTTGAAACAAAAGAGAAATTGGCTGTCCTCATGAAGAGGCACCGAGAAGAATGCTTGTGACAAGTCGATGACTGAGAACCACTCGGCATCGCAAGGGACTTGAAACATTATCACAGCTGGATTTGGCACGACAGGGCAGCATTTGATTATGATGTCATTTATTTTCCTCAAGTCCTGTACAATTCGGACCTTTCCACTCGGCTTTATTAGTCCCATGATTGGTGAATTACATGGACTGCTTAACACTTCTTTCAGTACTCCCTGCTTTACAAATTCGTCAATGAGTTGGGCAACTTTCATGAGGGTGTCTTGTGCCATGTGGTATTGTGGGGTCTGGGGAAAGGTTACATTGGGTTTTACAGTCACTTTCACTGGTTCCACTCCTTTCATCAATCCCACCTCCTTTCCGGTCATATCCCACACTTCCTTTCCGACTGTTTCCCGTAATTCAGCTGTAATATCGTCTTCAGTTCTCATCGGGAAAAGGCAAATCAGAGGATACTCTTCATCGACAGTTTCCATCTCATCCCCCTCTACACTGTCCTCTTCTTCCCCATCACTGCTCGTCTGAATTTTGATTCCATCGTTCGAACACATAATCGAACATCCCAATTTGCACAATAGGTCTCTCCCTAACAGTGTTATCGGGCTTGAGTCACATACCACAAATTTATGTAACCCTTGATAGTTACCAATGCTGACTGGTACTGGATCTGTTATTGGGTTCGTCAGGTGCCTGTTTGCTACTCCCACCACTTGAACTGTTCTCCCTGAGAGTGGCAAATTCGGTACTTCAATGCTCTTAACAGTTGAACGTGTGGCTCCTGTGTCAACCAAGAATGAAACACGATGACCCATTACTCTTCCCTCCACATACGGACCCTTTTGATCAACTTCCAAGGATGCTGCGAGCACACAATCTCCCTCCTCTCCTGAACTTTCACTCTCCCATACATTGTTTATTCCATTCTCACTGTGTAATGGGAACTGTTGTACGGTGCCATTTGTATTCATTACCTGACCCGAGACCTGTGGAGGAACCATCACTTGCTGCTGACTCATTGGTGCCAAAGGTATTTGCATTTGCTGATTAGGTACCATGGGAAACTGCTGTTGCATTGGCTGCATTTGCGTCATCTGCATACGGGGCATCTGCATCTGCTGCGGCTGCATAGGTTGTAATCCCTGCATCTGATTTATGGTCTGAAAATTTGGGTTTGGACCTCTCATTTTCGGTCCCCTCATTGTCTGAAATGCATTGACATCATTGTTTTGCTGACCAACACCTGCATCTTCCTGCACCACCATCGGGCACTCGCGTTTCCAATGTCCGACGATTCCGCACACGTGACACGGCATCACCTTTTTCAATGCCTGCACACCATTCGGAGTCACAACAGTGTTCAAATCCGGACCATTATTCCCAAAACCTCCTCTGCCTCTCGCCTGTGGCTGAAACATCATATTTCCTTGCAACTGCGGCTTCGGTTGCGGTACCTGCTGTTGGAACCCTTGCAACCCTTGCAAACCTTGCAGACCTGTCTGAGCTGCTTTAAGTTGCATCATCATCACTTTCTCTTTCAACTTTTTCTGTTTCACTTCAATTTCGTCGCTACAGTATTTCGCATAATTCAACACCTCATCAATTGGTTTCGACTGCCAACAAATCAAATGCGTCTTTATCATCTGACTTATCTCTGGTCTCAGCCCTTCCACAAATCTAAACACGAAATGAAGCATGTCCTTCGCCTCTATTGTTTCTGTGCCACTGTAGTTCTTGAACGCCTTCAACAACCTCTCATAGTAACCATGAATCGACTCTTTAGCCTCTTGGGCAGTTCGATCAATCTTCTGCCAATCCACATTTTTCGCGGCAACCTTCGTCTTCAAATGCTCAATCACCTTATAGTACAAGCTCATCACCATAGGTGATGGTGCACCCGTATCCCTGTCTCTCTCTGGTTCACTTGTCGGCCAACCTACAGCCCTTTTGCAATCTTCCCACAAATCTGCCGGAACCACAATGTCAAAGAGAGTGTTCAGGTCTTCCCAAAGGCATTTCGCAAGTTTCACAAACCTATCAGTCTGTTGATACCATTCAATCGGTTTCTCTCTCAGTTTGGGAAAATCATCCGTAAAAGACTGAATGTAGCTTCTGTGCCATGGTACATGTATTAATTTTCCCCCTGCTGTCTCCCTCATTGGTAACATGGTTACTGCATCACTACTCTGCGGTCTTTTCTCGTTGAGCTCTGGGACACTGTCTTTCCTCTTTTCCTTTCTCTTTACCCATCTGCTTTCCCATTTGTCTAAGCACCTCCACACTTGTGCACTCTGCAGCAATTCTCTAAGGTGCGTCTTCATGCCTGCTGACCTCATGTGTTCAAAATCTGTGGTCCCGAAATCCAATCTATAGCTCCTGCTCAAGTGTTTTGTCTTGTCTATCTCAACCCCGTTTTTGTCTGCTATTTCTTGCAACCTTCTATGTACCTTGTTCACTTCTCTCGTAATCCTGGGACATAGATACCTCAGCTCTTCTTCCGAGTAGGACTCTAACCTATTCACACCCATAGTCCCTTCGAACAATTCTTGTGCTTCCATGTTCAACCTGACCCTGTTCAGATAGTCTTCTCCCTTCCCACTGGCTGAGCTTTGTGTGGAATTCAGACTGTTGAACCACTGTGTCAGCTGTTGCGCGTTCAACCCCATCAGTGTAGCATTCACGTCAACTGCCATTGATGGTTGCGGCAACTTTTCAGTGTTCGATGATAGCGGTATCATTAGTGGGGGACTCGACCTCACCACTGTTGACTGAGCACATATGGGACTAAACTCCATCAAGGACCCAGATCCAGTTGGCAGGGCCGCTATTGGAGTTGTCTCTGGAGTGTTTTGAATGCACCTCCTTTCCATCCCGCTCTGCACCATTGATCCTTGACTGCTCATACCTGAATTAGGCTGAATGTACAAAGGTACCGGTGGACCTACAGTAATGGGTAGGGATATCGCATCTGCGTTCTGTCCATTCCCCATGTTCTGAGACATGTTCATTCCCAAACTATGGGTCATCATTGCCGGCATGCCCGTCTGACTCCCCGTCATCTGAGCATGTGCGGTTCCCCCCTGCATCTGCTTTTGAGGCATCAAAAACTGGGTTGATTCAGCTTGTGCCAATGTTGGGTTGCGACCATTCTGTCCTCCCATTACGGTTGGATCTAGAATCATTCACGTACTGTTATCACTGCTGTAGTACCTTGGGACCTGCGGCTGATAATTTTCTGCTGGTTTCAATATGGGCACATCTGGATATATTCTCCTAACCTGCGGTATCTGCGGGGTGAACAGTAAACTCGGGTCCTTGGATCCCGATGGCGTTTCTGAATTCGGAGTTTCATTATTCTGTACCGGTGCCGGAGGGGCAGAACTGGTACTCGGACCTTGTCCATTCTCTGCATAAGGTGGTGGACGGTCGTTCAGCAATTGCATGATTAACTCCTCATCCTCTAACTCCTCTTCTCTTCTCAACTTTTCCTCGTCCTCTCTATCTTTGGAACACCTCCTGTTTGTCTTACAGGTAACTTTCTTGCCTGTCGCCTCTTTTTCCTTAGTAATTGCGGGGAACAATTTTATCCCGTGCAACACATCTGACCTCCACACCTTCTGTGCATTATCCCACCTAGCGTCCGCTAGTGTCTTTTCTACCTTCCTTATCCTGGTCTCGAACTTATTTTGCTGTTGCTGTCTAGCCATTAGTTCCCAAATCGCTAGAGCCTCAAACTGTGCTGGCCTTGGAGGTACCTTCATGTCGTACATCGCGAATCTCAAATTCTCTAGGATCCTTATATTGAATGTCCCATGGATCGGGAACGCTACGCTCCCATGTTTCTCTGTCAGCTTGTGCCATTGCTTTAGCCAAAGGCACGGAGCTACCCCTTTTTCCTCCATTACAATGTAAGCTGGTGTACCTTCGGGTGGCGTCTCCTCTCCTACGCTCGCTTTAATGTAAGACTCCCCCTTCATTGCACTCTTTAATGCTTTAAAAAATGTTTTTTTTTTTTTTTTCGTCTTTTATTTCACAAAGTTTGTAATCAATAAGTGACTTTAATTCCCGGAATACTCTTTGCTTGCCTTTCCCCTTCCAATCGAGCCCCACGGACTGCGTCCAATCCGTGCGCGACCCTTCTCACCAACCAACCTATCCCAGCGCGGCTCCTAGTGACGTCACACTCACACACTGCGGCTGACAAAGCCTCGCGGCTAATCCTCCTTCACTCGGCTCCTCTCGTAACAACTTCTGGCATGTATCGCGAGCTACCAAAAAAATTATAATAAAACAGATCTGTCGGTTTACTACAGGAAGGGTAACACAATCGCTTCAGGACCTTAGGGATTTTTCACTAGCCTCAGCAGTTATTCCATCTTTCTCGGTCCCCACTTTCGCAAGCAAATCTGACCCGCAGACTCTGCTCTCAACTTGTCAATGATCTATTCTAGTGCACTTAGAATTTTGTCAGAGCCCGAAGTCGAAGTTTTCTTTCACTCCCTTAACACACGTACCGATTCGTTGACCACGCCCGGTCAACCTACTAAACCGACCAGACCACAACATAAAACAAGTGTCTCATACACTTTTCAACATACTCCGGAGTCTCTTGACCTCGCAGGGCCCGTCTCAACAACAACAACCACGTGGACCTTTTTCTGCACGAAGCGCCACACGCACATGAAGTTCGACGACTTCCCTACTCTCACACTCGGAGTCGCACCTCCGCTATTTCTATGAAGTTCGACGACTTCCCTACTCCTACACTCGGAGTCGCACCTCCGCTATTCTCTAAAATCCTCGCAACCTTTTCAAACAATCTGCGGCAATAAGCTGTGCAAGCGCAAAACCCTAACTTCACTCATACCATCACTAGTACCGCCAACGCTGATTCCACACCTCCATTCTCTCCATTCGCAAGCTCCGAGATCCCGGGAAAGTCGCGGTGGACCTAGCCCATCATCATCTTCTCAATCTGTTTTACCCAAGAAAAATCTAATTCAACACCATATACCTCTCGAGCGGGGTCCCAAAAGTCTAAACCGTTAATTCAACACCATGTATGTCTCGAGTGGGGTCCCAAAAGTCTAAACCGTCCTCTGCTACCATCTACTGATAGAGCGTTCCGTACTAATAATTTACCTGTATTCCGGACGCTCTTAAGGCCGATGAATCTTTTGGCCAAGTGGGACTCTCTTCACCCGAGATCAGTCAATTTAATGTAATCAATAATCAATAACGGACATAAGCAATACCCTGGTCAACATAACATTTCATAATTAATCCAGAATACATTTCGGCGAACCATGACCTTTCGGACATGAATAACCACACCAGTTTATTCAAAGTTAATGAATTTATTTCCCTATATTAACAAAGCTAGCACAATATAGATGTGTCTCAACACCAATTGATATATGTAAATGAACATTAATAGCTGTCCATAACGGCGGAAAAGATGCAATCTATGCAGTATTTGAATAACGGTGCATTCGATAATGGCAACGCAAATCACTAAAACTATTATCTGTAATGAGCTAATTGCATACATTAGTCAGCATAACAAGGTCTCAAATTGCATCGTGCAACAAAAGGAATCCTCATCTAACCTCAAATTAGCATCGGCATGTGGGACTTCATGCAAAGCAATTTAGTAACATTAATTTAGAAAACTCCTAGCTAGGGCTCTTATCAAAATCAGCAGTTGGTCACCTAAAAAGAACACAATGCAATTGTACAATTTCCTTTCATATTTACCAATTACAATCAGCATTCAAGGAAGTCTTCGTCTCACAGGTACCGTTTCTCGATCAGCATGGGACGGGGCAAAGGGGCAAAGTGGACGGGGCAATTGCCTCACGGCGGCAAGATAAACTACTACTTCATGCAAAGGGACAGTTCAAAGTTAAAGTCTCTAGGGCAAGAATTTCTTAAAGTCTCTTTCTCTCGATTAGAGAAAGCATCAGAGTCTCTTTCAAAATGGCGTCGCAGCAAGGTGGGCCATATTAGCTGCAAAAATGGCTGCTTTCTTCTCGTGCACCTGGTTTAAATAGACAAAAGTTCAAATCCAGTAGGGTCTTCCATTGGAGGGTTCATAGGTTGGCTTCAAATTGTCCAATCAAAAACAACAGTTCTCAAGCTTCTACCTAGGCATACATTGTCCTTGGAGACGGGTACGTAAGTTGCAACATTTTATACCAATTAACTAACTTTCAGAGCTTCCATTGTCCGCACCTGCTGATTGACCTTGGAGCAAAGAAAAAGATGCCAGGCTGGCACGAAACCTTATAGATAAGCATGTGAATGATCTCAGTGGAAAAGTACAGCTTCAAGCAAAAATACGCGTTTATTAGCACATTGGAAAAAACACGAGCATCTAAACCGTGAGACCAGGCAACTAGGCCAAAGCCTCCACTAAAGTAATGCTAAGCTAAAGCATTTCAAACAAGCAAATCATAGCACACGTTTACGATTATGTCAGATTCGTACAATTCTAATACATCACGTTATATAAAGCACGCTTATAAATGTTGGCAAACTACTCTAAGGGCACATTTTGTCCCCGTACAATCTTTATTAGTTCGGTTAACGTCACACTTGATTATTGCAGCACTACGTTTTATGCGCTAATAAATGTAAAACCTTCATTTCTGCGTCATCACCACCATGCTCAAAATCCCAAATTTTTTTTCCGCCGGACTGTTGGCGGTATTACCGCCATTTCAGCACCTACCGCCAGGGTTGTAATGAGGGCCTTTATGCCTGGTTTGAGTTACAAAGGTGACACAAACCAGTGCACAGTCAAGGACTTGGGATGTACTTTCCAGCGCAAAACGTGTTTCACACTGAAAAGTAGCCCTTAAGTAACACAAAATAGTGAAATATGATATTAAGCACCTCTTTGCCTTAGGGGGAGCACCGTGACTTTTGATGCCAAGCCCTATCTGCTGAAAAAGGTAGACAGAGCTTAGCTCTAAAAATTAACGTGTCCTAGAAGCAGGTGTAACATGGAGAAACATTTTCTTTTTTCCAAATGTTTACAACTTTGCAAGTGTGCTCTACTGTAGAGCAGGCACGCAAACTAGGAAACCATTTTTAAAGTAGCCTTCCAGTACAAAAGCTATGCTAGACATCACACACACATCCTTCTACCTTGCACTTTGGTGAAACGGTGTATTTGTGGCGCAAGGCTGCCTAAAACAACCAGAACAGGGAGAGGGACACAGGGCTTTATCTTGGTATGTATCGCACTGTTCTGCACTCCTCCTTTGACACAACGCCGCGCAGAACCTTTGGTTGCTGCACCGTGTTGCTTCGAATCTTAGTAAATCTGCCCCAAAGCTCTTTACTTGCTGTTCTTGCCTCTTTCTCGATGACACTTGAGACTAGAGATGACAAAAAAGGGGTGCAAGAGGCCAAGCCAGTGGCCGCACCGCAGCTGCTCCCCCCTGGTGACTACCATTAGCGTCCATGGTTTACCAGACCTTCCTAGGTTTTGCGGTGAGTTTTCAAATGGTAAAATATTTGCACTTCAAAAAGGAGGCTCTGACGTGTTGATATGATGAATAGCGCCTGGCACCCACGGAAAGCTAAAACGCTCTATTTTAGTTAAAAGAGAAGGAAAATTGAATCATGCAGGTACTTTGGCAACTATCAAAATACTTTTATCAAACCGTATTTTGATAAGGGATGGAATCCCTAGTAATTGAAGTTTTAAAATCTGTCCTGAATACTCAAGAAATAATATTATAAAACTGCCCTTTTATAACCATATTTACATTCGAGACACACATTTAAACTCATAATACCACTTTACAAATGTCATTTTAACAGACAGGGAAAAGTATACATGCATATTTTTAGAGCAGTGCGGGGATAAACATTTAATAAACAAAACATGCGGATACTCTACATAAAGTGTTAGCAGGTTAACGTTTAAGTAGTTTGGCACCGAACACTCACTGATCCAGTATACGCACTAAAAGCGCTGGAATTAAGAAAACGACTTTCCTTGGCCGAAAACCTGCCAGCACAGTGCAGTCCAAAGTCAACAACCGAGCTATATTTTACCAATTAAAGAAAAGACAGTGAACACCCCAGGGAAGAGCTGCTTTTTGGCAAACTATAAACAGAAGGAAGTCGACTCTTAGGAAATATGAACCCTTGGCAATAGTAGTGGGTGAAATTGACGTGGTAAGAGAGTAACGGTACAAGACTTATTTAGAGCCGAATGTGTAATTTATTTGCAAGCTCTCAAGCAAACAAGACTAGAAAAGTGTCTATGCTGCATGGCTGAGAACTCAACATAGAGCTAGGGAGAGGGGCCTGCACTCCAGGAGGGCGGACACTCTATGAGACTGACAGCATCTATACAGTTTCAGTCGCACACAGCAGGAGGCCAACAGGTTGTGATTGGCATCTGGAGAAAGGCCACACGGAGGTTGGGATGGGCAGGTAGACTGACGCTAGAGACACCTCTAGGGGAATCTGGCATACTGGCGGACTTGCAACATGGAGGGATGGTGACAGTGGGACATATTAGGGATCTCAAAGATGGAGGATGTGTAAGGGAGTAAAGGGCTCCTCCTTTTCGAAGAACTCCACACTTAATATGAGCTACCAAACACACATCCAGCTGAAACATGCCCTGATGAAATATTGGACGCACTCAGTGAAGTCGCAGAGGAAACTCCTATGGAATACAGTATTTTGACGGAGACACGCAGGGCCATATTTATACTTTTCGACGCACAACTGCGCCAACGCAGTTGTGCGTCAAAAAATTTAACGCCGGCTAACGCCATTCTGAAGCGCCATGCGGGCGCCGTATTTATTCAATGACGTTAGCCGGCGTTAGCCGGTGCTGCGGAGTGGTGTGCGTCGAAAAAAATGACACACACCAGGCAGCGCCGGCGTAGGGGAAAATGGAGCTTGGGCGTCAAAAAATGGGGCAAGTCAGGCTGAGGCAAAATTATCGCCTCAACCGGATTGGGGCCATTTTTTTTTGACGCCCAGACGCCATTAACATGCAAAGACAGGAGTCATGCCCCCTTGCCCAATGGCCAGGCCCAGGGGACTTTTGTCCCCTGGGCATGGTCATTGGGCATAGTGGCATGTAGGGGGGCCCAAATCAGGCCCCCCTATGCCACAAAAAAAACCCCAAAAAAATACTTACCAGCACTTACCTTAATTTCCCAGGGGTGGGTCCCTCCGTCCTTGGGCATCCTCCTGGGGTGGGCAAGGGTGGCAGGGGGTGTCCCTGGGGGCATGGGAGGGCACCTGTGGGCTCCTTCCGAACCCACAGGTCCCTTAACGCCTGCCCTGAGCAGGCGTTAAAAAATGACGCTAACGTGGGTAGACGTAATTTTTTTTGACCCGCCCACTCCAGTGCGTCATTTTTGCACGAGAGTACAAATAAGGCGCACAAGCCTGGGAGTCATTTTTTAGACGGGAATGCCTACCTTGCATATCATTAACGCAAGGTAGGTGTCCACGCTAAAAAATTATGCAAACTCCATGAACTTTGGCGCTAGACACGTCTAACGCCAGAGTATAAATATGGAGTTTGTTTTGCGTCAAATTTGCGTAAAAAAAACCAACGCTAATCTGGCGCAAACAGAGTATAAATATGGCCCGCAGTGTCTCAGATCTACAGAACTCTTCTCAACAATAGTCCCCTCCTTGAAGGAGCGGTGGGAGAGAGCCTTGGGTACTGGATGACAGGGACTAGAGAGATGCTTATAGCCACCAGGAGGGGTAATGATATAAGCGGGCTTTCATCTGGTGCAGTTGAAAATCTTGCACATGGCCTTCTGCTCCAGAACCAGTCTATACTGCATGGGGAACACAGATACAGATAGGTGCCTGAGAGTGTGTGATCAGGTAGGCACATTGCTACACACTTCATGGGGCTCCCTGGAGCTTTGACGATCCTGACACCAGATAGGGGGCTGGCTGTCATGGACCACGGGAGAGATGATATCAAGGGGCCCAGCGCTGCCAACCCTGGGAATCTTGAGAGACCAGACACTATCTAGATATACTTCCTGTTAGGTAATACAACCCTCGCAGTGGCCAGAATGGACATTTTTCGGCTGTGGGGCAGCAGGAGTGGCCCATTATTGAACACTGGGCGGGCAACCTGGACTGCTGCATGCAGACTGAGAAGTTGGTGTACGAAACTGGCGACTACCCGAGGACATTTAAAAAGGTATGGGGCACTATACGACTGAAACATGTTGACCCACATTATGCTGGAGGCCTAATGCATCTCCAATTTGTTTTTATCATGTCTTTGGCCCTCCTGAAATAAAGTATTTCTTTTGGGAAGGCGCCTGAGATTTTTAGTCTATAAACTGGATCCTGCAGTACTCCCACAAAAACCACTCCCTATGATCAGGGAGGGCATTCACTACTATATTCATTTCTGACTAATCCGGCATCCCCATGATGAAGCATGACACCTAGATTGGTGTGTGAGGGCTTGCCATTCAATTTTTAGGAATTCCTAGGCCTTTTCCTACCTACATATACACACGCTTTACTGATTCCCAAAAACATGGTAATTCTCGCTTGGGACCCCTGTAAATTGTGTCACAAATGTTTTGTGTTTATATAGAAAACGTATAAAACAATAAAAGCTAATAAAATTATACTTTACAAAAAATATAATAATAATAAACAATTTAGTCTATAAATTACTGTAACTTTTTACAGTATGGAATATAAACAAATAATAGCAGTTCATGAATATCATATATACTATTACCAATTAAAACTTTACCACGTTGGAGAAAGTTCACCACATTTGGAAAAAATTACTTAAGGCTTATCAGATTTACTATTCCAACCCCCAATTAAAGCATATTGGGTTAAGTGCTGGATTAGCGGGGGATTCATAGTTACTATTTCCTCTCCAAACATAATTACATGGGGGGAAACTATTGGACTTTGGAGGAGTTCAAAATTACTAATCCAACTCAGAACTTTACTACATCGGAGAAAGTTATGTACTTAGAGGAGTTAGATTTACTATTTCCACTCCAGACCTAATCACATTGGGAAAAATGTTCATATTTACACTTCATACATAACCACATTGGGAAAAGTCTTGGATTTTAGGGCCAACAAATTTACTATTGTCACTCCACACTTGACCACATTGGAGAAAGTGTTTGACTTTAGATGGTTCAGATGTAATATGCCCATTTCTAATGTAACCACACTGGGGAAAGTGTTAGACATTAAAGGGGGTAACTTTAAGATTTATATAGGGTACATTGAGTGTGCTATTAAACAATTAACAAATATTTATTATAACTTTAAAATGGATAGGTAAGTTAAAACATGTATAAATTAAAAAATAATTGACAGATTATTTCAAGTAATCTAATTTTTTATTATGTTTTATTAGTTAACAACAGTTGCACATATGCAACATATATTTCATCATACACTACATTGCATTGACTTATTACATATAGATTGACCCAGGAACACAGTTGGTTTGTCACACCACCCCTGTTGCGGACGCGCACTCAATGGTCCACTCCCTTGGCAACCCTTTGCAACCCACTGAGGCCCTGAACATTTTGCAGGTCTCAATTGGTCGCTTCCTTGACTCCCCATCAGACTATACCTGTAAAAGGTATTGTACCACTGGTATCCAGATGTCTCTCAAGCACAACTGAAAAGGCATGAGGTCCCAGTAGTTTGTCAATTGTTCACTGCAGTATGCTACGCCTCAGAGCCAGTCATTGCTGTTCCGAGCAGGGCCCTGACCCGATTCCTGGCCACTCTACTCTTGGCAAGAGGTAATAGTAGTGGCAGCAATTTTTATTTTCAATGAGGTGATCTTTGACATGGCCTAAGAATGCCAGCAAAATGGTGAGAGGGGTGCGTTCTCTGAGCATATCTGATATAATTTCTCCCACCTCACCCAAAAAGGTCCGTACCGGCAAGTACATTCATGCCAAGTGCAAAATTCACCTACCATACGGCATCTGGTACAGTTAAGGGTGTCTGTTAGTCCCAGTTTGTGCAGTTTGTCAGGTGTGTCTTAAATTATGTGATATAATTTTTAAGTGTATAAGTCTGAATCTGTAGTTCAGGGAGAGTTCACCAGTTTGAGCTCAGCAAAATGGCCATTGTTTAGCACAGTGCTCAATTTGTATGTCTTCTTCCCACTCATTGGGTCACTAAGTTCTTCACCTGTCCTTCTTTCTGACTGAGGCAGAATATACATGACAATCATCGCCTAGGTGAGGGAGATGCCAAGGCCTGTTCTAGTATGTTGAAAATGGTGGGGGCCAGAATGTGGGCCCAGGTTTGCAGCATGTCATTGAGGGGCTAAAGTAAATTAAAGTATCTATGGATCTATGGTGAGTGAATGTGTCAAGTGGCAAAAATGTGTTCCCTGGATACAGGTTCCTGAGACAGGTGAGGCGCAATGTGCTTAGCCATTTGCATAGTCTGACATCACACGTCAGCGGGAGTGCTGAATTAAAAGCCAGTGCTGCACTGTGGGCTAACATCTGTGTCAGCACCGCACCACGGAGGAGCTTATACCAGATCCGGACTATGCAGCCCACCAAATCTATTTCTATTGTCAGTTTCTTGTAGTAAGCTCAGATCACCATGTTCAGCCACGACAGCACAGTGGCATCACTCTCAACAGCTATGTGAGGTTGGAATGGTGGTGGATATACCCAGTAATGTATGTATTGCACCTGTGCACTCAGTTAGTAAAGCTCAGTCATGGGCGGCCATGCCTTCCCACTCATAGGGCAGTATCTGTGTATCCCACATCAGGCAGGGCTGCTTCCCTGCCCGTGCCAATCTCAACAGGGTAACCTTAGTGTATTAAAGAATGTCACTCCGAGGGAGATGGGTCTTTTGTTAAAGAGGTAAAAGTAGCACAGCAGGAGTACCATTTTTGCAAGTGCAATGGCCACAGCAAGCGACAGCGGCGATTTAATCTATCTGTTAATTTGCTGTTCTGTGTTGGTCATCAGTGTGCCATAACTCTCTTGGATCACTTTCTATCTGTCCTTGCTCAGAAATGGCATAGTTTCCATTGTGCTCTCCACAATGCGGTCCATCAGCAGCATGATGGATGACTTTTGTCATTCTCATAAAGTTACACTATCAAGCACCGGGTAGTGAAACTGAGCCCTTTTACCCCAGGCTGTTTTCATAGTAGGGCTGTGAGGGGCTAGATGGCCAGAGCCAACAGAAATGGAGAGAACTGGCATCCCTGCCTGGTGCCTCTGGCCATGTGTATTGGTTCGGAAATCTTGCTGTTGTGGCGTATTCATGTTATCAGTTCTTTAGAAATGAGGATAATCCACCAATTTGCACCAATTCCTAGGTGTTGTAAAATGTAGAAAGCATATAGCCATTCCAAGGAGTCAAATGCCTTGGTTGCTATCAATTTTGCTAGATTCTTATTATCCCTGTTTATTAACCCCTTAGCTGCTGGGGCTTTCCCCCCCAGTGCTGAGCCCTTTTTTTGCTATTTGGGGTAGGTGAGGCTTAGGCCCTATTAACTTTTTGTCCACGTAAGCTATCCATGCCAAATTTGCGTCTTCTTTTTTCCGACATACTGGGGATTCTAAGGGTACCCTGGGTTTGCAGGTTCCCCTAGAGGAGACCGAGAAATTAGCCAAAATACAGCTAAAATTTGGTTTTTGGGGGAAAAAGGAAAAAAGTGCTGCAGACGAAAGCATCTGTTTTTTCCCTGCAAATGGGATCAAAAAAAGGCTTTGTGGTGCTAAACTCACCATCTTCTCAGCTTTCAGAAACAGGCAGACTTGAATCAGAAAACCACATTTTTCAACACAGTTTTGGCATTTTACTGGGGCATACCCCATTTTCACTATTTCTTGTGCTTTCAGCGTCCTTCCAGTTGGTGACAGAAATGGGTATGAAGCCAATGTGAATCCCTGACAGCTAAGGATTTCTGAACAGAAGTTAAAATTCTAAATTTAGCAAGGGGTCATTTGTGCAGATCCTTCAAGGTTTACCTATAGAAAGTAAAAGTTGAAATGAAACAAAAATTGTAATTGAGTTGAAAAAAACAACCAATTTTGTCTACCTTTTCTTCTGTAACTTTTTTCACCTATGGCAGATTCTTGAAAGCAGTATACACGTATGTGTGCTGGACCCTTCTGGTTGTGGGGTTATATAGTGCTTGTCTGTTCATCAAGAACCCAAGGTACCCAGAGCTAATTAATGAGCTGCACCTTGCAATGGGTTTCATTGTATACCGGGAATAGAGCAATTCATGTGGTAAAATACAGAGAGTGAAAAATAGGTATCTAAGAAACCTATTTATTTACGAAATGGGCACAAGATATGGAGTTTAGAAGCAGTGGTTATTTGCACATCTCCGAATTTGAGGGTACTAATACTAGCGTGTGACTTAATGGGCATTTCTCATAATGACTTCTTTATTGTACACTATTTCACATTTGGAAGACACAAATGTAGACAATTGACAATTGTCAATTGTAAAGAGAATTGGCAATAACACTTGTTCTTCTATTCTATGTACCAAGTCTCCCAATCAAAATGGTATCTCACTTGTGTGGGTAGGCCTAGTGCCCCTGGCACAAAACGCCCTAAAACGCAACATGTACACATAACATTTTTCCACTGAAAAATGAGTTGTATTTGGGTATGTACCTTGCTGTTGATTTTGGCCTCTAGCTTAGTTGGTACCTAGGGAAACCTAGCAAACTTATACATTTTTTAAAACTAGACACCTATGTAAATCCAGAATGGGGTGACTTGTGGGGCTCTCACCAGCTTCTGTCACCCAGAATTATTTGCAAATGTTAAAATGTGTCAAAAAACACATTTTCAAAACATTTCAGTGATGCAAAGTTCTGGAATCTGAGGGGAACCACAAACTCCTTCCCACCCAGCATTCCTCCAAGTCTCCCGATAAAAATGGTACCTCACTTGTGTGTGTAGGCTTAGCGCCTGTGACAGGAAACACCCCTAAATGCAATGTGGACACATCACATTTTTACACTGAAAACTTGTGCGTTTTTTGCAAAGCGCCTTGCTGTGTATTTTGGCCTCTAGCTCAGCCGGCACTTAGGGAAACCTACCAAACCCACACATTTTTAAAAACTAGACACCTAGGGGAATCTAGGATGGGGTGACTTGTGGGGCTCTCATCAGATTCTGTCACCCAGAATCCTTAGCAAACCTCAAAATCTGGAACAAAAACACCTTTTCCTCACATTTTGGTGATGGAAACTTCTGGAATCTGAGGGGAGCCGCAAACTTCCTTTGATCCAGCATTCCCCCAAGTCTCCCGATATAAATGGTACTTCACTTGTGTGGTTAGGCCTAGTGCCCGCGACAGGAAATGCCCCAAAACACAATGTGGACATATCACATTTTTCCAGAGAAAACAGACAAATTGCTTAGCTGTGGATTTAGACTCTAGCTCAGTCGGCACCTATGAAAACATAGCAAACCTATATTCTTTAAAACTAGACACAAAGGGGATTTCAGAATGGGGTGTCTTGTGGGGCTATCACCAGGTTCTGTCACCCAGAATGTTTTGCAAACCTCAAAACTTGTCTAAAAAACACATTTTCCACACATTCCAGCAATGCAAGGTTCTAGAATCTGAGGGGAACCACAAACTTCCTTCCACCCAGCATTCCCCCAAGTCTCCCAATAAAAATGGTACCTCACTTGTGTGAGTAGGCCTAGTACCCCTGCAGGAAACGTCCCAAAATACAATGCGGACATATCACATTTTTCCAATAAAAACGGTTGTGGATTTTGGCCTCTAGCTCAGCTGGCACCTAAGCAAACATTGCAAACCTATAAAAAATTTTAAAACTAGACACCTAGGAAAATGCAGAATGGGGTGACTTGTGGGGCTCTCACCAGGTTCTGTCACCCAGAAATCTTTGCAAAGTTCAAAATGTGTCTAAAAAACACATTTTCCTCTCATTTCAGTGATGCAAAGTTCTGGAATCTGAGGGGGGTCACAAACGTCCCTCCACCCAGCATTTTCTCAAGTCTCCAGATAAAAATAGTACCTCACTTGTGTGGGTGGGCCAAGTGCCCACGACAGGGAAGGTTTCAAAACGTATTGTTTCTAGCATGTCAAGCTGGTGGACCACTCTATGGTGCAGTCTCCTACCAGACCGGGACCTGTCCACCTGTGCGTCTAGTTTTACATTAAAGTCATCACTGTATATGACCGAGGCAGAATAAAAAATTTGTCTCTGGAGCCATAGGTCATGAAAAAAAAAAAGGATGAACTGTGTTGGGGGCGTAAGTACCAATTAATGTGGTTGTTTGGGTGAGGCCCCACAAGCCCCAGAGCCCATTACCTCGATTAAGACTCTTTGTTATACAGCTTCAGGCACCAACCTGGCTTCAAAGCCTCCAGGGAGTGTTTTAGTGCAGTGACAGCCTCAACATACATCCCGGGATGCAGATAAGTGAGACCGGTATGCCCAGACATGGGTCCCATTCTCACTGTGCCACTGGAACCAAGCTGCACCTGACTAACAAGCCTCAATTAGGGTAAAACCACTCTTGGGCTGTTTGTGTCCCCTTCAGAGAGGGCCTAGCTTGGTAGTTTAGACTGGACTGTTCGTACTGGAGCAGTACCAAGCCCTGATTTGCATATAGCTGGACCGAATCAGATATGGCATAGTGGGAAAAATAATGGTGGACTGAGATAAGGCCCAAGTAATCACCAGTGGCTGAGATTAATTCAAACATTCCACCCATACTGTTCTGTTTACTTTAGAAGGAGCTATACATCATATTACCATGGGGATTCATCACAAGAACTTAAGATGTCTTAAGTCAGTGAAATGCATGAATCCTATACATGCCAGGTTGTTGCTGTTCTTTTCTAAGTTTGACTATGAAGTTAGTTACAGACCAGGAAATAAGCATGGGAAAGCAAATGCTCTCTTGTGACAAGGTAAAACGTCTGTACCTTTAAGCAGTACTCCAGCTATTTAAGTCACTTACAGTCATCAATCAAAAGATGATCAGAGTTTGGTTCAATCATTTTTGCAATGTTATCTGTGAATGTTGAAAAAGAATGGGTTGACAAAAGTAATCTCAAAAGAAAACAACATAACAAACTATTTTTGTACTATTGAATAGTATTCATCCCTGAAAGAGATCTATAACAAATGCTTTCAAAAAGAGGATAGGATTTCCTTACAGCAGTACATGTGGGGATGAGACAGCCTAGAGAACTGATTGTCAGTCATGTTGGTGGCTTTATTTAGGAAAGACACAGAGAGCATGTTAAACAGTGCTCGTTTGTGCACAGGCCAAATCCTCCAGAATAAAACAGAATAACACAGGGGCATTTGTTGGAAATACTCTACTCATAGGCCAGCTTTTGGATTTCCTTAATGTACTTTTAAGCTGTAATGCCAGACCAGAAAAAAAGTTTCATATAACTGGAATGATAATTATAAATCCTTTTTACTGGTAAAGGCGGATTTCACATTGCTATTTTAGAAATGCCACTTTTAGAAAGTGGGTCTTTCTCTGCTCTTACACTTCTGAGTGACTGCAATCCGTCTCTAATTCGTCTGAGTTGGGTGACAGCTATGCATTGTGCATTCCCTCTAGAGAGCCACAAACAGGAAGGTTAGGTGTCCCTGAGCATTCATCTGCATTCATCTGCATCCTGATGGCTCTTCTAGGTGGGAGAGGTGAAGGGGAGCTGACACTTACACTTAAACAGGGAAGTTCCTGTCCCAACACAAAGGGCTGATTATCCCCTACTGATAGTCTGGAGCCAGGGCTAGGAAGAAAAGACCTCTGTGCACTTCAGAGACCTTTCTTTGAAGCCGCCCCCCTTTAAAAGCTCATTTGGGTATAAGAACTGGGTCTCTGACCCCACCAAATCATTACTTTACTAGACCTGGCAAGAACTCTGTCAGGAGTAAGGACTGCTGTGCTACATGGAGTGCCACTCTGCTGGACGTTTTCCAAGAAGGACTACTCTCTGCCTTGATGGGCCACCCTGCTGCCTGCTGATCTTTGTCCTGCTGAGGACCCAGAGTGACTTCAAGGATTTGCTGGCTCGCCCCCTGTTCTCCTGCAGTCTCTGGGATATCAAAGACTGCCTGCAACTCTGCTCCTGGAGCAGGACTCTACCATCTGTGAATCCTACCCTTGCACAAGGTTCCAATCCAGCCCTGAGCCTCAGAAGTGGGTTTCTGCAGCTTTTTCCTCATCGACTTATCAGTGGCTTTGCACCCATCGCAACTGACGCATCACCCTTCAACAACGACACAGAGACTGCTCAACGACAGTGGTTCTAAAGCCAGCATGGCTTTAAAATTATAATCTGTGCAGCTCGATGATGGCTGATTGCCTGCATCTCAAAGGAGTTGGATGCTGATGCGGGACCCGACTGCAAGTTTGACGACAATGACACTTCCACCCGACTGTGCAGATCGGAACTGACGCATTACTCCTTGATCTCAACACTTGCTCCATCCAAGTGTCTGTGGCTGGCCTGCTCTCCATCGCGGTCGGCCTGAACTTTGGACTTACCCCAGTTTAGCATGACCTCAAGTAACCTTTTACCGCTATTGACTTCTGAGCACTATTTTTGGTTTGTTCTTTAAAAATTCGATCTTGACTTCTACTGATTGGATTTTTGTTGTTTGGTCTCAGATTATTCAGATAAATATTCTCTAGTTTTGCTAATGCTGTGTGGAGTCTTTTGTGGTGTTTCCATTGTGTTTCTTTGTGTGTGGGTTGCAGATATACTTTATACATTGCCTCCTTAAATAAATATGACTGCTCTGTACCAAACTACCAGAAGGTGAGCACAGATTATCTCTAAGTGTGAATCTAGCTTACTCTGACTGGAAGTGGTGTTTCCTTCTTGTACAGGGTGCATACACTGACAAGCAGAAACCCCAGTACTAACATTGGTGATCGGCGTTGAGGATGGGACTTGTGTTTGTGCAATTCCATATAGTAACTCAGTGTTCACTACAGCTCTACATTACCACCATTTTTTTTTTCAATTCTCCCTGATTGGCTTTTTGACTTTTCTACTACATTATGTCTCACGCTAAAGAAGCAGCACCTGCAGAAATGGAGTTTGAGCTGGCCAGGTAAGAATTTTACACTCTGCAAGGATTTCTGCAAGGAATTTCAAGTGTCCTCAAGTGGTTTCACCAGGAAGGTGGAACTACAGAAAGCTTAGAGGGTCTCAGTGAAGGCCCAGGTTGCAGGGGGATGGCATCTCAGAGGAGGAGCAGGAAGTTTGAGAGGAGGAGAATGACCTGAATCTGGAGCCTGAGGTGACTATGGAACTGCCTACAAAAATGGCCAACAGCTTGCTAGGAGCAGGAGTAGTTGTCAGATCAGGGAGCAGTGTTTCCCCCAGAAACCTGTCCTTAGAAGAGCTGGCAGAATGGAGAGAGGAAATAAAGCTTAAACTGGAGCTTAAAAAGATGAAACTATCTCTTGAGGAGAAGAAAGTGGCCCATGAGCTTCGTTTGAAACAGCTGGACATAAAAGCCCTGGAAATCGGGTCCAGCAGTGGAAATGGTGGCAGCATACCTGCAGTGTCCACTAGTGAGTCAAGAGGCCAGATATCCAAGGATGTGATGCCCTGCTATGTGGTGGTGGATGACATAGACATGTTGTTTGAAGCCCATGAAGTAGATCTGAGAGTGCACAAACTCCAAGAGGGGCTTTGGGGTGCTAGCTTGTGGAGGTACATGCCCACAGTGGGGACGGATACACTTCTCACATTGGAGGTAGGGAACTAGTGACGTTACACTTCTACGAAGGTCATACTAGGCACACATTTGGTCTGACACCTGAAAAATACCAACAGACGTTCAGGGCTAGTTACAAAATTGCATCACAGAGTTGGGTGAATTGCTTGGACATGCTAGCAAGGCACTGAATGGCTGGGTGTGAGGCAGCAAAGCAGAAGATTATGAAGGGCTGTACATCTTGATTTTGAAGGTACACCTGTTTAATCTCTGCTTTACAGAGCTGTGCCAACACCTGTGGCTAGTAAGCTTTCTGACCTCAGGAAGCTTGCTGAGGAAGGAGACATCTGGGTCAGCACCAGAAAGACCCAACTGTTTTCAGGGTAAGGGTTCCCAGGTCCCTTCTGAGCAAAAGGAAGAAGGTTCTGGTCGGCGATGGCCGAAGGAACCCTACTTCTAACCTCTCTGCTTTGAATGTTCCCACCTAGGACACAAGCAGGGAGACCTAATCTGTCCAAAGAGACCATCCACTAATGGGAACTCTACAGGGGTGACCAATGTGGTCTTAGGGGAAAGTAGTCCCTAGAGGTAAGTCATATAGCATGCTATGATCTCCCTCAGCTGTGAGTTAGACTCAGAGAGTGGGTTGGTGATACCTGCTGGTGGGAGTCATCACTTCAATCAGGGGTGAGTGAATGGGGGTCTCAACCACTGCTCAGAGAGATACTGGGGCTAGCAGGACTATGGTTGTGGAAGGGCTAGTCTCCCCAGAGCAGTACACAGGCAAGAGGTGTAGAGTGACTCTAGCCCATGGGCAGGACTTCTTCCACCCTATGGCTCTGGTGTTCCTAAAGTGGGATGGGGAAGTGACCCAGAGAAGGTTCATAGTTAGTCCCCAGATGGCCATTAACTGCATTCTGGGGATTGAGTTGCCCCAAGTGTCAGCAGAACTGTGAGGGGTGGCTGCCACAGCTGCACTGGATGTTATGTTTTCTGGGGGTATCACTCCCCAACAGAGGGTACAGAACCCCAGATGTAGGGTGAGGAAGAACTCACCCCTGACCCCTGTCCAGCCAAAAGGTAGAGAACATGGATTGGACGACCAGTTCCAGGATGTCACCCCTGTACTTGTGAGAGGTGAAGTGGAAAAAGAATGAAAGGCATCTGCGGCTAGTGCCCTTCACTATTAGAAACCACAGAGGGCAGAGACCCCTGGATGGCTTGGGGCATTGTTCTTGACACTGGCAGCTGTCAGTGGCCTCTGTTGGTTGCTGTCCCTGCGGACAGTGTTTTCCTTGGGTTGAGGACAGAAGTCAGACGCAAGGGGTGGAATAGGTCACATCACTTTGCTGGCCATGGTGATACTGTATACCTACTGGGATGCATCTGCAAGCATGTTAAGGTTAGATGCTGCACATATGGAGTTCCCTAGTAAGAAGAAGGATTCCCCATGGGTTAGCTTAGTGTCCCCAGAGAGCATAGACCAGTGGATCCAACTGGGTTCAGACAAGTGTAGAACTGGCACGTACACCAGGAGTAGTGGGCCGATTTCCAAGTTCTAGCGCCCTAAGCAGGGAAGTCCATCAAGGTATTGAATAGTCTACCCTGGCTTTAGGCTGAAGGGGGGTTGTGTTGGAAATGGCTCTGTCTGCAACGTTGCCCCCAAACCTTTTGCCTTCTACCCTCCACCTTTTGCTTTATCTTTTTGTTGGCTTAGGACTCTGAGTACTTTACCACTGCTGACCAGTGCTAAAGTGCATGTGCTTCTCCCCAAAACATTGGTGTATACACAACTGGCACATATAATTGACTTGAAAGGCCCTTGTGAAGTTGAATAACATATGCCCAGGGCCTGTAACTGTAATGCTGCTCTTGGGCCTGCAGCACTGATTGTGCCACCCACTTAGGTAGCCCTTTAAACATGTCTGAGGCCTGCCACTACAGATCATGTAGGTGCAGTTTCACTGCCATCTCGACTTGGCATTTAAAACCTCTTGACGAGCCCTAAACTCCCCTTTTATTCCATGTCACCCCTAAGGTGCACCATAGGTAGCCCATAGGGCAGAGTGCTATGTAACTAAAAGGAAGGACATGTAATTTTGTCCTGGCAGTGAAAAACTCCCAAAGTCGTTCTTCACTGCTGTGAGGCCTACTCCTCTCAAAGGCCATCCTTAGGAATTCCTTAGCATACCATTAAGCTGTAATTCCTGGTCAGAAAGGAGTAGCTGCATCATGTTTCATACCATTGGAACCCTCTTTACTGGTAAAGTCAGATTTAACATTACTATTTTAGAAATGCAACTTTTAGAAAGCAGGGCATTTCTCTGCTCTTACAGCTCTGTGTGCCTGCAGCCTATCTTGAATACACATCTGGGGTGCGCGACAGCTACACTTTGTGCCTTCCCTCTAGATAACCACAAACTCAGGAAGGTTAGGTGTGTCTGAGCACTCATCTGCATTCATCTGTATTCTGATGTCTCTTCCTAGGCAGGAGAGGCGGAGGGGAGCTGACACTTACACTTGAATAGGGAAGTACCTATCCCAACACAAAGGGCTGATTACCCCCTACTGAGGGGGCTGGGGCAGGTCTAGGAAGGAAGGAGGTCTGTGCACTTTAAGGACCCTTTTTTGGAGTCACCCCCACTCCAAAGCCACATTTGGGTATAAGAACTGGGTGCCTGACCCCACCAAATCGGCACATCACTGGGTCTAGTAAGAACTCTGTCAGGAGTAAGGACTACTGTGCCACAAGGAGTGTCACGTTGCTGGACTGCCTTCCAAGAAGGACTACTCAGTCTTGATGAGTCACCCTGCTGCCTGCCGATCTTTTCTCTGCTGGGGAAGGACTGGATCCTATCATCTGACCCAGAGTGACTCCAAAGGCTTTCTAGCTCGCACTCTGTTCTCCTGCAGTCTCAGGGACATCAAAGGCTGCCTGCAACTCTGCTCCTGCTGCAGGATTCTCCCATCTATGAATCATACCCTTGCCAGAGGTACCAATCCAGTCCTGGGCCTCAGAAGTGGGTTTCTGCCGCTTTTTCTACATTGATGAATCAATGGCTTTGCACCCATCGGAACTGAAGCATCATCCTTCAACGGTGACGCAGCAGCTGTTAAATGACAGCGGTTCTACAGCCAGCAAGGCTCAACAATGACAGTGTGTGTGGTTGACTACGGTGCAGTGCCTACATATCAAAGCAGTTTCATGCCGATGTGGGACCTGACTGCATGGCTTGATGACAATGAAGCATCGACCCGACTGCGCACATTGGAACTGAAGCATCGTCTTCACATCGCTCCTCGATATCGACGCTTGCTTCATCCAAGGTAGTTTCTCAGTGGTCTCTGCATGAGTCCTGGAGCCGGCCTTCCCTCCATTGCTGTTTTACCCTGATCTATCACAAACTCAAGTAACCTTTAAGCGCTATTGACTTCTAAGTGCTATTTTTGATTTATTCTTTAACAATTCATGTCTAGACTTGATTTGGATTTTTGTTGGTTTAGCCTCATTTTACCCAGATAAATCTTCTCTATTTTTCCAAACCTGTGTGGAGTCTTTTTTGTGGTTGTTTCATTGTGTTACTGTGTGTGTGTGTGTGTGTGTGTTGCACAAATACTTTACACATTGCCCTTTAGATAAGCCTGCCACCTCTGTGCCAAGCTACCACAGGGTGATCTGAGGTTATCTGTAAGTGCGTATCTAGCTTACACTGATTGGGAGTGATGGTTCTTGCATGTAAAGGGTGCATACTCCAACAACCAGAAACCCCTGTTCTAACAGCATTGTTGGACAATCTTCCTACCCCTCGAAACACTTTAGTCGTAAATTTACATGACTTTTGACACAGATTTAACGCCATAAGAAGGGAAGACCGTGCTCCAAGTAGTTACAAACAGTTAGGAGCACACCTGCCTAACATCCCAGCAATTAATCTGCCCCATTGCATCATTATAAATGTAGTTTCCTCAAAAAACGAACTGAGTTACTTTTAAATATTTCACCTCTAAATAGGTGCAGCCTTTGCTGTGCATCTCGGGACACATGTGTTTCTGGGTTAATCCCTTCTTCAGCAGAGAACAAGTTTGCGGGGTGCTGGAAATGCTGCCATTAATCATTCCGGTTTCAATACCTCTTCACTGGCATGCTCCAGAGCTCGTCAGCCCAGTGGCTCAAGGGAGCCTTTTTAAAGTCACAAACAGTTAGGAGCACACCTGCCTAACATCCCAGCAATTAATCTGCCCCATTGCATCATGATAAATGTAGTTTCCTCAAAAAAACGAACTCAGTTACTTTTAAATATTTCACCTCTAAATAGGTGCAGCCTTTGCTGTGCATCTCTGGACACATGTGTTTCTGGGTTAATCCCTTCTTCAGCAGAGAACAAGTTTGCGGGGTGCTGGAAATGCTGCCATTAATCATTCCGGTTTCAATACCTCTTCACTGGCATGCTCCAGAGCTCGTCAGCCCAGTGGCTCAAGGGAGCCTTTTTAAAGTCACAAACAGTTAGGAGCACACCTGCCTAACATCCCAGCAATTAATCTGCCCCATTGCATCATGATAAATGTAGTTTCCTCAAAAAACGAACTCAGTTACTTTTAAATATTTCACCTCTAAATAGGTGCAGCCTTTGCTGTGCATCTCTGGACACATGTGTTTCTGGGTTAATCCCTTCTTCAGCAGAGAACAAGTTTGCGGGGTGCTGGAAATGCTGCCATTAATCATTCCGGTTTCAATACCTCTTCACTGGCATGCTCCAGAGCTCGTCAGCCCAGTGGCTCAAGGGAGCCTTTTTAAAGTCACAAACAGTTAGGAGCACACCTGCCTAACATCCCAGCAATTAATTTGCCCCATTGCATCATGATAAATGTAGTTTCCTCAAAAAACGAACTCAGTTACTTTTAAATATTTCACCTCTAAATAGGTGCAGCCTTTGCTGTGCATCTCTGGACACATGTGTTTCTGGGTTAATCCCTTCTTCAGCAGAGAACAAGTTTGCGGGGTGCAGGAAATGCTGCCATTAATCATTCCGGTTTCAATACCTCTTCACTGGCATGCTCCAGAGCTCGTCAGCCCAGTGGCTCAAGGGAGCCTTTTTAAAGTCACAAACAGTTAGGAGCACACCTGCCTAACATCCCAGCAATTAATCTGCCCCATTGCATCATGATAAATGTAGTTTCCTCAAAAAACGAACTCAGTTACTTTTAAATATTTCACCTCTAAATAGGTGCAGCCTTTGCTGTGCATCTCTGGACACATGTGTTTCTGGGTTAATCCCTTCTTCAGCAGAGAACAAGTTTGCGGGGTGCTCCAAGTAGTTGACTGTTTCATTTCTCTTGACAAGATACCTACTGCTCCTGCTTTCATCCTAACTTTTCTAAATGAAATAGTAAGGCTGAACAGATTACCTTTTGTTATAATAACAGCTAGGTGTCTCATTTGATTGCTAAATTCTAGATCTTACTCTAAAACCTGAGGGCGATTCATTACAGGTCAACAAGTTCTCATCCTCAGACCCATAGACAAACTGAGACACTGAATCAGATTCTGGAGTACTATTTAAGATACTTCTTAATGAATCATGCAGAAGAATGGGCATAGTGGATAAACATAACTAAGTTCTCACACAAAACACCCTGCATACATTACTAGAATGTTCTCATTTGTTTTGTTCCACTAGGTTTCATCATCATATTTGGCCATCAAGGTTTTCCTCGTCTACAGTTCCATCAGTATACCTTCTCTCACAGAAGATACATAGAATGCAAAGGATTACTCTGCAACAACTAAGAATGGCTAAGGCCAGCTATAAATGGTTTACTGATAGGCATTGCATCCTTTGTCCCAGATACAAGATTGAGAGAAAGGTTGGCTATTCTAAGATTATTTCTATAAATTCTGGGGCAAAATTCTAAGCCTGTTCCCCAGTTTTTGTGTCCCTTTCCCAGAATCAAGTTAATTAGGACCACTGCAGAATGGTTGATCAGTGGAACATTCATCCAGTTTTCCATGTGTCTCGAGCCAAGAAAGCCTATTTAGCTACTTCTGCTTTTCCTACACCCACTTTGATTGACAGAACTCCTAAATAAGCGGTAGAGGCCAGTCTCCTATCTGTGCCATGATCAATTACAATCTTTGGTAGCACACCAGGGGTATGAGATCTTGGATAGTTCAAGGGAACCAGCTTCATTTGTCCATGACCATCGACTGGACACAGAAAGATCCCCATCCAAATATAAGATCCAGGGAAGGAGGGATTATTTGGGGTGTTGAAGAAATTCTGTCAGGTCGCAAGACACCTTTGGGCACAAGAGACTCAGAAATTGGAGGAGATGGCAGAGAAGACATTGGAAAATATGCACACATACTCAAATGACTACATTTCCCAGACTCACATGCATAGTCCCAGCCATTAGATGACCAGCACAATCAGGCACACTTCTGGGTAAATAGTGCCAACTAAGGACCAGATTTATGATGGCCTCGCGCTGTTCCAATGCCACATTAGCGTCATTTTCTTATGCTAATGTGGCATTGGAAGGGGAAAAATGCTGCGTCATATTTACAAAGTGGCAGGTTGCATTGTGCCATTTTGTAACCCTGTGTGCCACATTATGCCTGCGCCAGACATAATGTATGTAAGGGGGGTGTGCCGGTGCTAGGAGGGCCATAAAAATGGTGCAAAGGAATCTATGAGATCCCTTTGCTCCCTTTTTACCAGCATTTTTTAACGCCTGCTAAGTGCAGGAATTAAAAAGAGGCTCCCATTGATTACAATGGGCCTCTGGATGCTTTGCAGGATTAACGTCATAATGTTTGATGCTCATTCTGCAAATCGTCCGACTAGTGTAAAAATTACGACGCTGGTCACCCTAACTACCACCATGGTGCAACGTATTTTAAATATGGCACTACCGGGGTGGCGTTAGGGGGTTGCTAATGCGCTTTGAAAAGTGGCGCTGCACTAGGTGCAGCGCCACTTTTCATAAATCTGCCCCTAAGTATTTCAACACCACCTGTGTAGAGTTTCCTTGTCTGGGAACAGTGGTTGTGTGACTCTTTGCTTTTCAGTACAGCATGCACAAGTGGAGGTCTTCTTCCCACCTTGGGTTCAGAAACTACAAGCGCTCTGCTGAGACGCCATCATTATTCTCACCACTAGAAGTCAACTGGACCTTGGGACCTAGCAAGGAGTATGGTAACTGGATTCCTTCAATTTACACCAACAACATGAAATGCATAATCAATTTAAACACCATTACCAATTTAGACATAAAAAGACTCGAAACTGAATTAAGTTTCAAAGCTTTAATTACAATCCTAAAATCAATGCAATCTATATGGTGTGCAAAGCTAAGTTGTAAACATACATGAAAACCATAGGTTGACCAAAACGTCTAAAGAGATTAAGGCCCTCATTATGACATCAGCGGTAAATACTGAATACCATCGCACTGACTGCCGCCAGCACACCGTCCGCCAGAATATGACACATACATACAAAACCAACAGAAAACAGCCACAACCAGAAATCCACCAGACCCACTGAATGTGATAAATTGTCAGTACTACCACCCGTACCATAACACCACCAATACAACGCCCTCCAAATAATGACCCATGAATCACCAAAGCGGACATTCAACGGCAGTAAACCATTGGCGGTGCACACCATCAAAGCGAAAATGGCCATCCAAATACAAAACAAGGACAACATTGGCCAGAACAAAAAAAAACACACCGGACACAAATACACACACCCCACACACCCACCAACAGCACTATAAAACACACTCCAACAATCCTTTGCAAACATGAGAAGACGGTTACACTTTGCTACCGCAATCCTAAATAGAACAGCACAAACATATCACAACTACCTATTCATCCATCACACACCATACACCCCACCACTTCACACATAACACTCTGCGCAACACACACACCACACAGCACCCATGTCCCCACAAAGGCACTGCCGGTTCACCAATGAGGAGTTGCTGGTCATGGTTGAGGAAATAGTCAGGGTAGAGCAATAGCTGTTTGGAGCACAGGTCCAGCAGCTATCCATTGCCAGGAAGATGGAGCTATGGCAGAGGATCGTAGACAGGGTGAATGCGGTGGGACTACATCCACGCCCAAGGGGCAACATAAGGAAGAGGTGGAATGACCTACTGGGAAGATGAGTTTCATTGCAGAAAAGCACCAGCTCGCCATCCAGAGCACTGGCGGTGGACCTCCACAGCTGACAGCATGGGAGGAGAAAGTCTTGGCAATCCTGCATCCTGAGGGACTCACTGGAGTAACCGGAGGACTGAACACTGGTGAGTCAACATTAACTACCTATCACCCTCCGATGCCTGCATGCCATCTCGACCCCTCACCCTGACTCCCATCACTCCACTCCATCCCACACAGTGCACCACCCCAATTAACAAACCTACATGCCAAGCCCTGCATGCCATCCGAACTGTATGCACATCACTCCCAGCTCTGCATGCACACCCACCAATGCATGCACAGCATAGAGAACTAACAATCCCACAATCCATCTCAATACACAACCAAAGTCGGGAGGACAACTGCAATCACATAGAGAAAGCTAGTAATGCTAAATATGTCACTGACATGTACCATAACACATCACTTACATCCCCACAGGTGCCCCAGACAATCTCAGCGGCGAGGAGGTGCCACGGCTACACAGTCTCCCACCAGAAGATGCCCCCACTGATGACAGCAACTCAGGAGTTCTGGATCTGGATGAACTCCCTGGCCCATCAGGGACCACTGGTCAGTCAGCTTAGCCCTTCCACACCCAGGCCACCACAGCCCCCCTCTGAATCTAACACCAGAGCAGCCAGCAAAAGCCCCCACACCTCTGTCCCCAGGATACGTCAATCAGTAGTGTACCCGCCTATACAGGGACCCGAGTCCATACCACACAGGCACAACGATGAGGGCCCTGGTGTCAGTGGGAGTGGGCACACCGTTCAGGGGACACAGGCACAAGGGGCCAGGGACACTTGGAGGACAGCTGTGTACCAGGGGGAGGACAGGCCCTGGGAACCCACTGCCAAGAAGGAACTTACAACTGTGCTGGGGGCATATCAACAATCCCAGGACAGGATGGGTCAGGTTTTTACCATCATGTAGGAGAACCAGCGGCTGCAGGGGGTACACCACCAGGAGGTCATGCAGCAGTTGCAGGGCATAAATCCCAACATAGCGTCCATTGTAGGGGTGCTGGGTGACATGGCCAAAACCATGTGGGAGGACAGAGCACACCAGTGGGCCACTTCCACTTGCCACTCCACCCAGCAGCCCTCCACATTTGCTGCAGCTAGTGGATAGGAGGCCCTAAAACTGGACCCAGAGGCCATCACACCTCTCCTCGTCCAGAAGGTGAACCACCCTGCCAACGTTCCCTGTGACCCAGACAGACAACAGAGAAAGTTGCCAAGACCAAGACCACCACCAGGAAATTAGCCCCTCCTGAATGTCCCCCTTGTGTTCCACTGCGTCACCTCATCCACTTTGAACTGCCATTGCTCCCCTACCAACTTGAGTAATGGTGCTTTATGTGAAGGAAATGTACAATGTATTGTACTGTATTGAACTGCATGATCCTGAGCAAATATACAGTGATATGTTGATCCATACTCCATATGTGTCTCAGCAGTTTGTACACATCACAGCATTACAACGTTGAAACCACACCAACATCTGCAATAAGGGAAAGCATATTGACAGTCAAAGTTACTGACTGGCATTATGCTACAGCCCCAAAGCAGAAAACTTAAAAGTGTAATAGATAGTTCAACAGTCTTACCTGAGTGTCAGTGGAAGTATTGCATTATCAGTTGTGTCCTGTTGTCCACATCCTCCTCCTCGTCCTCCTCCTCACTGTCCTCAGTGTCCACTGCTGCCACAGGTACATTGTCACACCTGTCCCCCTGCCAATAGGGCACGTGGCATCTGAGGGCCAAATTGTGCAACATGCAGCACACAACAACAATCTTGCATACCTTCTCAGGGGAGTAGCATAGGGATCTACCTGTCAGATGGAGGCATCTAAACCTGGCCTTCAGGAGACCGAATGTCCTTTCAACAATACTCCTGGTACACCCATGAGCATCATTGTGCCTATTCTCAGCCCCTGTTATAGGATTCCTTACACGGGTCAAGAGCCAGGACAGGATTGGGCAGCTGGAGTCACCTGGAAGAAGTGAGGGACACACATTAGCCTTGCACAATGGCATGGGGTATGACACCTGAAGGCATACACTTACATACATTGGGTGGGGACACAGGCTCAACTATAAGCCACACTCTGTGTCTCTGTAGTTGTGCCATCAGCTGTGGGACACTGCTATTCCTCGGGACAAAGGCATCATGCACCGACTCAGGATACTTGGCAGTGATGTGGGAGATATACTGTTCAGCAAGGTGCACCATCTAGACATTGAGTGAGTGGAAACTCTTCCTATTCCTGTACACCTGTTCATTGGCCCGGGGGGGGGGACTAAGGCAAAATAGGTCCCGTCAATGGCCCCAATCACATTTGGTATGTGTCCCATTGCATAGAATCCAGCCTTCACTGTAGGCAATTCATCTACGTGGGGTAATGCGATGTATCTGCACATGTGTTTGAGCAAGGCAGCCAAAATCCTTGCAACCACAATTGAAAACATTGGCTGTGATGTTCCTAAAGCCAAGCCCTCTGTCACCTGGAAAGAGCCAATTGCCAGGAAATAGAGCACTGATAGTACCTGCACAAGAGGGGCTATTACTGTGGTGCAACGGATAGCTAGTTTCAGATCAGGCTCCAATTGTGCACACAGGTCTGTGATTGTGGCCCTGTCTAGACGATAGATGAGTATCATGTGCCTGTCCTCCAGTGTAGCCAAGTCCACAAGGGGTCTGTACACGGCTGCTTGCCTCCTCCTATTCCTCCGCAGTGGTTGGTACCTAAGTGACCCAAAAGTAAAAAGGGAGTGACAACAGGAACTAATGACACACTACATCAGTGGACACAGAGCAGCTTTGAATGTTGGACACTGGAATTGTCTAGCTGTGTACAGTTGACAACAATGATGCACTTCTAAATCAGTACATAGGTACTAGCAGTAGAAAATGGCAACCACCCTGCCCTGTATGCAGGGACAGGTGGAAGTGACCTCACTCCGCCGGTGTAAGGCGTCATGGCGGGAGGTGGTCTGTACCACCGTGCAATTCCTCATTGGCTAACATGGGCCTTTATGGAGTATGGAAACCAATGATGATCAACGCCAGCGGTGACTGTGTTCACCGGCACGGCCATGACTGCCATTTTCTTTCTACCACTTCACTTGATTCCTGACTTTCTGTCAACATCAGGACAGTGCACGCTCTACGGGCGACAAAAATGCAAAATCCCAGTCTTTATGCAAGAGCATAATTTATGCATTGTGTTTATATGCAGTATGTTAACCTTTTGCATTGCAGAGTTTAACCTTGAAAAACACTAATAAGGATGTTTGCAATAACTGTTCATTTGCAAGGTATTGCTGCAGGCTTACTGAGTGTGTTAGGGTGTAGTCCCTTTCTAGGACCTTCTAGAAGCTTTCCCTGCAGCATGAGTAGGTGTGGTTTGTGGGCTGGGCCAGACTCTATATAAGGGAGCCAGCCCAGCTCCACGTGCTCACTATTCAGAGGTCCTGGTGCAGAGCAACAGCAACTTCCTGAGCTCCTGTTCCGGCGGCCTAACTTGATGTTCCAAGCCTGCCCTCATTATATTGGTGATCCTTGAGCAGGGTGGTAAGGCGGAGGAGAGGGTGGGCCCCCGACCCCATTCTCAAAGACTTTTGAGTTTTGGGCCTAGTTGTGAACTTTTCAGTGTGCGCGATCGTTTCATGGCATTTGCATATTCTTGTTCGAATCAGCAGTGTGCACGATTCATTCCTAGCATGTAAACCTTGACGTTCAGATCGGCAACAGTGTGCGCGATCATTTCATGGCATTTGCATATTCTTGTTTGAAGCGCCAGAGTGCGTGATTAATTTCTCTCATGTAAACCTTGGCATTCAGATCGGCAGTGTGCGCGATCATTTCATAGCATTTGCATATTCTTGCTCGAATCGGCAACAGTGTGCGCGATTCAACCCTGGCATAAAACGCTTGGCTTTTAGATCGGCAGTGTGCACGATCATTTCATGACATTGAAAACTTTGGTGTGCCGTGTTTGTTGAGGTGCACACATTTATCCTGAGCTTTTGGATTTCTTTGAAAACGCTTAATTCAAAGTGTGACATTCTTTGTCCATATTAAGTTCCTAGTACAGTTCCTGTTGTTTCCAGGGAACGTTCAGATGGCCTTTGTCCTCATGTAAAAATGCAATGTTTATTCTGAAACATTATTCAAGAAGGTTATTGTAGTCTAGACAGTATGGTATTTCATGAAAAGCTCATATGAAACATTGTATTAACCCATTCTTGATTTTTCCAGGTACCTAGATTTCTTGAGGTCTAGTTATAGTCATTTCTTAGGTTATCCATGATTACAGTATAAGAACTCTTAGAACCATAGGCCCTCATTACAACCCTGGCGGCAAATCCCACTTACTGCCGTGCAGAAGACCGCCAACATACCGCTCAGGCAGCGGAATTCCGCTACAGGTATTACGACCCACAGCTCGGACCCCGTCACAATATAGACACCCACACAAGTCCCCCACACCAAAGGTCAGTGATGAACTGGCGATAACAAAACCGACACCTTCACGCCAACAGGAATACGGCCAAATATCACGACCCACGAATCAACGCGGCGGACTTTCAACCGCGGTAAACCATTGGCGGTACACACCGCTGTGCTCAAAATACACACACATATGCAAAACACAATTCGAAATACACGCACCTGACACACATACATGCACCACACACCCAATCCAATATAAAACACACACCTACATTACCCAAAAACCCTTACTACCAGAAATTTGAAAGCAGGCCAGAGAGAGACACTACCTTAACCAACACCAGCATCCACAGACACACAACACCATCACTTACACAACATCCACGCACCTCAAACAACACACAACACATCCCCTCACACATCACAACACACACCATCTCACACATCACCCACACCACATCATGGCACCTCAACGATACCCCAGGTTCTCTGAGGAGGAGCTCAGGGTCATGGTGGAGGAAATCATCCGGGTAGAGCTACAGCTATTCGAATCACAGGTGCAGCAGACATCCACTGCAAGGAAGATGGAGCTATGGCGGAGAATTGTCGACAGGGTCAACGCAGCGGGACAGCATCCAAGAACTAGGGATGACATACGGGGGAAGGTGCGTTCCGTGGTCTCCAGACACCAGATTGCTTTACAGAGGACTGGCGGTGGACCCCCACCTCTTCCCCCACAACTAACAACATGGGAGGAGCAAGTCTTGGCAATACTGCATCCTGAGGGCCTCACAGGAGTAGCAGGAGGACTGGACTCTGGAAAGGCAAATCTTTACTACTTTATCCCCCACCCTACCTGCATGCCATCCCATCACATACCCAACCTTCCCCTCACACCCATCACCCCAACAACCCACAGATACCCCACCAACACAACCCACACATCCCAAAAACAAGCCCTGCATGTAACACCAATGCATGGACACCCATCACCAAAGCATGTCCAGTACAGATACCCACATAGACCCCAAACCAACTATCACACAAGGACCAAGCCAAGAATGCAAGCACTAGAGTAGAGGGTCACTCACCCATTGCACACAATGGCACACACAGATGCAATAATCATGCTTGTACACCCCTACAGGACCCCTACCCAACATCATCGGACAGGAGGTGCCAGACATATCCAGTCCCCCCACAGAAGAGACCCACAGTGATGACCGCAGCTCTGCACAACTGGATCAAGATGACCAGCCCGGCCCATCACAGACCTCAGGACAGTCGGTTCCCCTGACACAGTCACAAGCCACCACAGACCCCCTCCCTCAGGAAACACCAGCGCAGCACCCACCCAGCGGGCCCATCCCTCTGTCCCCAGGGCACGTCAATCAGCAGTGTGTCCACCACTACAGGGTACCCAGCAACCCCACTAACACAGGACGATCAGGGAACTGGGGGCAGTGGCAGTGGGGAGACGGTTCAGGGGACAGACACACAGGACAACAGGGAAGCTGGGAGGACTGCTGTGCGACAGAGCGAGGACCGGCCCAGGGACCACACTCTCCACGAGGCACTCTCCAACATCATGGGAGCTTACCATCATTCCCAGGAGAATATGGCAATGGTACAGGCCAAGTTTCAGGAGACCCAGCGGCTGCAGGAGGAACACTACCTTGGGATCAGGGAGGACTTGAAGTCCATTAACAACACCCCGGTCACCATTGCAGGGGTGCTGGCAGACCTCGCCAACACCAGGAGGGACACAGTGACACAACAAGGGGCCCCTCACACTAGCCTGGATGATGAACAGCCCTCCACCTCCGCCGGCGCTAGTGGACAGGAGGCACAGCCACAGGAACACAACACCAGCACCCCACCCCCTGCAGATGGAGAACCACCCCGCAAACGGTCCCTGAGATCCAGGAACAAGACAGAGAACATTGCCAAGACCCCCACAAGGAAATGAGACCCCCCTGAATGTCACCCTTCTGTCCCACTTTGTCACCCTGTCCATCCTTAAACTGCCATTGCTCCACTTCCTATGCCCCTTTGGACAATGCACCTGTGAAACAAATAGACTGGACTCTGCCATGGACATTCCTCCACCATCCCCCCAGCCCATTTTACAACCTCCTCCACTTATTAGCACAGAAATAAACACACTTCAATCACAAAACAATCTGGAGTCAGTCTGTGCTTTCACAAATGTGTAATTGCAATAACCATGGAATACAGCGATGTCAATTTACTTGTGCACATACCAATGTAACACAGCTCTAGTCCATGAGGAAAATAGCAGAGGTCACACAGTGGGACCCACATCTGTGAAATGGAAAGCCAAAGTGACAAGTCAGGGTCCATACACTGAGTGAAAATGACAGACTTATGCTAGCTCCATCAATAGTATGAGTTGTGGGTCATCTTCTTACCTGTGTCTCACTGGAAGTATTGCATGATTATGTTGTTTCAGTTGTCGATATCCTCTTCTTCTGCCTCCTCTTCTTCACTGTCCACAGGCTCCACAGCTGCCACAAAACCACCAGCTGGCCCATCCTCCTGCAGAAAAGGCACCTGCCGTCGCAAAGCCAGTTTGTGCAGGAAACAGCAGGCCACGATGATCTGGCACACCTTCTTTGGTGAGTAGTATAGGGAACCACCTGTCATATGTAGGCACCGGAATCTGGCCTTCAGGAGGCCGAAGGTGCATTCGATCACCCTCCTAGTTCGTCCATGTGCCTCATTGTGGCGTTCTTCTGCCCTTGTCCTTTGATTCCTCACTGGGGTCAGTAGCCATGACAGGTTGGGGTAACCAGAGTCACCTGAAAATATCGAGGGGCAACTATTAGACACACACTAACCCTTAGGGACAACCCCATACCCAGACACCTATTCACACTGTATTGGGTCCTTGACCTCACCTACTAGCCACACACTGGAGTTGCCCCATCACATAAGGGATGCTGCTATTCCTCAAAATGTAAGCGTCATGCACTGAGCCAGGAAACTTGGCATTCACATTGGAGATGTACTGGTCTGCCAAACACACCATCTGCACATTCATCGAATGGTAGCTCTTCCGGTTTCTGTACACCTGTTCACGCCTGCGTGGGGGTACTAATGCCACATGTGTCCCATCAATGGCACCTATGATGTTGGGGATATGTCCCAGGGCATAGAAGTCACCTTTCACTGTGGGCAAATCCTCCACCTGAGGGAACACAATGTAGCTGCGCATGTGTTTCAGCAGGGCAGACAACACTCTGGACAACACGTTAGAGAACATTGGCTGGGACATCCCTGATGCAATGGCCACTGTTGTTTGAAAGGAACCACTGGGCAGGAAATGGAGTACTGACAGGACCTGCACTAGAGGGGGTATCACTGTGGGATGGCTGACATCAGGTCTGGCTCCAACTGGGCACACAGTTCCTGGATTGTTGCACAATCAAGTCTGTATGTGACTATGATGTGTCTCTCTTCCATTGTCAACAGGTCCACTAGGGGTCTGTACACCGGAGGATGCTGCCATCTCATCACCTTCCCCAGCGGACTTGCCCTATGGAGGAGAACAGGGAGCAGAGAGTCATCCAACACTGAGGTATCTCATAATGTCATTTGCAGAAACTTATTAATCCGCAATGTGCCTGTAAATGTGTGTATTCGAGGCCTAAATCGGTGTGACGCAGTTATTATTAATGCCATGTGGCCCCCTGAAATGGCAGCTGCCTGACCTGTAAGGTGGGACAAGGGGATTTGAGGTAACTGCGCTGGTGTTGTACACTGTCACGGTGGGCGGTCAAAGACCGCGGCGCAATTCAGCATTGGTTAACATTGTCCCAGGAGCCAATGACGATGTACGCCAACGGTGACGGTACGCACCGCAGCAGACGTGACTGCCATTTTCTGTCGGTTTGCTCACTTGATACCTGACCTTCAACAGGAGAGGACCTACACCGCAAGTGCTGCTGTGACCTGTGTCTGGAAGCGACGATGGCTCATGTGTCTGGGGAAAGGGCCCCTGCCTTCACTTCGGAGGAGTTGGAGAAACTAGTGGATGGGGTCCTCCCCCAGTACACGCAACTGTACGGTCCTCCAGACAAACAGGTGAGTGCACTGTGAGCATGCTGAATGGTCAATGCCTGCTTTGAGTGATGTGGCTGGAAGATATATGGGGGGATTAGGCCTACATGTGCGGATGGTGACTGTATGTGCGTCATGGCATGGGTGGGAACTGGTGGGCAATGAGTATGACGGTCCGGCCAGGTGAGTAATGTCCTTTCTCCCTGTACCATTCCTCTAGGTCAGCGCCCACCAGAAGAAGGCTATTTGGCGTGCCATCGCCAAGGACGTCCGGACTCTGGGGGTCTACCACAGATGGAGTATCCACTGCCGTAAAAGATGGGAGGACCTGCGCCACTGGAGCAATAAGACTGCGGAGGCCCAGCTGGGGATGGCCTCCCAACGTGGGAGGGAATCCCGTCGCACCATGACCCCCCTGATGTTCCGGATCCTGGCAGTGGCCTATCCGGAGTTGGATGGGCGCGTGAGGGCATCACAGCAGCCACAAGGGGGTGAGTACACTCTCATTCAGCTGACTCTGCGCGCATTACGAGGTGTCTGGGCGGGGGAGGTGGGCAGTGGGTTCCCCTAGGCTAGGGCTATCTTGGTAGGCAAGGTCCCTTGTGAGCCAGGCTATGTGGCACCCTAACCCCACTAGTGGTAAGAGCCATCTACACCTATTCAGGCTCCTGTGACTTCCAGATGTGCAGCAATTGGGCATGTGAAAAATCTAGGAACTAAAAGTGCATGGCGTAGTGCAGAGGGCTGCTCACTGTCTGTTGTGTCCGCCAACGGTAGTGGTGTTGTATGCACTGAACATGTCTTTCTTCTGTCTCCCCCCCCCCTTTTTGTGGTCTCCCTGTTCTTGTGTGCAATAGCATCATCAGGCGGAGGAGCATTGGCACCGGAGCAGGAGGGAGCTGCATCCCACTTGGCCCTGGAGGGTGAAGCTACGGAGTCTGAAGCCACCAGTGGGATGGAGGGCGAGGGGAGCTCCAGGGCGGGGACAGGAGCAGAGACCAGCGACAGCGACTCCTCCTCTGATGGGAGCTCCCTTGCGGTGGCGGGCCCCTCTGTGCCCACTGCATCAACAGGTACAGCCACCACCCCCCCTACCAGCACCGCCCTCCAAGCAGCCCCTCAGCGTGTGTCCCGTGCCCGCTCACCCAGGAGGGTGGGCATCTCCTTCGCCTCAGGCACCTCCGACCCTGCCCCAGTCAGCCCTGCTGCCCTCAGTGAGGAGGCTATTGACCTCCTGAGATCTCTCACTGTTGGGCAGTCTACCATTCTGAATGCCATCCAGGGTGTTGAGAGGCATTTGCAACAAACAAATGCATACTTGGAGGGCATTCATTCTGGCTAGGCAGCCCACAGAGAGCATTTCAGGCTCTGGCCTCAGCAATGATGGCAGCCATTGCCCCTGTGTCCAGCCTCCCCCCTCCAACCTCCTCCACCCAGACCCAATCCCCTGTACCTCAGCCTATCCCAAGCACACCATCAGACGAGCCTGCACAACATCAACACACAAGAGTGGCTCAGGCAAACATAAGCACCACACATCCCACAGGCACTCACACAAGCACCATACCTATGCACCCATACCAACATCCACTTCCTCCACTGTGTCCCTCCTCCTTCCCAGTCTCGTCTCCACTCACACCTGCATGCACTACATCCTCAGCCACTACCTTCATCACCAGCACACCCATCACCACACACCGTTCACGTGCACTAACCACCCCCACTACCATTCACACATCCCCAGTGTCCTCTACCAGTCTGTCTGTGAGCCCGCCTCCCAAAGTACACAAACGCAGGCACCCACCCACCCAATAGTCATCCACCTCACTACAGCCTCCAGCCCGTGCACCTTCACCCAAATTCAGCAGACGTACACCTCCTGCAACTACTACCTCTTCATCCACTCCCAAACCCCCTCCATCTACCAGTCCCAGTGTGTCTAAAAAACTTTTCTTGGCTAACATTGACCTCTTCCCTACACCTCCCCCCGTCCTTCCCCTAGGGCCAGGCTTTCCAGGTCCCAGCCCAGCACCTCAGCCACCACACCCCCAGGCACAGTGGTGCCATCAACTGCGGGGTCATGGAGTGTGCCAACCATCAGGGCTGCCAGTGTGCCACGTAGCGAGGGCAAGGACATTCTGCCATCTGCCAAGGTGAAAAAGGTGCCCACATCCCGGAGGGAGAAGCCAAAACCACCAGCCACCAAGGGGTCAGTGAAAACGAAAGGGGATAGTGGCAAGACAACTGCGCCACGATCAGAGGTGGGGAAGGGTCAAAACCAGAAGGGCAGGTCAGGAGAGGGCATGGTGGCACAGACTGAAGGACCAGTGTCACACCTTTTGTCCTCGTCCAGCCCAACCTGTACGGCGGCGAACACCGCCATCTGCACCTCCACCTGCACCGCCTCCGTCACGTCTTCAGCCGCTACGACAGTCCCCAGCCTCTTCTCCGGTGGGCAGCCGTTCGAGGCTGCAGGAGACATCCTGCTTTCTCCCTCAGCAGGTGCTGGCACATGCACCACCGCCAGCACCGCCACCACAGACCCCGCCGCCAGCACCACCACCACAGACACCGCCACCAGCACCGCCACCACAGCCACCACAGACACTACCACAAGCACCGCCACCACAGACCCCGCCGTCAGCACCGCCACCACAGACACCACCGCAAGCACCGCCAGCGGCCCCGCGAAGTCCTCGGACAGTGGCACCACCGCTGACATGCCTAACATCCCCAGTGGTCAGTCGTCTGAGGCTGGTGGTGAGTTCCAGGACCCTGAGCAGCTTCCATGAATCATTACTGACAGCACCTGCAGGTGGAATGCGAAGCCGCAGCAGTGTGGGGTATGTCGCTGCCTTCATGGCATATCATGCTACCTGTACCTCGCCAATGTTGTGCCACGCACACCCAGGTGAGTGAATTGTACCGGCCACACTGCACGTGGGGCACTCTGGGCACCAGGCCCCCTCCAGAACCATTAGAGAGATACATCCACTACCTTTGTCCTTGGCAGGATGAAGCACTGTGGGCACCAGGCCCCCTCCAGAACCAGTGGAGAAAGGCATCCACTACCTTAGTTCTTGGCAGGATGGAGCACTCTGGGCACCAGCCTCCCTCCAGAACCAGTGGAGAGATACATCCACTACCTCAGTCCTTGGCAGGATGAAGCACTCTGGGCACCAGAACCAGTGGAGAGATACATCCACTACCTCAGTACTTGGCAGTATGAAGCACTCTGGGCACCAGGCCCCCTCGAGAACCAGTGGAGAAAGGCATCCACTACCTCAGTCCTTGGCAGGATGAAGCACTTTGGGCACCAGGCCCCCTCCAGAACCAGTGGAGAATGACATCTACTTTAGAGACTGTGGCTTTGCACTCCAGTGGATAAAGCAGTGGGCAAACCACCCACTGGAGAAACTTGAGAGACTGTGGCGTTGCACTCTGCAGGATAAAGCAGTGGGCAAAGCACTTACTGGAGAGACTTGAGAGCCTGTGGCATTGCACTCCCCAGGATGAAGCAGTGGGCAAACCACTCACTGGAGAGACTTGAGAGACTGTGGCTTTGCACTCCCCAGGATGCAGCAGTGGGCAAACCACCCACTGGAGAGACTTGAGAGACTGTGGCTTTGCACTCCCCAGGACGCAGCAGTGGGCAAACCACCAACTGGAGAGAGTTGAGAGACTGTGGCTTTGCACTCCCCAGGATGCAGCAGTGGGCAAACCACCCACTGGAGAGACTTGAGAGACTGTGGTTTGCACTCCCCAGGATAAAGCAGTGGGCAAACCACCCACTGGAGAGACTTGAGAGACTGTGGCTTTGCACTCCCCAGGATAAGGCAGTGGGCATTGAGCCCCCTCATGCAACAGTGGTGTTGTGTATTCATCTGACTGAGGTGCCCCCTCTCTCTCCTCCTGAGGTGCCTGTTTCATTTCGATCTGATGCCCCTGCAGTGTTCTCTCCGTTTCCAGTCAGGTATCATGTGTGGGCTTCGCCCATGCATTTTGGGCCCAGTGGTCCACGGACAATGATCGGTGCACTATCCAGACTTGTGTAGTTGGTGTACATAATTGTATTTTCTGGATTTTAAACTTTGATAATGAGATTTCACATGATTACATTTGTTCAAATCATTTACTTTTTTTCTTGCATTCTTCCAGGTGGTGGGGGGTGTATGTTTTCCTGTTGCTGCATGTATCTATGTGTATGGTGTTGTGGGTGAGGGTGGGGGTGTTGCATGTTGCGTGTGTGTGTCACTCTCTTTTCCCTCCCTCCTCCCCTGTGTTGTAGGTACAGTAGTCACTGTGGTCGTCGCCGCCGTCTTTGGTGCTCCTGATAGAAGAGAAGGAAGACCAGCATCGGCAGTATCTGCAATTCAGGCTCCATGGCGTCCTGGTTCCTCATGGGGTGTGGAGGAGTGAGTGTTTTCCCTTCTGTGTACTGTTTCTGCTGTGTTTTTGTTCGCATTGGTTCCGCCCCGGAAAAGGTGGCGGATAGGCCTTTTGTGATACGGTGGGTGGTACATTGTCTTCTGCCTGTCTGTTGGCGGTTACTGCCACGGTGTTTGTTTCTACTGCCGTGGCGGTCGGAGTGCTAAAGTGGCTGTCTATGTTGGCGGTTTCCGCCATGGTCATGATTCCATTTTTTTTTCCCGATGGCCTGTTTGCGGTATTAACGCAGCTTTAACACTGACCACCAGAGTTCTAGTGAGGGCCATAGTCTATTGAAAGTCAATGTGATTATATCTTGATATTGTGTTGTTTGACCTCTTTCTTCCTACAGGTCTCCTTCCTAGCTGTTCCCTACCTAATCCTCTTTTCCCCCACTTGGACTCTCTCAGGCTCTGTGGTATTTCTATTGGAGCTTTGGAGCTGTCTAGTGGTGGACATGTTGGGAGCGTGTGCAGACCCCGAGGATCTGGTCTCCCTGACACTTCCCATAGGACAACATCTCCACTGCGTGTGCTGCTGTGACCTGTGCCTGGTACCTGCCATGGCTTGTGCAACAGGGAAAATGGCCCCAGCCTTCACGTCAGAGGAGTTGGAGAGGCTGGTGGATAGGGTCCTACCTAATGGACAGTTGAATGGGCATCCAGACCAACAGGTGAGTACATCATGGGTGTGTTGCATGCAACATGGCAGCATGGAGATGTGTGTGTGCTTGCAATGCGTCATTTGGTGGGTGTATGGCTGGTGGCAGAGTCTGTGCAGTGGTACGGGTCATGTGTGTGCTTGATGAGGGGCAAATGCAGTATCTGAGCCATTTCTTTGACAGGCCGGATTGCATGGTTAATGGTGTCCTTCTATCTGTGTTTCCTCTGCAGGTCAGCGCCCACCAGAAGAAGAAGTTGTGGCGTGCCAGATCCTTGGGTTCATAACTGATGCAGCACCCACGCAGGAAATGGTGGGAGGACCTGAGATGCTGGGCCCGGAAGACCGCCGAGGCCCAGCTGGGGACATCCTCTCAACGAGGGAGAGGTGCCCATCAGAACCTGACCCCTCTGATGGCCTGCATACTGGCGGTGGCCTACCCGGAGCTGGATGGGTGCTTGAGGGCATCCCAGCAGCCACAAGGGGATGAGTACACTGTGTGTGACAACCATCTGTGTTGCCTGGCAAGGGATTTTGGTGCAGGGTTTTAGTCTGTGAATGCCCCAAAATGCCATCTTAGACATTGCAGCGTGGTTCAGCCTAGGTATGTTAGGTGTAATGCATATTTTAGATGACAAGGTAGCAGGCTTTCCATGTCAGACAGGGCTAACTTGGTTCCAATTTATGTGTAAATGTCTGTGTATGACTCCCACCTGCTATGGTACCTAGCCAATGGTATGCTAGTGTGGTCCATAGTGCCCATTCTTAATCCCTGTGTGTGCTAGTGATGTTTATGCCATCTGTGCTGTTGTTCCTGTGATTGACCCTGTGCTCCTTTTCTCCCCACCCTCTCCTTTTGTCATCCTGTCCAAGTGTGCATTAGTATCATCTGGTGAAGGAGCAGGGGCACCGGCGACTGAGGGAGCTGCAGCCCACGGGACCCAGGAGGCAAAGTCCACCGATGCCAAGGGGACCAGTGAGACGGAGGGTGAGGGGAGCACCACAGGTGGGGGACAGGAGCTGATTCAACTGACTTTGATACCTCCTTGTTAGACCTGACAGCCTTAGGGTGGTCACCCCCAACGTTTTGCTTGCCTCCCTCCACTTTTTGGATACTGTTTTTGCTGGTTTTAGGACTTTGCGCACTTTACCACAGCTAACCAGTGCTAAAGTGCATATGCTCCCTCCCTTTAAACATTAGATCATACCCAATGGATTATTTAGTTTACTTATAGGTCTCTTGTAAAGAGCACTATATGTGCCCAGAGCCTATAGATTAAATGCTACTAGTGGGCCTGCAACACTGATTGTGCCACCTACTTAAGTAGCTCCTTAACCCTGTCTCAGGCCTGCCATTGCAAGGCCTGTGTGTGCAGGTTCACTGCCAATTCGACTTGGCATTTAAAAGTACTTGCCAAGCCTAAAACTCCCATTTTTCTACATATAAGTCACCCCTAAGGTAGGCCCTAAGTAATCCATATGGCATGGTGCTATGTAGGCAAAAGGCAGGACATGTACCTGTGTAGTTTACATGTCCTGGTACTGTAAAACTCCTAAATCCGTTTTTACACTGCTGTGAGGGCTGCTCCTTTCAAAGGCTAACATTGGAGCTACCCTTATACATTGCTTGAGTGGTAGCTTCTGATCTGAAAGGAGAAGAAAGGTCATATTTAGTATGGCCAGAATGGTAATACAAAATCCTGCAGACTGGTGAAGTTGGATTTAATATTACTATTCTAGAAATGCCACTTTTAGAAAGTGAGCATTTCTCTGCACTTAAATTCTTCTGTGCCTTACAATCCACGTCTGGCTGGGTTTAGTTGACAGCTCCCTTGTGCATTCACTCAGACAAACCCCAAACACACGATACTCAGCCTCACTTGCATAAATCTGCATTTTGAATGGGTCTTCCTGGGATGGGAGGGTGGAGAGCCTGACACGTACATGTCATAAGACAGTAGCCTGCCCTCATACAAAGGACTGCCACACACTCTACTGGGACCCTGGCAGACAGGATTGAACTGAAAGGGGACCTTGTGCACTTCTAAGCCACTCTTTGAAGTCTCCCCCACTTCAAAGGCACATTTGGGTATTTAAACAGGGCCTCTGCCCCTACCAACTCAGACCCTTCCTGGAGAAGAGAACCTGAACCAGAACCTGCAACCTACCAAGAAGAACTGCCTGGCTGCTCAAAGGACACACCTGACCACTTTCTGTGAAGGACTGCTGTCTTTCTGTTGCCCTGCTGCCTTGCTGCTTTCTGGCTGTCCTGAGAAGTGCTCTCCAAGGGCTTGGATAGAGCTTGCCTCCTGTTCCCTGTAGTCTCAGGACCAAAAAGACTTCACCTCTGCAAGAAGGACTCCTTGTGCGGCAAAAATTTACGCACAGCCTGACAGAAACGACGCACAGCCTGCATCGCAGTGAAAAATTCACCACACACTGAACCGGAACGATGCTGCCTGCCTTTGCAACGAGATCGACGCAGCATCACCGTAGCGACCGTAAATTTGATGCCTGGCCACTGGATCGACGCACAGCCAAGCCGGAGCGACGCAGCCCGACTTCCAGAGAGGAACTGACACAGCGTCAGCCGTGCAGTAGAAATTTCCATGGAATGTCCCCCGGAGCGGCACAGCCCCTGCAACTTTATCCTGTCAGCACTAGATTTCAACTCATCATCCCCGGGGTGTCCGAAAACCCCGCAACTCGAAGAGGATCCAAGATTGAGCGCTGGAAATCGACACAAAGCCTTCCCTGCTTGAAAAAAAAATGGTGTATTTTTGTGGTGCTATACTGGGTTAATGCATGATTTATTGGACAAATACTTCACACATTGCCTTCTAAGTTAAGCCTGACTGCTCGGTGCCAAGCTACCAGAGGGTGGGCACAGGATAATTGGGTTGTGTGTGACTTACCCTGACTAGAGGGAGGGTCCTTGCTTGGACAGGGGTAACCTGACTGCCAACCGAAGTCCCCATTTCTAACACTCCCCCAATGGGAGCGCTCTGGTGGTGGCAGACCCCTCTGGGACCACCCCAGCTACAGGTTCGATCGCCACTCCCCATACCAGCACGACCCTCCCAGTAGCCCCCCACCCAGTTGCTCATGCCCGCTCACCCAGGAGGATGAGCATCTCCTTTGCCCCAGGCCCCTCAGGCCCTGCCCCAGTCAGCCCTGCTGCCCTCAATGAGGAGGCTATTGACCTCCTGAGATCCATCTCTGTAGGGCAGTCAACCATAGTGAATGCCATCCAGGGGCTGGCATCCCAGATGCAGCAATGCGATTGCCTTCCTGGAGGGCATTCATGGTGGCTTGGCAGCCCTACAAAGATCATTTCAGGCTCTGGCCTCCTCCCTGACAGCAGCCAGTGTCCCTGTTTCTTCTGTCCCCCCTCCAACTACCACTTCCCAGTCCCAGTCTCCTCATCCCAAGCCCATCCCATGCACATATTCTGACAGGCATGCACACAAAACAACAGACAAGACTCACGCAGACAAACACAGGCAGCACACTTCAGTCCACAAGCACTCACACAGCCAACACACAGATGCACACACCATCATCCACTGCCTCCACTGTCTCCCCTTCCTCCTCCTCCCTCACAGTCACTCTCACCTGCATGCACTGCATCAACAGTCCCTGAACCTGCCACCTGCACAGCCTTGCCCAGAGTCACCACAACAGCAGACCTGCAGATGTGCACCCCGCACACCACATGCGCAGTCACTACCACCACCATCACCACCTCATGCAGCACACCCAACTCACTTGCAGACACCATCACAACATCCATCGACACATCCTGTTTGACCTCCCCCACTCTGCCTTCCCCCTCCAAAGACACACAAATGCTACCACTCAAACCCCCAACAGACATCCACCTCACACATGCACACTGTCCATGCACCTGCACACATGTCCAGCACACCTCCTCCTCCTAAAACCACTCCCTCTACCTCCACTCCCATCTCTCCTCCCACAACCCACCCCATTGGCCCAAAGAAGGTTTTCCTTTCCCACCTTGACCTCTTCCCTCCCCCTGCCCCATCCTGCCCGTAAGAGGAAGGTCCCACCCCCCCAGCCCAGTACCTCCAGCACCCAGTCTGACCCTGCACCACCCCCAAAGACTACAACTGCCACTAAGGGGCATATGAGTGCGACTCCGGCTTCCCCCCCAAGCCCACTCCACTGCCCCAAAACAAAAGGCTAAAGTGGCGCCCCCTCCCAAACCAAAACCCAAAACCAAGGAGACACCTCCCAAAGCCAAACCCAAGGTGCCACCTCCCAAACCAAAACCCAAGGAACACCCTCACAAAAAGAGGCCCCACAACCCCAACCCCCACTCCCTGAGGTGCCTGCCTATTTCCAACATGATGCCCCTGCACAGTGTAGTCCCGTTGTTGTCAGGAGTCAAGTTGGGGCTTGGAGTTTGACGTATGGGCACTACAGACTTTGAACTGGCCAATGGCACTGCCTGTACAAATGTTTTTCTATTTTGATTGGATTTGGGCTCTTCATCCCACAGGATTACAGTGGTTGGAACAGAGGTGTGTTTCCTGGCTTTCTTTGCTCCTGGGTTCTGTTACGGTCAGTTTACTCTGCAGATAGTTTTGGGTGTGTGGTGTGTGTGTATGGTGTGTGTTGTGCGTGTTTGTGTCACTCTCCCCTCCCTCCCTCCCTTGTGTGCTAGGTGGCTGTACTCACCGTCATCGTCTTTGTCGGCGTTGGTGCTCCAGGACGGCCATGGTGTGGTATCGCATTGGGAAGACTTGTAGTTCTGCTTCCATGGGGGCCACTGACTCCTCTGTGTCCCTGGAGGTGAGTGTCTCCCTTTATACGATGTTTTTCCGCCAGGCTTTTGGTGGCATTGCTATCAACCCGGAAATCCTGGCGGTGTGCTATGTATTAATATGGTGGGTGGATCCTTGTCTTCCGACTGCCTGGAGATTGCTACCGCTGTGTTCAGTGTTCGTCCAGCACTGGCAGTTGGTATGGTACATTGGCTGTCTATGGGAGGGATCACCGCCATAGTCATTATTTGGTGGTCATTACCGCCAGACTAGCAATGGTACTACCGCCATCGCCGGCATTACAGTCACATGACAGCCAAGGTCATAATGACCACCTAAGTCTACTAAACCTCAATACCGTTAAGCACTCCAAAGAAAAACATAAATTAACAAAACTACAATACGCACATTTATTTCAGGTTTCAAAGCAGATTATGGTGATATCAGTAAATCATCAAAATTCAAGTAATAACATTCAATTCCAGAAATGGGCCATTTTTAACTCCAACATGAATATGGACTTGCATGTGTGGGAACGGACTAAAACATGGGGGCAAAAATAAAAGAAGATACAAAATTAATTTTGGAAAATCATCTAACTAGGGCAACTCACTATCAAAATATTCTGGTGTAATTATCTAAGCTGAAAAAAACTACATTTAATTTATACCTCTAGTTAGAAAGGAAAGTTTCATTGAGCGAAATGTTCGCCTTCTAATGTCATCAGTAGAGAGCAGCATCACAGCAGTGCAGAACACAAGCTACACATAGGACAGGTCAGCAGTTGAGAATTGATTGGACATATCAGTACCGAACAACATAAGTAAGTGGGGCAGTTAGAAGGATAACTTTCATTATTCTGAAGATATCTAAGGATTAAGGAGAAGAGAGAGAAAGCTGCACGACCAGGATCACCAGCACGTCAGGACGTACTCTAACAGACTGACAGATGGTAGCAGACTGACTAAAAGTTTCAAAGTCTGTGATTGGTTCTCCAGGTGGGCTCCTCGTACACACAAGGTTCAGCATCCATTGGTAGCCGTCAAGTTTGCAACTATTCCATATTGTCCCAGAGAATATTAGATAATCATTTCAATTAATTCAAACAGTTCTGCCAACATTTTACATTTTATAGTTGATTGCAAAATCAAGATCTTCTCTCACTGTACACAGGATGAGCCAAACAATTCTCACATAGGATTTTTAGAAGTGACTTGTCTTGCTTAGCAGCTAGAACAAATATTGTTACTTTGTAAACGTTGAATCATGTTTTCAGTCTTTAATACAATAGTACATTCAAGCTAGCCTGGCTGATGAGGGGTGATACCCTGAAACTGGTCTCAGGATGCTTGTTTCCCATCTAGGGAGGACCTGGCCTGGCAATTCAGGATGGACTGTTCCCATGGGGAGCAGGGTCAAGACTGATTTGCATAGGGCTGGCTCCAAACTGAGGTGGTATGGTGGGTAAACAAATAATGATGGATTAAACCCAGATCTTTGTTACTGTGGGTGAATTTTGCATTGTTCTGCATTCTGTCCATCATCTGTTCTTTTTGCTTTTGTTGCCCTAAGTGGGAAGGGTATGCCCAGAGGTGGGTCCCGTACTCACTGCACCACTGGAATCAAGCTAGCCTGGCTGATGAGGGGTGATTTCCCCAAACTGGTCCCAGAATGATTGTTTCTGGTCCAGGAATGACCTGGTCTGGCAGTTTGGGCTAAACTGTTCCCATGGGGAGCAGGGTCAAGACTGATTTGCATACGGCTAGGTCCAAACTTAGGTGGCATTGTCAGCAAAAAAAATGGATTAATCCCAGATCTTTGTGACTGGGTTCAATGTTTGCATTGTTCAGCATTCCATCCATTATCTGTTCTTTTTGCCAGGGTCCGAATTAGGAGCACACAGGTCATGCACTTGGTAGTCTCTTGTGGACGTACCATCAACTCTGGGTTAAACTGATCTTGTTCATTTTGAGAGTCAGCTCCTCTTACAGGGTTGGCTTACTCCTTCCCTCATCTCTCATACAAGTCACTTCCAGGTGTAAAGGACTGGGAGACAGTTCTTTCTTCATATAAGACTCCAAGTGTTGTTCACTCAACTATTGCAAGCTAGCTGTGAGGAAGACACTAGCTCTAATTCAGCAGCTGGCCTCTGAGCGCATGGAAGTCAAAAACGTGGGTTAATAGCTCCCATTTTTATACAGGTACAGCAGACAGGACGTGTATTTCCAGTCTGCACTTTCCGATCCAGTTTAGGTTGGATATCCTTTCATTTGTCCTTTTCAGCCTGACTTCCAGACTTAGGCCATTGTTTTTAGCCCATTTTCCCATCTCAGTTTGGACCCAGCCATATGCAAACCAGCTTTGAACCTGCTCCTTCATGGGAACAGTCCATTCTGAACTTCCAGGCAATATCCTCCATGAACTGGAATACAAGGAAGCCAAGACCAGTTTCAAACTTATTATGGGTTCATCAGCCAGGTATAGCTTGATTTCAGTGGTGGAGTGAGCATGGGACCCGCATCTGGACATATCCACCTCACACACACTAGCATGCAGCTGGGACCCAAACTCCAAAAACCCGGATACTCGCCGTTGTTCACTAGGGCCAGGAAATGTGACTATAAACCATGCAGGAGACATTTCCATCCCAGCAATTATACACAAGATGGAGGTTGGAAGGAGATGCCAGAATCAATGTGAAATGCAGAACTTCCTGCAAGCAGAGGTCCTCAGAGGTGGACCCAAATCTAGGGTGGGGGAGAGCGAAAGGGCTCTTTGAACTACAGGGATATCCTTGCCCTTCCCTGCTCTAGTCTTCCCAAAGGTGGTATCTCCAAAATGATGTGAGGTAGCAAAGTGGAGGAGCATATTCAACTTTTGTTTTTTCTTGTGGATTTCTCTGACAGGTATAATCGATACACACCCCTCCTTCCTGCTCAAACTGGAAGAAAAAGACAGTTGCTTCTCCAAACTATTGGCAAAGCAGAGCCTCTAGAATGTTCAATCACTTTCTGTAACCTATGAATAAGTACAGTGCAGAAACCCCAAGTGAGTTTCCAGAAACTGCTTATTGGCGGCTGTCCAAGACTCATCACATGATTTTGCAGAAATACTGAGACCCAGAACTATTACTCCCAACAGCTAGTTCTCCGACCAGGGTAAGGTAGTTATTTAGAAGTCCCAAGGAATCCTGCTGAAAGTGCTGATGTCATGGCACATAAAAAGGGGTCTACCCTTGTGCATGTGAAAGAGAAGTACTTGAAGTACACAGCAGAAAGACGTAGCCTGAAGGATGTCCCAGTCAAGCTGCCAAGAAGAAGAGGATCAGACCTGAGGAAGGACTAGAATGACATCACCTTTTGCAGCACCTGCAGGTGTCGTCCCCCTGTGCATGGAGTGTCTTTTTTGTACCCTCAGCTTGAGCCTCTCCTGCCTAGCCTGGGAGGTTTTGGTGTGGTTGCTAGTGTGAATTGAAGCTTTGATAGCCACTGCCACAGTTTGCATTGACCTGCAGATGGAATAAACTGTATGCAGAGTCCCATTGTTGTGGAAACCCTGGGAGCCTGATGGTTTCTGTGTCTAAGCTCCCTGAAGCAAACAGTGCTTTCATAACTGAGCAGGAATCAGTGTTTTCCTAACTGAGATGTGCAGCACTATGAGGTGCTCCTTCGAACTGTGATCCTTGACCCCATTGCTACCATGACCTGGGGATCAACTGCAGGACCCCTTTGGCTTGTTATGCTTACTGATGGAACTTTGTGTGACTGTTCTTCTCGGAGGCTCACTGTTAGACTTTTCATACTTGGCGTGGTCTCCCTTAACTTTTTGCCTCTGTTTCCCAGGTTGTTGATGTGTGCTGGACTCTGATTTTACTGTTTTTGTTACTCTGGGCACTTTACCACTGCTAACCAGTGCTAAAGTGCAAGTGCTCCTGTTTAAAATGTGTACGTAATTGGTTCTCCATGATTGGCATATTTGTTTTACTGTTAAGTCCCTAGTAAAGTGCACTAGAGGTACCCAGGGCCTGTAAATCAAATGTTACTAGTGGGCCTGCAGCACTAGTTGTGCCACCCACATAAGTAACCATGTGATCATGTCTCAGACCTGCCACTGCAGTGTCTGTGTGTACCTTTACACTATAAATGCGACTTGGCAAGTGTACCCACTTGCCAGGCCTAAACCTTCCCCTTTCTTACATGTAAGGCACCCCTAAGGTAGGCCCTAGGTAGCCCCAAGGGCAGGGTGCAGTGTATGGATAAGGTAGGACATATAGGGCCTCATTATGACCCTGGCGGGCGGCGGAGGCCGCCCGCCAGGATCCCGCCCTCCAAATTACCGCGCCGCGGTCAAAAGACCGCGGCGGGTATTACGAGTTTTCCCCTGGGCTGGCGGGCGGTTCCAGTTAAACCGCCCGCCAGCCCAGGGGAAAACGACCTTCCCACGAGGATGCCGGCTCGTAATCGAGCCGGCGGAGTGGGAAGGTGCGACGGGTGCTACTGCACCCGTCGCGTATTTCACTGTCTGCAAGGCAGACAGTGAAATACATTTTGGGGCCCTCTTACGGGGGCCCCTGCCGTGCCCATGCCATTGGCATGGGCATGGCAGGGGCCCCCAGGGGCCCCGCGACCCCCCCTACCGCCATCCTGTTCATGGCGGCTTTCCCGCCATGAACTGGATGGCGGTAGGGGGGGTCAGAATCCTCATGGCTGCGGAGCGCGCTCCGCAGCCATGGAGGATTCCAATGAGCAGCGGAAAGTCAGCGGGAGACCGCTGACTTTCCGCTTCTGACCGCGGCTGAACCGCCGCGGTCAGAATGCTCATTGGAGCACCGCCAGCCTGTCGGCGGTGCTCCCGTGGTCGGTGGCCCTGGCGGCCACCGGCCGCCAGGGTCAGAATGACCCTCATAGTAATGTGGTTTATATGTCCTGACAGTGAAATACTGCCAACTTTGTTTTTCACTGTTGCAAGGCCTGTCTCTCTCAGGATAACATGGGGGCTACCTTTAAATATGATTAAAATGTAGATTCCCCTAGAGAGTAGATGGACATGTGGAGTTTGGGGTCCCTGAACTCCCAATTTAAAAATACATCTTTTAGTAAATTTGATTTTAAGATTGTGCGTTTGAAAATACCACTTTTAGAGTGAGCATTTTTCTTGCTTAAACCATTCTGTGACTCTGCCGTGTTTGTGGATTCCCTGTCTGGGTCAGTTTGACAGTTGGGTTGTTGTTCACCTCACACTAGACAGTGACACAAAGGGAGCTGGAGTGTAACCTGCATTTCCTGATTAGCCATCTCTGCTAGGAGGGAGGGGTGGAGTGGTCACTCTCATCTGAAAGGACTGTGTCTGCCTCTGACAATGCAGACTCCAACCCCCTGGTGTGTGTCTGAGGCCTTGCCTGGGCAGGGCAGGATTTCACAAGTAGGTGTGAGTCCCCTTTGAAGAAAGGTGACTTCAAAGACTAAAATGGGTATAAGAAGGGCACCCAAATCTACAGACTTTAGAAACACTTCTAGAACCAAGAGGAACATCTGCCTGGAGAAGTGCTGATAGCTGAGGAAGAAGTGCTGCCCTGCCTGTGACTGTGCTTTGTGGAGCTTTCCTGCAGTGCTGCTTCTGCCAGAGTAAGAGGGCAAAGACTGGACTTTGTGTGCCTTCCATCTTGTGAAGAAATCTCCAAGGGCTTGATTTAGAGCTTGCCTCCTGTTGTTTGAAGACTCAGGGACAGCAAAGACTTCTCTCTGCCAGCACCTGGAGTCTCTGGAGAGACTCCTGCTCTGACAAATGGTGCCTGATCCAGTCCCTGGGCCCTTGAAAGAAAAGCTGGTGGACATCCAAGAAAACGACTTCGGACAACTCAGGACCGACGCCGTCGCTGCTGAATCCGGTAACGCCGCCTGCACCTGACGCCGTGACCTTCGCTGGAACGCGACGCTCTTCGCAGGCCCAACGCCGCTGCAGCCACGCTGAAGTCCGCGGCTCCGTGGAAGTCGCCGCACCCCGTCGTGACCGACGCCGCTCGAAGCGCGTGGATTCAACATTTCGCACAGACGCCACGATCCCCGACTTCACGCATCGGCTTGTTTTCACTCTTCACCAAAGGTACTACACTTGGGAGTCTACACGACTCCGTGTCTGGCGCCGCTGGTGTCGGCTTGTTGGGAACGACTCTGTCACGACGACGTGTTAACATCTCATCGAAGCATTTTTGTTTCTAAGCGCTATTTTTTAGTTTAATCTTTAAAAATTCATAACTTGATTTGTGTATGTTGGATTTTTGTCGTTTTGGTCTTGTTTTGTTTAGATAAATATTTCCTATTTTTCTAAACTGGTGTTGTGTCATTTTGTAGTGTTTTCATTAAGTTACTGTGTGTGTTGGTACAAATACTTTACACCTAGCACTCTGAAGTTAAGCCTACTGCTCTGCCAAGCTACCAAGCGGGTAAGCAGGGGTTAGCTGAGGGTGATTCTCTTTTACCCTGACTAGAGTGAGGGTCCTTGCTTGAACAGGGGGTAACCTGACTGTCAACCAAAGACCCCATTTCTAACACTCACTGTTTGGGTGGTGGAGTGATTGGGCCCAACAAAAACTGAACAACTTTTGCATCATGGCTACGCTACAACCACTCCTGGCTCCTGGGTTGCATTGCTGCCAATGGCGCACACAGAATAAAAAGACAGAGAAGCTGCAACAAGGGAGTGGACAGCAAGAACAGCAGGGTACTCTTGCCGAAGCCAGGAGTGGCTCGTGGAGCATACAAAGGGCGGGGCGGTGCATGGTGCGTGGTGGGGGGATTGGGAGAAATGAGAAAAAAATTGAAACACTCACCTGATTTCCTACAACTACTGCGCCGCTCTTCAACCTCCACTGCAGGCACAGGCTCCCGTCTGCCCTGCAGCCAATCTGAACGCTGCCCTCATGCTGCTGCCAGCATGAAAGCAGTGTTCGGATTGGCCAGAGCACCCTTGCTTGACTGGGAGCCTCTGCCTGCTCTCTCCAACCTGGCAACACAGTGCTGGGTTGAAGAGAGCCCAGTACACATGTGTGTTTGGCCAGCCCGAGACAGCTGGCCAAACACACATGCAAATTGAGGGGAGTGTTGTGCATTCCCCGTCTGTCACCTGTCATGCCCCATAGCCCCTCCCATTTAACCATAAAATGATAATAAACATAGTTTATTATCATTTCATGGCTAAAGGTTTGGAGCTGCCAAAGCATTAGTAGAAGAGGTTCTGAGGTAAAGTATGTGGTGAACTGGGTACAGTTAAGTAGCATATCTTGTGTACAAGGACAGACAATAGTGTCAAAGCCAATTAACACTACCCCTGGGAATTACTATAATTTTATGAAGCAAAACTTGCCAGACCTGTGAATAATGATTTCTGCCTAGTATTTAACAGTGTGATCAGAATAAAATGCTCGTCACTCTAAGATAAATGCACTGACTGGATATTGATTTTAATGCATTTATGTGTGTCACTGAACTGTGTTCTTAATCTTTAGTCTGTACCATGCCCTTGAACAAGACTTAAATTGCTGTGCCATCTATTTTCCTGTTTTCACCTAATCCGTTTTAGATGTTTTCAACTGTTTACCAGTTTATACCACATACCTAACAACCTGCTCTTTTTATTTTGCCAAGAACTTAGAATCCCTGAAAGCTGCAAAAAACAACCATATCTTGCAGAGCTTAACAATAAGGACTCCTGAGCTGAGAAATCAATTTCTTACTTATTTCCATAACCCCTTCCAAAAATTTGCTGCCCTTATTATAATTTCCCCCTTCTTCCTTGCTTAATTCTCTGACATCCTAACATCATTTTCCCTTCCAAAATATTACTAAACCCAGACACACCATAAAATATTAACCTAGCTGGCTTACTGCATTGGTAAATGGACCAAGACCATTTTTCATCGGACTCAGTAGACACTGCTCCCTTCACCACATTAATGCTTCTGTGCAATGCACACATAGGTGGTCATTACAACCCTGGCGGTCGGTGTTAAAGCGGCGTTAAGACCGCCAACAGGCCGGCGGTAAAAAAATTTGAATCACGACTGTGGCGGAAACCGCCAACAAAGATAGCCACCTTAACAGTCCGACCGCCACGGCGGTACAAACAAACAGCAAGGCGGTCACCGCCAACAGACAGGCGGAAGACAATGTACCGCCAACAGTATCATGACAGGCCAATCCGCCACCTTTTCTAGGTCGGATTCACCGCGGATAAAAACACGACGGAAACAGGGATTTCGAAGGGAAAACGCTCACCTCTACACACTCCACGAGGAACGAGGACATCATGGACCCAGAACTCCAAATCCTACCTGCGATAGTCTTCCTGCTCCTGTACCAGGAGCATGAACGCCGGCAGCGAAGAGCGCGGTGAGTACTGCACCTACAACATAGGGGAGGGGGGAGGGAAAAACCAGGGACACACACACGCAACACCCCCACCCCCACCCTCACCCACTACAACACACACACTAATACATATCTGTACATCATAGTTACAACCCCCAAGCTCCTCCGGAAGAATGCAAAGACCAAAGAAAATGATTGTAACCATTGTAATCTATTAAAATACAGTATTATAAAATATATATACACTATAAACAAATATATACACCAATAATATAGGTCCAGGTATTGCACCATTTATAGTCCGTGGACCACTGGGCCCAAAATGCATGGGCGAGTCCCACACTTGATACCAGATCAAAACAGAGAGAACACTGCAGGGGCCTCATATAGAAATACAGCAGGCGCCTCAGGGGGAAGGGAAGGGGGACACCTCAGCCGGATGAGTGCACGACGCCAGATCCACGAGGGGGCTCAATGCCCACTGTTCAATTCTGGGGAGTGCAAAGCCACAGTCTCTCAAGTCTCTACAGTGGGTGGGTTGCCCACTGCCATATCCTGGAGAGTTCAAAGCCACAGTCTCTCAAGTCTCTACAGTGGGTGTGCTGCCCACTGCCATATCCTGGGGGGTGCCCAGAGTGCATCACTCACCCCGTGACGGTCCCAGTTGCGTCAGTGCCCCTGCCGCTCATGGGCTAGCGGTGCATGAGTTGGCAGTGCCCTGTTCAGTGGTGCATGAGTTGGCGGTGCCCTGTTCAGCGGTGCTTGATTTGGCAGTGCAATAGTCAAAACGGGGAGCACCCTGTCTTCCATTCCCTCATTTGTGACCCCAAGGCATCATGGTAAATGCAGTCATTAGCACGAATTTGAATAGAGTTTTGAAAGTTTTTCACCATAAGTTGGTGCGGCAAGTGCCGTATCTTCGGACACGTGTTTCTGGCTATTTGGCCGTCATCAGCGAAGAGCAACGTGTAGCTGGCGGGGTTGCTTGAAATGCCACCTTGAAAGTATTCACAGGTTTAAGTACCACTCAAGAAGGAGCACAGGTGCTTCACCCGAGCTCGTCAGCTCAGAGGCTCATGGGAGCCTTAATTACAACAGTCAAAACGGGGAGCACCCTGTCTTCCATTCCAGCATTTGTGACCCCAAGGCATCATGGTAAATGCAGTCATTAGCACAAATTTGAATAGAGTTTTGAAAGTTTTTCACCATAAGTTGGTGCGGCAAGTGCCGTATCTTTGGACACGTGTTTCTGGCTATTTGGCCGTCATCAGCGAAGAGCAACGTGTAGCTGGCGGGGTTGCTTGAAATGCCGTCTTGAAAGTATTCACAGGTTTAAGTACCACTCAAGAAGGCGCACAGGTGCTTCACCCGAGCTCGTCAGCTCAGAGGCTCACTGGAGCCTTAATTACAACAGTCAAAACGGGGAGCACCCTGTCTTCCATTCCAGCATTTGTGACCCCAAGGCATCATGGTAAACGCAGTCATTAGCACAAATTTGAATAGAGTTTTGAACGTTTTTCACCATAAGTTGGTGCGGCAAGTGCTGTATCTTCGGACCCGTGTTTCTGGCTATTTGGCCGTCATCAGCGAAGAGCAACGTGAAGCTGGCGGGGTTGCTTGAAATGCCGCCTTGAAAGTATTCACAAGTTTAAGTACCACTCAAGAAGGCGCACAGGTGCTTCACCCGAGCTCTTCAGCTCAGAGGCTCACGGAAGCCTTAATTACAACAGTCAAAACGGGCAGCACCCTGTCTTCCATTCCAGCATTTGTGACCCCAAGGCATCATGGTAATTGCAGTCATTAGCACGAATTTGAATAGAGTTTTGAAAGTTTTTCACCATAAGTTGGTGCGGCAAGTGCCGTATCTTCGGACACGTGTTTCTGGCTATTTGGCCGTCATCAGCGAAGAGCAACGTTTAGCTGGCAGGGTTGCTTGAAATGCCGCCTTGAAAGTATTCACAGGTTTAAGTACCATTCAAGAAGGCGCACAGGTGCTTCACCCGAGCTCGTCAGCTCAGAGGCTCACGGGAGCCTTAATTACAACAGTCAAAACGGGGAGCACCCTGTCTTCCATTCCAGCATTTGTGACCCCAGGGCATCATGGTAAATGCAGTCATTAGCACGAATTTGAATAGAGTTTTGAAAGTTTTTCACCATGAGTTGGTGCGGCAAGTGCCGTATCTTCGGACACGTGTTTCTGGCTATTTGGCCGTCATCAGCAAAGAGCAACGTGTAGCTGGCAGGGGGTTGCTTGAAACGCCGCCTTGAAAGTATTCACAGGTTTAAGTATCACTCAAGAAGGCGCACAGGTGTTTCACCCGGGCTCGCCAGCTCAGAGGCTCACAGGAGCCTTAATTACAACAGTCAAAACGGGGAGCACTGTTCAGCTGTGCTTGAGTTGGCGGTGCCCTGTTCAGCGGTGCTTGAGTTGGCGGTGCCCTGTTCAGCGGTGCTTGCCCTGTTCAGCGGTGCTTGAGTTGGCGGTGCCCTGTTCAGCAGTGCTTGAGTTGGCGGTGCCCTGTTCAGCGGTGCTTGAGTTGGCGGTGCCCTGTTCAGCGGGGCTTGTGCTGGCGGTCCTTCATGGCCCAACGGGTCTTGTGCTGGCGGTCCTTCATGGCCCAACTGGGCTGGGGCTGGCGATGGCCTCCTGGGCAGCTGGGCTGGGGCTGGCGGTGCCCTCCTGGGCAGCTGGGCTGGGGCTGGCATGGCCCTGCTGGGCAGCTGGGCTGGGGCTGGTGCTGGCCTCCTCAGCAGCTGGGCTGGGGCTAGCGGGACCCTCCTGGGCAGCTGGGATGGGGCTGGCGGTGTCCTCCTGGGCAGCTGAGATGGGGCTGGCGGGCCCTCCTGGGCAGCGGGGATGATGGCGGTCTTCTCCGCCGTGCTGCTCTTCCCAGACTTGCCAGGTTTCTTGTGGCCCTTCCCCACCTTGGGAGGTGTCACAGCTGAGTCCACACTCCCACCGGGACCCCTGGGAGAGGCTTTGGTGGCTGGAGTCTTTTCCGCCTCTCCTGCCGGGCACTAGCCAACTTCTGATGCTTCACGGGGGGGACTGGCTGTGCTGTTGCTCTGTGCGACACTGGCTGTCCTGGTGGCCGGTGCACTCCACATACCTGTGACTACAGGCACCACTGGTACCGGAGATGTTGTGGCTGAGGTGCTAGTTCGGGACCTATGAGATGGACGGGGTGGGAAGGTGTGGGAAAAAGGTCAAGGCTGGACATGAAACGTTTTTGGGACACACTGGGACGGGTAGCTGGAGGGGGTTTGGGAGTGGAGGAAGAGGTGGTGGTAGTAGGAGGTGTACGTTTGGTGACTTTGGGTGCAGGTGCATGCGCTGGAGGCTGTCGTGAGGTGGATGGCAGTTGGGCGGGTGTGTGTGGCTGCGTTTGTGTATCTTGGGAGGGGGCGTCACAGACACACTGGGAGAGGACACAGGACGTGTGAATGGTAATAGGGGTGGTGACTGCACGTGAGCGGGGTGTGCTGGTGGGCGTGCTGGTGAGGGACGTAGTGGCTGAAGAGGTAGTGCATGCAGGTGTGTGTGTAGACGAGACTGGGAAGGAGGAGGGAGAAGAGGAGGAGGGGGACACAGTGGAGGCAGTGGATGTTGGTGTGTCTGCATGTGTGTGATGCTTGCGTGAGTGCCTGTGGGATGTGTGGTGCTTATGTTTGCCTGAGCTTCCCTTGTGTGGTGAGGTGTGTGCAGGCTGGTCTGATGGTGTGCTTGGGATAGGCAGAGGTACAGGGGATTGGGGCTGGGTGGAGGAAGTTGGAGTGGGGAGGCTAGACACGGGGACAATGGCTGCCATCAGTGCTCAGGCCAGAGTTTGAAAGGCTCGGTGAAGGGCCGCCTGACCAGAATGAATGCCCTCCAGGAATGCATTAGTTTATTGCAACTGCCTTTCTACACCCTTGATGGCATTCAAAATGGTAGACTGCCCAACAGTGAGTGACCTGAGGAGGTCAATGGCCTCCTCACTGAGGGCAGCAGGGGTGACTGGGGCAGGGCCTGAGGTGCCTGGGGCGAAGGTGATGCCCACCCTCCTGGGTGAGCGGGCACGGGGCGAAGGCTGAGGGGCTGCTGGGAGGGCGGTGCTGGTAGTGGGGGTGGCGGCTGTACCTGTAGATGCGGGGGGCACAGATGTTGCCGCCACCACAAGGGAGCTCCATTCAGAGGATGAGTCTGTGTCACTGGTGTCAGCTCCTGTCCCCGCTGTGGTGCTGCCCTCGCCCTCTATCCCACTGGTGAATTCAGAGTCTGTAGTGTGGCCCTCCATGGCCAAGTGGGATGCAGCTCCCTCGTGCTCCGGTGCCACTGCTCCTCTGCCTGATGATGCTAATGCACACAAGAACAGGGAAACCACAAAAAGGGGGGGGGGGACAGAATAAAGACATGTTGAGTGCATGGATTACCGCTACAGTTGGCGGACAAGACAGACACAGAAGCCCCCCGCACTACGTCGCGCACTTGGGCTCTACAGTGCAATTCCTGGGAAATGGCCTACAAGGCTATGGACGACATCTGCACACATAGATGACACAGGGGCATGAATAGCTGTACTTGGCACTCTACAGAGCTGGGGTGGGGGGCCACAGGGCCATGCCTTACGGAGGGGCCTAGCCTATGGAACACGCCCTGGCCTAGGGAAACCCACACCCCTCCTCCCCCACCCAGACAACTCCACTGCGCGCTATGTCAGCTGCGCCTTGAGACCCGCTATGGCGCCTTGAGACCCGCATAGCGCCTTGAGACCCGCACGGGTGAGTAGCGCGCTTTATAAATGTTAATGATTTGATTTGATTTGATTTGATTTGAATGAGAGTGTACTCACCCCCTTGTGTCTGCTGTGATGCCTTCAAGCGCCCATCCAACTCCGGGTAGGCCACCGCCAGGATCCTGAACATCAGGTGGGTCATGGTTCGACGGGCACCACTCCCACGTTGCGAGGCCATCCCCAGCTGAGCCTCCGCCGTCTTCTTGCTCCAGCGGCGAATGTCCTCCCATTTTTTTCCAGCAGTGGGTGCTTCGTCTGTGGTAGACCCCCAGGGTCCAGACATCCTTGGCGATGGCACGCCAAATATCTTTCTTCTGGTGGGCGCTGACCTACATGAAATGTACAGGGGAAGAAGAGAAGTCATTACCAACTGCATCGTCAAAGTGAGTGGCCCCCATCCCTACCCTTGCCATGTGGCACATGCACTTACCGTCTTACATGCACGCAGCACTCAGCCCCCTTCCTTCTAAAATCCAGCCCTCTCCACACAGGCATAGCCCATACAACATGCTCCCTGTGTACTTACCTGTTGGTCTGGAGGACCGCAGAGTAGCGTGTACTGGGGGAGGACCCCATCAACGAGCTTCTCCAACTCCTCCGATGTGAAGGCAGGGGCCCTTTCCCCAGACGCACGAGCCATTGTCTCTTCCAGACTGAAGTCACAACAGCACTTGCAGTGTAGGTCCTCTCCTGTCGAAGATCAGGTATCGAGTGATTGAAGTGATAGAAAATGCCAGTCACATCCTCGGCGGTCACATCCGCGGTGGTGCGTACCATCACTGCCGGCGTACATCGTCATTGGCTCCTGGGACCCATAGGGTCCAATGTTAACCAATGCAGCATGGCGCCGCGGTCTCCGACTGCCTACCGCGACGGTGTACAACGCCAGCGCAGTTACCTCACATCCCATTGTCACACTTTAGAGGTCAGGCAGCCGCCATTTCAGGGGCCCACATGGCCTCATTTTCAACTGCGTCACACATACCTAGGCCTAGCCTCAACACACATACATGCCAGCTTTTGTGCATGATTGGTGTTCTGGGTAAACTGTGGGTACGTACCTCTGAGTTGGTTGACTCTGTGGTCGCTGTTGTCCTTCATAGGCACCGTCCGCTGGGACATGTGAGGAGATGGTGACATCCTCCGGTGTATCGACCGTTGGTGGACCTGTCGACAATGGAGGAGCGACATTTGATAATCACCTACAGGTTTGACTGAGCCACAATCCAGGAACTGTGTAATCAGTTGGAGCCAGACTTGATGTCAGCAATCCGCCATCCCACAGGAATCCCCCCTCAAGTGCAGGTGCTGTCAGTGCTCCATTTCCTTGCAAGTGGGTCATTTCAAACAACAGTGGCCATGGCATCAGGGATGTCCCAGCCTATGTTTTCCAACGTGTTGTCCAGAGTGTTGTCTGCCCTTCTGAAACAAATGCAGAGCTACATCGTTTTCCCTGAGGTGGAGCATTTGCCTACAGTGAAAGGTGATTTCTATGCCCTGGGACATATCCCCAACATCATAGGTGCCATTGATGGGACACATGTGGCTTTAGTACCCCACCACAGGAGTGAACAGGTGTACAGAAACCGGAAGAGTTATCATTCCATGAATGTACAGATGGTATGTTTGACCGACCAGTACATCTCCCATGTGAATGCCATGTTCCCTGCATGACGCCTACATCCTGCGGAATAGCAGCATCCCTTATGTGATCGATTAACTCCAGAGGCACCGTGTGTGGCTATTAGGTGAGCCCCTGGAAGCAAGACAGTGGGAATGGTTGTCCGCGGTTTTCCCTACAGGTTAGTGTCTGTCTAACAGTTGTCCCTCGCCATTTGCAGGTGACTCTGGGTACCCCAACCTGTCATGGCTTCTGACCCCAGTGAGGAATCCCAGGACCAGGGCAGAGGAATGCTACAATGAGGCCCATGGGCGAACTAGGAGGGTGATCAAGTGGACCTTCGGCCTCCTGAAGGCGAGGTTCAGATGCCTCCACATGACAGGTGGATCCCTATTCTACTCACCTAAGGAGGTGTGCCAAATCATCGTGGCCTGCTGTATGCTTCACAACTTGGCTTTGCGACGACAGGTGCCTTTTCTGCAGGAGGATGGTCCAGATGGCGTTGTTGTGGCAGCTGTGGAGCCTGTGGACAGTGATGAGGATGAAGCAGAGGAAGAAGACATGCAAAACAGGGACTCAGTGATCCAGCAATATTTCCAGTGTCACACAGGTGAGAATACAATCCTGCCTACTACATGTACTTTTACACTACTACCTCTATCCTGTCTGTCGTTTTCACCCAGTGTATGGTCACTGAGTTGTCACTTTCCTTTATGGTTTCACAGATGTGCGTCCCACTGTGTGTCATCTGCTTACATTCCTCATTGACTAGAGCTGTGTGACATAGGTATGTTGACATTCCTATTTGAAACACATTTTGTCACTGTAATTGCTAATACACTATTTCGAAATCACAGACAGACTCCAGATCATTTTGTGCTTTAGGTGTGTTTATTTCAATGCAAAATATTGGAGGGGAAAATTAATTGGTGAGGGGTGATGGCGGAGGAGTGTCCATGTTAGAGTCCAGTCTATTAGTCTCACAGGTGCATTGCCCATATGGGCATAGGAAGTGGAGCTGGGGCAGTTTAATTATGGACAGGGCGACAAAGTGGGACAATAGGATGACAATCAGGGTGGTCTCATTTCTTGGCGGGGGTCTTGGCATCGTTCTCTGTCTTGTTCCTGGATCTCAGGGACCGTTTGCAGAGCGGTTCTCCCTCTGCAGGGGGTGCTGGTGTGGTGGTCCTGTGGCAGGGCGTCCTGTCCACTAGCGCCGGAGGAGGTGGTGGGCAGTTCATCGTCCATGCTAGTGTCAGGAGCCCCTTGTTGTGACACAGTGTCCCTCCTGGTGTTGAGTACTTCCTTCAGCACCCCTACGATGGTGCTTAGGGTGGAGCTGATGGTTCTGAGTTCCTCCCTGAAGCCCAAATACTGTTCCTCCTGCATGCGCTGGGTCTCTTGGAACTTGGCCAGTACCGTTGCCATGGTCTCCTGGGAGTGGTGGTATGCTCCCATGATGGAGGAGAGGGCCTCGTGGAGAGTGGGTTCCCTTGGCCTGTCTGCCCCCTGTTGCACGGCAGCCCTCCCAGTTCCCCTGTGTTCCTGGGCCTCAGTCCCCTGGACCGTGTGCCCACTGCCACTGCCCCCAGGTCCCTGTTGTTGTTGGGGTTGAGGGTTATCCTGGGTTCCCTGTAGTGGTGGACACACAGCTGACCCTGAGCTCCTCCTCCGAGAACCTGGGGTGTCTTTGGGGTGCCATGGGGTGGTGTAGGTGATGTGTGGGGTGGAGTGTGTGGTGATAAGTGTGGTGATATGTAGTGGTGTGTTGTGTGAGGTGCGTGGAAGTTGTGTGGGTGATGGTGTTATGTGCCAGTGGATGCTGTTGTACTTGCTGGTGGTGTCTCTCTCTGGCCTCCTTTCTGTATTTTTGTTCATAGGGGTTTGTGGGTGATGTGGGTGTGTGTTTTATATTGTAATGGGTGTGTGGGAGTGGTGTGTGTATGTGTCTCAGGTGTGTGTATTTTGAATTGTCCAATGTGGCTGTGTTTTGTAAATGTGTTTGTATTTTGAGCGCGGCGGTGGGTACGGCCAATGGAATACCGCAGTTGAAAGACCGCCGCGTGGATTCGTGTGTCGTGATAGTGTGGGCGTATTCCTGTTGGCGTGACAGTGGAGGTTTTGTTTTCGCCAGTTTATCACTGACCTTTGGTGTGGCAGACTTGTGTGGGTGTCTGAATTTTGGCGGATTCCAAGGTGTGGGTCATAATAGCTGTGGCGGAATTCTGCGGCCGCGGCGGTGTGTTGGCGGTCTTCTGCACGGTGGTAAGCGGCTTTTACCGCCAATGTTGTAATGACCGCCATAGTACCATACTCCTGCTGTGAAGCTTCTCTTGCTGAAAACTCCTGCAGGCAGTTGTCAGAGGTTGTGTGAGTGGCAGTGATGGCTAACAAGGCATTGTAAATTTGGGGATGTGTCAAAATACATGGGTGGATGCATTGGAATGCCCATGCTAGCATCAACCCGGCGCAAAGTCATGCATAGCAGTGTGGTTCAGTAAATGGCAAAAAGGATTTTGCATCTGGCTTCACCACAAAAGTGATGCAACCTTGGTTCAAAATCTACTCTTGGCTATACTCCCTGCTTAGGAACAATGACTAATGTTATAACTTATTTTTATCTGAGCTGTCTGACATGGCCTACTTCATTTAGCACAAAAGATTGTTTGGAGACTGTGGATTGAGGATATGTTGCCTTCACCTTCACGGAATCATGAAAGGTAGAAAATATTTTGCTTTACCTGGTACAATTGCAGACTATAAGTGGTGTGGCCATCTTAAACATATTGAGGTGCTGACTTCAAGTGGGGGTGTTTAATCTGGAATCACATCTCCAGGTGGAGTACGCCACTTGCAAACTAGCGCAAACTCAGTATTGAGTAATTCAGAAACCAGAGACACCTGACCTCACATAAAATGTTAACACTACTATAAAACTTTTTCTCACCTTCCAGGTCCAAATTATTGTACACTCTGAGACACGTTTTCTTCTCCCATTTTCAAAGTTCGCATTTGTTGCACTTCCAGAGACCTTTACTAGGTTGAACCTGCAGATCCTAAACTAGAAAGCTTTTCTAATGTTGTCATTCAAGCCCAAAAGCATTAAATGACCAGAAAACATTACTGCTTCTGCACTTTAAATACAAAATATTTACGCTCTTTTAAACCTTTAGTGTGCTCACTGTATAAATCAACAATCTTTACATTATGTTCGCGCATTCATGTACAACTGTATAATCCCAGAATAACTACTTGCTACCACTCTTGAAGTTTGAAATCTCTACTCACAATTAACTTCATTTACTAAACTTTGAGGGGCATATTTATGAAAAGTGGCGCTGAACTTTTTTTGCGCCCCTTAGAGCGTTCCAGGGGCAAAAATGTTTCCTTCCCAGACATCTGTGCGCGTATTCCAGCTGGATTCACAGAGTCCCGTGTCACAGTGTTCATAGACCATTTAAAGGAAACTCAAAATTAGGGCCTCAGTTCTCCTCCCTCCCCTCATTGGGTACGAGGTTAAAGAGTTGTGAGGATTTACAAATGCATTTAAGGTTGTATTATCAGAAATGCTAGAAACATATAATAGAGAAAAGTCCCCGCAGTTATTTCTGAAAAGCTCATGCTTTTCACAAGGCTAAGCATTCTCAACTATTTAAGCTTGTAATTAAGTTTTATTCTGCAACTGCAATGCTATTACCATACAATGTAGACCTGAAAGTGCATTATCAGCAAAGAAACCTATTTTGAAGACTATTGTCTAGGATTAAAAAAAAAAAAGATTTAGAGTGTTTTCAGTATGGGGCCTTGCTTTTATGCTTTACCTGAAGCAAAGGTTGACTGTTAACCAGAACCTTACAAGGAGGAATACTTCTGGCGCTTTATCGTTGAGTTAACTAAAATAAGGAGATTTTTTTAACAGAGTCTACTAATGCAAATTTTAAACTTCAAGGACAGAGCACAGAAATATTTGTAGTTAATGATTATTATAAAATTTAGTAAGGAAAAAAGTCCTGAAGGTATTAAGGGCCATATTTATACTTTTTGACACTAAACTGCGCTAACGCAGTTTAGCGTAAAAAAAAATAGCGCCGTCTAACGCCATTCTGAAGCGCCATGCGGGCGCCGTATTTATAGAATGGCGTTAGCCGACCGGCGCTGCCTGGTGTGCGTGGAAAAAAACCACGTACACCAGGCAGCGCCGGCGTAGGGGAAAATGGCGTATGGGCGTCTCAAAATGGGGCAAGTCAGGTTGAGTCCAAAAAATTGCCTTAACCTGATTTGCGCCATTTTTTTACGACGCCCATCCCCCATTAACATGACTCCTGTCTTAGCAAAGACAGGAGTCATGCCCCCTTGCCCAATGGCCATGCCCAGGGGACATCTGTCCCCTGGGCATGGTCATTGGGCATAGTGGCATGTAGGGGGGCACAAATCAGGCCCCCCTATGCCACAAAAAAAATTAAAAAAATACTTACCTGAACTTACCTTAATGTCCCTGGGGTGGGTCCCTCCATCCTTGGGTGTCCTCCTGGGGTGGGCAAGGGTGGCAGGGGGTGTCCCTGGGGGCAGGGGAGGGCACCTCTGGGCTCATTCTGAGCCCACAGGTCCCTTAACGCCTGCCCTGACCCAGGCGTTAAAATCCGGCGCAAATGCGGGGTTTTTTGCCCCGCCCACTCCCGGGCGTGATTTTTGCCCGGGAGTATAAATACCACGCACATGACTGGGAGTCATTTTTTTAGACGGGAACGCCTACCTTGCATCTCATTAACGCAAGGAAGGTGTTCACGCAAAAAAATGACGCTAACTCCATGGACTTTGGCGCTAGACGCGTCTAACGCCAAAGTATAAATATGGAGTTAGTTTTGCGTCTAAATTGCGTTAAAAAAAACGACGCAATTTCGGCGCAAACGGAGTATAAATATGCCCCTAAATATCTATCTGTCTACAAGCAAAAACGAATTCCAAATATGCATTTGAAAACACATTTCAATACAGCACACTGTTGAGAAGTAAGCATAAAAACAGAATACGGGTCTTGCGGCTTTCCAATTGCACAATACAAGTTGTTTTATGTTAAAACATAATAAGAATAATGTGACTGTTTTTAGGAACAAGAGCTTATTTGTTCGGCCCATTGAACAAACACGTAGCCTTCCTGCAGAGCTACAAGAGGAAGGAACTGTATGCATCCAAGTGGAAACTTAACTGTGTCTTTATTTTACTGAAAATTAGAAAAACGTTTTAGCAGGGAAAATGTAACAGAATATACAGGGCATCTGGCCACTTTACCTGTAATTGCATTTATTTAGTGCCGGATACCCCTAAAGTGGTGTCAAAGAACTTAAGGCCAGATGTAGCAAAGTATTTGCACGTCACAAACGGCGAAAATCGCCGTTTGCGAGGTGCAAATGCCTCTTTGCTATGCAGAAATGCATATTGCGAGTCGGTACCGACTCGCAATATGCATTTCCGACTCGCAAATAGGAAGGGGTGTTCCCTTCCTATTTGCGAGTCTGAGTGGTATGCAATACCATTTGCGACCGCGTACACGGTCTCAAATGGCATCGCAGTTACCATCCACTTCAAGTGGATGGTAACCCACTCGCAAATTGGAAGGGGTCCCCATGGGACCCCTTCCAGTTTGTGACTGGACCCACAAATATTTTTTCAGGGCAGGGAGTGGTCCAAGGGACCACTCCCTGCCCTGAAAAAATACCGAAACTAAAGGTTTCGGTTTTTTTTTAAGTGCAGCTCGTTTTCCTGTAAGGAAAACGGGCTACACTTAAAAAATAAAAAAAACTGCTTTATTTAAAAGCAGTCACGAACATGGAGGTCTGCTGACGACAGCAGGCCTCCATGTTTGCGAGTGCCTATACTCGCTATGGGGCCGCAATTTGCGACCCACCTCATGAATATTCAAGAGGTGGGTCATTGCGACCCCATAGCGAGTTGCAGTCGGTGTCTGAGACACCGTACTGCATACCAATTTGCGAGGTGCAAAGTGCGAGTCGCATGGACTCGCACTTTGCACCTCGCAAATTTTTAATTTGCTACATCTGGCCCTTAGGGCCTTATTTATACTTTTTGGTGCAAAACTGCACTAAGGCAGTTTTGCCCCAAAAAGTTTTGCACCGGCTTGCACCATTTTTTAGCACCAGCTGGGCACCATATTTATGGAATGGTGCAAGCCGGTGCAAACGGTAGGCTAGCTTAAAAAAAATGACGTTAGGCAGTTTTGAGTCAAAATAAATGATTCTGACCAGATTAACATCATTTTTTGCTAAGGGGCATATTTATATTCTGTTTGCACTGAATTAGCGTCATTTTTTTAAACTCTAATTCAGTGCAAAACTAACTCCATATTTATACTTTGGTGCTAGACCCCTCTAGCACCATATTTATGGAGTTAAAGTCATTTTTTGGAAGTGGAAACCTACCTTGCCTTAATGAGATGCAAGGTAGGCGTTCCCGTGCAAAAAAATGACTCTATGGCCTTAACACCATATTTATACTCCCATGTAAAAATGGTGCAAGGGAGGGAGGAGGGGTAAAAAAATGGGGCAAAGCTTGCTTTGCCCCATTTTTTAAGACCTGGGTCAGGGCAGGTGTTAGGGGACCTGTGGCCCTATTTCCATGGTGGAACACCATGGAATAAGCCCAGAGGTGCCCTCCCTAGGCCCTAGGGGCACCCCCACCCACACTAGAGGGACTGCGAGGATGGGGGACCCCATCCCAGGTAAGTACAGGTAAGTGCATCTTATTTTTGAAAGTGCCATAGGGGGCCCTGAAATGGGCCCCCATACATGGCACCGAGTGCAATGGCCATGCCCAGGGGAACCCTGTCCTCTGTGCTGGCCACTGGGGTGGTGGGCATGACTCCTGCCTTTTCTAAGGTAGGAGTCATGTGGCATGGTAGGTTTAGCACCATAAAATGACGCTAATCTGGTTAGAGTCATTTTTTTTTACTCTAACCTGCCTAAAGCCATTTTTTGGTGCTAAACCCTCTTCTTCCATACTGCCAGCCCCACCCGACTAAAGTCATTTTTTTAAACTCTAGCCTACCCTTTGCACCGGCTTGCACCATTCCATAAATATGGTGCCCGGCTGGTGCACAGAAATGGTGCAAGCCGGTGCTAAACTTTTTGGTGCAAAACTGAGTTAGTGCAGTTTTGCAGCAAAAAGTATGAATAAGGGCCAATATTTTGTAAGTTTGCGCCACTTTTGTGTCATAAAATGACGTTAATGCGGTGCAAAAAAAGTTTAAATCAGGGCCTTGGTGCTAGATGGGTCTAGAACCAAAGTATAAATATGGAGTTAGTTTTGCACCGAATTAGAGTTCGATGACACTAATTCGGTGCATACAGAGTATAAATATGCCGCAGAGTATAAATATGCCCCTAAATATGGCGTTAAGGCCATAGAGTCATTTTTTGCATGAGAACCCCTACCTTGCATCTCATTAAGGCAAAGTAGGTCTCCACTTTCAAAAAATGACTTTAACTCCATAAATTTGGTGCTAGAGGGGTCTAGCACCAAAGTATAAATATGGAGTTAGTTTTGCACCGAATTAGAGTAAACAAAAAATGACACTAATCCGGTGCAAACAGAGTATAAATATGCCCCTTAAGCAGGCAGAGCGTGTGGTTCGAACAGTGTTGAACGGCCCACGTGGGAGAAACGTTGGTACTAAGGATGAGCGACCAGAGATGTGCTCTTTCCCTCTATTACGTCACTAGGTCTAGGCGTGTAACGGCTTTGCATTAATATACTATTGCTCCTGATTGATTGATCAATCTTGAGTGACGGAGGAATTGCCCATGATATGCACAGAATACAGACGGTCATGGCAGATTCTCTGTTGTATCTCCTGTACTGACAGAAGAGCTAAGCATTCTAGTGTGCTACAGTCAGCATGTAAAACAGCCAGGCACGCAGAAGAGAAACAGAGTCATAGTTAATGAGGTTTGGGGACTATCCGAGAGCAACTGAGGGGCAAAACCAGAGGCTTATTTGTTCTCAGTTAGCCAAGATACTTCGTCTATATAGTCCACCCCGAGTGGCAGAAGAGCAGCGCACGACATGCATTGGTTTTTCTGGGAGCCCGTATTAGTGCCCTATTTTGTCTATTTATGAGTGACAGGTTAACATCCCACATTGTTTACTGGTTATAAACAGGCTAGGTGTGCTGCAGGCTCCAACTAGGATAGATGGAAGAACAACCATGCTGGTGCATTTTCATTCTTCACAGGAATCAATGCTCAACACAGTCAGTGGATCTTTGGACACTGCATAGGACGTGGTAGAATCATACAACAAAATGTCACTACAAACCAATTATATTACACTGTATGACCAATATGGCCATACAAGAAAAACTCCAATCAGGGATAACATTAAGGGATTTATTACTAGCCCAGAGTCACATAGACAACTTGCAGGACAAAAATATAAAGATACAGAATCACAAAGGGTTGGCCAAGGTGATGAAATCGGTTCAGGCAGAATACAGTAAGAGAACTAGACATTCAACAAGACTATCCTTAGCATCATCAATATAATTTGTACAGAAAATAAATGATGCTCAGTCTTAACATGCATTAAGACAGATCAAATCATCAATGTTCAATTTGTTTGGGCACTGAGAAACCCTACTGTTAAGCCAATCAGGGAGAACATTAGTGGGGCAGAACACATGCGAGCAAAAGACAAAAAGAATTTAGAAAAAGGTAACCTCTGGCACCAGTTACTAACTAAAGTGGGCAAAAAGTAAGTAAAAAGGGAAAGCATCAGCATGTCAGAAGCTCAGTCACGAGTCTTCTTTAGGGGTTGCAAAGAAAAGTTCTAAGTCTTAGCAAGGAATTTCAAAAGGACAAAGGCAGAGAGGAACATACCTCTCCAAGGGGCTCAGCTTTCAGGATACAGGGCAAAATAGGGGTTATTCTCATAGATCCAGGAAATCTTATCTGGCCAAAGTCCTTCTGGGCATTGACATATCAAAATTCATACAGCAATCTGATTCGTCAGGGCAACAGTTCATTTGATGTTGAAGGGGAAATATCCATATATAACTGATCATGCAACTCCAACTTGAAACAACTCCATGCTTTTCCAAGTCAGTCATGAGGACAGCATCTATCTGTGTAACCCCATGCAAGGGTGAAACAAATGATTACATTGCTAGTCCACAGTCCAGGATGTTCTACATCCAAGGTCAAATTCTTACAACTCTCTATGTCTAAAACAATAGGCATCTGTTACCAAACTAGTCTTCTCATGGGAATAAATTCTGAAAGAAAAGAATACATTAGCAAGATGATTCAGCCTTTTCTTAACAATCACGAAATACAGGGCACAGCAGGACTCACTTAGGCTAATTCAAGTGAGTTAAAACAGCACATCAATACATCAAATGAAACACATTTTAATAGCAAACTACACATTCTGCATTAATAAGACTTCATTTGCATACATGTTACTGTAGCTTCAAACGAAATGAATGTTAATACATTTTAGTCAGTATGAGGTGGGACTGTATTTTTCTATTTTTGCACACATATTTAAAACACTAATTATTAGAAATGTAATATAATTTCAATGCAGACTATTAATTGAGCATTGAGAATTTAACACAATGCCAATTAAATCCTTCAAACCTTTAATTAAACTTTGTTAACACCTACGTCGACATCTATAGTCTAAACAAATGCACTCTAAAAAGGCTTCTCAGCGCATCAATCTACATTTAAACAATTACTTCTGTGATTAACACGATGCATAAATTGTCACATATAGACGATCTCTGTGACATATCTGACAGCACTCAAGTTTCTGCTACATTAGTTCCTCCTCTGATGGCTACTCAAGCCATCGCAAAATACTCCAACTCTCATTTTAAATGAGACAGCTCAAAAATTCGGAGGCTTTTTCAGGCAAGATATTTTGAAGTCCTCGAACTGTTTGATGTTACTGTTATATATTCTCCTGCAAGTCTTCATCTCAGTCTCCTTATTTCTCTGCTTATTCCTGGCTCTTCTCTCCTTCAGCTTCTTGAATATTTTGTAAAGACCAACTAGGGCACACAAAGCCATAATCAATAGGGGTCTCAAAATGGTTCCAACAATTGATCTTTCTAGATTTCCAAACCCCTTTCCAATTGCTGAAAAACCACTATCTATTGCTTCCCATGCATCTGTGGTTGTTAACTGTTTCTGGTCCTGTTTCAAATCAGTCATGTTTGCAATATATTTTCTTATCTCCTTACTATTATCAGGTATATAAGTGCAACATCTTGCAAACTCCGCCTTCCTTTGCAAGAAGAATATCTAATGCAAAGCAATGTTGTAAAACCATTGACCTTACTGTAACCATTTCTGTGTGCATTAATAATATGGGCCCTGCAGTGTTTGTAGATAACTTATCTACTATTTTTGCCAACTTCCTAATCTTGAGATCATTCAAGATAACACTTACTAATGACATTATGACAGCAAAAATATCTCCTACAATCTCTGAGGCCCTACCTCCTCTCTTAGCTCTGGTGTTTGATTACTCATCCCGGACTGGATTATTAAAATGGTCCACATGATAAATCTTTGGAAAAACTACTGCCAGGTAACATGTACCATACCAGACTTTCAGCAGATCATAAGAGGGCATTCTTTCCACATATGAAATAAACACCTGGTTCGGCGGGGTCTGTCCATTCGACATAAAAGTTCAAACATTCCTATTAGTCTTTGAACTAGGTCTATATGCACATAACTTTCCTACATGCTGCCAATCTAAATCCAATAATCCTTAAATTCCAGCCACTGAACGTGTCTCATCTTTTCACCAATTTTGTAAAACTGCTCCCTTTTATATTTTAGCCTTCATACCTCTTCTCCTCTCATCAATTTGTCTAATTAACTATTTCTCTACAGTGGTAAGAATGCAGGCCAAATTATTTTTGTGGGCATAAACTGTACTGTTAGAAATGGGGTCTTTGGTTGGCAGTCAGGTTACCCCCTGTCCAAGCAAGGACCCTCACTCTAGTCAGGTTAAGTCACACACAATCCAAATTATCCTGTGCCCATCCTCTGGTATATGGCACTGACTAGTCAGGGTTAACTTAGAAGACAGTGTGTAAAGTATTTTTGCAATAAATCATAAAATAACACCATATAGCACCACAAACATACACCACACAGTGTTTAGAAAGATATATAACATTTATCTGGGAAAATGCATGCCAAAATAATTAAAATGCAATAAATAAATGTTGAGATACCACTGAAAAGTGATATAAAGTGTCGTAAGACTTTTTAAAGCAAACAAAGTCTCTTTCAAGCACAAAGTACCTGGTTTGTGTGAAAAATCTCCACAAAGACCTGCATAGGAGGAGAAGCATGGAAACAGAGGGGTGTGCGTCAATTTCTCGGGCCGCACACGGCAATGCGTCATTTAGTTTTCACGCCGGGACGGCTGTGCATCGATTTCCGGTGCTCAGTCGTGGATACTCTTCAGGTTGTGGGGTTTTCAGACGCCCCGGGGACAGTGCGAGGATTTCCTGTGCTGGCAGGACGAGAACACAGGAGCTTTGTCAATCCAGTGAGCATTGCGACTAATTTTCTACCGCACGGCAGGCGCTGCCTCGATTCCTCTGTGGAAGACGGGCTTCGTTGTTCTGGCTCGACTGTGTGTCGATCCAGTGGTGAATATGTGACAGAACAACTAGGTCCTAAACAACTATAGCCTAAACCACTACTGCTAAACAACTAAAATGTCTCTACAACTAAGTACTGAACAACTACTGTCTAAACAACAATTGTGCCTGAATAACAATTGCCTGAACAACTAATTTTAATATATATCCTAAACAACTAACAAACCATAAAAACCATGAAGAAAACCTTACCTTAAAATTAGTTGTTCAGGCAATTGTTATTCAGGCACAATTGTTGTTTAGACAGTAGTTGTTCAGTACTTAGCTGTAGAGACTTTTTAGTTGTTCAGCAGTAGTGGTTCAGGCAAGTAGTGGTTTAGACCTAGTTGTTCAGGGTGTTTCCCTCCAGTGGGCCGTGCGTCAAATTTCTGGTCGGTACGCTGGCACTGCATTAATCTTCTTGTTGCAAAGTCGGGCTGTGTCGTTCCGGTTCGGCGTGCAGTGATATTTTCAACGCGGTGCAGGCTGTGCGTTATTTCTAGCAGGCTGTGTGTCGAAGTTCGCTGCACAAGGAGTCCTTCTTGAAGAGATGAAGACTTTGTGGTCCTGAGACTTCAGGGAACAGGAGGCAAGCTATATCCAAGCCCTTGGAGAGCACTTCTTCACCTCAGCCAGAGAGCAGCAAGGCAGCAGGGCAACATCAAGGCACCAGTCCTTCACAGAAAGCAGTCAGGTGAGTTCTTTGGGCAGCCAGGCAGTTATTCTTGGCAGGATGCAGGTTCTGGATACAAGTTTCTTCTCCAAAAAGTGTCTGAGCTGGTAGGGGCAGAGGACTTGTTTACATACCCAAATGTGCCTTTGAAGTGGGGAAGACTTCAAAGAGTGGCTTAGAAGTGCACCAGGTCCCCTTTCAGTTCACTCCTGTCTGCCAGGGTCCCAGTAAGGGGTGTTGCAGTCCTTTGTGTGAGGACAGGCCCTCCACCCTCCCAGCCCAGGAAGACCCAGTCAAAATGCAGATGTATGCAAGTGAGGCTGAATATCCTGTGTTTGTGGTGTGTCTGAGTGAATGCACAAGGAGCTGTCAACTAAACCCAGCCAGTCGTGGATTGTAAGGCACAGAAAGATTTAAGTGCAGAGAAATGCTCACTTTCTAAAAGTGGCATTTCTAAAATAGTAATATTAAATCCAACTTCAGCAGGATTTTATATCACCATTCTGGCCATACTAAATATGATCTTCCTACTCCTTTCAGATCAGCAGCTACCACTCAAACAATGTATGAGGGCAGCCCCAATGTTAGCCTATGAAGGGAGCAGGCCTCACAGCAGTGTAAAAACACATTTAGGAGTTTTACACTACCAGGACTTGCAAACTACACAGGTACATGTCCTGCCTTTTGCCTACACAGAACCCTGCCATATGGGTTACCTAGAGCATACCTTAGGGGTGTCTCATATGTCGAAAAAGGGGAATTTTAGGCTTGACAAGTACTTTTAAATGTCTAGTCGAATTATCAGTGAAACTGCACACATAGGCCTTGCAATGGCAGGCCTGAGACGTGGCTAAGGGGCTACTTGAGTGGGTGGCACAAAGAAGTGCTGTAGGCCCAATAGTAGCATTCAATCTACTGGCCCTGGGGCACATATAGTGCACTTTACTACGGACTTGTAGGTAAATTAAATAATCCAATTGGGTATGATCCAATGTCATCATGTTTAAGGGAGAGAGCATATGCAATTTAGCACCGGTTAGCAGGGGCAAGTGTGCAGAGTCCTAAAACCAGCAACAACAGTATCTAAAAAGTGGAGGTAGGCAGACAAAAAGTTAGGGGTGACCACCCTAAGGCTACCAGATCTAACATGTGTGTCCCCCAGCAGAAAGTGAGGAGAGCTACCCAACCTCCTAAGGCCGACGTATCTGGAGAGACCATCAGCGTTGGCGTGGTCAATCCCTGGGCGATGCTCCACCGTAAAGCCCATCCCTTGTAGGGAAATGGACCACCTCAAGAGTTTAGGATCCTCCCCCCTCATCTGCATGAGCCATCTGAGGGGCCTGTGGTCTATCTGAACCCGGAAGTGAGTCCCAAACAGGTATCGTCTCAGCTTCTTCAGTGCCCAGACCACAGTAAATGCTCTTCTCTTAATAGCACTCCACCTCTGTTCCCGTGGTAATAGGCTTCTGCTAATAAACACTACTGGTTGGTCTAGACCATCCTCATTTAGCTGTGCTAGAACTGCCCTTATGCCATGCTCCGAAGCGTCTGTCTACACAATAAATTCTTTGGAGTAGTCAGGGGCCTTGAGCATGGGGCCGTGCACATGGCTTCCTTCAGGGAGTCAAAGCCTTGTTGCAAGCCTCTGTCCAATTCACCAACCTAGGTTGCTTTTTGGAAGTATGTTCTGTCAAGGATGACACAATGGATGCATAGCCCTTGACAAATCTACTGTAATATCCTGTGAGGCCTAAGAAGGCTCTCCTCTGTTTGTGTTCTAGGTGGTTGCAGGTCTTGATAGTTTCAATCTTGTCCTGGCGTGGCTGCACCTTGATGGTCAGGCCTACCTGTTGCAGGGCCTGAAGCACCTCCTTGACGTGGAGCAGGTGTTCCTCCCAGCTAGAATTGTAGATGGCAATGTCGTCTAAATAGGCTGCACAGAAGGCATCCTTGCCAGCTAGGACCCCGTTTAACCAACCATTGGAAGGTAGCGGGGCATTTTTCAGCCCAAAGGGCATCACCCTGATTTGGTAGTGGCCCTCTGGCGTGGAAAACACAGATCTCTCTTTAGCCCCCTCAGTCAAGGCAATCTGCTAGTATCCTGATGTGAGATCAAAAGTACTGAGGAATTTGGCAGCGTCTACCCTGTCCACAGGCTCATCAGCTTGGGGGATGGGGTGAGCGTCAGTCTGTGTGACTAAGTTAAGACCCCGGTAGTCCATGCAGAACTGGAGTTCTAGCTTGGCATGTGGTGCAGCAGACTTGGGTACCAGCACCACCGGGGTGGCCCAGGGACTACTGGACTTCTCAATCACCCCTAGGGCCAGCATCTTGGCAACGTCCTCCTTGACGCTGGCCTTCACCTTGTCTGACAACCTGTAGATTTTTTTGTTTACAAGGGAACTGTCTCCCATGTCAATATCATGGACACACAGGTGTGTGAGTCCAGGGGTGAGGGAGAACAGAGAGGAGTACTGTTCCAGTAACTGGTAGCAGTCCCCTCGCTGGTCCAGGGTCAAGGAGTCAGAGAGATTGACATCCTCCACTGACCCATCACCTTCCTTGGCAGAGAGGAGTTCGGGGGTGGTTCACTCTCCTCTTCCATACCCTCATCTGTCACCAGAAGCAAGTTGACCTCCGTCCTCTCCAAATGAGGCTTCAGTCGATTGACATGGAGCACCCTTAGAGGGCTCCTAGGGGATTGAAGGTCCACTAAGTAAGTGGCCTCCCCTTTCCACTCCTTAATTTCAAATGGGCCAGTCCAGCTATACTTGAGAGCTCCAGTCTCCACTGGCTCCATTACCTACACTTTGTCTCCAGGTTGAAACTCCACTAGGTTGGTCTTCTGGTCATACCAGTGTTTCATTACCTCTTGACTGGCTTTAAGGTTACTTTTAACCGTCTTCCATAAGCGGTGCATCTGGTTGCGGATTCCCACCATGTAGCTGACCACATGCTAAGGCGGTGCCTTGGGAGCTTTCTCCCACCCCTCCTTGACAATGCTTAAGGGTCCCCTGACAAGGTATCCATAGTGAAGCTCAAAGGGACTGGACCCCACCCCCTTCTGGGGTACCTCTCTGTAAGCAAAGAGAAGGCATGGTAAGAGGACGTCCTACTTACACCTCAGGGCCTCAGGGAGGCCTCTGATCATGCCTTTCAAGGTCTTATTGAATCTCTCCACAAGACCAGTGGTTTGGGGGATGAAAGGATGTGGTGAACTTGTAGGTTTCCCCACACGCATCTCAAAGGGACTTCATGTATGCAGACATGAAGTTAGTACCTCTGTCAGACACAATCTCCTTTGGGAACCCCATACTGGTAAATATTCCCATCAGAGTTCTGGTCAACACCGGTGCAGTTACCGTCCTCAGAGGGATTGCCTCTGGGTAGCGGGTGGCATGGTCCACCAAAACCAGGATAAACCTGTTGCTTAAGGCAGTTTTGGGGTCCAATGGACCAACAATGTCAGTGCCCACCCTTTCAAAGGGGGTGCCAATGACAGGGAGTGGGATCAGGGGGCCCTTAGCCTTTTCCTTGTTTTCCCACTGGCCTGGCAGGTGGGACAGGACCTACAGAACACATCTGAGTTTGTCCACATCCGCGGCCAATAGAAGTGGGTGACAAGCCTGGCAAAGGTCTTGTCTTGCCCCAAATGTCCTGCCAGGGGAATGTCATGAGCCAGACCCAGTAGGAAGGCCCGGTGGCACTATTGTTACCTCTATCTGTTCCCCAAAACTAACTGGGACCATCTCTTCCCCGAGTGTTACGCTAGCCAACCCAGGTGTCTGCCCTCCAGTGGGGGGCTGTGTCCTCTTGGGACACTTGGAGTCGCCCTTAGAGTCACCATAATTAGTGCAGTCTATGCATTGGGGTACAAACCTCCCAGTCTTATAGTCATTGAACCCTTTCCTTTTGGAGTCAGACTGGGACTGGTTACCACTATTCCCTTGGGAACTATTGTGGGGGCCTTTGAGGACTCCTTGTTTTTAAGTCCCCCCCCCCTTTCTTCTGATGGGAACCCTGACCACATTTGTGGGTGTCCCCTCCAGATACCTTTGTGGCCACTCTGGTTTCAGTCCAGAGGTCCACCTCTTCAGCAAGCTTCCTGGGATCAGTCAGCTTACTGTCTACTAGGTGCTGGCGCAACTCTGTTAAACAGGTACTGAGCATATGCTCTCTCAGAATCAAAATTATACAATCCTGTGTAATCATTTACTTTGCAGCCCTGCACCCATCTATTTAGTGCCTTACTGGAAAAGTCCAAGAAATCTACCCATGTTTGTGTGGACTGTTTGGTGCTGTCCCTGAACCTCTGACGCCATTTTTTAGGGGTCAGCCCAAACGTAGCAAGTAAAATGGCTTTCATTTGTGAGTAGGTGTTCTGATCCCTTGTATCCAATGTAAGGAGTGTGTCCCTTCCAATTGCTGGCACATATCCCCACATAGCTGTACCCCATTGCTCTTCAGGTACCCCATGAGCCCTTAGTGCAACTTCATAAGCAGGTAGCCATTTATCAATGTCATCTCCCACCACAAAACTGGGCACCACATTTTTGAGTATACAAACCTTCTTTTCCCCAGCAGGTCCTGCATGTATGCTGCCACCATTACTGCTGGACGCAGACTGTCTTGCTTGATGCCCAGGTCCTTGAGACTCAGTTCATGAGCAAACAAAAGTTTCTTCTCAGCCAAGGCTCTCTCAGCTGCAGCCTCAGCTCTCTCAGCTTCAGTCTGTTTGGCTTATCTTTCTGCTTTCCTCTCCTCCTGTTGAGCTTAAATTTTTAACCTTGCCATTTGTAATTGGAATTCTCTCTCCTTTCCTCTGCGGTCAGGCCGTGTTAAGAGACACTGCTTCCTGGTTTGGCAGGGGGCACAATCACAGTGGTAACATCCTCTACTAAAGGCAAAAATTCCTCTGAGGGGCCCAGTTCTTGCTCCTCGTCCTCAACATGCACCTCTGAATGGGCTTCTGCCCAGGCCCTCAGCGCCATTGGGTACTCCCCCTTCCTGGAGGCACCCTGGGTGGGTACTCCAAACCCTTTGTAGAACCCTTTCATCTGTTTGACAGTGTATGTCTCCAGCATGACAAGGTCAAAATGTTCAGCCCTTGCTTGAGACACAGACAGAGACATGTGGAATGAGGATTTTAGTTAAAAAATGTCAGGTAGAAAACGAAACTGTAGAAAAAGCTAAAAAAAATAAAGTTGACCTTCAACTGTGGGTATGTAGTGAACACTTAGCTATTGTATGTAACTGCACAAATACAAGTCCTATCCTCACCGCTGATCATCAATCTTAGAAATGGTGTCTTTAGTTGGCAGTAAAGTTACCCCCCGTCCAAGCAAGGATCCTCACTCTAATCAGGGTAAGTCACACACAATCCAAATTATACTGTGCCCACTCTCTGGTAGCTTGGCACTGAGCAGTCAGGCTTAACTTAGAAGACAATGTGTAAAGTACTTGTGCAATAAATCATGCAATAACACAGTAGAACACCACAAAAATACACCACACAGTGTTTAGAAAAATATATAATATTTATCCGGATAAATGCAGGTCAAAACAATTAAAATGCAATAAGTATATGGTGAGATATCACTGTAAAAATGATATAAACTGTCTTTAGTCTCTTAAAAGCAATAAATGTATTTTGCAAGCACAAAGTACCTGATTTGCGTTCAAAATCTCCACAAGGAACCACAGAGGAGGAGATGTGTGGAAAACAGGGAGGTGTACTTCGATTTCTCGGGCTGCACACAGCAATGCGTCATTTATTTTTGACTCAGGGAAGGCTTTGCGTGGATTCCCGGTGCGTGGTCTTAGATCCTCTTCTGGATGCAGGGTTTTCGGACGCCTCGGGGACGATGCGTTGAAATCCGGCAGTGACAGGACGAAGTCACAGGGGCAGTGTTGATTGGGTGGGTGTTGCGTGGACATTTCTACCACACGGCAGGCGCTGCGTCGATTCCTCTCAGGAAGTGGGGCTGCGTCATTCCAGCTCAGCTGTGTGTCGATCCCGTGGGCCGTGAGTCAAATTTCCTGTCACTACGCTGGCGCTGCATAAATCTTCTCCTTGCGAAGTCAGGATGCATCATTCTGGTTCGGCGTGCAGTAAATTTTTCACCAGGATGCAGGCTGTGCGTCGTTTCTGGCAGGCGGTGCGTCGATTTTCACTACACCAGGAGTTCTTCTTGCAGGAATGAAGTATTTTTGGTCCTGAGACTTCAGGGAACAGGAGGCAAGCTCTATCCAAGCCCTTGGAGAGCACTTCTTCACCACAGCCAGAGAGCAGCAAGGCAGCAGTCCTTCACAGAAAGCAGACGGGTGAGTCCTTTGATCAGCCAGGCAGGACTTCTTGGCAGGATGCAGGCTCTGGTTCAGGTTCTCTTTTCCAGGAAGTGTCTGAGTTGGTAGGGGCAGAGGCCCTGTTTGAATATCCAAATGTGCCTTTGAAGTGGGGGAGACTTCAAAGAGTGGCTTAGAAGTGCACAAGGTCCCCTTTCAGTTCAATCCTTTCTGCCAGGGTCCCAGTAGGGGGTGTGGCAGTCCTTTGTGTGAGGGCAGGCTACTGTCCTTTGACATGCAAGTGTCAGGCCGTCCACCCTCCCAGCCCAGGAAGACCTATTCAAAATACAGATGTATGCAAGTGAGGCTGAGTATCCTGTGTTTGGGGTGTGTCTGATTGAATGCACAAGGGAGCTGTCAACTAAGCCCAGCCAGATGTGGACTGTAAGGCACAGAAGGATTTAAGTGCAGAGAAATGCTCACTTTCTAAAAATTGGATTTCTAAAATAGTAATATTAAATCCAACTTCACCAGTCAGCAGGATTTTGTGTCACTATTCTGGCCATACTAAATATGACCTTCCTACTCCTTTCAGATAAGCCTCACAGCAGTGTAAAAACGAATTTAGGAGTTTTACACTACCAGGACATGTAAACTACACATTTACATGTCCTGCCATTTGTCTACACAGCCCCTGCCCTACGGGTTATCTAGGGCCTAACTTAGGGGTGACTTATATGTAGCAAAAGGGGAGTTCAAGGCTTGGCAGGGGAGTTCAAGGCTTGGCAAGTACTTTTAAAAGCCAAGTCGAACTGGGAGTGAAACTGCACACACAGGCCTTACAATGACAGGCCTGAGACATGGTTAAGGGGCTACTTGAGTGGCACAAGCAGTGCTGCAGGCCAACTAGTAGCACTCAATCTACAGGCCCTGGGCACATATAGTGTACTTTACTAGGGACTTATAAGTAAATTAAATAAGTCAATTGGGTATGATCCAATGTCATCATGTTTAAGGGAGAGAGCATATGCACTTTAGCACTGGTTAGCAGTGGTAAAGTGTGCAGAGTCCTTAAACCAGCAAAAACACTATCTTAAAAGTGGAGGGAGGCAGGCAAAAAGTTAGGGGTGACCACCGTAAGGCTGTCAGGTCTAACAATGGTCATTTTCGGTTATGGGAATATCTGGAATGTCAGGTCCTGGTTGTGTGCACAGTTCAGCCACATCAACACAGTCATGCTCAAATAAATCCACACAATCATTGACACTTTCAACAGGATTTGGCAAAAACGTAGCGGGATTCAGAACTGTACATCTCCTGGGGTTAACATTTGGAGAAGCAAGGATAACCTGCTCATAGCGGGTCAAACACACACTGGTCAAATACTGCACTTTTTGTTTGGGTTAACAATATTTCCACTGAGTGGGAAATAAAAACATTCAGAGAGTGGCCCATAGCAATGCCTTTGCACTGTTTGATGCTGACCCTCAAGGAATATGACTGTCTTCAAACAACCAGGCAGCGCAGAAGCCACAGGATTAAGTGTGGCACAAAAATAAGCAACATGCGTGTTTACATTTCTATGCAGCTGTGTCAAAACTGAGAGAGCACATGCATCCCATTCACACCAAAACAAAGAAAAACATTTGTTATATTCGGGCATTCCCAGAACCGGGGCTGGGGCATTGGCTTTCTCTTAGCTCTGTGAAGGCATGCATGCAGTTGTCATCCAATGGTACTGGATCAGGCACATATTTATGTGTCAGCTTCTGTAAAGGCTTGGCCAAAAGGGAAAAATATAGAATCCACTGGTGACAGTAGCCAACCATTCCCACAAACATTCAGACTTCTTTCTGTATGGCAGGGGATTTATTTTCATGATTGTTGAGATTCCTTCTTGTGACACCGTTTGCACACCTTTCTCATTGTGGTGACCGAAGTACAGGACTTCTTTCTTGCAATACTGTAATTTTGCTGGGGAAACTTTGGCCCTCATTATGATCTCAGCAGTAAAGACCGGCGAGATCAACGCTGGCAATCAAAAGAAGACCGCCAGCGCAATGGTCCCCCTGCCGGCCGTATAATGTTTTCCCTGCTGGGCTCTAACATGGACGGAAGCTCCAAATGAAGCCACCCCCGATGTTGGTGTGCGTCGGGTGCAGCAGCACCAGTCACACCGATCACAGCCCATAAATCGGGCAGTGACCTGCACAACGGGGCACTGCGGGGGGCCCCTGAGCACCCCTTCCGCCAGACTTTCCCTGGCGGGGGAATCCGCCAGGGAAAGGCTGGGGGAAACAGGGTACATCATCCAGAGGGCAGCAGTGCTACCCTGTAGGATAATGTAATCCGCCATTGTCAGGCTGCCTGTCGGCGGCAACCTGGCGGTGGTGGAGGACCACCTGTGGTGGTCTTCCCTTGTTATTTATATGGCGGTCCAGACCAACATGCCAGTGGCGGTAATTTCCGCCACCACCGGCATGGTGGTCTCGAGCGCCATGTGCATAATGAGGGCCTTTATGTCCATTCTCTCCTAAATGAATCAAGAGAGCAGTTGTGTCTCTCCTGCATGTTTTTGAGTGTTTGATGCGACACGTAAGTCATCTACATACTGCATTAGACTGAATGATAGGACATTTTAAGGGATTCCAGATTCTTTTTCAAGATCTAGTTGAAAATTGAAGGTCTCTCATTATACCCTTGTGGAATTCAGCACCATGCCAAAACATGACTGCCGAATTTGAACATGAAGACAAACTGAATTTCCTCAAGCAATGATATGGAAAAAAAAGCTTGACATAAATCAATCACAGTAAACCATTCTGCTTCACAGGGAACTTGAAATAAAATCACTGCAGGATTCAGCATAATGGGACAACATAAACCAACAATGTCCTTGTCTTTTCTCAGGTCCTGGATAATGTGGTACTTTCCATTAGGCTTCTGAAGTCCTAGAATGGGAGAGTTACATGGACTTCCCATTATCTCTTTCAGAATACGTGTTCAGTCAATTTATTAAAGGAGTAATTCCACCAATTGTCTTGGGCATCCTTGTGATTAAAGACCTCTTTTTGTCATGGTTAGCCCCCACCTTTTGCCTGGTATGTGATGTAGCCTCAAAGTTGTTAGTGCCCAGGGCCCCTCCTATCCAGGTTCCCTGGGCCAGATCTCTTTCCCTAAAACTGTTGTGATGCATTGGCACAATTGGCAACACCTTTAGCAGCCACTATAAGTCCATAGTGAATAGTACTTAGGTACCGAAGGCATGGATACAATGGGTAGGCCCCTGAGGCCAGTAGCACAGATTGTGCCACTCTCTAGGACCATGTATACAGAAGCACCCAACACTGCCCATGAAGGCTGAGTGTTCTGTTACAATCCTAAAAGACAAACTCGACCTGGCACAAAGCCTGTGTGTCCTGTCCACTACACACTGCATGTACTATAGGTAAGTCACCCCCTCTGTCAGGCCTTCCAGCCCTAAGGCAGGGTGCACTATATGATATGTGTGGGCAGAAATGCATGAGCAATATGCCCTACTGTGTCCTTGTCAAACCTGGGACATAGTAAGTGAACAGGGCAGCCATTTTAATGCATGCGCCGGACACTGATCAGTACGAGTTTCACAGCTACATGATCACTACCCTGAATTTTGGGGTGTTTGGTATCAAATCCAAACTGGTATCAGTATTGGATTTATTACAAAATGTACCCTGGGGTCACCTTAGAGGTGCCCCCTGCAAAAGCAAACTACCCTAGCATGGTTGCTGGCCGGTTGCAACCAGCCTGCCACCACCAGACAAGATTCTGAATCCCTGGGATGAGAGGTCCTGCTCTCTGCGATTTATAACAAAGTCCTTCCTGGGTGGAAGTGCTAACGCCCCCTGGGTGGAAGTCCTAACCCCCCCCCCTCCCTCAGGAATGTGCACCGCCCTGCTACCAAGCGTCAAAGGGCTTACCACCCTTGAAATTCAACAGATGGCCGCCCCCATTGCAAACCCCTACTTTTGGTGGGAGCAACGGTGGGAAATCAGACAAAGGGTAGGAGGAGTAGTCAGTCCTGGCTTGCACCACCCCTAAGCTGTTGCATGCAAGGTGACCTCTCCATTGAATTTTCCTCTATCTTCCATGTAAGGAAAATAGCCAATCAGGTGTAGGGAAGTGACCTCTGCCCACAGGAAGTTGTCACATAGTGGGTGTAGCTACCCTAAGGTATATAACCCATTGGTCACTACGAGGTACCCCCTAAAACACCCACTAAATACAGTATTTAGTGGGCATCCCTAGAAACTAGATGCAAAGGACAAAAGAAGTCCTGCAACAAAGAAGACCCAAGGCTTGAGAACTGAAGTCCTGCTGCACCAAGAAGAAGGTGCCAAACCCTGCCTGCTGCACCCAGGACTTGACAATCGTCACTAGGGGTTGCTTGGACATTGGACAGACTCTACAAGCCCCAATATAGCCTCTACTCTTCAAAAATTGTCAAAGATCTCCCTCCAGAGTGAAGGCATGACTCTACAACCACAAGGAGCCAAAGTCCCAGTGAAGGCTACTTCACTGACCTGCTGCTGACCAAGAAACAGGACGCCGCAGCCAGACCAAACTTCGTCCCTCAGACCAGGAGGACAAACCCTGCCAGTGTGCCAAGTTTGGTGGCACTGCGCTCTCCAGTGGTCAGACCATGCATTAGCACTAGGTACTGGTCACTTCACGTTGGATACCCAGAAGGGCAGTCCATTGCAGACTAAAAAGGACCAAAAGGAAGCCTCAGCCAAGGGACTTTGGAACAACCTGGACCTCCCACCAGAGTGCCCTCCAAGATACCTACCTCCTGCTTCCAAGGGCACATTTGTACACAGCTCCTGGCTTACCGATTCTCTCTGCACCCAGCTGCCCTACACCAAAGATCCAGCTGTGCCCTAAAGGTCCCCCACCCCTTGCGACCTCAACACCCCAAGGGGTCCCACCAGACTTACCTTTAAGTCCACCTGTGCAGTGCTTTTCCAAGTGGTCAGCCGAAATTGCCTCGCACCAGCTCCATTTACTTTCTGCAGCTGCTCCCGTCAGAATCAGGAATCACCTGAACGTCTTCAGCTGGTCCAGGGTACCCATTGATGACCTTGACGTACTTGCAAAAGGAGACAATGGTAAACACATTGCCTAATTTACTGTGGATTTTCCAAGTATTTCTCCATTGATTCCTATGGTGCATAATTATGCACCAAAGATTAACTTTATTAAAACTTTACAAATTCATAACTTAAAAAGTACTTACCCTAATTTTGCTGATCATGTTCTTAAGATTTTTTATAAAAATCTGCAGTATTTTTGTAAGTCTGTCTCGACTTATTCTTTTGAGTGTGTGGCCTCATTTAGTGATACTGTGAGTGCAACAAATGCCTTGCACTTCTCCAAGATTAGTCTAACTGCTCAACCAAGCTACCATAAAAATTAGAGCATTAGGTAGTCTAATTTTTACTTCTGCAAACAAACATGTGGTTGCCTGGACCTCCTGCACAGTGTGCCTAGCTTTGCACACTACATAGAGGGCCAGCCTCCTACAGTCATATTATACCGGGGTATTTTTAGATACCCTGCATTTGGCTTCACAGTTATTTCAATAGGCTCAACTCTTTTGATGAGTTCTATCTACTTTCCTGGAAAATTCCAAAGCTCAAGTGTCACTGTGTCTTTTAAATTTTCAGGCAATTCATCACATGTCTTCATTGGGTCCCATGTGGCACTCGGGTACTGCTTCACAATTTTACAGGGTAATCTTCCTCATTTATTTGAATTGCAATTTCTCAGGTGTACAGCTAACAGCTGAGCTTACACAGTGGGTGGAATCCAAGCAAACATACAGGACTTGAATCACAGACCACAAATTGATGCTTGTCTTCGAATTAACCTATTTTTATGGGGACATATTGGCCCTCATTACGACCCTGCTGGTCGGTGATAAAGTGGCGGTGACTACTGCCAAATTATGACCATGGTGGAAAGATCTCTGAAAGACAACCAATGTACCACACCGACCGCCAGGGGGAAAACAACAGGCACCATGGCGGTAGCCCCCTACAACCAGACGGAAGTCAAAATTCTACCCACCATATTATGTCCAGACAATCCGTCACCTTTTCTGGGGCAGTATCAATGACATCAAAAGCCTGGCAGAAACACTGCACAGAAGTGAAAGGACTCACCATTGGAGATATAGGGAAGAACCACGCCACTATTGAACCACAACTGCAAGTATTCCTGATTATATTCTACGGTCTGCTCCACCATGAAACACCAACGCCGGTGAAGAAGATGACGGTGAGTACAGCCACCTAGCACACAAGGGGGGGGAGGAAAACGACAGTGACACACACACGCACCATACACACCCCACACACACACACCATACACACAACCTGCTGCACAAGAAAACAAGTTAATCCCCCTAAATCGGCTGAATAATACAAGGACAACAGGAATGTACCAAAGTGATTGTAATAAGACCAACACAGTATAAATAATAATTTACCCAATGCTACAGATATGTACAAATGTACAGAAAAAGGGACACTGCCCAGTCCTCAGTTCGCGTGGGCCACATGGCCACAGGGCAAAGTCCAAGGCCCCACTTGTCACCTGCATAAATACAGAGAGAACACTGCAGGGGCATCAGTTGGCAAATAGGCAGGCACCTCAGTGGTGGGGGGGGCACCTCAGCCGGAAGCAGAAACAAGACCACTGGTTCTGGAGGGGGGCAACATGCCCTGTGCTTGGTCCTGGGGAGTGATAGGCTATAGTCTCTCGAGTGGGTATCTTCCTCACTGGTTCTGAAGGGGGCAACATGCCCTGTGCTTTGTCCTGAAGAGTGATAGGCCACAGTTTCTCGAGAGGGGTCTTCCCCACTGGTTCTGAGGGAACAAAATGTCCTGTGCTTTGTCCTGGGGAGTAATAGCCCACAGTCTCTCCAGTGGGTGTCTTCCCCACTGGTTCTGGAGGGGGCAACATGCCCTGTGCTTTGTCCTGGGGAGTTATAGGCCACAGTCTCTCGAGTGGGTGTCTTCCCCACTTGTTCTGGAGTGGACAGGCCTCACAGCAGCCCATGGAGGGCAGGATCGCATTGCGTCCACCGGCGGTGATGGCTACACTGTGGTGGTGCTGGTGGGAGGCTCCTGCACAGCCCCTGTACCCTGCGATGGCTGCACTGTGGTGGTGCTGGTGGTGGGGGTAGGAGGCTTCTACACAGCCTTTGCACCCTCAGATGGCTGCACTGTGATGGTGCTGGAAGGTTCCTGCATAGCCCCTGCACCCTGCGATGGCTGCACAACCACGGTTGGTGTTGGGGGCTTTGTGACAGCTGCTGGTGCAGGCTCCTACCCCTTCTTGCCTGCTAGTGCAGGCTCCTTCCCCTTCTTGCCTGCTGGTGCAGGCTCCTTGCCCTTCTTGCTTGCTGGTGCAGGCTCCTTGCCCTTTTTGCCTGCTGGTGCAGGCTTCTTCCCATTTTGGGTAGCAGACGCAGGCTTCTTCCTCTTCTTGCCTGCTGTTGCAGGCTCTTTGCCCCGCTTGCCTGCTGGTGCAGGCTACTTCCCCTTTCGGATGGCACGTGCAGGCTCCTTCCCCTTTCAGCTGGCTGGTGCAGGCTCCTTCCCCTTCAGTGTATGTGGCCTGGAATCCTTTCCACCACGAGTAGGTGCAGATGGAACTCGGCCCGTGGACTGTGTGGCTGAGGTGCTTGGCTGAGTTCATGATACCCTGGCCATACATGCAGGACCAGGGGGGTGGTAGGGATGAGGTCAATGGTGGAAAGGAAAAGCTTTTTAGGAACATTGGGGCGGGAAGAGGGAGAAGTAATGGGAGTGGAAGAGGAGGGAGTGGTTGTTGGAGGTGTCTGTCTGCTGGATTTGGGTGCATGTGCATGGGCTGTATGCTGTTGCAAGGTAGATGGCTGTTGGTTGTCTCAATGCTTGCATTTGTGTACTTTAGGAGGGGGGGCAGACACAGTGGGAGAGGACACAGGGGCCATGTGCATGGCTGTTGTGGAGGTGTCTGCCAGTGAGGTGTGTGTTCTGCTTGGTGTTGTGATGATGCAGGTAGTGGATGATGATGTAGTGCATGCAGGTTTCAGTGCGGACGTAACTGGGTGGGAGGTGGTGGAGGAGGAAGAGGGGGAGACAGTGGAAATAGTGGATGTTGTTCTGTCTGCAACTGGATGGTGTTTGTGTGAGTGCCTGTGGGGTGAAGTGTGGTGCTTATGTTTGTCTGTGACACTCTTGGGTGTTGTCCTGTGTGCACGCTCATCTGGCTGTGTGCTTGGGATGGGTTGGGGTTGAGGGGAATGGGACCTGGAAGTGATAGTTGGAGGGGGGACGGTAGAAACAGGGACAATGGCTGCTACAGAAAGGAGGCCAGAGCCTGGTTTGATCTCTGTTGGACCACCAATCCAGTGTGAATGCCTTCCAGGAATGCATTAGATTGTTGCATCTTGGCTGCCAGCCCCTGGATGGCATTCACAATGGTTGACTGCTCTACAGAGATGGATCTCAGGAGGTCAATAGCCTCTTCACTCAGGGAAGCAGGGCTGAATGGGGCAGGGTCTGAGATGCTTGGGGTGAAGGAGATACCCACCCTCCTGGATGAGCAGGCACGGGAAACTCGCTGAGGGGCTGCCGGGAGCGTGGTGCTAGTACATGGGGTGGTGGCTGTACCTGTAGCTGGGGTGGTCACAGAAGTGCTGCCACAACCAGGGAGCTTCCATCGGAGGAGGTATCAGAGTCTGTGTTGTCCCCTCCTTCTCTGCCGTGGTGCTCCTCTCGCCCTCCATCCCACTGGTGCCCTCATTGTCAATGGACTCTGCCTCCTGGGTCCTGTGGGATGCAGCTCCCCCGTCGTCAGTGCCTCTGCTCCTCCACCAGATGATGCTAATGCACATAAGGACAGGATGACAAAACAAGGAATGGGGGAGAGAGACAAAGGATACACTGGGTCAATGGCTGCACTAACACCACCGTTGGCGTACACATCACCCTCACACACAGGGAACAGGCCTACACACTATGCAGTGCACCACCACTAATATTGGTAGCCACCAAGGCCATGAGGAGGGGCACACACTACCACCTGCAGCACAGCTGGGACCCACACACCCCTGACCAGTAGTGGATGCTTACAAGCTAGGTAGGCAGGATTATCCCTTCAGAACCTTAGCCACCAGAGGACCTACGCTGCTATGTCAGGCCTGGCCTAAGGGCACCCACTAACATATCCACCACCCAAGCCATAAGTTGTAATGATGGCCACTGTACTCACCCCGTTGTGGCTGCTGTGATGCCCTCAAGCGCCTATCCAGCTCTCGATAGGCCACCACCAGAATGCGGGCCATCAGGGGAGTCAGGGTCCGACGGCCACTCCTTCCTCGTTCCTCTTCGGTTCCCAGCGTCTCAGGTCCTCCCACCATTTGCGACAATGGGTGCTCCGCATGACATAGACCCCAGGGTCCGCACATCCTTGCTGATGGCACGCCATCTACCCTTCTTTTAATGGGTTCTGACCTGCAGAGGCAATACACACAGGAAAACAACATTAGACAAACAGTCCAGCCAGTTACACATATGGCCCACCATACCCGTTTCCATCACCATTGGCACACACATTGCCCAGCACACAACGTGTACACCGCAAGGAGGACATCCACCCACTCCCCCTTACATGAGGCCTTTACACACACAACTCCATTCATTCATGCCACATGCATCATGCCCACAGTGTACTCACCTGTTGGTCTGGAGGCCCATACAGCAGTCCGTACTGGGGTAGGACCCCATCCACCAGTTGCTCCAACTCCTCAGAATTGAAGGCTGGGCCCTTTCCCAGGTCACACGGGCCATAGTAGGTTCCAGACACAGGCCACAGCAGCACATGCAGTGTAGGTCCTCTCCTATGGAAGGTCAGGTGGCAAGTAAGGAATCAGAAAGAAAATGGTGGTCACATCCACGGCGGTGCATACTGTCACCGCCGGTGTAGATAACCATTGGCCACCGTACCCCATAGGGCCCATATTAACCAATGAGGAATGGCACGACGGTTCCTGACCGCCTCCTGCCACAGCGCACAACGTCAGCAGAATTACCTCACTTCCACCTGTCCCTCCATTCAGGACAGGTGGATGCCATTTCATGGGGGGCAGCCCTATGGACTCATGCTTTTCACAGGAGAAATAGGCATATAGTGGACAAATCACACTGACCCATTACATGTTTACAGAATGCTAACTACTGTTGTGTCTCCAATGTTCAGTTTGCGACAGCCTCCTCGCTCTTGTGTCCCTTAGAATCCTACCGCTGCGGATGAATAGGAGATGGAGGCATACCCCCCGTGTACAGACCTCTGGTGGACTTGGCTAAACTGGAGGACAGGCACATTATCCTCGCCTATAGAATTGACAGGGCCACCATCACAGAGCTGTGTACCCAATTGGAGCCTGACCTGAAATCTGCTATCCGTCACCCCACTGGGATCCCCCCTCCTGTGCAGGTGCTATCTGTATTCCATTTCCTGGCAACTGGTTCTTTCCAAGTGACAGTGGGCTTGGCAGCAGGAATGTCACAGCCAATATTCTCAATAGTGCTGACAAGAGTGTTGTCTACCCTGATAATACACATCTGCAGCTACATTGTTTTCCCCCAGGTTGAGGATTTAGCCACAGTGAAGGCTGAGATTTATGCAATGGGACATATCCCCAACATAATTGGGGCGAATTATGGTATACATATTGCATTTGCCCCCCCCCCCCGGCAAAATGAAAAGTGATTCTTCAGATTGTGCATCCGTTACTGGATCACTTCAGGGTTCACAATCTGGCCAAATTTAAATTCATCTGGCATTCAGCCCACATATCACTCTCAACCACAATGTCAAACAACGTAATCAAATCTTCCCACAGACATTTTGAAACTTTCACAAATCTCTCTGTCTGCTTGTACCATTCCACTGGCTTCTTTCTCTCAATCTCAGATAATCATTTGCAAAATATAAAATATCACTCCTACTCTGGGGTACATGAACATAACCTCCACCTGGTATCTCTCTCATAGTATCATGTTCACATTGTCCCAGGGTTGATTTGCTCTTGCTGCAGGCAAGTTTAACTTACCTTTCTTCAGATCTCTTTTCTTTGCCCATCTACCTTCCCACTTATCAATAGCACACCAATTCTGAATATATGTAATCAAATCCTTAATGTGCAATTTCATTCCAGGGGGTCTCATGTTAACTGTATCTTTTGTGCTGTCCAATCTGTAGCTTCTCTTTAAGGAACTTGGTTTCTCCAAATCCACCACATATTTCTCGTCTATTTCAGATAACCTTTATAAGCCTGTCCTGAACATTGAGTAATGTCTTTGCATATGAACCGTAGTTCATCTTCTGTGTGGGTTTCCAAATGGGCTGTGTCTAATCTTCCTAAAATCATTCCATTCAGTTCCAATTTCAATCTGGGCACATTCACTAATCTGTCTCTCTCTGGTGTATCTTCAGTTGTCTCATTGCAGTTTGTTATACCTGAGGCACCTTCGGGACCCAAAATATTTAGCCATTCATTTACCTGCTGTGCAGTGAAACCTCATAAACTCACATTGTTATTTTGCGATGCTTCTGCTCTCAAAAACAGTATGGATAGATGTGTCCACCTACCATAACCTCAAAAGCCCTCAAATGCCTCCAGATACCAAGAGATTTGCACAGTGGATTTATCCATTTATTTCTGAGCTTTCTATAAGCTGGGCAAAAAAACAACACAGGAGGTAGGCTTCCAATTGTTGACAAGGAACACAAAGAGCAGGCAGACGAGGGAGCATCATCCCTTATAGATTTCCATGATGTCATAATTGTTCCAATTTCAAGTGTATCATAACGGAGTTTTAAATATAGGGGTTTTGACATTTGATGAAATGGGGTATCTAAAAATGATTCACAGGAGGGACTATCCTTGATTAACAGGAATTGGTTTGTCAATCTAACCAAAGGTGTGGGTTGCAATAGAGGCTGGCCTTGATATATTCCCAGTAACAGGTTTTTATCTGGGTTTTTGAGGAAGCCACTAGTGATTTGATATCGACCCAAAATGAGCCTAGGCCCAGTTTGTTGAACCAAGACTGGATGTATTTGAACCACGGGAAGATGCAGTGACCATCAAGGGTCAAAAGTTCCTTTAGTGCACTCCGGTATGGCTTGAGCTCCTCCATGGTCCAAATCGTTACCCAGTATAGTAGGGGCCTTAGCCTAGCAAGTACCCCCACCTTTTTTACAACAAAGTCAAGAAACAGGGGTAAATGGAGTGCTCTATGGAAGATGGAGGAGCAAGCGAACAAACAAACAAACGTATTTTCGGTAAAAGTAAGCAAGTCTATATTTGTGTGGCCCCAGATTTCAGCTCCATATAGGGCAGCTGATTGAACATTTAATTTGTATAATTTTGTGGCTGGAAGTAAGGCTCTAGAGGATGTTCCCTGAAATTTCTTGTAAATCATTGAGGCTTGATACTGGGCCACAACCCCTTTCCTCTGTATGTGGGGAGACCATGATAACATACTACCAAGCATTATACCCAGACACTCAAACCTAAAAATACACTCCAGACTTTCTCTACCCAAGGACAGAGCTTGTTTAAATGATTTATGGGGTCTGACTGCCATGAATTTTGTTTGTGAGATAATAATCTCCAGGCCCTTAGTGGAGCAAAAGGTACTCAAATTCACCAAAAGCTGCAGTAGTCCAATGGGGTCTATGAAAATAGGAGGGTATCATCAGCAAATACTAATAAGGGCACATTGTACCCATCCAATTTTGGTGCATTTATGTTTCCCTGCAAAAAGGACTCCATTACATCATTAACATATAAGGAGAAGAACATAGGGGCTAATACACACCCCTGCCTCATCCCTCAGAATATTTTGATTTTATCAGTTAATTGCCTCTGAAGATCCCTTCAAACATGGACATAGTTGTCATGGTGGAGCCTTATGAGTTGAACATGGATGACTTCCGGGATCTTCAGCTCCTTTAAAGATTCCCAAAGCAGTCCTCTAGGAGATAAATCAAAGACTGCTTTGAGGTCAACAAAGGCAATGTAGATGTGACCCTTTCTAAGTCTAGTATATCTCCAAATAATAAGCAGCAGCCTAAAGACTTGTCCAATGGCGCTGGTTTCGGACATGAATCCTGCTTGGTATGTAGTCAAAATTCCTGTTTCCCCAAGCAAGTTATTTAATTTATTAAGCAGCTGTCTTGCATAAACTTTCTGGAAGGAGTCCATAAGGCTAATTGGCCTGTTATTAGCAGGGTTTCCCTGATCCCCTTCTTTAAAGATGGGAATAATTTCTGCCCCTTTCCATGTATTCAGGAGTGGGGCTCCTGAAGCAATTGCATTAGTCAAGCAGTTAACATAGGGCACCCGTACAGAGTTATCATGACGCAATAGATCTCCTGGGATTTTATCTGACCCAGGGGCTTTGCCCATTTTTATAGAGACAATTGCTACCCTGGTATCCTCACTCAAAAAGTGAAAGACAAAGGAGGTGTTGTTCTGAAGGGATAGAGAAGTCACTCCTGATTTTATGGGAGGCTGTTCATATAGTTGAGTAAAGTGATCTACCCAGACCCCTGGATTCAGTTTATTGTCCCCTTTCTTTACTGCCATTGCTAAGTCACCCCAACATGCATCCCCCCATGCATGTATTGCAGGTCTTAGTAGTTTTTTATAAGCTCCCCTTAATGTTTGAACCTCTTGATTATTTTTACTTTTCAGTGCATCAACTAGGGCTTTTTTAGATTCACAACAGTCCTTTGAGTACCATAGGTTACTTTCCTCATTGTGAGTCTCGCCAAGGGTTTCGTTGTTATGGGTTTAGTCAAGATCGATTTCAGGGATTCTGCCAGCTCGATGTGTATATCTGGTATAGGAATTGTAGAATTAACTGGAACAGGTGTTTCTAATAGGGCCTTCACAAAAGTGATATATATCTTAGTTCGAGTCTCCAGATTCCCTGAAACTGAGGGCCACTTAATGGACCTACGATTATTCCCTATTACTAGGGCAAATGTTGGCTGCACCGGGGGTAGGAGACACAAGTCTAACAGTTCAAGATTTTAGCATGCAGGGGATAGTAGTCCCTCTCCTCCCTATGTTCTATCTTGAAAATCTACCAACATATCCCACATTGAGGCTTTAATCAAAACATAATCCAGTTTAGATTACAACAAGCCTTTTTTTAATGTAGGAGCTCCCTGCCTATTGGACACAGATCTACCATTGCATGCTCTCAGTCCATTAGATGATGTGAAGTGTAAACCTGCATGGCAGCCACTGAGCTCGGGACAAAATATTTGGAGGAGAGAGAGGGTATGCGCCAGCACTCGTCCTCATCCTCGAGGATCATTTGATAGCCATATATGGTTCAGAAATTATATTAAGATCTCCCCCTATGATGATCAAATCTTTGGGATTAATTAGGCATATGGAACATTGCAGGGAAGCCAGTGTTGGTGATTCTGGGTTTCTACTTCAAGGCCTACAATAGATATTATACAGATACATACATTACCCTTCTGGTAAGTGAATTTCTAAACCAAGAATGTCTAAGGAGCCAAGATCTAGATTGACAATTCCTAAATTAAGGTCTATTCTTACTCAAATCAAAATTCCCCCTGATGGTCTACCACTAACAGATGGTAGAATATTTGTATGATATGTAGTGTAGACCAATTTATACAAGTGTTCCATAGCTCATGTCTCTTGAAATAAACATACATCAAATTGATCAATATATTCCATCCAGTCCATTGCTAGCAGGTTGGGTTAAGCCCTGCAATATTCCAAGAGAGGATTTTGCCTGGTCCAATGGAAATAACTTTTTGTCTGTAATGGGGATAGTCTGCCACCAGAACCTCCTGCGGTTGGGATTTAGTTGGCAATGGAGACAAGACAAATAAATGGGAACCTGGCCCTTCTATTTCAATCAAAGACAAAGGTTCTATTACAAGAGGGACCAAGCCATCCACCTGTTCATCAGCCTTGGGACTAGACCATCACTGCCAGTTGATATATTGGCCAGAGAGGGAACCGCTGGCAAATAGCAAATGTCCCCCTTTATAAGGTCTACGTTTGAACCCACAATACCAATTGGGATTGCATTGTCTCCCTTTTAGCATTGGTTTTGATATATGTTCTTCATTAGAAGGTGCCAAATGCAGCCTCTGTCATTCTTGGACATGCAGGGATGTCAATGGCTCAAAACGATTACTGGTTTATACATAAAAGATTGTTTGGCCAGTAAAATGAGTAAATCTGCCATGGCAGTTTACTAATCTACTAGGAGCTGAGGGGTATGTCAAAGGTCTATAGAAATAGCCCAAAGGGAGTATTTTTATTTTGCCTGGTGTTGATGTTATGTTATATAGGCACCTTAGGAACGAACCTACTAACATGCAAGTTTTAAAATTTATCAGGACGCAGTCTCCTTCAGTATCTTTTAGGAGTCTACCAAGCCATGGGCTTTTTCTTACAGAGATAATATCTTGGGCTGTATTATGAGGCCATATCAAATTCATTTGTATCTAATGCAAAGACTTATTTTTCAAGGTTGAATGGCTTTCAGTTTTACCAGGAGGAATTCCTGGGGCATTTTAACCCCTTCGCTGCCAGGCCTTTTCCCCCTCCTGTGCCAGGCCTTTTTTTGCCTATTTGGGGCAGTTTGCGCTTAGGCCCTCATAACTTTTTGTCCACATAAGCTAACTAAGCCAAATTTGCATCCTTTTTTTTCCAACATCCTAGGGATTCTAGAGGTACCCAGACTTTGTGGGTTCCCCTGAAGGAGGCCAAGAAATTAGCCAAAATACAGTGAAAATTTAGTTTTTTTCAAAAAAATGGGAAAAAGTGGCTGCAGAAGAAGGCTTGTGGTTTTTCCCCTGAAAATGGCATCAACAAAGGGTTTGCGGTGCTAAACTCACCAGCTTCCTAGGTTTCAGGAACAGGCAGACTTGAATCAGAAAACCCAATTTTTCAACACAAATTTGGCATTTTACTGGACATACCCCATTTTTACAATTTTTTGTGCTTTCAGCCTCCTTCCAGACAGTGAAAGAAATGGGCATGAAACCAATGCTGGATCCCAGAGACCTAAACATTTCTGAAAATTAGACAAAATTCTGAATTCAGCAAGGTGTCATTTGTGTAGATCCTACAAGGGTTTCCTACAGAAAATAACAACTGAAAAAGAAAAATATTGAAATTGAGGTGAAAAAAACATAAATTATTCTCTACGTTTTACTCTGTAACTTTTTCCTGCAATGTCAGATTATCGAAAGCAATATACCGTTACGTCTGCTATACTCCTCTGGTTGCGGGGATATATAGGGCTTGTAGGTTCATCAAGAACCCTAGGTACCCAGAGCCAATAAATGAGCTGCACCCTGCAGTGCGTTCTCATTCTATACCGGGTATACAGCAATTCATTTCCTGAAATATAAAGAGTAAAAAATAGCTATCAAGAAAACCTTTGTATTTCCAAAAAGGTCACAAGATAAGGTGTTGAGGAGCAGTGGTTATTTGCACATCTCTGAATTCCGGGTTGACCATACTAGCATCTGAATTACAGGGCATTTCTCAAATAGATGTCTTTTTTACACACTCTCCTATATTTGGAAGGGAAAAATGTAGAGAAAGACAAGGGGCAATAACACTTGTTTTGCTAATCTATGTTCCCCCAAGTCTCCCGATAAAAATGATACCTCACTTGTGTGGGTAGGCCTAGCGACCGCGACAGGAAATGCCCCAAAACGCAACGTGGACACATCCCATTTTTTGAAAGAAAACAGAGGTGTTTTTTGCAAAGTGCGTACTTGTAGATTTTGGCCTCTAGCTCAGCCGGGACCTAGGGAAACCTACCAAACCTGTGCATTTTTGAAAACTAGAGACCTAGGGGAATAAAAGATGGGGTGACTTGTGGGGCTCTGACCAGGTTCTGTTACCCAGAATCCTTTGCAAACCTCAAAATTTGGCTGAAAAAACACATGTTCCTCACATTTCTGTGGCGAAAGTCCTGGAATCTGAGGGGAGGCACAAATTTCCTTCCACCCAGCGTTCCCCCAAGTCTCCCGATAAAAATGATACCTCACTTGTGTGGGTAGGCCTAGCGCCCGCGACAGGAAATGCCCCAAAACGCAACGTGGACACATCCCATTTTTTGAAAGAAAACAGGTGTTTTTTGCAAAGTGCTTACCTGTAGATTTTGGCCTCTAGCTCAGCCGGCACCTAGGGAAACCTACCAAACCTGTGCATTTTTGATAACTAGAGACCTGGGGGAATCCAAGATCGGGTGACTTGTTTGGCTCTGACCAGGTTCTGTTACCCAGAATCCTTTGCAAACCTCAAAATTTGGCTAAAAAAACCACATGTTCCTCACATTTCTGTGGCAGAAAGTTCTGGAATCTGAGAGGAGGCACAAATTTCCTTCCACCCAGCGTTCCCCCAAGTCTCCCGATAAAAATGATACCTCACTTGTGTGGGTAGGCCTAGCGCCCGCGACAGGAAATGCCCCAAAGCACAACGTGGACATATCCCATTTTTTGAAAGAAAACAGAGCTGTTTTTTGCAAAGTGCCTACCTGTAGATTTTGGCCTCTAGCTCAGCCGGCACCTAGGGAAACCTACCAAACCTGTGCATTTCTGAAAACTAGAGACCTAGGGGAATCCAAGATGGGGTGACTTGTGGGGCTCTGACCAGGTTCTGTTTCCCAGAATCCTTTGCAAACATCAAACTTTGGCCAAAAAAAACCTTTTTCCTCCCATTTCGGTGACAGAAAGTTCTGGAATCTGAGAGGAGCCACAAATTTCCTTCCCCACCCAGCGTTCCCCTAAGTCTCTCGATAAAAATGGTACCTCACTTCTGTGGGTAGGCCTAGCACCCACGAAAGGAAATGGCACAAAACACAACGTGGACACAACATATTTTTTCACAGAAAACAGAGGTGTTTTTTGCAAAGGTCCTACCTGTGGATTTTGGCCTCTAGCTCAGCCGGCCCAGGGGGGGCAGAAATGGCCTAAAATAATTTCCCCCCCAGGGAGCGACCCTTGCCTAAGGGGTCGATCCCCTTGCGTGAAATTCACGTAAAGAAAAAAAAACTCCCTGGAGTCTAGTGGTTTCTGCCCCTCTTGGGGGCAGATTGGCCTCATCAAAACAGGCCAATCTGCCCCCAAGGGGGGCAGAAATGGCCTAAATATAATTTGCCCCCTAGGGGAGAGACCCTTGCCTAAGGGGTCACTCTCCACCTAAAACAAAAAAAAAAAACATAACAAAGAGAAAAAAAAAAAGTGATCCCTGGTGCCTAGAGGTTTCTAATAATAGGCCGATCTGCGCCCAGGGGGGGCAGAAAAGGCCTTCCAAAAAAAATGCCCCCCCCCCGAAGCGACCCTTGCCCAAGGGGTCGCTCCCTTATGTCACTTTCTGGAAAAGAAAAAAAAATCCCTGGGGTCTAGTGGGGTTTCAAAAGCTGGATTGCAAGCAATCCGGCTTTTGAAACCCTGGGAGAGACTTCAAAGGGAAGGAAATACATTTCCTTCCCTTTGAAGCCCCTCCGGGCCTCTCCCATGTGATTGAAAGAGAAATGCAGAGCATTTCTCTTTCAATGCGATGGGGGAGGCCCCTGTGACAAATCAGCGCGCGCTCGCGCGCTGACATCACGGGGGGGGGGTGGGGGCTTGTTGGGGGTGGAAGGGGAAGGTCTTCCCCTTCCATCCCCGCCTTGGGGGGGGAGGGGGGTGCACAGGGGGGGCGCGCTAGCGCTCCTCCAAGTTCCTGTGCTTTGGACGAGGTGACCTCGTCCAAGGCACACGGGAACTGTAGCCTTGGACGAGGTCACCTCGTCCAAGGCACAGAAATGGTTAAAGAACAATGAAATATTAAGTGCAATCTGGAGGAACCTGGAGATTCTTCATCCTGACTTTCCCAGTTTTAGAATGTAAACTGGACTGGATTAATCTGCCACATGCCCTCCGTGGCCCTGATTTATTTTGGAGATGCCAGTCTAAATTGCTCAATTGATCTTCGCCTTCTGTAATTTTTTGCAGGTGAGCACTCATTGAAGCGGGAGGGGATTTGGGACATACCTGGATCTGTTCCACGGGGAGATATATGGCACAGAAGCTGGTGGTGGCTATTACTTCTCACTACAGATGGCAGTAGGTTCAGGGCCATTATCTTTTAATCCAGGTTGTTAAATCTGGCCATTAAAGGGGCTAATTCCATTTTTAAGACATCTTTAAGTTGGCTTACACAAGCCTGTATTAGCTTAGCCATGAGATTGGTAGTCAGCCCCGTGGGAACCTCACTCAACATATGGGTAGAATCACTACATTGCACTGTTTTATCCATTGGGAGAGCTAGTAGAGTAGTGGGAGATAAAACAGGGGCCTTAGTTCTTTTCTTTGTTGTTTCTTGCAGGTTACTCTCCTAGTTTTTGTAATGGGGCAATAGATGATGAATTTCTGTCTTATGTAGAAAGATCTCTTAAATAGGGCTGAGAGGATGATTTTAAAGAATAACAGGATTTATGCGAAAGATCTTGGGCGGGGGGAAGACCAGTTCTTGGTCTAAGGAAGCATCAAGTAACAAAGGGGTAGCCAAAGAAGGAGAGCCTGGGTTTGGAGATAGGCTCTTTTCTGACAGAGCAATCTCGGTGGTTACTACATTGATTGCCCTCTCTAGCATGCGATCGATGGAAGAGAATGTCTTTGCTGTAGTAATGGATGAAACCCCTCTGTTAAAGGTATTTTCCCCATTTTCTGTGGACAAGCCTCAGAGTTAGCCCAACTAGTGGTTTCTCCTGTGGAAAACAAACAAAGGATCTAAAAAGAAACATTTACCTTAAAATAAATAAATAAATATAGAATCAAGGGGAATGGCCAGGCCCAGCCACTTTCGGGCTCTGATGGGCTTAGATGGGCCCGTTTGACCTGTTCTTACCCTGGACGCACTCCTGGGCATGCCCCATGTGCACCCCATGATGGCATGTGAGCTGTTGCACTATATAGTGATTGCGGGCACTACCAGGTGGGGGTGATTCTAACGTCTGCCTCCTCGGTTCCTGGAGCACTGTGGGCACTGTAGTTTCTCTGGACGGCCTTCCCCCAACCTTGTGTCCCACACCACAGTAGAAGCTGTTGCACTGTATAGCTCTTGCGGCCAGAACCAGGTGGAGTTGATTCCAGCGACTGCCTCATGGGGTCCTGGAGAACTATGGGCACTGTATTCTCTCTGGGCGGCCTTCCCCCAGACTGGTTCCATGCTGCAATGTGAGCTGCCACACTATATAGCGCTTGCGGGCAGAGCCAGGTGGAGATGATTCCAGCAACCTGCTCCTGGGTTCCTGGAGCACTGTGGGCACTATAGTGCCCCTGGGTGGCCTTCCCCAAGCGTCGCTGACATGTTCTCTGCTGTGTCAAAGGGTACTCCTCCTTCTAGTGTGCAGTAGTTTCCATTCTGGATCTGATCTGGTCTGGGCACAAAATGAGGTGAGGCTTCCTGAGGAAACCTAGCATCAGAGGTAATTCCTGTCAGACTTGTCATTGGGCTTGGATCTCCAATTCATGTAGGAGTAACTGGTCTCACAAGAGATCCTGTCTTCTCCGTCTCTGAGTTGTTAGAATACACAGATCTCTGCATACCAACTGGTGACATCCCAACGGATGTAACTGGTGTATCATGAACTGTTAAGACATTTATTGAATGTGCATTGCTTCAAGACAAACCTGGAGCATATAAGGGAACAACAGGACCTATATTCATGGGAACTGTTAATGCATCTGGACCAATATGATTTGACTGATTCTGAGGAATTGTCAATCCTACACTCTGTCCTGTTAAGAGAGTACTGAAACTTTGTCCTATTTGTCCAGTTTGACTCAAAGTAACATTTGTAATTGACTGACCCAGACTAAACATTTGCACAGGTTGAGTCAGAATAAAATTTTGCACAGGTCAATTAACATAGGGTGACTGCACCATTTGGTTCACATTAGAATTCGGCACAACCTGATTCATAAGTGGACTTGGTACAGGCTGAACCATGTCAAAACTCTGAACTGGTTGATTTGCTTCAGGAATCTGTGTCACTGAATTTGCAGGTGTGCCTGCTACTATCTGATTCAGGGTCTGTGCAACTGGAGCAGGTGGCACATTCAGGGTTATACTTTGTGCTGCTTCACCTCTTGCTCCTACCTCAACTGAATGGTACGGAGACAGACAATTCATCAAGATTTGATTTATAAACTCATCATCTGAATCACTCTCATATGTTAAATCTTTTTATTCTCAGCATTTCTTGTCTGTTTTGCATTTCCTGTCTTTTCCCTAGTCACAGGTTTAGTGCTTTCCCCATCTGCACTCAAAATAACTGGAAAGATTCTGACTCCCTCTATTCCATTTGCTCACCATATTTTCTGTTCTGCATCCCACCAGGCTCTGCAATTGTCTTGATTGCTTTCTGCATTCTGGTCTCATATCTATTTGTCATTTTCTCATGTGCTATGAGTTCCCACAAAGCTAACGGCTTCAAACTGTGCGAGTCTCATTAGCAGTTTCATCTCATACAGTATTCGCCTCAGATTGTTTAGAATTCTCAGATTAAAAGTTCGATAATGGGGAAATGCCAGGACACCTTCTTCCTCAGTAATTTTGCACTACTGCTCAAGCCACAAACACACATGAAATCCTTTAACAAATCATACATAATGACCTGGAGTTTCTTCGGGTGGGGTCTTTACACCCTTCGTAATTGGAATAAACACATCTCCTCTTAACACACACTTTAGAGCTTTAAATAATTTTTATTTTTATTCAAATTCAGTTAGTCATAACTTTTCGATAGAATCAGGAAGTAACTTCAATCCCACAAACCTTTTCTGTCAATGTCTTCAATCAATGCTGGACTGTCTACCAATACCAGCGCAGCTTCACACGAACCGACCTATACCAGCATGGCACACAATGGCATCACACTCACTCCTATCAGCAATGCAGTTGTTCCATGATTGTCTCTCACAGAATCACTCACATACATCTAATGCAAAATATTGCAAGCCAAAAACCTACCAACTTGTCTAGGTAGGAACTCGAACACTTCAAAGCTATATGGAGATACACTTTCCGGCTGTAGTTTTCACAATTACACATCAAGTGAAGCTTGACCAGTAATTCTCACACCGGTTGACACAGATCCTCCATGTGCACTAAGGATTCACTTAATACCACCCAAAACTCACACTTACTCAAGAAAACCTATAAGCGCTGTCAACAATGTCTCATGAGAAGTACCTCATTGCAGACAATAAATAAACCAAATGTTTTCTACACTTGTGAATTATCCCGGGATCTTAGGCAATGATGGACCCAACAACAACAACAACCACAGACATTTCTTAGCAACAAGTGCCAAAATCAAATGAGTATGACGACTCTGCAAAACACTTAACAACTTCACACTTTACCACAATCTTCAGGCCAAAAGCAATGTAAGCTGAAACCTCCTGTAATACTCAAACATACCTCTCTCTCAGGAATGTTGCTGGAACATCATCAGTCTTCAGAACAGACCATGGGGCAGAATTCTGGGTAGTCATTTTTGGACGTGGCAGTAGCACGCGACCAATCCTATCTCCATAACACTATACTTGAATGGTTCTCCCTCCTTGTGAGACAAACCATCCCCTGTTACCACATCTGCTGGAACATTTGTATCCTTCACAGGAATCAATGCTCAACAAGGTCAACAGATCTTTGGACCCTGCATATGATGTGGGAGATCCATACAACAGAATTTCACTTCAAACCTATTAAATTACACTGCATGACCAATATGATCATACAAGGAAAGCTCTAGTAAGGAATAAAGTTAAGGAATTTATTACAAACTCAATCTCAGAGTCAAGTAGATAACTCGCAAGACAAAATTATAGCAATACAGAATCACCAAGGGCTGACAAAGGCATTAATAGAACTAGGCATTCGACCGAGACTATACAAAACTTCAACAAGATAACTTGATGTACAGAAAATAAACGATGCTCAGTCTTATCAAGCTTTAAGGTACTTCAAATCAGCAATGTTCAATTCGCCTGGGCACGGGGAAACCCTACAGTTTAGCCAATCAGGAAGAACATGTGTGGGGTGGAACACATGTGGGCAAAAGACAAAAGGAACAAAAAGGTCAAACAGAATTTGGAAAAAAGTAACCTGGGGCAACAGGTTACTAACTAAAGTGGGCAAAAAGGAAGTAAAAAGGAAAAGCATCAGCATGTCAAAAGCTCGGTCAAGAGTTTTCTGTAGGGCTTGGGAAGACAATTTCTACGTCTCAACAAGGCATTTCAAAGGCACAAAGGCAGAGAGGAAGATAACTTTCCAAGGCGCAAAGCATTCAGGATACAGAGCGAAAAGGGGTTCTTCTCATATCTCCAGGGAATCTCATCTTGCCGCAGTCCTGCTGGGAATTAGCATATTAAAGTTTATACAGCAATCTGATTTGTCAGGGCAACAGTTCATTTGAAGGGGCAATATCCAATACAAATTGATCATGCAACTCCAACTTGAAACAACTCCATACTTTCCAAAGTCTGTCATGAGAACAGCATTCATCTATGTAACCCCACACAAGGTTGAAACAGATGTTTCATACGCTAGTCCACAGTGCAGGATGTTCCACATCCAAGGTCAAATTCTTACAACTCTCTACTCTCTATGTGTAAAACAATAGGCATCTATTACCAAACTAGCCTTCTCATTGGAACAAAGTCTAAAAGAAAAGTGCACATTAACAGGATGACTTGACATTTGCAGCACAATCATGAACTACAGGGTCTAGCAGGCCTCACTTAGGCTAATACAAGTGAGTTAAAACAGCACATTAATACATCAAATAAGACACATTTTATTACGCAAACTCTAACTTCTACATTAATAAGTCATCATTAGCATTAATGTTACAGTAACTTCAAGCAAAATGACTGTTAATACATTTTAGTCAGCATAACGCAGAACTGGGTTTCTCTATTTTTGCACGCATATTAAAAACACTAATTATTGGAAATTCAATGTCATTTCAATACAGACTATTAGTTAGAGTCTAGAATTTAACATGTCAATTAAATCCTTCAAGCATTTAATTAAACTTCAAAACCGCCTATGTTAATGTCTGTAGTCTAAGTGAATGCACTCTGAAATTGCTTCTCAGTGCATCACTTTACAATCAAACTATAAGTACTATGATTAACATAATGCATGAATTGTCACATATAGATGATCTCTGTGACATGAGGGACAACACTTGTGTTTCTGCTACATCAAACCCAAGCATGCACTGATATGAGCACCCATCCCATGGATCTAAAGAGTACTGATAATGAACGTAACCTACCAGCATACACAGTGGAGAATGTGTCTATGGCAAAGGCTCTTTAGAGTCTACCCAAAAATGTTAAAAGTCAGTCTGGAGGCAGGCACTGGGTAGAGGCAGACATTGCCCAAAATCACAATCAGGTATGCTGGTCCTTAAGCAAAGACAATGGCTGGGCAAAAAGTGATCAATAAGACAAGTTACAAATTAAGGCAATATTGACCAAAATACTTGTACAATAACATTCATTCTTTATTCATTGAATAAAACAGTTCCAGGCCAGCTTTGGTTGATGCTTACTGAACTCTATCCTAAATGGCAGAACAACAGCCATGTTTTGGTTGGTAGAGTTTACTTCTGAGCAATAGAGGAACAAACACTGGTGTGTGCTGGTTACAGGCAACAAGATGAATGGACTAGAGCAGTGGTTTGTAAACTTTTGACATTTGTGCACCCCCACTGAATGACTATTGAAAGCCAGGGATACCTGCCTAAGCAATTTTGTACGATTTGAACTTCAAAAACAGTGCACACACATACAGAAACAAGCATACATCAAACACATGTATAAATTATGAACTATTTCTTTATTTCACAAACAAAACTATATACAAAAAACGAAACTTTAATGAGAAGGTCGGAGCTCTTCAAAATCTGATTTTATTTCTAAATGACAAAGCAATATGCAAGATTATACTACATTCACTTTGTCTTTTTTGCTCCTAATTCCGATTCATACTAGTGCTTCAATTGAGGCTGCCTATTATGTGCTGTGCTGTTTGTACAAATCAGGGTAAGGATGCCAACTTAGGCCCTTATTACGACTTTGACAGAGGGGATTTCTCCTTCCCAAACGTGACGGATATACTGCCCGTCGTATTTCAAGTTCCATTATATCCTATGGAACTTGTAATACGGCGGGCAGGATATCAGTCGTGTTTGGACAGAGAAATCCCCTCCGCCAAGTTCATGATCAGGTCCTTAATTTTTATCTTCCAAATTTTAATCCCTTCACAGTTACAAGGTATTTAACTGATAATGAATTAATCTGCTAATATTATTTAAATGTCCACATAGTTGTGGACCCCCTGAGGAGGTGTTGCAATCCATGAGGGGTCTGAGGGCAACATGTGAAGAATTACTGGTCAGGATTCATAGAGTAGCTAAGAGGTGCAGGTCAAGCCCAACATGTGTTCTATAGTGTCCAATCCAGGATAGAGAGAAGACAATTCATGTTATGTTATGCTGCATGCAGCCGTGACACAAGGTTTTTAATGTCAACCTTTGAACAAGACGAGCAGGACTCAAATGAATGCACTGATGTAGCAGAAAATTTAGTGCTGTCCCTCTTGTCACAGAAATCATCTATAGTGACTGTTTATGCACTATGTTAACCAAAGTAATAATGGTTTGATTGTAGAGTGATGCACTGACAAGTCATTTTAAATGTGGGTTTGTTTAGATTATTGTTGGACACCCTGGTGGCATTGATGTTTAATTAAATGTTTGAAGGATTTCACTGATACTACAGAATATTTTAGATGATAAACTACTAATATGTATTGAATGTACTGAATACAATAGTATGTATTGAAACAATATTGAAGTTATAATAATTACTTTTGCATGCAAAAATGCAGAAATGTAGTTCTACACTTTACTGACTGAAATGTATTAACTGAGTCATTTTGTTTCAAGTTATTGAAACATTAATGCTAATGAAAAATTAGCATTGCAGAATTTACAGTTTACTTATAAAAATATGTATTATTTGATGTATTAATGTGTTGTATTAACTCACTGGCAGTAGCCTAAGTGAGGCCTGCAAGGCCCAGTATTTCGTGAATAAGCAGAAAATGACAAGTCATTCTTCTAACGTGAACTTACTTACAGACGTTGTACCCATGAGAAGCTAGTTTGGTAATAGGCGTCTATTGTTTCACACATAGAGAGTTGTACAGATTTGACCTCAGATGTGGAACATCCTGGACTGTGGACTAGCAATTTAAACATTTGTTTCAATCTTGTGTGGAGCTATGTGGATGGATGCTGTTTTCTGGACAGACCTGGGAAAAGATGAGTTTTTTTTCAACTCGGAGTCATGTGATCAATTTCTATTAGATGATGCCCCTTCAACATCAAATGAACTGTTGTCCTAAACAAACCAGACTGCTGTATGAACTTTGATATGTCGATGACCAGTTGGATTTTGGTCAGATTCCTATTACATTCCCTTTTGGTTAGAATTAAAGATTTCCGAAGATAAGAAGCTGAGCCCCTTTTTGCCCTGTATCCTGAATGCTGAGCCCCTAAAAGAGGGATCTTGCCCCTTTCAAATGCCTTGCTGCGACTTAAAGATTTTTCTTCCTAACCCTTGCAGAAGACTCTTGACCCTACTTCTGACAATCTGACTCTTTCTCCTTTTAACTAATTTTTGCCCACCTTAGTCAGTAACTTGTTGCCTGAGATTACCTTTTTCCAAATTCTTGTTGCCCTTTTTGCTCTTTTTGTCTTTTGCCTGCATGTGTTCCACTCCACACATTTTTTCCTGATTTGGTTAATTGTAAGGTTTCCCTGTCCCAGTAAAATTCAACTTTGATAATTTGAAATTGCTTTAATGCTTATCAAAACTGAGCAATGCTTATTTTCTGTATCTCAATTTATCCTCTTGATGTTTTGCATTGTCCTTGTCAAGAGCCTAGTTCCTTAATGCTAGTTTGTTTGAACTTATTCAGTCAACTTGGGCACTCCTTGATGATTCTGTATCTTTATAACTTTGTCTTGTGAATTGTCTACATGGCCTTTTTGTTTTGTAATAAACCCCTTGACTTTATTTCTGACTAGAGCTTTCCTCGTATGGCTGCATTGGTCATACTGTGTAACTTCATTGACTGTTATTGACATTTTGTTGTATGGTTCTACCTCATCCTTGTAGGGTCCAATGAGCCATAAACCTTGATTCCTGTGAAGGATGAAAATGCTTAAGGAGATCTGGTAGCAGAGGAATGGTTTCTCCCACAAGAACAGATAGCCATTCAAGTATGGCAGTAGGGAGTTAGTATAGGTCCTATGCGATTGTTCAGCCCAAACTTTTGCCCACCACAAAATCTGTCCCATGGTCCGTTCCGAAGACCGATGAAACTCCAGTGTCATGTCTACAAGAGACTGATGTGTGAGTATTATGGGGTTTTGCGCTTACATTGCTTTTGGTAATGTATGATGTTGTGATGTGTTTATGGTGTGTTTTGTGGAGTCGTCATACTCATTTGATTATGGAGCTTATTGCTAAAAATTGTCCATGGCTGTTGTTGTTGTTGATGGGTCCGTTGTGGCCTAAGATCCTGGGATAATGCACAAGTGTAGAAGACACTTGGGTAATTTATTGTCTACAGTGAGGTACTTGTCATGAGGCATCGTTGAAAGTGCCAATAGGTTTCCTTGAGTAAGTGTGCATTTCGGTTGGTATTAAGTGCATCCTTAATGCACATGGAAGAGCTGTATCAACTAGAGTGAAAATTGCTGGTCAAGTTTCACTCGTTGTGTAATTGTGAAAGCTGCAACTGGCAAGTGTATCTTCGTACAGCTTTGAAGTATTTGAGTTCCTACCCTGTGGTGCACTGACAGGTTGTTAGTTTTGACTCACAATATTTTGCATTAGGTGTGTGTGAGAGATTGTGTTAGAGACAATTGTGAAGTGACTACATTACTGAAATAAGTGAATGTAACATCATTTTGTGCCGTGCTGGTATGGGTCAGTGGGTGTGAAGCCGCGCTGATATTGGTGAATAGTGTAATGCTGATGCTGGTTGAAAAAATCGTGAGAAAAAGATTGTGAGATTGAAGTGGCTTCCTGGTTCGGACGAAAAGCTATTGTGATTAACTGAATTTGGTTTCAAATTAAACTTTTCAAAGCTTTGAAGAGTTTGTTAAAAGGAGATATGTTAATTTGAGAAGGTATAGAGGCCCCACCCATAGGAACTCCAGGTCATTGTGTAGTGTCTTTTAAAGGATTTCATACATATTTGTGGTTTGAACAGTGGTGCAAGATTACTGAGAAAGAAGGTGCCTTAGCATTTTCCTGTTATGGAACTTTTAATCTGAGAATGTTAGGCCAGTACTGCAGGAGATGAGCCCGCCTCCAAGACATGCACAATTTGAAGCCCTTAGTATTTGGATACTCATACCACGAGAGAAAATGACGAACAAGTACCATAACCGAATGCAGAAAGCAATAAAGACACTTACAGAGGATAGATGGGATGCAGAACAGAAAATGTGGAGAGCCGATATAATTGGAGGATTCAGAATGCACCCAGTTATTTTGAACAAAGATGGTGAAAGCACTAAGCCTAAGACTAAGAAAGGGGCAGGAAAGGCAGAACAAACAACAGAAGTTGAGGATAAAAAGACAGTGCAGTGACATATGAGAGTGATTCAGATGATGAGTTTATAAATCAGATCCTGATCAATTGTCTGCCTCCAAACAACTCAGTTGAGGTAGGAGCAAAAAGTGAAGCAGCACAAAGTGCAATCCTGAATGTGCCAACTGTTCCAGTTGCACAGACCCCAAATCAGATAGTACCAGGAACAACTGCAAGTTCAGTGACATAGATTTCTGAAGTGAATCAACCCGTTCAGAGTTTTAACATAATTCAGCCTCTACTGAGTCCTATTGTGAATCAGGTTGTGCCAGCCAAATTCTAATGTGAACTAGAGAGTGCAGTCACCTTATGTGAAACCGCCTGTGCAAAATTGTATTCAAAATGAACCTGTGCCAATGTTTAGTCTAGTTCAGTCAATGCCAAATGTTACCACGAGTAAAACAGGATAAAGTTTCAGTACTCTCTTGAGTGTAGGAATGGCAATTCCTCAGAATCAGACAAATCATATGGGTCTGGATGCATTAACAGTACCAGTGACTTTACATCCCACTGTTCCTCAGTAGCAATGCACACTGATTAAATGTCCCAAGAGTTCCTTCTACACCAGCTACATATGCTGGGATTTCACCACTTGGTATGCAGAGATCAGTATATTCTAACAACTCAGAGATGGAGAGAACATCTTCTCTCGTGATACCATTAACCCCTACACAAATTACAGATCCAAACCTGATGACATGCCAGACAGGATGTACTCCTGATGCAAGGTTTCCTCACTGAACCCCACTCTATTTTGTGCCCAGACTTGATCGGAACTCAAATGTAAATTACTGCATTCCACATACACCAGAGAATATGTCAAATTGCAATACTCTGAATCAACAGAATGTAGGACCATTAAGAGCAGACGTGCCACAGAATGGTTAAATAATTCAAGTCCTGAGGGTGTGACAGGTATAAGAATTGCAATAAGAGGACAGAAGAGACACCAGAGAGAGATAGTTCAGTGAATGTCCCCAGATGAAATGGTATTGGAAATGTTAGACACCACCCATTTAGAAACGTACACTGAAGATGAACTATGGTTCATGTGCAAAGACATTTCTCAGCATGCAGTACAGGCTTATGAGAGATTAGTAGAACTAGTTGAAAAAATATCTTGTGAATTTGGAGAAATCAGAGCCCGTCAAGAGAAGTTACGGATTGAGTTTAGTACAAAGGATATAGTCAAAATGAGAACTCCTGGAATAAAATTGCACATTAAAGAATTGATTATAAATATTCAGAAATGTGTAGCTATGGATACGTGGCAAGGTAGATGGGCAAAGAAAAGAGATCAGAAGTAAGCCAAGCCAAAAGTGCCTCTGGCAGGAGCAAATCAAGCTAAGGACACCATGAAAATGATGCCCATGAGAGAGATACCATGTGGAGGTTATGTTCATGTACCTTGGAGTAGGAGTGATATTGTGTAGTTCAGAAATGATTACCTGAGATGAAGAGACAAACCAGTGCATTGGTACAAGCAAACAGAGAGACTGTGAATGTGATTGACCTGCATCAGTCTCAAAGACACCCAGTAATGGGTGCACCATCTGAAGAGGTGATAAAAAAGTATTAAAAGGTAATTTTTTTTTTTTTTAAACATGTTGTCCCCAAAATATATTGAGTGGCAAATGATTGACAGGACCGCTCAGGTGTCGAAGGAGTCAGTTCATGCTTATTACAAAAGATAACCGCAAGCTTTCAAACAGCATACTGGTACAGAGACAAGAGAAGCTAAAGATATGGGTCATTGGCTGGCGGTACTAGTCACCTTATTTTGACTGCAGCAGTTCCTCTGCAGTAACACCGCCGGGACCGGCGGTATACTGCCATGGCGGTGCCCTGGGGATTTGACTCCCCTTACCGCCAGCCTGTCCATGCCGTTAGACACCGCCATGGAAAGGCTGGCAGTAAGGCGACTCGGGGTGCCCCTGGGGGCCCCTGCACTGCCAATGCACAGGTCCAGGGAAGACCTGCCCTGCCAGTTCGGGCTGGACTGTTCCCATGGGGAGCAGGGTCAAGACTGATTTGCATATGGCTAGGTACAAATTGGAATGGCATGGCAAGCAAAAAAACAGATGGATTAAATCCAGATCTGTGACTGGGGGTGAATGTTTGATTTGTTCTGCATTTCGTCCATCACCTGTTGTTTTTGCATTTGTCGCCCCAAGTGGGAAGGGTATACCCAGACGTGGGTCCCGTGCTTGCTATGCCACCAGATTTAAAATAGCCTGGCGGGTGAAGAGTGATACCAGTTCCAGGATGCTTGTTTCTGGTCCAGGGAAGCCCTGGCCTGGCAGTTCATGCTGAACTGTTCCATGGGGAGAAGGGTCAAGACTGTTTTGCATATGGCTGGGTCCAAACTGGAATGGCATGGGAAGCAAAAAAACAGATGGATTAAACCCAGATCTGTGACTGGGAGTGAATGTTTGATTTGTTCTGCATTCCGTCCATCATCTGTTGTTTTTGCATTTGTCGCCCCAAGTGGGAAGATTTGTCGCCCAGACGTGGGTCCCGTGCCTGCTATGCCACCAGATTTAAGCTAGCCTGGCTGAGACAGGGTGATACCCTGAAACCGGTCCCAGGAAACTTGTTTCTGGTTCAGGGAACACTTGGCCTCGCAGTTTGGGCTGGACTGTTCCCATGGGGAGCAGCGTCAAGACTGATTTGCATATGCCTGGGTCCAAACTGGAATGGCATTGCAAGCAAAAAAACAGATGGATTACACCCAGATCTGTGACTGGGTGTGAATGTTTGATTTGTTCTGCATTCCGTCCATCATCTGTTGTTTTTGCATTTGACCCCCCAAGTGGGAAGGGTATGCCCAGGTGTGGGTCCCGTGCTTGCTATGCCACCAGATTTAAGCCAGCCTGGATGATGAAGGGTGATACCCTGAAACCGGTCCCAGGATGCTTGTTTCTGGTCCAGGGAAGACCTGGCCTGGCAGTTTGGGCTGGACTGTTCTCATGGGGAGCAGGGCCAAGAGTGATTTGCATCTGGCTGGGTCCAAACTGGTATGGCATGGCAAGCAAAAAACTGATGGATTAAATCCAGATCTGTGACTGGGGGTGAATGTTTGATTTGTTCTGCATTCTGTCCATCATCTGTTGTTTTTGCATTTGTTGCCCAAAATGGGAAGGGTATGCCCAGACGTGGGTCCTGTGCTTGCTATGCCACCAGATTTAAGCTAGCCTGGTTGATGAAGGGTGATACCCTGAAACCGATCCCAGGATGCTTGTTTCTGGTCCAGGGAAGACCTGGCCAAGCATTTCGGGCTGGACTGCTCCCATGAGCAGCAGGGCCAAGACTGATTTGCAGATGGCTGGGTCCAAACTGGAATGACATGGCAAGCAAAAAAACAGATGGATTAAACCCAGATCTATGACTGGGGGTGAATGTTTAATTTGTTCTGCATTCCGTCCATCATCTGTTGTTTTTGCATTTGCCGCCCCAAGTGGGAAGGGTATGCCCAGACGTAGGTCCGGTGCTTGCTCTGCCACCAGACTTAAGCTAGCCTGGCTGATGAAGGGTGATACCCTGAAACCGGTCCCAGGAAACTTGTTTCTGGTCCAGGGAAGGCTTGGCTTCGCAGTTCGGGCTGGACTGTTCCCATGAGGATCAGGCTCAAGACTGACTTGCATATGGCTGGGTCCAAACGGGAATGGCATGGGAAGCAAAAAAACAGATGGATTAAACCCAGATCTGTGACTGGGGGTGAATGTTTGATTTGTTCTGCATTCCATCCATCATCTGTTGTTTTTGCATTTGTCACCCCAAGTGCGAAGGGTATGCCCAGACGTGGGTCCCATGCTTGCTATGCCACCAGATTTAAGCCAGCCTGGCAGATGAAGGGTGATACCATGAAACTGGTCCCAGGATGCTTGTTTCTTGTCCAGGGAAGGACTCACAGTTCGGGCTGGACTGTTCCCATGGGGAACAGGGTCAAGACTGATTTGCATATGGCTGGGTCCAAGCTGGAATGGCATGGCAAGCAAAAAAACAGATGGATTACACCCAGATCTGTGACTGGGGGTGAATGTTTGATTTGTTCTGCATTCCGTCCATCATCTGTTGTTTTTGCATGTGTCACCCCAAGTGGGAAGGGTATGCCCAGACGTGGGTCCCATGCTTGCTATGCCACCAGATTTAAGCCAGCCTGGCTGATGAAGGGTGATACCGTGAAACCGGTCCCAGGATGCTTGTTTCTGGTCCAGGGAAGACCTGGCCTGGCAGTTTGGGCTGGACTGTTCCCATGGGGAGCAGGGTCAACACTGATTTACATATGTCTGGGTCCAAACCAGAATGGCATGGCAAGCAAAAAAACAGATGGATTAAATCCAGATCTGTGACTGGGGGTGATTTTTTATTTCTTCTGCATTCGGTCCATCATCTGTTGTTTTTGCACGTGGGTCCCGTGCTTGCTATTCCACCAGATTTAAACTAGCCTGGGTGGTGAAGGGTGATACCCTGAGATCAGTCCCAGGATGCTTATTTCTGGTCCAGGGAAGACCTGGCCTGGCAGTTCGGGCTGGACTGTTCCATGGGGAGCAGGGTCAAGACTGATTTGCGTATGGCTGGGTCCAAACTGGAATGGCATGGCAAGCAATACAAAACAGATGAATTAAACCCAGATCAGTGACTGGGGTTGAATGTTTGATTTGTTCTGCATTCTGTCCATCATCTGTTGTTTTTGCATATGTCGCCTCAAGTGGGAAGGGTATGCCCAGACGTGGGTCCCGTGCTTGCTATGCCACCAGATTTAAACTAGCCTGGCTGGTGAAGGGTGGACTGTTCCCATGGGGAGCAGGTTCAACACTGATTTGCATATGACTGGGTCCAAACTGGAATGGCATGGCAAGCAAAACAACTGATGGATTAAACCCAGATCTGTGATTGGGGGTGAATGTTTGATTTGTTCTGCATTCGGTCCATCATCTGTTGTTTTTGCATTTGTCACCCCAAGTGGGAAGGGTATGCCCAGGCGTGGGTCCTGTGCTTGGTATGCCACCAGATTTAAGCTAGCCTGGTTGATGAAGGGTGATACCATGAAACCAGTGCCAGGATGCTTGTTTCTGGTCCAGGGAAGGACTCGCAGTTCGGGCTGGACTGTTCCGATGGGGAGCAGGGCCAAGACTGATTTGCATATGGCTGGGTCCAAACTGGAATGGCATGGCAAGCAAAAAAACAGATGGCTTACACCCAGATCTGTGACTGGGGGTGAATGTTTGATTTGTTCTGCATTCTGTCCATCATCTGTTGTTTTTGCATTTGTCGCCCCAAGTGGGAAGGGTATGCCCAGATGTGGGTCCCATGCTTGCTATTCCACCAGTTTTAAGCTAGCCTGGCTGGTGAAGGGTGATACCCTGAGATCAGACCCAGGATGCTTGTTTCTGGTCCAGGGAAGACCTGGCCTGGCAGTTCGGGCTGGACTGTGCCTGTGGGGAGAAGGGTCAAGACTGATTTGCATATGACTGGGTCCAAACTGGAATGGCATGGCAAGGAAAAAAACAGAAGGATTAAACCTAGATCTGTGACTGGGGGTGAATGTTTGATTTGTTCTGCATTCTGTCCATCATCTGCTGTTTTTGCATTTGTCACCCCAAGTGGGAAGGGTATGCCCAGGTGTGGATCCTGTCCTTGCTATGCCACCAGATTTAAGTTAGCCTGGCTGATGAAGGGTGATACCCTGAAACCGGTCCCAGGAAACTTGTTTCTGGTCCAGGGAAGGCTTGGCCTCGCAGTTCGGGCTTGACTGTTCCCATGCGGAGCAGGGTCAAGACTGATTTGCATATGGCTGGGTCCAAACTGGAATGGCATGGGAAGCAAAAAAACAGATGGATTACACCCAGATCTGTGACTGGGTGTGAATGTTTGATTTGTTCTGCATTCCGTCCTTCATCTGTTGTTTTTGCATTTGTCGCCCCAAGTAGGAAGGGTATGCCCAGACGTGGGTCCCGTGCTTGCTATGCCACCAGATTTAAGCTAGCCTGGCTGGTGAAGGGTGATACCCTGAGACCTGTCCCAGGATGCTTGTTTCTGATCCAGGAAGACCTGGGCTGGCAGTTTGGGATGGACTGTTCCTATGGGGAGCAGGGTCAAGACTGATTTGCATATGGCTGGGTCCAAATTGGAATGGCATGGCAAGCAAAACAAGAGGTGGGTAAACCCAGATCTGTGACTGGGGGTGAATGTTGGATTTCTTCTGCATTCGGTCCATCATCTGTTGTTTTTGCATTTGTCACCCCAAGTGGGAAGGGTATGCCCAGGTGTGGGTCCTGTGCTTGCTATGCCACCAGATTTAAGCTAGCCTGGTTGATGAAGGGTGATACCATGAAACCAGTCTCAGGATGCTTGTTTCTGGTCCAGGGAAGGACTCGCAGTTCGGGCTGGACTGTTCCCATGGGGAGCAGGGCCAAGACTGATTTGCTTATGGCTGGGTCCAAACTGGAATGGCATGGCAAGCAAAAAAACAGACGGCTTACACCCAGATCTGTGACTGGGGGTGAATGTTTGATTTGTTCTGCATTCTGTCCATCATCTGTTGTTTTTGCATTTGTCGACCCAAGTGGGAAGGGTATGCCCAGATGTGGGTCCCATGCTTGCTATTCCACCAGTTTTAAGCTAGCCTGGCTGGTGAAGGGTGATACCCTGAGATCAGTCCCAGGTTTTTTGTTTCTGGTCCAGGGAAGACCTGGCCTGGCAGTTCGGGCTGGACTGTGCCTATGGGGAGCAGGGTCAAGACTGATTTGCATATGGCTGGGTCCAAACTGGAATGGCATGGCAAGGAAAAAAACAGAAGTATTAAACCTAGATCTGTGACTGGGGGTGAATGTTTGATTTGTTCTGCATTCTGTCCATCATCGGTTGTTTTTGCATTTGTCACCCCAAGTGGGAAGGGTATGCCCAAGTGTGGGTCCTGTCCTAGCTATGCCACCAGATTTAAGCTAGCCTGGCTGATGAAGGGTGATACCCTGAAACCGGTTCCAGGATGTTTGTTTCTGGTCCAGGGAAGACCTGGCCTGGCAGTTTGGGCTGGACTGTTCCAATGGGGAGCAGGGTCACGAGTGATTTGCATTTGGCTGGGTTGAAACTGGAATGGCATGGCAAGCAAAAAACAGATGGATTGAATCCAGATCTGTGACTGGGGATGAGTGTTTGATTGTTCTGCAGTCCGTCCTTCATCTGCTGTTTTTGCATTTGTCGCCCCAAGTAGGAAGGGTATGCCCAGACGTGGGTCCCGTGCTTGCTATGCCACCAGATTTAAGCTAGCCTGGCTGGTGAAGGGTGAGACCCTGAGACCTGTCCCAGGATGCTTGTTTCTGATCCAGGAAGACCCGGCCTGGCAGTTTGGGATGGACTGTTCCTATGGGGAGCAGGGTCAAGACTGATTTGCATATGGCTGGGTCCAAATTGGAATGGCATGGCAAGCAAAAAAACAGGTGGGTAAACCCAGATCTGTGACTGGGGGTGAATGTTGGATTTGTTCTGCATTCGGTCCATCATCTGTTGTTTTTGCATTTGTCACCCCAAGTGGGAAGGGTATGCCCAGGTGTGGGTCCTGTGCTTGCTATGCCACCAGATTTAAGCTAGCCTGGTTGATGAAGGGTGATACCATGAAACCAGTCCCAGGATGCTTGTTTCTGTTTCAGGGAAGGACTCGCAGTTCGGGCTGGACTGTTCCCATGGGGAGCAGGGCCAAGACTGATTTGCTTATGGCTGGGTCCAAACGGGAATGGCATGGGAAGCAAAAAAACAGATGGATTAAACCCAGATCTGTGACTGGGGGTGAATGTTTGATTTGTTCTGCATTCCGTCCATCATCTGTTGTTTTTGCATTTGTCACCCCAAGTGCGAAGGGTATGCCCAGACGTGGGTCCCATGCTTGCTATGCCACCAGATTTAAGCCAGCCTGGCAGATGAAGGGTGATACCATGAAACTGGTCCCAGGATGCTTGTTTCTTGTCCAGGGAAGGACTCACAGTTCGGGCTGGACTGTTCCCATGGGGAACAGGGTCAAGACTGATTTGCATATGGCTGGGTCCAAGCTGGAATGGCATGGCAAGCAAAAAAACAGATGGATTACACCCAGATCTGTGACTGGGGGTGAATGTTTGATTTGTTCTGCATTCCGTCCATCATCTGTTGTTTTTGCATGTGTCACCCCAAGTGGGAAGGGTATGCCCAGACGTGGGTCCCATGCTTGCTATGCCACCAGATTTAAGCCAGCCTGGCAGATGAAGGGTGATACCATGAAACTGGTCCCAGGATGCTTGTTTCTTGTCCAGGGAAGGACTCACAGTTCGGGCTGGACTGTTCCCATGGGGAACAGGGTCAAGACTGATTTGCATATGGCTGGGTCCAAGCTGGAATGGCATGGCAAGCAAAAAAACAGATGGATTACACCCAGATCTGTGACTGGAGGTGAATGTTTGATTTGTTCTGCATTCCGTCCATCATCTGTTGTTTTTGCATGTGTCACCCCAAGTGGGAAGGGTATGCCCAGACGTGGGTCCCATGCTTGCTATGCCACCAGATTTAAGCCAGCCTGGCTGATGAAGGGTGATACCGTGAAACCGGTCCCAGGATGCTTGTTTCTGGTCCAGGGAAGACCTGGCCTGGCAGTTTGGGCTGGACTGTTCCCATGGGGAGCAGGGTCAACACTGATTTACATATGTCTGGGTCCAAACCAGAATGGCATGGCAAGCAAAAAAACAGATGGATTAAATCCAGATCTGTGACTGGGGGTGATTTTTTATTTCTTCTGCATTCCGTCCATCATCTGTTGTTTTTGCACGTGGGTCCCGTGCTTGCTATTCCACCAGATTTAAACTAGCCTGGGTGGTGAAGGGTGATACCCTGAGATCAGTCCCAGGATGCTTATTTCTGGTCCAGGGAAGACCTGGCCTGGCAGTTCGGGCTGGACTGTTCCATGGGGAGCAGGGTCAAGACTGATTTGCATATGGCTGGGTCCAAACTGGAATGGCATGGCAAGCAATACAAAACAGATGAATTAAACCCAGATCAGTGACTGGGGGTGAATGTTTGATTTGTTCTGCATTCTGTCCATCATCTGTTGTTTTTGCATATGTCGCCTCAAGTGGGAAGGGTATGCCCAGACGTGGGTCCCGTGCTTGCTATGCCACCAGATTTAAACTAGCCTGGCTGGTGAAGGGTGGACTGTTCCCATGGGGAGCAGGTTCAACACTGATTTGCATATGACTGGGTCCAAACTGGAATGGCATGGCAAGCAAAACAACTGATGGATTAAACCCAGATCTGTGATTGGGGGTGAATGTTTGATTTGTTCTGCATTCGGTCCATCATCTGTTGTTTTTGCATTTGTCACCCCAAGTGGGAAGGGTATGCCCAGGCGTGGGTCCTGTGCTTGGTATGCCACCAGATTTAAGCTAGCCTGGTTGATGAAGGGTGATACCATGAAACCAGTGCCAGGATGCTTGTTTCTGGTCCAGGGAAGGACTCGCAGTTCGGGCTGGACTGTTCCCATGGGGAGCAGGGCCAAGACTGATTTGCTTATGGCTGGGTCCAAACTGGAATGGCATGGCAAGCAAAAAAACAGACGGCTTACACCCAGATCTGTGACTGGGGGTGAATGTTTGATTTGTTCTGCATTCTGTCCATCATCTGTTGTTTTTGCATTTGTCGCCCCAAGTGGGAAGGGTATGCCCAGATGTGGGTCCCATGCTTGCTATTCCACCAGTTTTAAGCTAGCCTGGCTGGTGAAGGGTGATACCCTGAGATCAGACCCAGGATGCTTGTTTCTGGTCCAGGGAAGACCTGGCCTGGCAGTTCGGGCTGGACTGTGCCTGTGGGGAGAAGGGTCAAGACTGATTTGCATATGACTGGGTCCAAACTGGAATGGCATGGCAAGGAAAAAAACAGAAGGATTAAACCTAGATCTGTGACTGGGGGTGAATGTTTGATTTGTTCTGCATTCTGTCCATCATCTGTTGTTTTTGCATTTGTCACCCCAAGTGGGAAGGGTATGCCCAGGTGTGGATCCTGTCCTTGCTATGCCACCAGATTTAAGTTAGCCTGGCTGATGAAGGGTGATACCCTGAAACCGGTCCCAGGAAACTTGTTTCTGGTCCAGGGAAGGCTTGGCCTCGCAGTTCGGGCTTGACTGTTCCCATGCGGAGCAGGGTCAAGACTGATTTGCATATGGCTGGGTCCAAACTGGAATGGCATGGGAAGCAAAAAAACAGATGGATTACACCCAGATCTGTGACTGGGTGTGAATGTTTGATTTGTTCTGCATTCCGTCCTTCATCTGTTGTTTTTGCATTTGTCGCCCCAAGTAGGAAGGGTATGCCCAGACGTGGGTCCCGTGCTTGCTATGCCACCAGATTTAAGCTAGCCTGGCTGGTGAAGGGTGATACCCTGAGACCTGTCCCAGGATGCTTGTTTCTGATCCAGGAAGACCTGGGCTGGCAGTTTGGGATGGACTGTTCCTATGGGGAGCAGGGTCAAGACTGATTTGCATATGGCTGGGTCCAAATTGGAATGGCATGGCAAGCAAAACAACAGGTGGGTAAACCCAGATCTGTGACTGGGGGTGAATGTTGGATTTGTTCTGCATTCGGTCCATCATCTGTTGTTTTTGCATTTGTCACCCCAAGTGGGAAGGGTATGCCCAGGTGTGGGTCCTGTGCTTGCTATGCCACCAGATTTAAGCTAGCCTGGTTGATGAAGGGTGATACCATGAAACCAGTCCCAGGATGCTTGTTTCTGGTCCAGGGAAGGACTCGCAGTTCGGGCTGGACTGTTCCCATGGGGAGCATGGTCAACACTGATTTGCTTATGGCTGGGTCCAAACTGGAATGGCATGGCAAGCAAAAAAACAGACGGCTTACACCCAGATCTGTGACTGGGTGTGAATGTTTGATTTGTTCTGCATTCCGTCCATCATCTGTTGTTTTTGCATTTGCCACCCCCAAGTGGGAAGGGTATGCCCAGGTGTGGGTCCTGTGCTTGCCATGCCACCAGATTTAAGCTAGCCTGGCTGATGAAGGGTGATACCCTGAAACCGGTTCCAGGATGTTTGTTTCTGGTCCAGGGAAGACCTGGCCTGGCAGTTTGGGCTGGACTGTTCCAATGGGGAGCAGGGTCACGAGTGATTTGCATTTGGCTGGGTTGAAACTGGAATGGCATGGCAAGCAAAAAACAGATGGATTGAATCCAGATCTGTGACTGGGGATGAGTGTTTGATTGTTCTGCATTCCGTCCTTCATCTGCTGTTTTTGCATTTGTCGCCCCAAGTAGGAAGGGTATACCCAGACGTGGGTCCCGTGCTTGCTATGCCACCAGATTTAAGCTATCCTGGCTGGTGAAGGGTGATACCCTGAGACCTGTCCCAGGATGCTTGTTTCTGATCCAGGAAGACCCGGCCTGGCAGTTTGGGATGGACTGTTCCTATGGGAGCAGGGTCAAGACTGATTTGCATATGGCTGGGTCCAAATTGGAATGGCATGGCAAGCAAAAAAACAGGTGGGTAAACCCAGATCTGTGACTGGGGGTGAATGTTGGATTTGTTCTGCATTCGGTCCATCATCTGTTGTTTTTGCATTTGTCACCCCAAGTGGGAAGGGTATGCCCAGGTGTGGGTCCTGTGCTTGCTATGCCACCAGATTTAAGCTAGCCTGGTTGATGAAGGGTGATACCATGAAACCAGTCCCAGGATGCTTGTTTCTGTTCCAGGGAAGGACTCGCAGTTCGGGCTGGACTGTTCCCATGGGGAGCAGGGCCAAGACTGATTTGCTTATGGCTGGGTCTAAACTGGAATGGCATGGCAAGCAAAAAAACAGACGGCTTACACCCAGATCTGTGACTGGGGGTGAATGTTTGATTTGTTCTGCATTCTGTCCATCATCTGTTGTTTTAGCATTTGTCACCCCAAGTGGGAAGGGTATGCCCAGATGTGGGTCCCATGCTTGCTATTCCACCAGTTTTAAGCTAGCCTGGCTGGTGAAGGGTGATACCCTGAGATCAGTTCCAGGTTTTTTGTTTCTGGTCCAGGGAAGACCTGGCCTGGCAGTTCGGGCTGGACTGTGCCTATGGGGAGCAGGGTCAAGACTGATTTGCATATGGCTGGGTCCAAACTAGAATGGCATGGCAAGGAAAAAAACAGAAGTATTAAACCTAGATCTGTGACTGGGGGTGAATGTTGGATTTGTTCTGCATTCCGTCCATCATCTGTTGTTTTTGCATTTGTCGCCCCAAGTAGGAAGGGTATGCCCAGACGTGGGTCCCGTGCTTGCTATGCCACCAGATTTAAGCTAGCCTGGTTGATGAAGGGTGATAGCCTGAAACCGGTCCCAGGATGCTTGTTTCTGGTCCAGGGAAGACCTGGCCAAGCAGTTCGGGCTGGACTGTTCCCATGGTGAGCAGGGTCAAGACTGATTTGCAAATGGCTGGGTCCAAACTGGAATGGCATGGCAAGCAAAAAAGCATATGGATTAAGCCCAGATCTGTGACAGGGGGTGAATGTTTGATTTGTTCTACATTCCGTCCATCATCTGTTGTTTTTGCATTTGTTGCCCCAAGTGGGAAGGGTATGCCCAGACGTGGGTCCCGTGCTTGCTATGCCACCAGATTTAAGTTAGCCTGGCTGATGAAGGGTGATACCCTGAAACCAGTCCCAGAATGCTTGTTTCTGGTCCAGGGAAGACCTGGCCTGGCAATTCGGGCTGGACTGTTCCCATGGGGAGCAGGTTCAAGACTGATTTGCATATGAATGTTTGATTTGTTCTGCATTCCATCCATTGTCTGTTGTTTTTGCATTTGTCACCTCAAGTGGGAAGGGTATGCCCAGGAGTGGGTCCTGTGCTTGCTATGCCACCAGATTTAGGCTAGCCTGGCTGATGAAGGGTGATACCCTGAAACCGATCCCAGGATGCTTGTTTCTGTCCAGGGAAGACCTGGCCTGGCAGTTCGGGCTGGACTGTTCGCTTGGGGAGCAGGGTCAAGACTGATATGCATATGGCTGGCTCCAAACTGGAATGGAATGGTCATGGCAAGCAAAAAAACAGATGGATTACACCCAGATCTGTGACTGGGTGTGAATGTTTGATTTGTTCTGCATTCCGTCCTTCATCTGTTGTTTTTGCATTTGTCGCCCCAAGTAGGAAGGGTATGCCCAGACGTGGGTCCCGTGCTTGCTATGCCACCAGATTTAAGCTAGCCTGGCTGGTGAAGGGTGATACCCTGAGACCTGTCCCAGGATGCTTGTTTCTGATCCAGGAAGACCTGGCCTGGCAGTTCGGGATGGACTGTTCCCATGGGGAGCAGGGCCAAGACTGATTTGCTTATGGCTGGGTCCAAACTGGAATGGCATGGCAAGCAAAAAGACAGACGGCTTACACCCAGATCTGTGACTGGGGGTGAATGTTTGATTTGTTCTGCATTCTGTCCATCATCTGTTGTTTTTGCATTTGTCGCCCCAAGTGGGAAGGGTATGCCCAGATGTGGGTCCCATGCTTGCTATTCCACCAGTTTTAAGCTAGCCTGGCTGGTGAAGGGTGATACCCTGAGATCAGTGCCAGGTTTTTTGTTTCTGGTCCAGGGAAGACCTGGCCTGGCAGCTCGGGCTGGACTGTGCCTGTGGGGAGCAGGGTCAAGACTGATTTGCATATGGCTGGGTCCAAACTGGACTGGCATGGCAAGGAAAAAAACAGAAGTATTAAACCTAGATCTGTGACTGGGGGTGAATGTTTGATTTGTTCTGCATTCTGTCCATCATCTGTTGTTTTTGCATTTGTCACCCCAAGTGGGAAGGGTATGCCCAGGTGTGGGTCCTGTCCTAGCTATGCCACCAGATTTAAGCTAGCCTGGCTGATGAAGGGTGATACCCTGAAACCGGTTCCAGGATGTTTGTTTCTGGTCCAGGGAAGACCTGGCCTGGCAGTTTGGGCTGGACTGTTCCAATGGGGAGCAGGGTCACGAGTGATTTGCATTTGGCTGGGTTGAAACTGGAATGGCATGGCAAGCAAAAAACAGATGGATTGAATCCAGATCTGTGACTGGGGATGAGTGTTTGATTGTTCTGCATTCCGTCCTTCATCTGCTGTTTTTGCATTTGTCGCCCCAAGTAGGAAGGGTATGCCCAGACGTGGGTCCCGTGCTTGCTATGCCACCAGATTTAAGCTAGCCTGGCTGGTGAAGGGTGATACCCTGAGACCTGTCCCAGGATGCTTGTTTCTGATCCAGGAAGACCTGGCCTGGCAGTTCGGGATGGACTGTTCCTATGGGGAGCAGGGTCAAGACTGATTTGCATATGGCTGGGTCCAAATTGGAATGGCATGGCAAGCAAAAAAACAGGTGGGTAAACCCAGATCTGTGACTGGGGGTGAATGTTGGATTTGTTCTGCATTCGGTCCATCATCTGTTGTTTTTGCATTTGTCACCCCAAGTGGGAAGGGTATGCCCAGGCGTGGGTCCTGTGCTTGCTATGCCACCAGATTTAAGCTAGCCTGGTTGATGAAGGGTGATACCATGAAACCAGTCCCAGGATGCTTGTTTCTGTTCCAGGAAAGGACTCGCAGTTCGGGCTGGACTGTTCCCATGGGGAGCAGGGCCAAGACTGATTTGCTTATGGCTGGGTCCAAACTGGAATGGCATGGCAAGCAAAAAAACAGACGGCTTACACCCAGATCTGTGACTGGGGGTGAATGTTTGATTTGTTCTGCATTCTGTCCATCATCTGTTGTTTTTGCATTTGTCACCCCAAGTGGGAAGGGTATGCCCAGATGTGGGTCCCATGCTTGCTATTCCACCAGTTTTAAGCTAGCCTGGCTGGTGAAGGGTGATACCCTGAGATCAGTCCCAGGTTTTTTGTTTCTGGTCCAGGGAAGACCTGGCCTGGCAGTTCGGGCTGGACTGTGCCTATGGGGAGCAGGGTCAAGACTGATTTGCATATGGCTGGGTCCAAACTAGAATGGCATGGCAAGGAAAAAACAGCAGTAATAAACCTAGATCTGTGACTGGGGGTGAATGTTTGATTTGTTCTGCATTCTGTCCATCATCTGTTGTTTTTGCATTTGTCACCCCAAGTGGGAAGGGTATGCCCAGGTGTGGGTCCTGTCCTTGCTATGCCACCAGATTTAAGCTAGCCTGGCTGATGAAGGGTGATACCCTGAAACCGGCCCCAGGAAACTTGTTTCTGGTCCAGGGAAGGCTTGGCCTCGCAGTTCGGGCTGGACTGTTCCCATGCAGAGCAGGGTCAAGACTGATTTGCATATGGCTGGGTCCAAACTGGAAAGGCATGGGAAGCAAAAAAACAGAGGGATTACACCCAGATCTGTGACTGGGTGTGAATGTTTGATTTATTCTGCATTCCGTCCATCATCTGTTGTTTTTGCATTTGCCACCCCAAGAGGGAAGGGTATGCCCAGGTGTGGGTCCCGTGCATGCCATGCCACCAGATTTAAGCTAGCCTGGCTGATGAAGGGTGATACCCTGAAACCGGTTCCAGGATGTTTGTTTCTGGTCCAGGGAAGACCTGGCCTGGCAGTTTGGGCTGGACTGTTCCAATGGGGAGCAGGGTCACGAGTGATTTGCATTTGGCTGGTTTGAAACTGGAATGGCATGGCAAGCAAAAAACAGATGGATTGAATCCAGATCTGTGACTGGGGATGAGTGTTTGATTGTTCTGCATTCCGTCCTTCATCCGTTGTTTTTGCATTGTCGCCCCAAGTAGGAAGGGTATGCCCAGACGTGGGTCCCGTGCTTGCTATGCCACCAGATTTAAGCTAGCCTGGCTGGTGAAGGGTGATACCCTGAGACCTGTCCCAGGATGCTTGTTTCTGATCCAGGAAGACCTGACCTGGCAGTTCGGGATGGACTGTTCCTATGGGGAGCAGGGTCAAGACTGATTTGCATATGGCTGGGTCCAAACTGGAATGGCATGGCAAGCAAAAAAACAGGTGGGTAAACCCAGATCTGTGACTGGGGGTGAATGTTGGATTTGTTCTGCATTCCGTCCAGCATCTGTTGTTTTTGCATTTGTCGCCACAAGTAGGAAGGGTATGCCCAGACGTGGGTCCTGTGCTTGCTATGCCACCAGATTTAAGCTAGCCTGGTTGATGAAGGGTGATACCCTGAAACCGGTCCCAGGATGCTTGTTTCTGGTCCAGGGAAGACCTGGCCAAGCAGTTCAGGCTGGACTGTTCCCATGGGGATCAGGGTCAAGACTGATTTGCATATGGCTGGGTCCAAACTGGAATGGCATGGGAAGCAAAAAAACAGGTGGATTAAACCCAGATCTGTGACTGGGGGTGAATGTTTGATTTGTTCTGCATTCCGCCCATCATCTGTTGTTTTTGCCTTGTGCCAAGTGGGAAGGGTATGCCCAGGTCTGGGTTCTGTGCTTGCCATGCCACCAGATTTAGGCTAGCCTGGCTGATGAAGGGTGATACCCTGAAACCAGTCCCAGGAAACTTGTTTCTGGTCCAAGGGAAGGCTTGGCTTCGCAGTTCGGGCTGGACTGTTCCCATGGTGAGCAGGGTCAAGACTGATTTGCATATGGCTGGGTCCAAACTGGAATGGCATGGCAAGCAAAAAAGCATATGGATTAAGCCCAGATCTGTGACTGGGGGTGAATGTTTGATTTGTTCTACATTCCGTCCATCATCTGTTGTTTTTGCATTTGTTGCCCCAAGTGGGAAGGGTATGCCCAGACGTGGGTCCCGTGCTTGCTATGCCACCAGATTTAAGCTAGCCTGGCTGATTAAGGGTGATACCCTGAAACCGGTCCCAGGATGCTTGTTTCTGGTTCAGGGAAGACCTGGCCTGGCAGTTCGGGCTGGACTCTTCTCATGGGGAGCAGGGTCAAGAGTGATTGGAATATGGCTGGGTCCAAACTGGAATGGCATGGGAAGCAAAAAAACAGATGGTTTAAACCCAGATCTGTGACTGGGGGTGAATGTTTGATTTGTTCTGTATTCTGTCAATCATCAGTTGTTTTTGCATTTGTCGCCCCAACAGGGAAGGGTATGCCCAGACGTGGGTCCCATGCTTGCTATGCCACCAGATTTAAGCTAGCCTGGCTGATGAAGGGTGATATCATTAAACCGGTCCCAGGATGCTTGTTTCTGGTCCAGGGAAGACCAGGCCTGGCAGTTCGGGCTGAACTGTTCCCATGGGGAGCAGGGTCAAGCTTGATTTGCATATGGCTTGGTCCAAACTGGAATGGCATGGGAAGCAAAAAAACTGATGGATTAAACCCAGATCTGTGACTGGGGGTGAATGTTTGATTTGTTCTGCATTCCGTCCATCATCTGTTGGAGGGTGGAACAATGAGGCAAATGATGAGACAAGTCAACATTTCCTGTTAAATGCTGTTGACACATGGGAAGAAGTTTCAGAGACCTGCCTGTGTGCAAAGGACTGAGATCTGTCTTAGCCATTGTATGCATTTATTCACACAGGGTTGAAACCTACCTGACTAGGAAAATTGATAGTCTCACAGTAGCAAAGCTGTTACTTAGGGAACTGACTTCACAGTTTTGAATTCCAACTTCTTTAATTCAGACAGAGGAACTTATTTCAAAGTGAGGTACTGGATTTGCTGTGTGCTGTGTTACAAGTTGAGCAAAGATTACATTCCATTTGCAGACCATGAGGCTTCTGGACTTGTAAAACAGATTAATGGCACCCTGAAGTCCAGATTGGCTAATGTATGTACATCCACCACTTTGAAATGACAAGACACATTTCCTCTTGTCTTGATGAGTATGTGCAGTCCACCTGACAGAAATACTGTGTTGTTCCCTCATAAAATCATCATAGGGAGAGCCATGAGATTGCCAGAAGTGAATGTGAATGCGCTTGTGAACATTACAGATGACTAGGTGGTGGATTATTGCGAAGAACTGACTGGCATGGTTCGTTCTTTGTCTCACCAGTTTGGAGAAGCTACAGCACACCTGCAGCAGCAGCTTTGCCATGACCTATGTCTGAATGACTGAGTCATGGTGAAAAAACATGTGATTAAAATATGCTTGGAGCCATGTTGAAAAGGCCTTCATCAAGTGGTTTTGGTAACCACTACGACTGTGAATTGTGCTAGTCTCCATAACTGGGTACATGCGAGCCACACTTGCAAAGTTCCAGGTTTCCTAGATGACACAGGACCTGTCCCAGAAGGGTCAGTCACAGTGAGCGATAAGGATCAGGTTAGTCAAGCTGTTGGGGCTGAACAAGTGGCTGCTACAGTACAAGAGTGGTCTGAAGGGGGTATGAGTGAGTCAACAACAGTGGATGGTACAGAAGGGTTGAGATAGAATCAGTAGACGCATACAAGCTCAGATGCTGATGAAGGACCAGTTTTTGTAGATAAGAGAGCTGTACCAGGAGACAATTGGCCTAAAGAGCACTCACTGCCTGCTGTACAATGCCTCTGACTATTGCTGAGGAGACTGAAGAGTTGAGTCAAAGTCACAGTGATTTTGAGAGTTGGGTAAACAGGAGTTCAAAGAAAAAGGGAGTACCAAGCTGAGAATACTCAGCATTTAAATGGACATATTTTGCTGCAACTGACTGGGAGAAGGAGTTTGTAACCTTTTGCTTTAATATTTTGAGTACAGTTCATATTCTTGAGTTTGTAATTGAGGTGGAGTTGAACTTTGAAATCTTATTGCCCCTTGAAGAACAAAGGCTCTCATTTTGACCCTGGCGGTCTGAAGACCACCAGGGCTGCGGTGGCGGTCTCACTGCCTACCGGCCGGCTGTGAAGACCTCCACATTATGAGTATGGCAGGTTGGCCTCTGCCAACCCGCCACATCTCCACTTGTACCGCCAGGGTGGTTGGACAGCCGGGTCAGAGATTACCGTCTCCAACCCAGCGGTCCACTGAAGACCACCGTCGGTATAACAAGTTGGCTTTCCAACAAGGTTTCCGCGGCTGTAGCACCGCCACACAAACCCTGGCAGAAAGGCTACCGGTGACAGGAAATTTCTTTCCTGTCACCTGCAAACGACTCCTCCAACCCCTCCTGCAAACCCAATACACCCCAACCCTCTTTTCCATACCAACACCCCATCCTCCCACCCCCTTCCATACTAGCACCACCTCCCCGCATACACGCACACACACATGCATCCCACATACACTCATTTACCTACACTTACATACATGCATTCACTAACATGCATCCATACATGCATTCACTCACACGCATTCACACTAACATTCCAACACACACTCACTGCAACAATCTTGCACGCATTCAAACACCCATACACATACCCATATACACATGCATTTAAACACACCTTCAAACACCCACAGGCACCCACATACACACTTACATTCACACACACAGACAACACCCATTCACACACACACACAACACCCCACACCTTCGCACCCCCTCCCCGGTCAGACAATCGACTTACCTTGTCTGGCGAGGAGGTCGTTTGGCAGGGAAAGGGGACAGGCGCTTCCACCGCCGGCAGCGCCCGGCCATCAGGACACTGCCAGGCTTATTACAAGTCATAATATGGCTGGTGGAGTCCTTTTGGCGGGGCAGGGCCAGTGATAGAACTGCCCCTGCACCTCTGACTGCCAGCATGACTACTGGAGGATTTCCACCCAAATTGTGGCAGAAATCCTTCAGTGCTCATAAAATGGTGGTTGGAAGACCGCCAGCACTGGCGCTCTTCTGGTGCCCATAGGTCCGGAGGTCTTCTGAACAGACCGCCAAAGTCATAATGAGGGCCATCATGTTTTGGAGGTGATTATCAGTGATTTTGAGCTGAGCCTTTATTAGAGACATTTTAACTTTTAGTAGAAACCTTTGAACGCTTTCAAACAGAGAAAATTCTTGATGAACTTTCTAGAAGATGGAGGAACTTTTTGTGGATACTTTTTATCCTTAAAAGAGCCTATTTTTGATTTTTTTTTTTTTTTGCTCACAAATAAAGAGGACTGAAAAGAGACAGTGACACATTTAAGCTGCTTTACATTTTTGATTTTCAGTTTTTTAATTTTTGATTTTGAACTTTTGGTCTGAAATTATAGAACTCATGATGTTAAATCGAAATAGGTGTACTAAATGAAAAAACATATGTGCAGGTTTATTGGTAGTTATAATTACCATGATTATGTTAATGCTGCTTGGATTCAGTTTGCCTACAGCAAATTATTCAGAGAAGGTTACATCCACAAGTGCCTCGAATTTAGCAAATTCCACTGCAGATAAGAATCTCCTTTACAATATTGAGAAAGACTTACATTGATGGTACCAGAGGTGATTTGTCTGCAAATGTGTACTACACATTGTTATATGAGTATGCAGATACCATGGAGGCTAGAGATTGTTACATGTGCGCACAGTTGCCTTCATCAGTAAGTGAGGGAATCACATACCATAGTTTACTCATAACCTATGGAATTTCATGTATCTTATTATAAACACTGTTGTATCAGTGGAGTATTATCAATACTTTTACCCTAATTATGATTTAGTGATTTCGGTTATCCCTATCATGAAACATTTGAGCAATATTTCAAAAACAAAAAGCACTGACTCAGTAGACGGTTTCTTTGAGCCTATAATTACATTTGGTACAGTTGATGCCCACAAGAACAATTGGACCTTAATTCTTAGCCCAGTAGAGAAGGAATTCATTGGAAAGGTTGAGGAGAGAAGAAGATTAAAGAAGGTTAAAACAGAAACAGACTAGTTTTACAAAGTTGGGAAAAGGATGAAGCTTATTTAGTAGCTGGAAATCAAGGATTCCTGGCTATAGATTGGCAACATGTAGGGAAGGTCTGTGTGTTGCAATGTAACACAAACTCCCAATGCTGAAAAAAACATGTGGACTCTTCTTGGCAATGCAAAGACAGTATTTACCAACTGTTGCAGCAGTGAGAAAAACACAATGGACTGTACCTCAGTCCTGCTCAAACTTCCTCTGGGGTTTTTCTCAAATGCCTTGTTCACAGACAGGCCTTTTTATACAAATCAATACAAAACCTTATTGCACATAGCAAATTTTTAGTTGACTTGCAAGTTAGAGATTTAAGATGGAAACACTTAAAGACATGTGCCCTCATAACACTGAATTCCTGAACTAAACCATTGCACATTCTTTATTATTATTCTCACAATGCTTAATGACAGAGCATTCTTTGGCCTATGAATGCATGTGGGTTTCATGGTAGATGCAATTTACTTAAAGTGTGTGTTGGCAGCATTGTGTGCCTAAGGTCGCTGCCCATTGCCTAATCAAGCATCTGTGTGACAGTAGCTAATTCGATTATGAACCTATTGTTTAATCAGGCCCCAATCTGTTTGAAGGCACGAAGTGTATGCCGGGGGACTTGTGTGCTGATTTCGTAAATGCTTTTAAGTCTGTTAGACATGAGTTGGCCTTTAACTAAAAACCCTTTCACGTTTCCAATTCCACTTCATTCTTAAGTGAACTTTTCATCTTGCTCGTGCCACTGAAGGAGTTGGCCCCAAACTAGTTTTTAACCACAAACAGCAGTGTGGTTTCTGCTTGGGCTTGATGTTGCACAATATTTTCATGTTTCCTATTTCCTACAGCGTGTTTATTTTTTACATTTCCTACAACATGTGTACATAGAACTAGATCAAAGACTAACACACATTTTGTTGGGACTATTGAATGTAAACATGTGTTTTTGTTTAAGAGTGTTTGAACCTTTATGTTGAATTGACAAGACCCCACCACACCAGGTGTTTATTTCATGTATGGAAAGTATGGCTATTTCAAGCTGCCGAGAGGCTGCTATGGTGCATTTTGTCTGGGAGTAGTTTTCCCAAAGATATATCATGTGGACCATTTTAATGAGCCAGTCTGGAGTGAGAAATCAAACATCAGAGTTAAGAGAGGAGCTAGTGCTTTAGAGATTATAGGAGATATTTTTGGGGCCATACATCCATCAGTAGGTGTTATCTTGAACAATCTCAAGATCAGAAAGTTGTCAACAATAGTAGATAAATTATCTACAGACACTGCAGGTGCCATATTTTTAATGGATAAACAAATGGTTGCCGTAAGTTCAATGGTTCTGCAAAATCACCTTGCCTTAGACTAGTGGTTCCCAACCTGTGGTCAGGGGACCCCTGGGGGTCCGCGACTGCTTAGAGGATTTAATATTATGAACAGATTAGGTACCCAACTTTCAGTAATGACTCATTGGGGGGGGGTCCATGGATTCCAATAATGGTTCAGTGGGGGTCCCTGGGTTCCAGTACTGATAAAGTCAGGGTCCACAGATGTCAAAAGGTTGGGAACCACTGCCTTAGACATTCTTTTCCCAAAAGAAGGCAGAGTTTGCAAGATGCTACAATGTTGCACTTACATACCTGACAATAGTAAGGAAATAGGAAACTACAGTGCAAAAATGACTAACTTGAAACAAGACCTGAAAGAGATTACAGTGACAGGTGCGTGCCAAGCAATAGGTAGTGCTTTCTCAGCGCCTGGAAGGTGGTTTGGAAATCTAATTAGAGGAACTGTGGGTGCCATTTTGAGACCTCTATTGATTATGGCTTTGAGTGTCCTAGTTGCAGTTGGTCTTTACAAATTATTCAAGAAGCTGAAGGAGAAAAGAGCCAAGAATGGACAGAGAAAGGAGGAGATTGTGATGGAGGCTAGAAGGAGCATATGCTATATTAACATCAAGAAGGTAGAGGATCTCAGAAATTAAAATAAGCCTCTGAAATTTTGAGCTGTCTCATTGAAAATGCGAATTATAGTATTTTGTGATGGCTAGATTCACCATTGGGGAGAGACTGATGTAGCAGAAACTTTAGTGCTGTCCCTCATGTCCGTGAAATAATCTATACTTGACAGTTTATGAATTATGTTAACCAAAGTATTAATGGTGTGATTGTAGAGTGATGCACTGAGGAGTCATTTCAAAAGCATATTTGTTTAGACTAATGTTAGACACCCGGTGGTATTGAAGTTTAATCAAATGTTAGAAGGATTTACCTGACATGATGGTATAATTTAGATTCTAAACTAATAGTATGTATTGAAACAATAATAAAATGTGTTTTATATGATTTATTAATGTGCTGTTTTAACTCACTTCCATTTGCCTGAGTGAGGCCTGCAAGGCTCTATATTTCGTGATTGTGCAGAAAATGTCAAGTCATCTTACTAATGTGCACTTTTCTTTCAGACTTCATTCCCCTGAGAAGACTAGTTTGGTAATGGACGCCTATTGTTTTACTAATAGAGAGTTGTAAGAATTTGACCTTGGATGTGGAACATCCTGGACTGTGGACTAGCAATTTAAACATTTGTTTCAAACTTGCGTGGAGTTACACAGATGGATACTGTTCACAAGACAAACGTTCAAGTTGGAATTGCACTATTGATTTCTTTTGAATATTAACCTTTCACCGTCAAATGAACTGTTGCCCTGATGAATCTGATTTCTGTATGAACTTTGATATGTCAATGCCCAGCAGGACTTTTGACAGATACGGTTCCCTAGAACTACCAGAAGAACCTTTTTTTTACCCTCTATCCTGAATGCTGAGCCTCTTTAGAGGTCTCTCCCTCTCTGCCTTTGCCACTTTAAAGTGGCAAGCGGAGACTTAGAGGTTTCCTTCCTAACCCTACAGGAGACTCTTAACCAAGCTTCTGACATGATGAGGCTTTCCCTTTTACCTAGTTGTTGCCCACCTTAGTTGGTAACTTGTTGCCTGAGATTACCTTTTTCAAAATTGTGTTCTGCCCCAAACATGTTTTTGTCTGATTTCATTATTATGGGTTTGAAAAGATAGTTCTTCTTCTTAATTGAATACAAACTTTCTTGATGTACCTTAGCCAGCAAATGTGGTGACCCCTATCACAAAGGAGATAATCCATATTGATCCCTCTATTGGAAGCGACCTCTGAATTACAAACAGATGGGCACCACAACCTTGGAAGGGCTAGATTGATATAGTCTTCAACATAATATACCCCAAGTTATTTATGGACTGCATACGTTAGAGACCTAGGTGGAACACCATGGTTGCATCTGCATACCCTATTTTTCTCATCCTGCAATAGTTTAGGAGGTTTAAAGCCCCACACTCCAGAACCTTAAGTTAAAATAGGTAGACAGTTTCTTTGAAAAGTTTCTGTAAGTGGCAGAATGGGATTTTTCCTAACTTAGGAAGCCAAACTAAATAAAAAGCCAACAGAATAACAGAAATTCAACCCAAGACCCCAGGAGTCAAATGTGACCCCCAAACAAGGGAGTCCATGTGTTCTTTTGATAGGGGTACCCTTGAGTGCAATGCAATGTGACTTGATATTCTTTGGGTGATATTTAGAGGTATCACTGATGCCTGGGCCTGAGCTTGCCACCTCAAGCCCTCTAGAGTTTGGCACTCTTTCTGCACCTTGCAAAATTTCTCCCTAGTAGTTCCACTCTCAGCTTGCCATCCAGCAAGCTCAGTCAGGTCTAGTAGGATGGCAAAGTCCTCCTGATGGTCTTGGGCTGCTTCCTCAGGTGCCCATCAACCTGGGCTGTCAGAACTTCAGAGGCTGGTTTCCCATGCCATTTGCCCTTCCTCTTCAATACCTAAGCCATTTTCGAAGTGTCCAGGCTCACTTGACTCCCCTCTCAGGCAGCCATGGACCTTGTAGTCATACAGACCCATTCAGGCAGGCCTAACATCTCCAGGTGTGACCTGAGCTCCACTTCCTTCCAGACAGTGTGCTCTAAGACAGTGCCTACCAGACAATTTACAGGCATAGCAGAGCTCACTACTACTTTGAGAGAACCTGATAGCCCCCTCTACTCAAAGGGAATGAGAGCCACTGGGTAGTACCTTTCATGATTGTCTGAAACTATGACCAAGTGGAATGTATTAAGGATTACCTGCTTTGAGCACACCACATGATACCTCACAATAGTCATACTGTGTCTTGTGTCTCTCAGAGCCTCCACTCTTTGCCCATTGATGGTGACCCACTGCCTATACCTAGAAGTATCTGAAGGCTTATGGGATTTTGGCACCATCTCTATATCCCCCAGGGACGCTAAGATTACCTCTATCCTCTCCCTAAGCTAACTTGGACCACCTCCTCCCCTACACGTTACACTCACAAGCCCAGGTGTCTGCCCACGGAGCAGCACAGAAGTCCTTCTGAGTCTTCACAGGTCCAGAGGGGTACTAAGGTGTTGGGTCTGAGGGTCCATTATTTATACATTTTGCCCACTTTCAAGTAGAAGACGATTCTGGAGGTGTCCACCCTCAGAGGTGCTTGGAATTTATGCCTCCCTGCCTTGGCCCCAGCTTGTTTGGGCTCACAATAGACTAGAATCAAACCCTTTGTGAGTGTGCTCCAGCTTGTCGGTGCTCACAATAGGCTAGAGTCAAACCCTTTGTCAGAGTGCTCATCCAAAGCCCTTGTGATGTACAAATGTGGTAGGAGACAGCTCCTCATCTTCATCAAGCCAGAGATGGCCCACCCTGCCAACATCTATTCTCCTTTGTCTCTCTGTCTGGCAGCAACATACAAAGACCAACTATACCTAGCTACACCTAGTCATGTGACCCAGGCTGCAGGTACCAATGTGTAGGACAAGAAAAGGCTAACTTTCTAAAAGTTGCTTTTTCAGAATTGTGACTTAAAACAAGACTTTACCTTAAAAGAGATTTTTACATTACAATTCTCTAGACACCAAACTTAAAATTCCCACTTGCTCCAATTGAAAGGTAGTGCCTATTAATTGCCGCAAGGTAACCCAATGTTAACCAATAGGAGAGGAAGGCCTTGCAGTCGCGAAAAACAAATGTAAGAATTTTTCACTACAAGGACACGTAAAACTTTGAAATACATGTCCAATGTTTAAATACACAGTACCCTGCCCTCTGGGCTATATAGGGCCTACCCTAGAGGTGACCTATGTATATCAAAGAGGAAAGTTTAGGCCTGGTTTATTTTGCCAGGTTGAAATTACATTTTAAAACTACAAACACAGGCTGCAATGCCAGGCCTGACACATGTCTGAAAGGCTACTTAAAAGGGTGGCACAATTGGTGCTGCAGGCCCATTAGTAACATTTAACTTACAGGTCCTAGGTACATGCAGTACCACTTTACTAGGGACTTACAAGTAAATCTATGTTCCAACTGAGTGCAAGCCAATTTTACCAGGTTTAAACGACAGAGCACAAACGTGTTAGCACTGGTTACCAGTGGTAAAGTATGCAGATTATTAAGGCCAACAAAAAAAGAGATCATCAAACATGGAGTAGTGAGGCAAAACGTTTGAGGGAAGGCCAACTTTAGGTGGACAATTATAACATCCCGCTCCTTCTTCTGATAGAGACCCTGTCCACCCTTGTGGTGATCCATCAAGATATCTTCTTGTGGACTCTGGTGCTGAGCCAATAGTCAGACTCCTTTACAAGCTCTCTGGGATCAGTGAACTTGTGATCAATCAGGTGTTGGTGCAGTTCTGCGAAATAATGACTGAACATGTGTGCTCTTGCCACCAAAATGTAAGCCCCTGGTAATCTTTTACTTCACTGCACTTCACCCAACCATCCACTGCCCTGGAAAAGGTATTTACACAAACCACCCATGTCTGATGGGGCAGCTTCTGACTGTCCCATAACATCTGCAAATACTTTTCTTGGGTGAGGTCGTACTTCTTGGAAAGGGTGTCCTTCATGGAGGATACCTCATCCTATCCCACTTCACTATGGCAAGGAGTCTGTCACTCCCCTTACTGCATGCTGCCTCCAACAACTGGCATTCCAATCCTCCTCGGGGACCCTATTCGTCTCCAGAGCAAACTCATAGGCTTCAAACCACCTGTCGATGTCATCTCCCACAACAAAGTTTTGAACCAAATCCTTGGAAATGAGGAGCCCTTGTCTCTAGAGGGCACTATGGCTATGATGCTACCATAATTACTGGACTCCACCTATTTAGATCTGATGTACAGCTTGCTGAAACTTAGTTCATAGGCTATTCTCCTGTCCGTCATAGCTAGTCTCTTTTCCTCCAAGCCTCTCTTAGCCTCAGCCTTTTCCCTCGCCAAGTCTTTCTCAGCCTTCCTCTCCTCTGCTTTTACCTTGAGCTCGGTCGTTTCCAGCCTGAACACCCTTTCAGCCTTTTTTGTCCACTGGCTCCTCTGGAGACAAGCCTTGTGAATACACATTGTTCTCCGCTCTGGCAGGGAGTTCCAAAGCAGGGGTTGATTCCTAACCTTCCTCTGAGTGCTGCATTTCAGGACCTGCAACTAGGCCTTCATCCTGCCCCTCCATATCACCCTCCTCATCAACGATAATCAGTGATTGGTGGAAGTTAGCCCAGACCCTCAGAGCCTTTTGCAACTCCTGCTTTCTAGTGTTTCCTTTGTCTAGAAGTCCACTCTCTTTGCAGAACTACTTGAGTGTATGTATCTAGCTTCCATCTATGCAGTTGTAGCCACAGACAGTCAGGTAGAAAGTGGGTGTGGTTGGAAAAGCAAAAAGCTAATCAAGGATAATTTAATAAAAAAACAAATTGTTAACAAATTATCTGAGATTTTTAGTGTACATCACTGCACAAACACAATTCTAAATCTCACCGCTGAGCTCTAATGTTGAAAATTGGGTTACTGGTTAAGGAGAGCAAAACCCTACTTAACCATTACCACATCCTTATCAGGGTGAAACACAAGGAAACCCCAATTAACCTTTGCTCAGCTCTTTGGCACAAAGCAGTCAGGCTTAACTTACAAGCAAAGTGTAAAGAATGTATACAGCACTTCAAACAGTAATAAAGTGAAAACACACCACAAGAAAAATACAAGACCAATTTAGAGAAATAGAGTACTATTTAATAAATGAAAACAACAAATATCCAAACAGTAGATCCAGAGAGATGCAATTTCATTTTTTAAAGTAAAAAAGTACCTAGAAGCACAAAGTGCCAACTGTGGTTATCTAGTTGTGCTGGACTAGGACAAAGTCACAATTTCAGGCTGACTGGGATAAAGATCTTGCCAGATACAGAGACCAAGTTAGGCCCACTGAACACAGTACCTTAAATTGTGGTTTGGGGGGCATTGCAAGATCGTTGAAGATGTGTCATGCAGTGGCAGTTCTGCGGAAGGTGCAGGTTTGCAATGTGGAGTCCTGTGTCATCGTTGAATATGCTGTCAACGAGGGGCTTGCAATGCAGTCTTGTGCCAAAGATGCGTCACTCACCGGTGGTTTAAAAAAAGAGGTGGCTGCAATGTGGGGTCCTGCATCATCCTCCAGAATGCCGTCACTGAGGGCCTTGCAATGCGAAGCTTTGAATCAAAGATGCATCGCACAGCAGTAGTTCAGGTAAGACTGCTGGCTGTAATGCAAGATTCACTGTAGGGTATGCATTGGGCTGCAGTGGTTCTATATTAGGGCTGTGAGGCAATGCGTAGCACTGCATTATTTCCGACCACAACTGGTCTGACCGAGCACCTTCAGGTCCACTTTCAAGGGTCTAGGCCTGGGGTGGCACAACTTAGGGAGTAGGTCTCACGGTAGACAGAGGCCAGGTGCTGGGTTCAGGGTAGTTGGAGGTTTTTCTGTCCATCAGGCTTTGATCAGGATGCCAGCCAACTAGTCTTTGGAATGACTCTGGTGGTCCTGAGTTCAAGATGCAGGTCCAGTCATTTCACTCAGGCAGCAAAGCAGCAGGGTTGCAGAGTAGCAGTCCTTCTTGCACAGCAGCACAGTCGTCATTCTGAGTCTTCCACAGGACCAGAGGTGTACTGAAGAATTGGGTCTGAGGGTACAATATTTACATCTAGTGCCCACTTTGAAGCGGGAAAAGGTTCTTGGGGTTTCCACCCCTAGAGGTACTTGGAAGTTCCTACCTCCCTTCGTTGGCCCTAGCTTGGCTTGGGACACAATCAATTTGCCTCAAACCCTTTGAAAGAGTGCTCATGCAGCACCTTTGTCGTGCATGTGTGGTAGGTGACAGGTCCTCCCTCTTATCAAGTCAGAGATGGCCCTTTCTACCAACACTTATATTCCTTTTTCTTACTATCTGGCACCAATATAGAAAGATCAGCTGCTAACTACACCTAGTTATATACCAACTTTGTAGAATCACCATTTCCTGAATTTTGTCTTAAAATTCGACTTCACCATTAAAGAGGTTTCTAAATTACAATTCCCTATACACCAAACTGAACATTCCTACCTGCACCCAACTAAAAGTTCTAACTTAATAAATGTAAATGTAATACGTTAACCCAATCTTACTCTATAGGTGAGGCAGGCCTTGCAGTAGTGAAAAGCAAATGTAAGGGTTTTTCCCTACCAGGTTATCTAAAACTTAAATTTGCATGTCCAACTTTTTAAATAAACTGCACCCTGCTCTCTAGGCTGTGTAGGGCTTCCCCTAGGGGTGACCAATATGTATTAAAAAGGAAGGTTTAGGCCTAGCAAAAGGTTAATTTTGACCTATTGTAATGACAGTTTAAACTGCACAAACAGACTGCAGTGGTAGGCTGGAGACCTGTGTAAAAGGTGGCATTTAACTTACAGGCCCTGGGTACATGTAGTACCACTTTACTAAAATTTACAAGTAAATTAAATGTGCCAATTGGGTGTAAGCCACAGTCACACTAGCACTAGTTATCATTGGTAAAGTGCTTAGAATCCTAAAGCCAGCAAAAAATTAGATCAGCAAAAACACGAAGATGGAAGGCAAAAATTTGGGGAAAAACCACAACAAGGATGTCAAGTCCAACATTCTTACTTGTAAACTGCTTATAAACTTTTGTATAAATCTCAACTGTCTGAGTGTCCCTTGATGTGATCCCTAAGGCCCTATTGGGAACCACTGGCTGTAGTTTTATTGTGTCCGAACTGGAAATAGCTAAGTGGTTCCCAAACTGTGTGCGGCACCCCTGGCTAGTTTTGATGGTGCACCAGGGAGCTGCGGCTCCCAGTTTGGGAACCACTGCCCTATGCAAATGTCTATTGTCCTTTCTGCAAGCCTTATCAAACAAGGATTGCTCAGCTGTATTAATGTGGTTTCTTCGGCTTTCAAAAAAAGCTCTGATGATATGCCCCAGAGCTACAAAGGTGTCAACACTACAGGTTGGGCCTGGAATCAGGTTATGACAATTAGGGCTTGATTATGATCTTGGTGGACAGGGTTACTCCGTTACAAACATGACGGATATCCCATCCGCTGTAGAATTATCCAATTCTATCCTATGGAGATCGCAATCTGGTCGGATGGAATATCTGTCACATTTCTGACAGAGTATTCCATCCGACAAGAGTGTATTCAGACCCTTAGTCAGCTAATCAACTGAGATGCTGCACATCACTCAGATTTGCAGTCCCTTAACCATTATCTCCTAAGTGGACATTTATATCCCCCACAGCAATATCCCTGGAACAAGTTTCAGGACATTCGAAAGTAATAATAAGTGGGTTATGATCACTATAGATACTAGGACATACAGTCCTGTCCGTAATATGAGTTATAAGGTTTCTAGAGAAAAACATATAGGATATTGTTGATGTGCGCACGCCCCCCGTTAAAAGTAGCCATTGATAGACATTGAAGAGCTACCTTTTCCAAAGCATTACGGAGGTCAAACTTGAGCAGGTAAGAATGCAACATCATACCTCTACGATCGGTAGGACCTGCAGGGCCATTCAAAGAATCAAACATCAAACATGTTAAAATCCTCACAATAATATAATGCCAACTCCTCTATTATCGGTCCTGTGCTCAAGTTCCACAATGAAATCAAAGAGGGATGGATGCAAAGTTGGGATTGTCATTAGTGGAAAAGTTAGCATTATAAAAACTGATTAAAATCCACTAAAACATTTAAACCATTTCACTTGAAATGCCTGGATTAGTCCGCTATTCCTAGGGATGGACATTATAAAACAATAAAGCGTTGACACTAGGCAAGCCCTCTCAGCCTCAGAGGGCACAGAAAGGCCTGAAAACCAAATAAAACCATTGCAGAATAAATCACTTGGGGTCTACGTTTCCTGTAGCATAACAATATCATAAGCCGTAATGAATCCCACCCAGTTCTTCGTTCAGAGTTTAGAAGCAAGCCCCTGAATGTTACAGCTCGATAACTTAACCCTTTTAGCCAAGCAACAAGTTAGTACTGGAGAATTGCCTACATGGCAATTACCTTCCTTCACAACCACATCTTTGTTAGAAAGCCACACGGTGTTTGGATAAAATATTCAATAAAAAATATAGGCCCATAATTATACTTTTTTTTATCGTTTTTTGACGCAAAAGCAGAGCAAACTTACAAAATATAATTGTATTTTGTAAGTTTGCGCTGATTTTGCGTCAAAAAACGACGCAAATGCAGCGCTATAAAAAATATGAATGTGGGTTTATTGTGATATACAAATATTGTGTCAAGAATATAGGGATGTGAAAATATCGTTGACTGGAATATCGAAGCTAAGAATATTGTTTTGCTTGTTGTTTTTATTTAATATCGCTGTAACAAACATCGATTTAGAAAAATATCTGTGTATGTAATATTGTTTGTTAGTGGTATTTTGTAGGTATTTTACTGTAGCATGTTTGATTTTATATGCTTAATAGTTTTTTATTTTTTATTTGTGTGTTTAGTATGATTAATTATTAATGAGGACATTTTTGAAATTCTAATTTTTAATTGTATTATTTTGTAAACATGATGTATATATATTTAGTGGGGGGCGTGGCTTGTCACAAGCCAAGTTGGCTATGATCTAGGGGAGCTCCACTAGCTGCCTCCACCCCCATGCAATACTGGTGCCTGGTGCTGCCCTACATATCTGCAGTGGCGGGCCAAGGTCCCGGGAGTCAGGAGCACGCTCCATGGGGCCCAGCAGGCCAAGCTCTGAGTGCCGATTCCTGCAGAGAGAGGGAATACTGACAGCTCAGGGGCACACATGATGGTGGCGGACCCCGGGTACTTCTGATGAACCCGGCCCACATTTCCCCTCCTGAACAGCAGGCTGCTCCGGCCTGGGGCGCCCAGCGGACAAATCATACCGAGTGGCCAGGGGGACAAAGACAATTGAGAGAGGCAGTCTGGCCTAGCCGTGAGAGTGACCCACATGTAATGGCCGCCTCTACTCACAGTGAGTTGCTATGATACAGTGCAGCAGCTCCCTACCAGCCCAGTGGACATTGTTGGCCCAGTCAGGGGAAGGTGGCTGCCCATGCACAGAGAAAGTTGTTTCCGCAAGACTCACCTGTACAGAAGAGAAGAAGGGAGGAGCAGCTGCTTATTGATAGACTAAATGATTCTGCTCTGGCCCAGCTAACACCGGACTGCTGGGGAGACCATGTGCATCACTGATAACGAGGTCCCAAGGCTGACCTGGTTGGGGGCCCTTGCCCCAGGATGGGGCCAACTATTGGTGATGTGCAAGCGATGACCCCCTGTCTGCAAGAAGAAGAGAATGAGCCTGCATCTCTCCAGGATCCCAAGTCTCTCCTCTGTTGTCGTGGGGACACCTATCTGGAATGGTGCATATTGAGTAACTGGTGGGTGTACTGGCACCTCGGTCCCTGTGCTGGCAGGGGCTGTTCAGCCACTAATTGAGATTAGCTCTGCTGTGAAGTGTCACTGCTGTTTTTCACTAGCGATTGGGACTAGGTGATTTGCAGCCCCATTTCCTTCTGAGCCCTGTCACGGACACTCCCCTGTTGATTAATACATGGCTGACCGAGGCATGACGTGCTGATACAGGACTTAATATGTGTCATGGGCTGCTCTAGGTCCATCAGAAATGCCCTGGTGGAAATGAACCAACAGGGGCCCTCAGGCGAGTTGCAGGGTATGAAGATGCAGCCTCTCCCTAACTGCATGGACAAGCTGGGCCTAATCCTTAATGAGGTGAATGCTGGCTACATGAGGAGGTTGCACCCTGGGGTCTGTCATCATTTTTGTTTCTTAGAGAGAGCCCACAGTGTCCACGTTCGGTTACCCACTCCAGGAACACCATCGTACCCTGTGGAATGATGCCTGCTGAACTACAGGGACAGAGTCCTGATCCTACAGAAGGCCCAGCAGACTCAACAGTAGCCATATTTCTGAATTAGAAAATCTCTCTTCAGCAGAGACGGGCCTCCTTTCTTGCTGTTAAAAGTGGAATGGGTGGGGCACTGGGCTCTCCGGGACGTCTGGCATGAACTAAACCCGGGATATAGAGAATTCTCCTTCTAGTCACCAATGCATGATCTGCAAGTTCAGTTAGACAAAATATTGGGCATAGCAGAGTTTATTGGGGTGTTGGGGGCACAGAGTATTGAGGCTGCACACTTTTGGAGTATAAACCCCGTTTTAGCTAGTGCATGTCACCCATCCCCACCTGAAGGCTCTCACCCAATAATTTACTTATGTGAACCTATTTTTCAGGACCCCTCAGTGACCGGATTGTATAAAACGTCGATGCAAATGCTCAGGACCACCTCCCATACATCGAATGGGATGCCTTTAAGGCTGTGATATGGGGGTAGCACCTCAGCTACTAGTTGGGCATAGAGCAAGTGCTTTGTGCTGAATTAACTGCTTTAGAGGGTTAAATCCGTCACTTGGAGGCCACAGTCTTGGATCACCCCGAAGCAAGCTGTGCATTCTCTGTGGGAATAGAGAAAAAAGTATGCTGCAGGACCTAGGGGACTTGGTTCCCTGCATAGATGTGAACATACTGCAGCTGTCCATGTGTAGGGCAGGTGTGCAGGCAGATTGTTGGCATGGCTGACCTGCCCAAAGGACAGAGGAGCTCTCATCACCTAAAATCTCTACCCAGCGGGAGAAATGATTTACTCCTAAATTGACATCTATGAAGTCTTTACAAGACAATATTAGGACCTATATAGAGCTGGGAACCATGTAAATGCTGGACCTTTGGGTGTCTTCTTTCAGAAGGTGCAGCTGCGGCAGCTGCTGGAAGGGGCATGGGAGGGGTTCAGCACCACTGTCTTGGAGCTGGAAATCAGGGAGGCCATCAAAGGCTTGGCACGCAGTAAGACCCCCAAGAAGGATGACCTACCTGCAGCTACAAAACAATAAGTCATATTTACTTTATTTGTTTTGGGTGGGTATTATATTTTATTATTTGTGTAACTATTGTGTGACTGTTATTTGAAAATGTGTATTTTATGTGTTGTAATTTTGTATATATCAGATATTATTGTGTGGGGTGATATTTATGAAATCTCATACGTTTATGTGAAGAAACCACCATCTTTGTTTCCGATATTTGTGTTTTCGATATCTGTAAATATCAATATTTTCAAGAAAGATATTTGTGTTCTTAATATTTGTGTTTTTTTAGGTAAAAATAGGAGGGCAATATTTTTGTTAATTATATTTATGTTCTCATATTTCTGAGTTTTGCTATTGTGCATCAATATTATGTCAGTAATGAGGCCTCACAGTTGCCAAATAAGTGGTAAAGACACCGGTGGGGCTTCTGGTATAATAAGTGGAGTTGAGCTCTTGTGTCTGTCATTGCTGCCCTCCGTAGTCAATACAGAAAAAACGTTGTTACTGGGCACAAAGTGAAAGTGCAACCTGTAACATCACCGGAGTTGTCAGCTCCCTTGGGGCTGTGGGTTTAATACTAAGGTTACCAAGATCTCTATAAAACTGTCTCAATAGTAGAACCTTGACTCCACTTTGTCTGGTAAGGCCCAGACAAGATGACTGAGTCAGTTTCTCCGCAACAAACAGGTTGACAAAATTGACAATGATACAATCCCTCATGTATTACTTTTTTCATGTGACCTATCCAACCCACTCAACGAACAAACAATATGGGCCTGATTCTAACTTTGGAGGACGGTGTTAAACCGTCCCAAAAGTGGCGGATATACCACCTACCGTATTACGAGTTCCATAGGATATAATGGACTCGTAATACGGTAGGTGGTATATCCGCCACTTTTGGGACGGTTTAACACCGTCCTCCAAAGTTAGAATCAGGCCCTATGTCTGAAAACAATCAATCTTTGAGCTGGATATTAGAATTTACCGAATGAGGGACCTTCTGGATTAACTGTTCAGTACTCTTGGTCACCTGAGGTGGCCGTCCTGGAATATTGGCTAAAATAAGAACATAGGGGCTTGTGAGGGCTGGAAACCGCGTAGGAGCTAGCGTCATGCTCCGCGGCTGAACACCGGCTCGGAAGGAGGCGCGCGTGCAGGCAGACACGTTAATGCCGGCGCCGTGTTGCTGAAACACGGAAAAGACAGTTTGGATTCCTCTCCCCCCTGCTGGTTGCCGCTTGCCATTTTTGCCATTTTTGAGGCATTTTTCCTGGAGAAATTTCCCTCCTTGGCTGTCAGGGGAATCAGTTTGTAGTCCCGAAGAGGCCTGAGACTGCTTGGTCGGAGTTTCATTTTTCAGGAGAGGAGGACTGGAATCGGAGGTGAGGTGGGGGCTATGGAGTGCATTACTTTTTTCCCCTGAGGGAGGTTTTCCCTCTCTTTCTTAAACTGGACATGAAATAAGTTACTTGGCTATGAGCATTGTTTGGTGTTGGTGCAGTAAATTTTTGTAAATTTTTTCACATTTATCCATTCTCTGTGTTGGAATGTGGCTGGTTAAAAGGACACTGCCCCCTCTGCGGAGATAATAATAATTTTTGTTTTTTTATTAGCGCAACACAGCCTCAGCAGCCCATAGAGGCGTTGCTGTCTTTCTAGCTAGAGGTCTCAATGCACGGCCGCTTGACTTTCTTTGCGATCCCAAAGGACGATGGTGTTGGGTGCACTGTCTAATTGCCAAAGAAAGATTTGTTTTCGTTAGTTTTTACGCACCCTTGTTAGATGATCCAGCTCCCTATGTAGGATTGTTCCAGTCCCTTTTGCAATTATCAGGTAAAATTATTATTGGAGGGGATTTTAACTTTCCTCAGGATCCAATTTTGGATGCCACTTTTAGGGGCAAGAAACAACATAAGCCTAGAGTTGCCAAAATCTTTAAAGACTATGCCAAAGTGTTGATGCTTTGTGGTCCTTGGAGAATGAATGCCCCCCCATGAGAGAGAGAGTATACGGTATCTCAACCCGGTTCAAAAGCGCCTCTCGCATTGATTTTTTTCTGATATCTAAAACATTGTGCTTTAAGGCTAGTCAGTGCGGCACTCTGGCTTATCTGACCATGCCTCCCTGGTGCTAGAAGTGTCTCTTTATTCAGAAGTCCCCAAGTTTCAGACTAATAGGTGGGTCTTTAACCAGCAGCTTCTTCAAGATGAGGGATGGGTGCAGATCTCTAAGAATGAAATTAGTGAATTTTTCAAATGTAATCAGGGATCTTCAACTCCGGCTATAACTTAGGATTCGTTTAAGGCCTTCTTCAGGGGCTTGGTAATCGCCAAGGAGGCCGCAGACAAATGTTCTCAGAGACAACAAACCAGGGCCCTGGAAGAGGCAGTGCAAAGGTGTTTAATTGCTTATCCACACTGGCCGACAATTTTCTTAAGAAGGTTGATATAGGATATCAGACTTATAAACAAAAGGTGTATGAGGAGAGTAATTTCACAGGCACATTTTTGGCATGGCAAGCTAGGGATCGAATTGCTGGTAATATCATACATGCCCTGAGATGCTCTATCACTGGGGTTAGACATACTGACCCCAGAGCTGTGGATGAAATTATGCTAGAGCATTATAGGCGAATTTACAACCATGCTCCGGATATTGACCCTAGGTCTATTAAGGAATTCTTGGGGAAACTGGATATTCCTAGTCTTACAGGAGAGGACAGCAATGCTCTAATACAGCTGATTATGAAGCCAGAACTCCTTGAAGTTGTCAAGAACCTCCCTACGCGGAAGGCTTCTGGACCTGATGGCTTTCCGGCTGAATTTTATAAAACTTTCATTAGGACATTCATTGTATGATTTTCTCTCTTTAATTAATGGCCTACTTAGGGGGGAACAGACTCCCAATACTTGGCACTCAGGGAATGTGGTTAGTTTTCCCAAACAGAATAAGGACAGGGAAGATCCTAATGCTTATCGTCCAATCTCTTTGCTAAATACAGATTATAAAATGATTACGAAACTCTTGGCTAATAGGCACAATGGGGTTGTCAATAAACTGGTGCATCCCGATCAAAACGGGTTCATAGCTGGTCTAATACGCGTTTTTTGGCTGAGGCTCTTGACTATTTCACCTCTAATGAGTTTACTGCCATCGTTCTTTTATTAGATGAGGAAAAAGCATTTGATTTGGTGGTATGGGATACACTCTTTGCAGTATTGGCTAGCTATAAGGTGCCTTCTCAGATACTGCACTAATTTAAAGGTTGTATTCAAACTCTGAAGCTAATATTATTATTAATTCTGTGTGTGTTGGTCAACTTCAAGTACAACAAGGGACTCGGCAGGGTTGTCCTTTATCTCCTATACTTTTTGCTCTTTTCATTGAGCCATTAGCCATTAAAATTAGACAAAATAGTCAGATTCAACCCCCTTTAAAATCAATGGGAAAGATTAAACTCTACGCTGACGATATTATTATGTTTTTGGATGAAGAACGTACTTCGCAGGAAGCGGCTTTTAGTGTTTTTGGCGAATTTTAGCAAATTGGTGGCTACAAGATTAATATGCTTAAGACCAACATTATTCTGTGTGGCACCTCTTCTATTAAACTGCTCCCTGAATTAAGACACTGTGTGAATACTAGGCCAAAGAGAAACCTTGGGATTTATTTTTCAGCCAATATAGGAGACCTGTATGACCTTAATTACGCTCTGCTGCTCTCGAAAACTCAGGCTTTGCTTGCCCGATGGGGGTCTCTCCCCCTTTCTATACTAGGTCAAATTGCATTGATCAAAATGTCAGTTTTACCATTATTTAATTTTCTGTTCTCGGCCATCCCGTGTGTTTTAACACACAACTTTTTTTAAAAACTGGAGTCTATGTTTCGTCCTTTTATTTGGCAAAATCAGAAGGCTTGAGCCGCATTAAGCACATTATATGGGAATAAAAAAAAGGGGGGTTAGCTTTGCCTAATTTTAAAGATTATTACTTTGCCTTCTTTGCGCATTATCTCACTAGTTTTAAAGCAGAACAATCTGTAGGTCCAACATTCTCTAATGACTTTCTTGAGTTAATATGTAAGGAGCACGATATTCGGAATCCAGCACTTTTGGCAAAATCTCCCAAAAAAGTTTGCTATAAGATTCTTAAATGGCTCTTTAAGAGAAAGTCAGATTTTTTTAGAAAATGTTCAATCCCATATCTGCATTTCAACACCCCCCTTACACAGTTCATGTTACGCTCTGGTGCTCAGCTCAATGCAGACTTAGTAAGGAGGTGGGGGCATGCAGGATTTAGTAAAATCGGGGATTTTCGCATCAATGACAACTGGGAAACTCCCTTAAACATCCAGATGGTTGTCAAAAATGACTTTCTTTTGGTGGGATCCTATAATAATATGCAAAACAGTCTAAGGGATCTGGATATCAATTTAATCATTAATGCCCAAGCGTTAGTCTCAGAATTGGTGGATCCTTCTGGAATAAGGAGCGCCAGGTTGTGGAGAAGGTTATTGGTGGACAGGGATAAGGTTGATCTGGAGGCAAAGGCACAAAAAAAATTGGCTTGTCAGGAGGACTTTGATCTTTCAAGTAAGTGCTGGGAGAGAATTAATCATCTAAATTTCACAGTTCTCAGAGGTGCAAATTGGCACTGAATGATATTTTTCAGTAAATGGCTATTATATCGAACCCCGCAAGCCTTATCCCGTTTGGTGTCCAGCTGTCCTGATCTCTGTTTTCGCTGTAAGGCAGTAGGGGTGGTGGGTTGGATACATGTGATTGGGACATGTCGATGTATACAGGAGTACTGGGAGGGAATATTCAAGATGCTAACAACTATGGCTCAGGTTATTATAACTCCCAGTATCCGGCTGTTGTGCCTAGGCTTCGACCCCGCAGCAAGGCACCCTTCCAGGTGGGAGAAACTCGTTTTTATTGCCACTGTGGTTGCCAGCTCTCTTGTTAAGAAACTGGAGTTCTGAGTTATCTTCCACCCCTCAAGAATGGCGGAGCAAAATGGTGCAAGTCAAAAATCAGGAAATGAGATATGCTAGTAGGATAGGAAGTGGTAAAAAAGTTTCCTTGATTTGGGGCGAATTCTTTTTAGACAATCGTGGATAAATCTGTTCTTGAGTCACCTATTGAATGAATTTGCATAGCTACCTAATCTTAGTGTTTCTGTTTAGAGCTTTTTCTCTGGGAACAACTGGGAAAATTATTTAAGACAAAGGGGGTCATTCTGACCTCGGCGGTAAAAGCCGCTTACCGCCGGTCAGAAGGCCGCCACAATACCGCCGCGGCCAGCCGCCACGGACATTCTGACCCACAACTGCAAAACCTCCAAAAATCCACCCTCCACTGCAGTCCGCCACATCAGTGGCCAGCGGTAAACTGGAGAAGACCAAACCTCCACCGCCACGCCAACAGAAATACGCCCATCCCATTATGACCCGCAAATCCACGCGGCGGTCATTCAACCGCGGTATTCCATTGGCGGTACACACCGCCACGGTCAAAATACACACACCTTTACAAACCCCTACCACATTGGACAAATTGAAAGGCACACACCAGAAACACATACACACACCACTCCCACACATCCAATACCATATAAAACACACACCCACATCACCCACAAACCCCTACCAACAAAAACCAGAGACGAAGGAGAGAGAGACACATCAGAGAATAGAGAGCCAGACACACAGAGGCACACCACAACATCACACACACCACATAGAAGCACAAAGCACCACACACCAACACATACATCATCACATACACCACCCCACACCTCATACACACCACCCCATGGCACCACAAAGGCACCCACGCTTTTCGGACCAAGAACTCCGGGTCATGGTGGAGGAAATTATAAGAGTTGAACCCCAGCTCTTCGGCACACAGGTGCAGCACACCACGATAGCTAGGAAGGCGGAGCTCTGGCAGCGGATCGTGGACAGGGTCAACGCGGTGGGACAGCATCCCAGAAATAGGGACGACATCCGCAAACGATGGAACGACCTACGGGGGAAGGTGCGATCGATGGTCTCGCGACACAACATCGCAGTGCAGAAGACTGGCGGGGAACCCCCACCCACTCCACCCGAATTCACAGCATGGGAGCAAGAGGTACTAAACATCCTGCATCCTGATGGCCTCGCTGGAGTACACGGAGGAATGGACTCTAGTAAGTACAAGCCCAACCACTTCACCCCCCCCCAGCATGCTAACCCCCACCCTCACCCCCAACCCCCCAGCACACATCCTCCCTGAGAATGTCTCTCCAGCACAACCCACCCAACACCAACCCCTGCATGCCATCCCCAAACTATGGACACCCATCACCTAAGCATGACCACTGCACATACCCATCCCCCCCCCCACAAAACAACCTCACAACACCTCCCCCAAGGGAATGCCAGCACTGGGGGACAAGGGCACCCATAAAACGCAAGCTAATGCACACACAGAAACAATAACCATACCCTCTTACCCCATGCAGGACCCGAACGACAACACACCGGTCAGGAGGGACCAGAAATGTCCATCCCACCCCCGGAACAGGCCCCTAGTGATGACAGCAGCTCTGTCGACCTGGACCCTGATGACCAGCTCGGACCATCGGGGACCTCTGGGCAGTCGGTTCCCCTCACCCAGACACAGGCCACTGCAGACCCAACCCCCTCTGGGAACAACAGCACAGCTCCCACCCAGCGGGCCCATGCCTCTGTCTCTAGGACAGGTCAAGCAGCGGTGTGTCTACCACTACAGGGCACCCAGGGTAACCCACCAACCCAACAACAACAGGGACCTGGGGGCAGTGGGAGTGGGCACACCGTCCAGGGGACAGAGGCCCAGGGAAACAGGGCAACTCGGAGGGCTGCTGTGCGACAGGGGGGGGAGGAGAGGCCCAGGGAACCCACTCTCCAAGAGGCCCTCACCACCATCATGGCAGCCTACCACCACTCACAAGACACGATGGCGACGGTACTGGCCAGGTTCCAGGAGATCCAGGCACAGCAGGAGCAACGCTACATGGGGTTCAGCGACCAACTCACCAACATCTCAACCGCTATGGGGAGCATAGTCCAGGCCCTGAACCGTATAGAGGACACGTTTCGGGACCATGTGGCATCACACAGGGCCCCTGTCACTAGCCAGGAACAGGAACAGCCTACTACCTCCGCCGGCGCTAGTGGACAGGAGGCCCCACCACAACGACAGCCCACCAGAACCCCACCTCCTGCTCAACAACCTGGAGCCTGAGATCAAAAAAACCGACAGAGTAGGATGTCAAGACCCCCGCCAGCATCACATACCCCCTGAAGTCCTCCCACTGTTCAACATTGCCACCCTGTCAAACCTTGAACTGCCCCTGCTCCATCCTGCCACAGGCATATGGACAATGCACCTGTCAGACTGAGAACTGGACTCTGCCATGGACATTACTCCACCCCCACCCATCACTGTTTCACTATCATGTACCAATATCTATGCACTAATAATAAATCACACATTGCACTGAAATCAATCAGGACTCAGCCTGTCTTATTTACAAATGTATGACACATTACATATCAATTACGTATTTTTAACATTGTGAATTACACATACCGAGGTAACTTAGCATTAGTCCATGGGCCAACCAAGCCGAGGTCACGCAGTGGCTCATACAGCACAGAAAAGGGAAGGGAAAATCAAACATCATGTTTATAGTTATGGGGGGAAATCGACAAAGTTGAGATGCAGGAGGCTTTCAGGAAATGTAAAATGGCATGGGTGATTATTACCTGTGTGCTACTGAAAATACTGTTCTATTACTCTGTCCCTGTTGTCTGTGTCGTCCTCTGAGTCTTCCTCCTCTTCACTCTCCGCAGGCTCCACAGCTGCTTCAACACCACCATCTGCACCATCCTCCTGCAGGAAAGGAACCTGACGTCGCAATGCCAGATTGTGAAGCATACAGCAGGCCACAATGATATGGTACACCTTCTTTGGTGAGTACATCAGGGATCCCCCTGTCATATGCAGGCACCTAAACCTGGCCTTCAGGAGGCCAAAGGTCCTTTCGATGATCCTCCTAGTTCGCCCATGGGCCTCATTGTACCGTTCCTCTGCCCTGGTCCGGGGATTCCTCACTGGGGTCAGTAGCCAAGGCAGGTTGGGGTAACCAGAGTCACCAATTAGCCACACACGGTGTCTCTGTAGCTGCTCCATCACATAGGGGATGCTGCTATTTCGCATAACATACGCGTCATGCACTGACCCTGGGAACTTGGCATTTACATGGGAGATGTACTGGTCAGCCAAACAGACCACCTGCACATTCATCGAATGATAATTTTTCCTGTTTCTGTACACCTGCTCATCGTCTTTTGGGGGTACCAAAGCCACATGGGTCCCATCAATGGCACCAATGATGTTGGGGATGTGTCCAAGGGCATAGAAATCACCCTTCACTGTAGGCAAGTCACCCTCCTCTGGGAAAATGATGTAGCTCCGCATGAGTTTCATCAGGGCAGACAACACTCTGCTCAAAATCTTTGAAAACATAGGCTGAGACATTCCAGATGACATGGCCACTGTTGTCTGGAATGACCCACTTGCCAAAAAATGGAGGACTGACAAAACCTGCACCAGAGGGGGAATCCCTGTGGGTTGGCGGATGGGGGACATCAGGGCTGGCTCCAGCTGGGCACACAGTTCATGGATAGTGGCACGGTCAAGTCTGTATCGAAGTATTATATGGCGTTCTTCCATTGTCGACAGGTCCACCAGCGGTCGGTACACGCGAGGATTCGTCCTTCTCCTCGCAAGTCCCAGCGGACGGTGCCTAGGAAGGACAACATGGAGCACAGAGTCAGGCAAACCACAGGTACATACAGACAGCTTGCACAGTTAAAGAATGGCAATGGGTTGAAAGGCGTGTATGTGTGACAATGCAAGGCCTAGGCCTGTGTGTCGCAGTCAAAATTAAGCCACGTAGGCCCTTGAAATGGCGGCTGCCTGACCTGTGAAGTGGGACAATGGGATGTGAGGTCAATGCGCTGGCGGGGCACACCGTGGCGGTAGGCGGTCGAAGACCGCGGCGCAAAGCCGCATTGGTTAACATTGAACCCTATGGGTTTCAGGAGCCAATGCCGATGTGCGCCGGCGGTCGCGTTACGCACCGCCGCGGTACGCACCGCCGCAGGCGTGACCGCCATTTCCTAGCTGATTGATCACTCGAGACCTGATCATCCACAGGAGAGGACCTATACTGCAAGTGCTGCTGTGACCTCGGTCTGGAAGTGACAATGGCTGCTGCGACTGGGGAAAGGGCCCCTGCCTTCACGTCTGAAGAGTTGGAGAAGCTCGTGGATGGGGTCCTCCCCCAGTATGCGCTACTCTACGGTCCTCCAGACCAACAAGTGAGTACACCGGGTGCACATGGAATGGGCTATGCCTGTGTGGATTGGGGTGGATGTAAGTTGGTGGGATGGGGGGCGATGAGGAGTGCAACGCACGACAGATGAGAGCATGTGCCATATGGCAAAGTTGGTGGGGGGGGGGCCAATCACATCTAACATGCAGGTCATTGATGATTTCCTCCTTTCCACCCTGTACATGTCAAATAGGTCAGCGCCCATCAGAAGATCAAGATTTGGCGTGCCATCGCCAAGGAAGTCCGGAACTTGGGGGTCCACAACAGACGGGGCACCCACTGCCGCAAGAGGTGGGAGGACATCCGCCGCGGAACAAGGAAGACCGCAGAAACACTGCTGGGGATAGCCTCCCAACCTAGGAGGGGTGCCAGTCGCACCATGACCCCCCTGATGTCCCGGATCCTGGCGGTGGCCTACCCTGAATTGGATGGGCGCTTTAAGACATCACAGCAGACACAAGGGGGTGAGTATCAGCACATTCTCCTATCTTTCTGCGCAGTGGAGGCGTCTGGGTGGAGGAGGAGGGCTGTGGGTGACATTAGGCCAGGGCGCTTTCTGTAGTGTAGTCCTCTCCCTTAGGCATGGCCCTGTGCCCCCGGCCCCCACCTCTGTAGGGTGACAAGTACAGCCATTGATGGTCCAGCATCACCCATGTGTGCGTTTGACGTCTCTTGGCCTGTTGTCCTAGTCAGTAGTACTGAGTAGTGTACCCCGAATGCGCGGCTTAGTGCATGAGGCTCCTGTGTCTGTCCTCTCCGCCAACGGTGTTGACATTGCATGCACTCAACCTGGTCTTCTTTTTTCTCCCCCCACCCTTTCTCTTCATCTTCTTGTGCATGTGTGCATTAGCATCATCAGGCGGAGGAGATTTGGCATCGGAGCACGAGGGAGCTGCAGGACACAAGGCCCCGGTGGGCCCAGGAACAGACACCGAGGGCACCAGTGATCCGGAGGGCGAGGGGAGCACCACAACGGGGACCGGTGGTGAGACCAGCGACTCAGACACGTCCTCGGATGGGTGCTCCCTAGCGGTGGCGGCAACATCCGGGCCCCCCGCCTCTACAGGTACAGCCGCCACCCAGCGCACCAGCACCGCCCTCCCAGCAGCCCCTCAGCCTACGCTCCGTGCCCGCTCGCCCAGGAAGGCGCGCGTCTCCTTCGCCCCAGGCACCTCAGCCCCTGCCCCTGTTGCCCCTGCTGCCCTCAGTGCGGAGCTCATTGACCTGGTGAGGACGCTCATTGTTGGGCAGACTACCCTTTTGAATGCCATCCAGGGTGTGCAAAGGGAGGTGCAACAGAGCAATGCGTACCTGGAGGGCATTCATTCGGGTCAGGCTGCCCATCAACGAGCGTTCACTGCTCTGGCCTCCGCACTGACGGCAGCCATTGTCCCTGTTTCCAGCCTCCCTCTTCTGACTGCCTCCAGCCTGTCTCTGTCTCCTGTTCCTCAGCCTATCCCATCCACACCATCAGACCAGCCTGCACACACCTCAACACCCAAGAGCAGCTCATCCAGACACAAGCACCACAGATCCCACAAACACTCACCCAAGCAACACACAGATGCAGACATTCCAGCAGTCACAACCACCTCTGTGTCCCCCTCCTCCTCGTCTCCCTCCTCCCTCCCTGTGACGTCTACACTCACACCTGCATGCACCCCAACATCAGCCAGTGCTTCCATCACCACCTCACCCTCCAGTACAGTCCACACTCGTGCAGTCACCACCCCCACTGCCATTTACACGTCCCCTGTGTCCTCTCCCACTGTGTCTGTCACCCCCTCTTCCAAGACACACAAACGCAGGTAGCCATCCACCTCACGTCAGCCTACAGCACCAGCACCTTCACCCAATGACAGCACACCTGACTCTCCTACAACCACATCCTCTTCCTCCACTCCCATCACCACTTCTCCTACCCTTTACCTTGGACCTAAAAAGCTTTTCCTGGCTAATCTTAACCTCTTTCCCTCCGATGAGCTCCCCCCTCCATCTGCAAAGAGTCCCAAGAGCACCGCAGCCACCACCAGCCCAGCTTCGAGTGTCACTGTTGTGCATGGGTTCTGGAGTCCACCCTTTGCCAGCAGTGACACATCGATCAGCAGCAAGGACACGTCCAGCCCCCCCCCGGCAAGAGGACCCGCAAAAACAAGGGCCGCCGTGCGAGGACTGACAGGGCTGCCCCCAAGGAGCAATGTGCGGCCACTTCACCAGCCACACCATCTATGGGAGGCAAGGGCCCGATAGCCCCATCAAAGGAGCGGAAGGGCAGCAGGAGCGCGGAGAAGGTTGACCCCACATGTCACATCCCAGCTGGGAAGGAGGACACTAAAGAGGCCAGGAGTCCGTCCCCGAAGGGTCCAGAAACGTCACGGTCCGAGGGCGACTGAGCAGGGAGTGCAGCACAGGTCTGGCTCCCTTGACCTGCTGGATGAGCACCGCTGAAGAGGGCCCGCGGTGCAGAAGAGCACCGCTGAACAGGGCCCGCCGTGCAGAAGAGCACCGCTGAAGAGGGCCCCGCCGTGAATATAGGCACCGCTGAAGAGGGCCCGCCGTGCAGAAGAGCACCGCTGAACAGGGCCCCGCCGTGAAGATAGGCACCGCTGAAGAGGGCCCGCGGTGCAGAAGAGCACCGCTGAACAGGGCCCGCCGTGCAGAAGAGCACCGCTGAACAGGGCCCGCCGTGCAGAAGAGCACCACTGAAGAGGGCCCCGCCGTGAAGATAGGCACCGCTGAAGAGGGCCCGCCGTGCAGAAGAGCACGGCTGAACAGGGCCCCGCCGTGAAGATAGGCACAGCTGAAGAGGGCGCGCCGTGCAGAAGAGCACCGCTGAACAGGGCCCGCCGTGCAGAAGAGCACCGCTGAACAGGGCCCCGCGGTGAAGATAGGCACCGCTGAAGAGGGCCCGCGGTGCAGAAGAGCACCGCTGAACAGGGCCCGCCGTGCAGAAGAGCACCGCTGAACAGGGCCCCGCCGTGAAGATAGGCACCGCTGAAGAGGGCCCGCGGTGCAGAAGAGCACCGCTGAACAGGGCCCGCCGTGCAGAAGAGCACCGCTGAACAGGGCCCGCCGTGCAGAAGAGCACCGCTGAACAGGGCCCCGCCGTGAAGATAGGCACCGCTGAAGAGGGCCCGCCGTGCAGAAGAGCACCGCTAAACAGGGCCCGCCGTGCAGAAGAGCACCGCTGAAGAGGGCCCCGCCGTGAAGATAGGCACCGCTGAAGAGGGCCCGCCGCGCAGAAGAGCACCGCTGAACAGGGCCCCGCCGTGAAGATAGGCACCGCTGAAGAGGGCCCACGGTGCAGAAGAGCACCGCTGAAGAGGGCCCGCCGTGCAGAAGAGCTCCGCTGAAGAGGGCCCCGCCGTGAAGATAGGCACCGCTGAAGAGGGCCCCGCCGTCTCAAGCACCGCTCCGCTGGGCCCTTCTTCTCAAGCACCGCTCCGCTGGGCCCTTCTTCTCAAGCACCGCTCCGCTGGGCCCTTCTTCTCAAGCACCGCTCCGCTGGGCACCGCCGTCTCAAGCACCGCTCCGCTGGGCACCGCCGTCTCAAGCACCGCTCCGCTGGGCCCTTCTTCTCAAGCACCGCTCCGCTGGGCCCTTCTTCTCAAGCACCGCTCCGCTGGGCACCGCCGTCTCAAGCACCGCTCCGCTGGGCCCTTCTTCTCAAGCACCGCTCCGCTGGGCACCGCCGTCTCAAGCACCGCTCCGCTGGGCCCTTCTTCTCAAGCACCGCTCCGCTGGGCACCGCCGTCTCAAGCACCGCTCTGCTGGGCACCGCCGTCTCAAGCACCGCTCCGCTGGGCACCGCCGTCTCAAGCACCGCTCCGCTGGGCCCTTCTTCTCAAGCACCGCTCCGCTGGGCCCTTCTTCTCAAGCACCGCTCCGCTGGGCACCGCCGTCTCAAGCACCGCTCCGCTGGGCCCTTCTTCTCAAGCACCGCTCCGCTGGGCACCACCGTCTCAACCACCGCTCCGCTGGGCCCTTCTTCTCAAGCACTGCTTCGCTGGGCACCGCCATCTCAAGCACCGCTCCGCTGGGCCCTTCTTCTCAAGCACCGCTCCGCTGGGCCCTTCTTCTCAAGCACCGCTCCGCTGGGCACCGCCGTCTCAAGCACCGCTCCGCTGAGCCCTTCTTCTCAAGCACCGCTCCGCTGGGCACCGCCATCTCAAGCACCGCTCCGCTGGGCCCTTCTTCTCAAGCACCGCTCCGCTGGGCCCTTCTTCTCAAGCACCGCTCCGCTGGGCACCGCCGTCTCAAGCACCGCTCCGCTGGGCACCGCCGTCTCAAGCACTGTTTATGGTTCACTGTGCCCACCATGCCTCCTCCTTGACCAGTGGAGACTGTCATCCACCTGATGGACTGTGGCTTTGCACTCCCCAGGATGGTACAGTGGGCAGCCCACCCACTGTAGAGACATTGAGAGACTGTGGCTTGGCACTCCCCAGGATGGTACAGTGGGCAGCCCACCCACTGTAGAGACATTGAGAGACTGTGGCTTTGCACTCCCCAGGATGGTACAGTGGGCAGCCCACCCACTGTAGAGACATTGAGAGACTGTGGCTTGGCACTCCCCAGGATGGTACAGTGGGCAGCCCACCCACTGTAGAGACATTGAGAGACTGTGGCTTTGCACTCCCCAGGATGGGGGCATGGTGGCTCCTCGTGGATCTGGCGTCGTGGACTCATGTGGCTGTGGTGCCCCCCCTTCCCTTCCCCCTGAGGTGCCTGTAGTTTTTACATCTGATGCCCCTGCAGTGTTCTCTCCAAAGGACTCAGGTCTCCTGTGTGGGCTTTGCCCTTGTTTCTCAGAACTTTGGCCCACGGACATGATGAATTCGTAGGATGTGCAGGACTTGTTACTTCAGTTATACACTGATGTGTATATCATTTGTTTTCTTGTAAATATCTTTCATGGTTGTACGATAATTTTCAGGAGCTTTTTTGTACATAAATATTCATTCCAAATTTGATTATGTCATAGCATTTTTCAGGGGTGTTTGGGTGGTGTCACTGTGACTTGTTGCTCTGCATTGGTGTGTACATAGTTGGGGGTGGGGGGGTCGCATATGTGTGTGGCCGTAACCTTTCGTCCTCCCCCTCCCGTGTGTCGTAGGTGCAGTACTCACCGTTGTCGTCTGCGCCGGACTTCGTACTTGTGGTAGATGAGAAGGTAGACGAGAGCAGGTAGGATGTTTAATTCGGGTTCCATGCTGTCCTCCTTCCTCGTGGAGTGCGTAGAGGTGAGCGTTTTCCCGTTCGTAGTCTGTTTCCGCCGTGTTTTTATCGCCGGTGCTCCCGCCCCGGAAAAGGTGGCGGATTGGTGAGTTGTGATAGTGTGGGCGGTACATTGTCTGCCGCCTGCCTGTTGGCGGTGACCGCCGCGCTGTTTGTTTGTCCCGCCGTGGCGGTCGGAGTGTTAAAGTGGCTGTCTGTGTTGGCGGTTCCCGCCAGGGTCAGAATTCCATTTTTTTGACTGCCAGCCTGTTGGCGGGTTGGCTGCCGCTTTAACACCGACCGCCAGGGTTAGAATCACCCCCAAAGTTTGGAATTGCAATGTATTTTTTCTTTTTTGTTATCATGGTGGATCCTCATAAAAACTCTATAAAAAGAATTTTAAAAAATCATAGGGGCTTGTGACAAGCGGTAACTGGCACACCAAAGCACTGCCCTTCAGTCTATTCAACACTATTATATTTAAAGACCAGTGGTTGGGATTGATGGAGTAGCAAGCAAGATGAATTTAAGTCTGTCACAAATCCTGGTAAAGGAGTCTTCGGCATCATTGTCAGTCAAGGAAGAATCAGAGGAAGGGTCATAGGGATGTATCAAGGTTTATCCACAACAACATTCACCAATCTTGACTGTTTCCCACTCTTTTTGCATTATGCAGGGGCTGATTTGGCCACAGGATGCAGGATAGTTAGCAATGACAGAACTCTATTAGGGGTGTTGGAGCTATTAGTAAAGAAAACCTCTGAACTACAACTTTGAGCCCCTTCTGGTAGGTCAAACAAGTCACTGAAACCAGTAAATGGGACTGTTCATGGTTATCAGCTGCTAGGGAGAGACATCTTTCTGTGAACTTTATTTCTTTATCTATACCTCCCACAGCCAGCTCAATAAAACCATCCAGGCTAGAGATCTTGCACTGCCTGGCCTCTTCCAGTTGATGGGCCCTCCCTTGGCCTATGCTTTGCCAGGGCATGGCCCTGGCATGTTCCGCACAGCGGGTCAACAAGGTGCACTTTACAGCACCTATGAAACCAGGGCTTCCTACTCCTTGGATCCCCCCCCCCTTGTGACACCAGTAACCCTGGAAAGGTAGTCACTAATCAAACAAGATGTCCCACACAGCGGGTCAACAACGTGGGCTTTATAGCGCTGATGTAGCTGGGACCTCCTCCTTGCATCCCCCTCTTTAGGCACCAGGAAACTTCAGATGGATAGTCACTAAACAAACAAAAAGTCTTGTGCAGCGCGTCAACAAGGTGCACTTTGTAGCACTGACGTAGCTGGTGACTCCTCCTTGCAGCACCCTCCTCGTAGTGTGAGGAATATTGGGACAGGTAGTCTGTAATCAAACAAAACATCTCACGTGGTGGGTCAACAAGGGGTGCTTTATACTACTAATATAAATGGGACCTCCTCCTCCTTGCAGCCCCCTCCTTGTGGCGTCAGGATTCCTGGGAGAGGTAGTCCCTAATCAAACAAAATGTCCTGTGCAGTGGATCAACAGGGTGCACTGATAGCGCCGATGGAGCTGGGGCCTCCTCCTGCTTGTAGCCCTGGTTGTGGAGCCCTCTGCCTATGTGTGAATAGCTACAAGTAGTAACTTTACTTGTATATTCGGCTGCACCATCTGAACTCAGGGGGTGGGGATATAGAAGTCTAACTTTTCAGTAACCTTACACTAATGAAAGGCAAATAGTAAAAATGTGTTAAGTTACTAGAGTGAATTTAAAAGTGTAGATTTACTCATGTGTGAGTTTACCTTTGTGAATTTCCCCCCTTGTGTTTGACCTGTCAAGCGTTTGAACTTATTACTTGGAAAAGACTCACAGCCTTCCCAATTAATAACCTACTTTGCTATAGAAAGTGTAGTAAAAAATTTGCATGGGACATTTATCCTTTCACAAGCCCCAATTTAATAAATCAGAAAGGGATCCAATTGTCAGTGTTTTTGTTCTCCCAAGTAGCAATTAATGGCAAAAAAAGCATGTTCCAAACACAAATAATACAACCAGGTTCACAGAATCACGTTTTCTGGAACTTTACATTTGCCTTTCTTATGAGATAAGTTTTCAAGAGTGCGTATGAAAAAGGATTTTGGGCCATATGTATGAAAACTGGAGCTTGCGAATCGCAAATAGCGATTTTTAAGAAATCACTATTTCCGAGTCGCACTTGGCCATGTCACAAAATTGCGATTTGGAATTAGCGATTTCTTAAAAATCGCTATTTGTGGTTTGCGAGGCCCATTTACCGAATCGCAATTTGCATTCTCGCAAATTGCAATTTTTTTGCGATTCTGTGAAAAAATCGCAAATTGCGAGAAAGTTAGAGAATGCACACCTGGAGGAGCCTGATGACATGACCAGCAGGAAATGAGTCATCCCAGGCAGTTTCAGGTGCCACACCCAAACCAGCATCCTGAGAGAGAGCAGCCCAGCCACACACAGCAGCACTCAGCAGGAGCAGACACACCTGAGCCAGGATGGAGACCCCAGGAACATCCCAGGAGAAGCAAGAGAGGAAGCGCAAGCTTAAATTTAGCGAACTAGAGCTGGAGGTCCTGACTGAAGAGGTTGTGAGGAGCCATGACCGCCTGTTTGGGAAATCTTCACTCCAGGTTCCTGAGAGCGAAAAGGTTATGGCTGGACCTCCAAGGAAAAATCTGCGCCATTGGAGTGGCACAGCGCTCCATAGAGGAGATTAAAAACAGGTGGTACGACCTGCGCTCCCGTGCAAAGGAGAGGGTGGCAAGGAGACTTGCGGAGGCCAGGGGTACAGGTGGCGGACCACCAACTGAACCACCATCCACACCATTGGAGGACCTGGTGGAATCCACACTCCTCCCTGAAGCTGTGACAGGGGTCACAGACATCGACACCTCCGGTCAACCGAGTACCAGCCAAGGTAAGTGCAATGTTGTTTATGAACCCAATATGTGTATGCACAAAAGCCCCTTAGTAATTAGCATGTAATGTGAAGTAGTGTGTGAAGTAGTCCAGTCCACATCTCATAAGCAGCACAACAATGCATTATGGGAGTTGCGGTCCACAAACTAGGACAGACAGTAGCATGACAATGTAATGAAGCATAGTGACACCCAAGGTAACACAACACACACAACACCATGTAGAGCAGTACCTGTACCTTTATTGCCATTTTCAGACAGATAATGTAACATACAGAACTGACATGCTGCATATTGTTGTTGCAGGTGGGCCAGGCCCAGCAGCCACACACAGTCCATGTGTAGGGGAGACGGACACCCAGCAGCCCTCTGACACCAACACCAGTGGGTCCCTCCACATCTCAACTGTGCACCGCAGGCCCAGGGCACTACCACTGCCAGACTTCAGCGGTGACTCGGATGTGCAGCAGGAAGGGCCAAGCACACCGTCTGCACCAGACAGGCGCAGCCAGATACTGAAGGGCAGGGGTCAGCCAGCACAACGCAGGGGTGCCACAGAGTCCTAGCAGCAACCTCATGAGGCAGGTGAGGGTCTGTCCTTGTTCGGGGGCCTTGAGGCTGCTATGTTGCAGCAGCAGTGCCTGCAAAACAAGCGCATACTTAGTTAGGACCGGAACCTGCGAGTCCACAACAGACACATGATGGGCCTGCATCGGCAACTGGACGCACTGAATACCAACATTACACAGCTGCATGAGGGACAGGTGCAGGCTTCTGAGGACACTAGGGACCTTACTTGTGCAGTCCATGACCTCTGCCAGAAGCTGCGCCATTAAAGGGTTAGCTGGCGCAGACAGGAACACCGATTCAGGACAATGTTTGGCAGCTACTGCAGGTCCTCCAACAGGATGGCGAACTCAACAGCACTAATCGCCCGTCGCGCTATGGTGGCACAAGTGGAGGCTGCACACACCAGCAGGGACGTTGTCCAGGGCCTTGTGCACGTCACAAATGTGATTGAACATGTCATGGGACAGAGATCTGCCACTCCCAGTGATGTAGCCTTGGGGGACACTGAGGACAGTTCTAGCCTCAGCACTGTTGCCGTACCTGCAGCAGGTACGCCCCTGGTTGTAGCTATATTGTGCAAGATTGCACAAGTAGCCACTATTCTACATGAGGTCTCTGGACTGTACTGTAGTGCCCCTCCACTTTTGTGGAGGCAACGGAAGCGCTCTTCAGCAGTCCAAATGTGCGCTCCACAACGTTGCGGGTTGCCCTGTGTGCTGCATTGTATCTCCGTTCTGCTGGTGTTGTGGGATTGAGGTAGGGCGTCATCATGTAGATGCGCACTGTGTAGGCACTGTCTCCTGGAAGGGACAGAAGGTGTGATGAGTAACTTAGCCATCTGACATGGGTTTGCCATCTATGCACCAGTGTACAGAGTGACATTACCTAGTAGATATCCTTCTCGAAACTCCCCAGCTAGCAGTCTTGTGTGAATGCTGCTGTGGCGAAAGATGTACGAATTATGTGTGCTCCCTGGGTACCTGGCCACGAGATCAGTTATGATATAGGAGGCATTGCATATCACCTGTATATTCATGGAATGTTGGTATTTACGGTTTCGGTACACATACTCTGTGACTTATGGTGGACATATTGCCACATGTGTGCCATCTATGGCACCTAGGACGTGGGAGAACTGTGCTATCTGGTAAAACTCTATTTTTGTCTGCTGTATTTCCTGTGGGGTGTGGGGAAATCTGATGTACTGTTGGAGTTTGCTTAGCATGGCGTTGATAAATGCTTTGAAAAATCTGTGACACCCCCCCCCAGCTGCTGCTATGACCCCTTGATAGCTCCCTGAGGTGAGAAGGTGGAGGGAGCATAATACCTGCACATGGGTGGGTATGCTGTGAGTCCTTGGTGTTCTGCGCTGCAGTATGGGTTGTAGCTCAGCTATCAGATCAAGTATCATGGCTGAGTTCAACCTATACCTCTCAAATATTTCCTCCTCTGTCAGGTCAAAAAGTGTAATGCGCACTGACGTAGAGTGCAGCCATTGTGGAAAAGAGTCTGAGGCATTCTGGGCCTCTTTATACAGGTTGCTCCTGGTTACCACCTGGTTTCACTTAGTGGTATTTTGCATGTGCAAAATGCCATTCTGCAAAAAATCGCTAATTGCGATTTTTTGATGCATCGAATTGCAAGTTGGATTTTGCGAATCACATTTAGCGCCCCGCAATTTCCTACTGGAAATACCAAATCGCAAAATGTGACTCGCAAAACCAGGTCGCACTGCAAAAAATCGCTATTTTTGCGATTTCTTATTTTTGTTCTGCAAATGCCTTTCATGCATCGCAGACCACGTTTATGCACTTGGAAACGGCCGTTTTTTGCGATTCGCACCATTTGCGAGTGCAAAAACGTTTCATACATCTGGCCCTTTATGTTTAGATATATTTCTTTGAAGATCCTACAGGCCCATTTAGAATGTCAGTGAGCATTCCCAGGAAATTGAATGGGACATAGTACCCTGCTTGTAAGGAACGGAGAACAGATGAGTCATTGCATCTGTGATCAGGGACTTGGTGAATGAGAGTGCTTTATATCTGTACATAGAGTAGTGTCGCAAGAAGTAAGGAGTGTGAGTGCTCTCGAATGTTCTGGGTGAGAGCAATTTTAAGAGGGAAAGCTTACAGGTGTGCTTTTAGCAGGCCAGCTCTCTTGGGCTCTCCCCTGTATCTCCAGGGCTCTGTAGTTTCCTGCTCGACATGTTATGCAAAGCCCTTCCCTAGAGGCAGTGCTTACACACTCCACACCCATCCATCACAGGTGTCACAAGTCAGGTGACCCTGCAAATAAAGTAGGCCAAGTGCATGTGCCCTAGTTTCATACCCAGACTGCCCATGTCCGTGTCAACATTTCACTAGCATGTGGGCCTAGGCCGACAACTTTGCAAAGGAGACAGGGACGTTTGCCCCTACCATACTCTGACACAGTCTCTCCATTCGTTCTATTGCTGCCAGTGAGGGTTTGCCCTGTGTGGTGCCCCACCTGACAGAGGGCTGCAGATGGCCACCACAACATGCTGCAAGACACACCAGCCCCGCTGAGGAGTGGCGTCATCTATGTGAAGCAGGTGAGCGGTCCATCTTGGTGAGAAGTTGCCACCAGTGAGGCTGTAGGGGAGAGCTGCCATGGCTGTATGGGAACCTGACCATCACTAGCAGGTGCTAGTGGAGCTGCTCTTATGTGATTCCCCAGGGAGGAGATCTTGATAGGTGGTGTTGTGCCCACAAGGCAAAAGGTGCTGGTGCCCTGCTGCCAACTGCAGGTAAAGGCAAACGACAGGGGCCTGCCTGCTGAACCTTGCAAACCTGGCCTGAGCCAATCATACTTGTGAGAAGACACATTGACAGAGGCAAAGCGGCGTCCACAGCTGGCTGCTAGAGGGCACTTGTACCTCACTTAATAATAAAAAAGAGAGAAAACTGTCAGATATCACAAGGAGGGGCTGGTCTGCACCAGAGGGGTCTGTTTGCTACCCCCTAGGCCCCACCTCTGATAATACCAGATTGGGTGTATTAAAGAGATGAGCACTGCAGCCCAGACCCAAAAGAGGCACCCACAACATTAGAGCACCTGACTCACCAGGAGCAGGAAGGCAAAGAAGGCTCAATTGCCTGAAGATGACGCAAGCATAGTACTAGCAGATTGTAACCCCTGCAGGTCACACCCAGGTCACACATGACTGTCAACAGCCCAGGGCCATACTGTATTACCCAATCCATCAAGTCTAACGGCTGAAACACCAAATGCTATCTGAGCCATGGTACTGCACAATCCTAAACTTAATACCAAAAGTAGGGACACTGTCAAACAGAAAGTGTAAAAGAATCAGAGTGGTGAAGCCTGCACTGCTCCCAGCCTAGAGGAGACATCAGCAGTCATCCTCAGAAGCACCCAGGTGTGGTCTGGCAAGCCAGAAGGAAAGGATACAACTAAATTGTGGCACCACCAGGGAGCTGGTTTCAGAGAGGAAGCAGATAGGCACTTGTCTCCCCATCAAGATGAGAAGATGATTAGAGAAGCTGATCAGTGAAAGGAAGGAGAGCACTGTAACCCTGGCCTCTGCACCAGAAAGAAGGGGACACACAGAGAAAGAGGTGCAATCTCCGCGGTGCCACCCATTTCAGAGACTGAAAATCCCTCAAAGACCCCATACTGGATGCCCAAGCGAAGGCTCAAGGAAAGCAAATCTGAACCAGAAAGTGGACACAAGCACACAATGCTGCAACTGTGGTCCAGATTCTGGGACCACAATGCCCTGCACCCTTAGAGCATACCGTGCCAGAACCTCACCAACCAAGCCTATTAGCAGTGATGCCTCAAAATGCAAATCTTGCACTACACAGAGAAACTGGGTCAGAACCCACAGAACTGCCCACAGAAGGAGGTCCCGGCAGAGGGAACACCACAGGGACCTTCAGGAAGCGTCTCAAGACTTGGCTCTTCGTGCAGTAGCACCCCTCGCTTGAGACCCTACTGGGTGAGTAGTGTGCTTAACAAATTACTGATTTATTGATTGATTGAAACACAGAATTGTAAGAGGGCCACTGCTCCATATTTGTGTGTGTTGTTGGCTCCTTTTTGCATGTGGGAACGGTGCCAAATCAGTTGATGAGCAGGCAAATGGCTTCTATTTAGTGAATGGGACACAAGGTCTGATCTGCGCTTGGCGCATTTTTTCAGACATTGAAGGTAATCCACTCACAGTCATTGTAGTATTACAATGTGGTACCCTTGCAAGGCAGAGCTATTCAGGTTGTAGTTAAAAAGTCTGCAGGAAATGTTATGAGTGTTGGGATGAGTTCTCAATTATGACGGTGTAAATTTCATCACAGAAGTCAATGCGAAATACGATATGTCCTTCCAGAGACATGAACATCACAGTTTTGAATCTTTGTAGTATAATTTAGCCCTTAATTCTCCAGACCTCTGAGATGGTTATAATTAGATTGATTACTCATTTGGCACGAGTCAATTCAGTTTGAGGTGGGTGCTGTAAAACTGGTTATTATATATATTATGAAAACTACTATATAATGTGAAGAATTCAATTATAGTTTTATCCTTCACTGGTGATGTAAATTAACAGGCAGACTCCTATTTCACTGTATGGAGATGTCTATAAATGTCTGACACCTTGCCTTGTTTATGTTCTACCACCACATGACTTTGTGGGGGTAAAGGTGTGATATGTTGACAGGTGTGACTGAGGACAGTTTTGATCTTTCTCAAATAGTAATACATAAAAACACAGATTTCTCATTTTCATTCAGAAACTATTTTACCACCATCACTACACATTCAAGGCACTTACCTGCTACTACTGCTATCCAACATCAGATCTCAGCAATGCTTTCCCCTTGAAGCCATTCCTGTGTTTTTTATTTCAATACAGAACACAATAAAAAACAACCACCAAGTGCTCACTCGGGATGTTCCTTAAGGTAGGAAATAGCATCTGACTGTCCGTCTCACTATTTGGAAAGTTTGCACAGACTACATTTAAGCCTTCCTCTCAGTTGGTAACTTCAACTCTTTCTACTCCTATTTCCTAGGCATTTGTATTCATATATTTTTCAATTTATCAATCCCAAAAAATGCCAGGACCAAACCTATCCTCAAGGCATCTTACCTGCAATTACACAAGCAAATTAAAAATTAAACACCAACAATAATAAAGATCTTTGCATGTATACAAACCTGCGGTCTGAAGTATTGGACTTAAGTAAATGATCTTACTTAGTATAAATTAACCGTAAATCACTTGTGAATGATCAAACTATATGTGTGTGCTCATAATGTCCCTATAGTGTTTTGTGGTTTATTTTCTGATAATTGGTATGTTCTGACATCAAAGGGTCGATTATAGGAAAATTTCTCACCCAGATGCTTGTAATAATCTATAACAAGCAACTTCTGACGTCACAGTGCTCGAGTCACAGCAACCTTCACCCTGCTTTAAGGACGTTGTTGGGAATGACCCCAAGCACTGCCTGTGTATAGCAGCAGTTTTCAGTTCTGGCATAGCAGCGTGCAAGAGCTGCTCTTTTCAACCTGTTGTAATCTATTCTGTGGGCTTTAACCACGCCCATCTCACAATCATCACTTTCATTCATTCCTGGGTCTGCCTTTCAAAATTCCCTTGAGTTCGTAGGGAAATGTGTGGTGTTCTGTTTCTAGGAGTGAGGGAGCATGATTCTGTATCCAAGTTATGATATAGAACCCTAGTTACCATGCTGTGATGTAACTTGTTTAGAGTGCGTAATTGTTACCATGGCAGACTGAGAAGCAGTTGATCTGTTATTGGCTGTGAATGAGGTCACTCCTGCGGATGTACTTCAATAAAGAATTCCTGCTTTACATCAAGATTTCCTGGCCTGCCTTCTATACTTATTTTACATTTGGCGACAATCGTAGAAACAAACCCCTCCATACCTGGACTTCTATTGAACTAGTGATAGAGACCTCAACAAGTGTCTATCTACTCTACTATTTCACCTCCTTCAAATCCTCAAAGAGAGTGCTTCAAGAATTACTGTGGACATCAACTCCACTTCTGCATTTGGATTGGTGATTGTTTTCACTGGGCACTTCTGTTCTCCAAGTATTGAATACTTAAACATTTATATAACTTTTTGAGTTAAGACTTATTATTTTTCTTTACTTTTCCTACCTGCTTTTATTTTTTCTTCTGCGCAAGCCATTCAAATTGCTCTTTGGCTCGTTTTATTTTTTGGAAATTAAAGAGCACTTGAGTTTAACAGCCTCTCCTTGTGCAACGCCTTGCGACTTCCGAGCAAGGAGACCAGCTTCCTTGTGCTGCTTTCTCACAACCTGCCTTACCGGTGCCATTATTGCTTAAAAGCGGCGTGTGAAGAGTTTCCCATGCGAGTACGGTAAAGCGAGGAACCAGTGAACAGCGCCTCAAAGCATGTGCGTAGTGATGTAAGGGAGCGCACAGTGCAGCCAGCCTCAGCATGTCCTAACACCAAGGACACCTGTGGAGGAATCTGATCACTGATGAGCACAGCTACGGATTCAATGCGCACAGCAGGAACATTTATTCACTAATGTGCACAGCTTCAAACAATTATCTTGCTGATGTGCACAACTACGAAATAATTGCACACAGCAATTGAATAATGCATCAAATACGCCTTGTGTTGCTGGCAAGACTACTGCTGCTAATTATTGCAACAGTGCCATCTTCTGGTTAATCTCGTGCTTGCAGCGATAAGCATGTTTTTCCTCCTTTAGAATCTATTCCGCAAAGTGTCATTTAACACCATAAAGACAACCTTTGGCTAATCTCAGCAATTAGCACGTGTCAATTGCGTTTTATTGTCCCGACATTTATTAACCATGCAAAATGTTACTACACCTCCTTTCTTTCTATCATCTCCACGTGACCCACCTTTGCCTTAGTTAAAATGGAAAAAAGTATTTGGTCACTATGCCAATGTATGTGGGACATCTCTCAGTGCTGAGAGAAAGACTTCTTTGCTGATGCATTGCCTAGGTTCAGAAGGGCAAGAAGCTTTTGAGCATCTTCCTGATCTGTCTGAGAGTGATTCTTCAGGGTTAAACAAATAAGAAGTTTGTATACAAAAGTTAGACTTGTATTATGTTCCCAAAATCAATAAAGTACTTGGAATATATCATTTTGGGAGGAGAATGCAATGTCAGGAAGAATCTGTGGAGCAGAATTACGCTGATTAGCTTTTCCACATTCATTTTTGGTGTAACTCTAGAAGAGAGAGTAAGGGACCAAATACTGTTGGGTTGTGTTTTAGGCAAAACAAGGGATAGTCTGTGGTAAATGGACAATCCTTGGCTACAGGAAGTACTTTATCTTGCCATAATGCATCAACATTCAAAAGCATGTGTAGAAATAATACGGAAGAATACCTCCTCTAACAGGCATGATAGTGATTCTGTGAAGGTGATTCAAGATAACCCAACAAAAATTAACTTGAGTACGGGTTCTACACTTAAAGCGTCTCTGGTCAAATGTTTTCATTGTAGTAATACTGGGCATGTAGCCAATTTTAAGAATTGTCTTGGGCTGAAAGCAACATGTAAAATGTGTGTTCGGAAAGGCCATTTTACAAAATGTTGTAGGTCATCTAAAAATGTGAAAAAGGTAAGAGAAGTTAATCTTTATGAAGAAAGTGTGGAGGAAGGAGGCAACATTCTTCAGGTTAATTAATCTTCAAGAGACGTTCCTTCAGAAATGGTCATGGTAAACGATGCACCTGCTATAATGTTATTTGACTCTAGAGCCAAAATAACTCAAGTACCCAAAGTCTTTTATGAACAGTATCTATTGGATAAAGTGAAGATACAAAGGCAAGATATAAAATCAAAAGGTTATGGGGGTGTACCTATTGATCTGTTAGGATACGTCTGGGGTACAATTGAATTTGGAGGGATGATAATCCTAGGGAAAAGTTACATTTCAATGAAAGGTGACTCATTGATCAGTTGGTTTCACCAAAGAGAATTGTATGTATATTTGGATCCAAATGAAAATCCTTCAGTTTGTCTCAAAGACATGCCTTCATTTAAATCTGTGTGTGCTGGGAGTGAAGGTTGGGTTAAAGAGTTTCCTGAGGTGTTTTGTAACAAATTAGGCTATCTAAAAGATTACATTCATTTCATAAAACTCAAGCAAGATGCATCACCTAAAGTAGCAAAGGTGAGGAATGTTCCTATGTTGGTGAAGGAAAGCTTGAAAGAAGAATTGAATAAACTGGTTGAAAATGGTATCATACAGGAGGTGGAGGCAACTGAATGGTTGTCCACAGTTGTTATGGCTGGAAAGGCTAATGGAAAGGCCAGACTTTGTATTGATTTAAGAGAACTCAACAAAGCGATTTTAGTTGACCGCTACCCTCTTCCCAACATTAGTGAAATACTGAGTTCTCTTGATGTAGCAAAACATTTTTCTTCTCTGGATCTATCTTCGGCCTTCCATCAGGTAAAATTGCACCCTATGTCCCAAGATCTAACCTGTGTCCCAAGATCACTCCTTTTGACACGTTCAAGTTTTTAAGAATGCCCTTTGGCTTAATTTCTGCAGCCTTAGTATTTCATAGGGGGATGGAAAGAATTCTGAGGGGTGTGGGAGGAATCAGAGTGTATCAGGACATCAGGACGATGTGCTTAGAGTTGGAAAGAATGCTAAGGAACATGAATGTAGGTTAAGGGAAGTGTTGTCAAGATTACAAACTGCTGGTCGTACCCTTAGAGCAGATAAATGCAGATTTGATGTGCAAGAAATCGAAAACGTGGGCCATTTGGCATCAGCCACAGGAATCAAACCGAAAAAAGGATCTGGTAGAAACAATATGTAAATTACGAGCACCTCAAAACAAATTCCTTGGTATGGCTGAATTCTATAATAAACGTATCCAAAACATTGTAGAAAAAAACATACCACATGAGAGAATTACTAAGAAAAGGGAAGGAATTCAAATGGTGTAGTGTGTACGAAGGTGAATTTGATGTGGTTAAGAAATGTTTGTCTAAAGCACCAAATCTAAGGAGTTTTGATCCGGAAAGAGAATCCTACATTAAAGCGGATGCAAGCTCAAGAGGTTTGGGAGCTGTCCCTACGCAGTGGATTGATGGAGAAGAAATAGCTATATTGTTTGTTTCCAGATCTCTGAGGGGAGCTGAAAGAAATAACTCAGTTCTTGAGAAGGAAGCTCTAGGAATTTTGTGAGTGTTATGTAAACAGAACATTATGGTGGGGAAGGAAATTTGAGTTTCAAACTGATCATAAACCCCTCAATGAAGTATTTATCAGAAAAGGGCATAGACTTTGTGTCTCACAGAATATAAAAATGGGTGGTAGCATTGCAAGAATTTGACTTCACAGTTTCCTATTTATCAGGTGTCAATAATATTATTGCTGACTGTGTATCCAGAGTAGGTGATGCTGGAAGTGAAAATAAGGAAGGTTGTGAATGGTTTGCTGGAGAAGAATTTGATGACGAAATCAAAGCATGTGTGATCACAGAAGGATTCATATCTGAGGAGGAATGGAGAGAGAATTTGAGAAATGACAATATTTTACAAAAGGTTTGTATAATGGTTAATGAGGGTTGGAGTGGAAAGAAGGATTGCGAAGAACAAATGAAAGGATGTTGGCAAGTTAGAGATGATTAAGTTGTGGTGGATGGATTATTGAAGCATACAGCAAGGTGATTCACCCATGCGAGCTAAGAGAGAGATTAATAAGTAATGCCCATGCAAGTCACATGGGAATTGCAAAAACAAAGGAAAGAATGAGAGAAGTGGCCTGCAATAGATGTGAACATTGAAAGAGAGGTTAGAATTTGTGTAGAATGTTCATGCAGCAGAGTTCTGAAATGTAGGACTCAACCAATGGTAGTGAGGCAGCAAGCCAGTGGTCCATGGTTGGATGTTGCCATGGACATTTTGGGTCCTGTCAGAGTGAGATCTCAGGATCGCTATGTGTTAGTATGTCTAGACATGCATTCTCGATGGCCTTAAATTAAAGTTGTAAATTCAATAGAATCGAAAATTGTCATAGAGTTTATGGAGGAACTTTTTGTGAGAGAAGGATTTCCTATGACAATACTCTCAGACAATGGGTTAAAATTTACCTCTAGGGTGGTAGATTAATTTCTGAAAACTAGAGATATAAAAAATAAAAGTGTAGCATTGTTTCATCCCGAGAGCAATGGAGTTGTTGAGAGAGTAGTGAAGGTTTTGAAAGGACCTTACAACAAGCTTTAATGTCTGGTTTAGATTGGGAAATGGCGATAAGAAAGAAGGTCCATGAATATTGATTTACCCCACACTCCTCCACAGGAGTGAATCTGTTTTGGCTGTTCAAAGGAAGAGTTGCTAATATTGAAGTGATTCCCAGGTGGATGACTGAGGAAAGGAGAAGTGTAGATGACAGGGTTAGCAGAATAGAAGGCTGGAAGAGAAGGAAAAGGAGAGAATGGAGAAAAGGAAAAAATGGTATGATTTGAGAAAAGCACTTAAGAAGACAGTGGTACATGTTGTAGACTGGATAAAAATTAAGGCCATCATTACAACCCTGGTGGTCAGTGATAAAGCAGCGGTAATACCGCCAACATTATGATCATGGGGGAAAGAGCTCAGACAGAGAGCCACTTTACCACACCGACCGCCAGGGAGGAATCAACAGGCACGGCGGCGATAGCCGCCAACAGCCAGGAGGAAGACAATGTTCCGCCCACTGTATTATGACAGGCCAATCAGCCACCTTTTCCGGGGTGGTACCAACGACATCAAAAGCTTGGCAGAAACATTGCACAGAAGGGTAACGACTCACCATTGGAGACGCAGGGAAGAACCACGCTGCCATGGAGCCCGAACTGCAGATCCTCCCAAAGGTATTCTACGTCCTGCTCCACCACGAAAACCAACAACGGCGAAGACAACCACAGTGAGTACAGCCGCCTAGCACACAGGGGAGGTGGGGAGGAAAAAGACAGTGACACACAAGCACAACACACACCCTCACCCCAACACCATACACACACACAGCAGCAGTAAGACAACATATTGACCCCGTGCCCCTCAGGAATAATGCAAGGACCACAGGAATACATGAAAGTGAGTGTAATAATATTAAGATAGTAGAAATAAGAAAATTCAATCTGAAAGTATATACATATGTACAAATTAGGGACACTGCCCAGTCCTTAATCTGCGTAGGCCACAGGGCCACATTACAAAGTCCAAGGCCCCACTTGACTTCTGCAACAACACGGAGAGAACACTGCAGGTGCATCAGTTCAAAAATAGGCAGGCACCTCAGGGGGATGGGGAACGGGGGAGCACCTCAGCTGGAAGATGGTACAACGACCCTGGTCCTGGAGGAGGCAACATGCCCTGTGCCAGGTCCTGGGGAGTGCAAGGCCACAGTCTCTCAAGTGGGTGACTTGCCCACTGGCTTTGAAGGGGGCAACATGCCCTGTGATCTTCATCCTGCGGAGGATGGGGTGAGTGGATGCCATTCCCACTGGTTCTGAAGGGGGCATTGTGCCCTGTGATCTTCATCCTGGAGAGGATGGGGTGAGTGGATGCCATACCCACTGATTCTGGAGGGGGCATTGTGCCCTGTGCTTCTGATCCTGGGGAGTGCAAGGACACAGTCTCTCAGCTGGGTGTCATTCCCACAGGATTTGCAGGGGACAGGCCACACAACAGCCCATGGAGGCAGGACTGCAGACTGTCCGACGGCGGTGATGGCTGCTCAGTGTTGGTGCTGCTGGTGGTGGGGGAGGCTCCAGCCCATCCACTCCAGCCTTGGGCAGCTGCCCACTATTGGTGATGGTGCTGCTGATGCAGGTGGGGGGAGGCTCCAGCCCATCCCCTGCAGCCTCAGACGGCTGCCCACTGGTGGTGGTGGTGCAGTTGATGCTGGTGGGGGGAGGCTCCAACCCATCCCCTGCAGCCTCGGACGGCTGCACCATCATAGTTGGTGGTGGGGGCTCCGACTGAGTCCCAGCACCAGGCCTTGTCCTTTCTGCTTGCTGGTGCAGGCCCCTTGCCCTTCCTGGCAGCAGCTGGGGATTCCTTCTTCCACTTTCTGTCAGCAGCTTGGGATTCCTCCTTATCCTTCCTGGCAGCAGCTTGGGATTCCTCCTTCCCCTTCCTGGCAGTAGCTTGGGATTCCTCGTTCCTCTTCCTGGCAGCACTTGGGGCAGGCACCCTTTCCCTGTGGCTGGCTGGTGGCCTGGATCCTTTACCACCACAAGTTGCTGTGGACAATAATGGGCCCATGGACTGGGTGGCTGAGGTGCTTGCCTGGGTTTTACACACCCGGGCCAGATGTGAAGGACGGGGGGGACGGGTAGGGAAGAGGCCAATGGTGGAGAGGAAAAACTTCTTAGGAACATTGGAGCGGAAAGAGTGAGAAGGTTTGGCAGTGGAGGAAGAGGGAGTGGTTGTAGGCAGTGTCTGTCTGCTGTGTTTGGGTGCAGGTGTATGAGCTGGATGCTGTTGTGAGGTGGATGGCTGTTGGGTGTCTGAGTGCTTGTGTTTGTGTACCTTGTGAGAGGGGGCAAAGACATAGTGGGAGAGGATACAGGGGACATGTGCATGGATGTTGGGGTGGTGACTGCCAATGAGGTGTGTGTTCTGATAGGTGTGCTGGTGATTGAGGTAGTGGATGAGGATGTTATGCATGCAGGTGTGAGTGTAGACGCAACTGGGAGGGAGGTGGAGAACGAGAAGGAGGGGGCCGCAGTGGAGGCAGTGGATGTTGGTATATCTGCATCTGGATGGTGTTTGTGTGAGTGCCTGTGGGATGATGTGTGGTGCTTGTGTTTGCCATGTCCACTCTTGTGGTTGTCCTGTGTGCATGCTCATTTGTCTGTGTGCTTGGGATAGGTTGGGGTTGAGGGGAATGTGATTGGGCAGAGGATGATGGAGGGGGGAGGGTGGAAACAGGGACAATGGCTGCCATCAGAGAGGAGGCCAGAGCCTGGATTGATCTTTGTTGGGCCACCAAGCCCGTGTAAATGCCCTCCAGAAATGCATTGTTCTGTTGCATTTGGGCTGCCAGCCCCTGGATGGCATTCACAAAGGTTGACTGCCCAACAAAGATGGATCTCAGGAGGTCAATAGCCTCCTCACTCATGGCAGCAGGGCTCACTGGGGCAGGGCCTGAGGTGCCTGGGGCATAGGAGATGCCCACCCTCCTGGGTGAGCAGGCACGGGCAACTCGTTGAGTTGCTGCTGGGAGGGTGGTGCTGGTACAGGGGGTGGTGGCTGTAGCTGGGGTGGGTACAGAGGTGTCCGCCACCACCAGGGATCTTCCATCGGAAGAGGTATACATGTCCGAACTGTCCCCTCCAGTCCCAGCTGTGGTGCTCCCCTCGCCGTCCGTCCCACTAGTGCCCTCCGCGTCGGTGGACTCTGCATCTTGGATCCTGTGGGATGCAGCTCCCTCCGTCGCTGGTGTCTCCGCTCCTCCACCAAATGATGCTAATGCACATAAGGACAGGGTGACAAAACAAAAAGGGGGAGGAGAGAAAAAGGATACACTTGGTCAATGGCTGCACCAACACCACCGTTGGCGTACAAACCACCCTCACACACAGGGAACAGCCCTACGCACTATGCAATGCACTACCAGTAACAATGCTAGTCACCAGGGCATGGGGAGGGACACATACCACCAACTGCAGCATACCTGGGACCCACACAGCCCTGCCTAGAAGCGGATGCCTACGAGCTAGGTTGGAGGATTTTCCCATCAGACCCCTGGCCAACATGGGACTACGCTGCTATGTCAGGCCTGGTCTAGGGGCACTCACAGACACACATCCCCCACCCAGATACCACCCCACCAGGCGTAAGTTGTAATGATGGGTACTGTACTCACCCCCTTGTGGCTGCTATGATGCCCTCCAGCGAACATCCAGCTCTGGATAGGCCACCGCCAGAATGTATGCCATCAGGGCAGTCAAGATTTGACAGACACCCCTTCCTCGTTGGGAGGCCATCCCCAGCTGGGCCTTCGCCGTCTTCCGTGCCCAGCATCTCAGGTCCTCCCACCTTTTCTGACAGTGGGTGCTCCGCCTGCCGTAGACCCCCGGGGTCCGCACGTCCTTGGCGATGGCACACCATACACCCTTCTTTTGATGGTGGCTGAACTGCAGAGGAAACATACACAGGGAAAGGTATTAGTCAGACCGTCCTGCCTGTTATACTCATGGCCCACCATAGCCCTTCCCATCCCCTTTCGCACAGACATGGTCCAGCATACATGCTGCACACTGCCCAGGGCCCATCCACCAACCCCCCCACACGAGGCCTTCCCACACAGAACTCCATGCATACATGCCCCATGCATTGTGCTCACAGTGTACTGACCTGTTGATCTGGAGGCCCATACAATAGTTCCTACTGGGGTAGGACCCCATCCACTAGTCTCTCCAACACCGTTGAGATGATGGCAGGGGCCCTTTCCCCAGTCACACGGGACATGGTAGGTTCAAGACACAGGTCACAGCAGCACATGCAGTGTTGGTTCTCTCCTGTTGAAGGTCAGGTAGCAAGTGAGTGAACAGATAGAAAATGGCGGTGACGTCCACAGAGGTGCATACCGTCACCGCTGGCGTACATCACCATTGGCAACTGTAACACACAGGGCCCAATTATAACCAATGAGGAGTTTCACTGCAGTTCCCAACCTCCTCCCGCAACAGTGCACAACATCAGCGGAATTACCTAACTTCCACCAGTCCCTCCATACAGGACAGGCGGACGCCATTTTAGGGGGAGGTGGCAGTGCATGGAACATAACTGCATCACAGATCACAATTGTACATACAGGACATATGCCAGTAATACATTTAAAATACACATCATGCATTGAACTGTAGTGTCCACAATGTACATTTTATGACCGGCACCTCATGCTTTGGCCCCATAGATTGCAAATGCCGCGGATGGATAGGAGATGGAGACATACCCCTGGTGCACTTGGCAACAGTGGAGGACAGGCACATTATACTCACCTACAGACTTGACTGGGCTACTATCACGGAGCTGTGACCAATTGGAGCCTGACATGACATCTGCTATCTGGCACCCCATTGTGCAAGTGCTATCTGTGCTCCATTTCTTGGCAATTGGTTCTTTCCAAGTGACAGTGGGTTCGGCAGCAGGAATGTCACAGCCAACGTTCTCAATAGTGCTGACAAGAGTGTTTGGTGCCCTGATGAAACACATGTGCAGCTACATTGTTTTCCCCCGGGGGGGGATTTGCCCACAGTTAAGGCTGACTTCTATGCAATAGGACATATCCCCAACATAATTGAGGTGATTGATGGAACACATATTGCATTTGTCCCCCCCCGGCAAAATGGACAGGTCTTCAGAAATAGAAAATGTTTTCACTCGATGAATGTGCAGAAGGTGTGTTTGGCAGACCAGTACATCTCCCACGTCAATGCTAAGGCCCATATTTATACTTTTTGACGCAAAACTGCGCCAACGCAGTTTTGCGTCAAAAAAATTAGCGCCGGCTAACGCCATTCTGAAGCGCCATGCGGGCGCCGTATTTATTGAATGACGTTAGCCGGCGTTAGCCGCCGGCGCTGTCTGGTGTGCGTTAAAAAAAACGACGTACACCAGGCAGCGCCGGCATAGGGGGAAAATGGGGTATGGGCGTCCACAAATGGTGCAAGTCAGGCTGAGGCAAAAAAATCGCCACAACCCGATTTGCGCCATTTATTTACGACGCCCATTGAAATGACTCCTGTCTTAGCAAAGACAGGAGTCATGCCCCCTTGCCCAATGGCCATGCCCAGGGAACTTATGTCCCCTGGGCATGGCATTGGGCATAGTGGCATGTAGGGGGGCACAAATCAGGCCCCCCTATGCCACAAAAAAAATAAAAAAAAATACTTACCTGGGCTTACCTTAATGTCCCTGGGGTGGGTCCCTCCATCCTTGGATGTCCTCCTGGGGTGGGCAAGGGTGGCAGGGGGTGTCCCTGGGGGCAGGGGAGGGCACTTCTGGGCTCATTCTGAGCCCACAGGTCCCTTTACGCCTGCCCTGAGCCAGGCGTTAAAATCCGGCGCTAATGCAGGTTTTTTAGACCCGCCCACTCCCGGGCGTCATTTTTGCCTGGGAGTATAAATCCGACGCATATGCATCGGAGTCATTTTTTAAGATGGGAACGCCTACCTTGCATATCATTAACGCAAGGAAGGTGTTCACGCAAAAAAATGACGCTAACTCCATGAACTTTGGCGCTAGACGCGTCTAACGCCAAAGTATAAATATGGAGTTAGTTTTGCGTTGAATTTGCGTTGAAAAAAACGACGCAAATTCGGCGCAAACGGAGTATAAATATGCCCCTCAGTATCCTGGGTCGGTGCATGATGCCTTTATCCTAAGGAATAGCAGCATACCAAATGTGATGGCCCAACTACAGAGGCACAGTGTGTGGCTAATAGGTGACCCCTGGTTGCCACCCAGTGGATGTTGGTATATTGGTATGGTGTGGGCCATAAGGGATAGTGTGTGGCTAACAGTTGTCCCTCGATATTTGCAGGTGACTCAGGTTACCCCAACATATCATGGCTACTGACCCCTGTGACGTTACAATGAGACACATGGGCGAACATTGAACGTACCTTTGGCCTCCTGAAGGCCAGGTTCTGGTGCCTCCATCTGACTGGTGGATCCCTGTGCTACTCACCCAAGAAGGTCTGCCAGACAATCGTGGCATACTACATGTTGCATAACCTTGCCTTGAGACACCATGAGCCATATTTATACTTTTTGACGCAAAGCTGCGCCGGCGCAGTTTTGCATGAAAAATTTTTCCGCCGGCTAACGCCATTTCGATGCGCCGTGCGGGCGTCAAATTTATACTTTGACGCACAGCGGCGCAACCAACAGGTGGGAGTCATTTATTTTTTACGCACACAGCAGCGTCAAGTCGAAAAGGAAAACAACGTTAACGCGATGTAAATGACTGTGGGTAGATTTACGACAGCGCAACCTGGAAAGGGCCGGTTTTTTTTGACGCAATAGTGTCAAAATTACCCGCGAACACTGCCCTTTCAGCAGAGGAAAGCCAAAATGGATCCCAGATGCCACTACAGATCCCAGGAAGATGACAGCAGACCAGCCAGGATGATCCATACAGGAACCAGAACATATATAGAAAAAAAAGAAAGTGTGGCTTCAGTGCAGAGGAACAGGAAATCCTGGTTAAAGAGGTGACGGAACACCAGCACCAACTGTTCATCACCTCTAAGTTGCCAATCAGTAGGAGAGAGGCCATATGGCAACAAATTGTTGACAAGATCAACAGTGTGTCTGAAGTACGCAGGACAGTCACCGAGTGTAAGAAACGCTGGCATGACTGCAAACGTAGGACAAAGGAAAAAATGGCCAGGAACAGGAAGGCAGCACTGCAGACTGGAGGGGGGAGTCCAGCACATCATGAGGCCCTGGACCACATGGAGGAGACGGTCGCAGCCGTCATCCCTGAGGAGATCGTCACAGGGATTCAAGTACAGGACAGCGCAGACTACCACGAAACAACGCACATGCAGGGTGAGTCGCATGGGGAATTAAAATACAATAATGTTGACTGCAACCGGGGTGGGGAATACCTACTACACAATGCATGTAAGTCAGCATATATATGGAGTGGTATGGGTAAAGGGGCACGGCAGGGGGGCATGCCCAGCACAGACAGAAGCTGGGGCACGACAAAACACAGCACCAACAGCAGTCCCATGAGGGCATCCTGTCATGACAAAAATTGAGCTAAGGGAAAGCCGCGACAGGTGGGAAGGCCACTACGTCAAACTTACATCCTGGCACTCGTCAGTCAAAATGTATCCTACATCAACTAGGTCCCTATCAGTAATCCAGTAGCCAAAACAACAACTGCAATGTAACTGCGACAACAGTTGACACTAACACCTCTGATCTCTGTGCAGCTATAGTAGCCAATGGCAGTAACCTCCCCATGGAACATACATACCTAAATTAGGGGGTGAGGATGACATCTGCAACTATCTCCAGAAATAAGACAAAGGCACCAGTACACTCAAATGTCAATGCCCATAGTTGACACATACATCAGCCAAAGTAAACAGCAATTGGAGCCACACAGCACTAAGGACACACACATGCTGCATACGTCAGGGTCCCTCACGTGCCTGGCTAACAAGGCAACATCACTAATGTCATACTGCTCAGACAACAACATTGAGGAGGGGACACATGCAACTGGTCACTGAAACACACCTGCACAGTCTGAGGACCAAATAGGACATTGATACGATAAACAGGGCAATCCAATGTAACACACATTACCCACCATCAGCTGGAAACATCAACAATGTCTACATCCATATCACATCGTAACATTGCCATGCATAGGATATGCCACATAACAATTACAATTAGGTCAATGTGAAAAAAAAGATTTTGGGGCAGGTCCTGAGAGGCAAGTGTGCTGCCAGGGCAATCACAACACCCACAGCCAGTGAAAGGTCTCACCATAAGAATAGATATACACAGAGGGTCGAGTAGGACAAAAAGATGGCTATTCCCTAATTGGTACAAAGCAACAGCTAGAGGCGATTAGGCAGACAAGTCTGATAACTCTATATCATACATGTGACACACAAGTGGGCCATAGGCCTATAACAATGCCCATATGAAGGACAGCAGATACCAATACCAAACAAGATCACAAAGTAAAGTCATCAAAAGGCTTGCATGTTACGTCAAAATTGTCACAACACAGACACACTAATTGTACCCTGTTTCATTGCAGAGGAACATGGATCTCCTGCCGATATGCCTGTCCCTGATTTCCCTGATGACATGGATGACGAGCCCATAAACATTCCCCAGGAGACCATCCAAAAGGTCCTTGAAACCCTCCAGACCCCACCTTCAGTCACAAGGAGGAGCACAGAACAAGCAGCCATCATAGAAGAACCACCCACCACCCCAATTGTAAGACCTGCTAGCTCCAATACAGCTGAGGACTCTGACGACACTGGCACCAGCTTTGAAAGAACTGTAGTTGGTGTACAGCGGGAGCTGGCCAAGGAGGTGCGGGTGGGGATGCAAACTATGGCAGCCAGCCTTGAGGGGGTGGGTTCGTACATGACGTCATTTGCAGATCAGGCAGCTGCTATGCAAGCACCAACATCTATCTTGCAGGAACTGCAGAAAACACAGAAGGAAATCAGCACAGCTGTAATACAGTTGACCCAACACCTACAACTGCAATCCTGTCAACGCGTGCACGAATGCAACATTGAACCCCTCAGGGCCGACCTGGCTGCCTACCATCGTGATGTGGCTGCTATTCTGAAAAACCAGCAGGCCCTCCTTGCAGCAGTACTGCCCTTAAGAACTTCACAGGGAGCAGCCCCCGGGATGTCTGACTCCACGTCTTTTAACACTGAGGTGTGTGTTGCCCTTCACAACCAACAACAACAAGGACAAACCAGGCAAAACACACATCAGAAGAAGAAGACATGGAACAGATCACATTCTCACGGAAGAGTACCCGGAAGCACTTGTCCCTGCACCATGGCCTACTTTGACCAAGGTCCTACGTTTTGTCAAATGCCAGTCTCACTACAACTACACTCAATGACTGTACTGCTAACCACTGTATGACTTGTCACCATTGCCAGTGAATGTCTCTCTCCTACTATTCGGCAAATCCTGTCCCTCTGCACTGTCTGTTACATCACCCCAGCATGTCAGGAGCATCATCCACAACCCTTCTGTAGGATCACCATGTAAGAATGCACCAGAACGGACTCAGCAAACATGGACAATGGACATTTTGCACTACAGCACCTATCAATAAATAGCACTTGCACACCTAATATGTCTCTGTGTTATTTGACACATCAACTCTGCAGTAGATAACTCAAAAGTGCCTGTGTGACAACCATGTAGCTTGTCAATACAACTGTCCTGACATCATGCAGTCTGATACATCCGTGCAGTGGCCAGGATTGCATCATAGCCTGACCATCCTGAGGAGAATAACTGATGAAGGGACAAACCACACTCAATCATGCTGTGTTGGACAGAATAATGCTCCATCTATAGCAATTCAAGTCAACTAATGGTGGCTGATAAATGTAGGCACCATGCAATACTAAAACATGAAATAATGCAGCATAATCTAAGCAAACACAACTAAACACTGCATCAATCACCCTTTCTGACTGAGTATACTTCCATGAAGGGAAGTCATGCAGAATTTGTACACACATGATCTATGTCAGCAATGAAGGCAACAAGACAAGAGTGTTAACAACACCTCATCTACAAAGATCTCCCTGAACATCACACTGCAGTCCGACCTAATAAATTACCCACAATACCAAGTCTGGAAGCACACTTTGTGATGTAGAATACCTACTCATCAACATAAATCCTTGGTGATCGATGTAAACGACCAATGGTGGGTCTCCCAAATGGTGGATACTTACCAAGTTAGCACACGGGTAGCTGCCATGTTAAAGCTCCATGTTCTGTGGTGTGTAGCATAGGACACAAATGTCATAGAAAAATATTCACCTACACTGATGTCAAGGCCATGATCAAGTAGTAGTTAACGCATAATGCAAAGGGTTAACTATATGTTTATTCATATGCATTCACACCAGAGGCAACTAAGGGAAAAGTCATACCTACACTAATCTAACCTGACTACTCCTAACCCACAACTGTCCCTAACTAACCTAAGCTAAACTTACTCTACACATATAACGAATCGATCTAAACATCAACCCCCCACCCACCATTATGAGACAGGACACATGCAGGACAACACATACTAACCTACACACATACTATACTATCCTAAACAATCATATATATATATATTTTTTTATTTTTTTTATTTTTATAAACAAACAGGAATCCCAACATTGACCCCCACCCACACAAAAATGAAAAATAGAAAGAATAAGGACCCCCCACCCTCCTCCCTAACACTAACTAAGCTAACAACCTACACTAACCTAACACTAATCCCCAAAACCCAACTATCAGTACAAAAAGGAAAGAGGAGAGAGGGGAGGGGTAAATGTAAAACATGCAATAAAGTCCTAGAGGTTGGCCCTCCGTAGGGTCCGCCTGATGGACCGAACCCTTTTCTTAATATATGCCACATCCTGGCTTAGCTTGTCCACCTTTGAAATAAATTTGTCAATTTTCCGGTTTAATGCCAGGAATGCTGCTGGGTCAATAGGAGGGGCTGCTGCAGTCTGTGTGCTGGCCGAGGTGCACGGTGTGGCAGTAGTTGTTTGCCCACTGGACTGTCCTGCAGCTTGGAAATTGCTGTGTCCAGGTCGTGCTGACGAGGCAGGGTCAACTGTCCCCGCCGTTGCTGGGGCCACTTGGGGAGACCTGGTGGATGTGGTGGTGGTGGCTGTTGTGGGCAATGTAGGGCCACCCTGTGGTGAGGCCCACCATGCCCCGGAGGCCCGATCGGCTTGGTATTTCCGGGTCATCCTCCTGAACCCCGACTGCACCTGCAGGATGTGCCGGTATCTCATTGCACGCCTTTCGAACTGATGTCTCTGTGCGGCACTCATGTTTGCAGCTGTGAAGAGATATGGCAACTATTTACCATGGGAAATGCATTGGGTGGAATTGCACAATGGGTCAATTGCACATTACTTGTACTGTATTTGTTACAGCGATTTTCACAACATAGTTCAATGAAAGTCTCAGAGGAAGTACATGTGAAGCCTGCATACAAAAGGGCATCTCACACCTAGCATATCCATGTCTCAACATGATGGGTGACATCAGCCTAAACTTCTCATCCAAATAATGGGTAATGCAGCTGACATTATGGCTGAACCTCTTCTGCATACTGACTTCACTACATATGTCACTCTATGTGATAACTATCACAACCCTCAATCAATGCCATTTGTAAATGTTTTTTGCAAATATTGAACTCATGTGCCATAACCGAATGTGTACACTAGGTTCTAAACAAAGTTGCAAAAGGTCACAAGTATGTGTAACATACTGGTTGCTACAGTCCTAGGTACCCTATTCACAATCACATGGCAGTCTTTGAGGGTGGGGTGGGAAGAAAAACCAACAATCCCAGATTCAATGCACACCCAGGAGTGTATAGAAAGCTCAACAAGTATTTGCCTCCACACACAACACCAATGAAGGGCTAGCAACAAATTGGAGTCAGCCAAACCTTGTTCTATCCAAGGTTCACACATGTCAAAATGCACTGACTTAGGCCAACATCACATACTACCAGTGAGGCATATTTTAACACACACACACACACAGAGGAGCAAGAACACCCATGATCATGAGTAGAATGAACACCTAGGCCATTGCACTCTAGTCCCACACACTTCTAGTTCAACTTGTGGAAGTACATGCCCCCGGAAGATCCAACCTACAGTGTACTCAGTCCATCCTCAACTAGGGAAGCTGCATATTTAACACAAGCCTTTTGCAGAAGTTATCTGGGAGAATGTCAGTCTGAAATGCAGACTCAGTCCAAGCCAAGTCCCAGAGCAACTCTTACATTAACCAGTCTATTCCACATGACTCATCCCATTCCCCATAGCGGGGCCGACTGGAATGACCTACAGCCCCTAAATCTGAGAGATGGATAAGCATTGGTCTACTGAAACTGAAGTGATATTTGAAATCCCACTAATGCAATAATACCAATGAATGGGCAGCGCATCAAACCTTGAATTCTGTTGAACACACAGTAGTCCATCATGCATCACTAGCAAACAATAAAAATAGCACTCATGCCACATTCACTGTAGGTGTCGGGGTCCTCAAAATGAGCCACCTCTCCCACGGTGTACGGTGCAGGTCCACCTGTAAAGCATGGAAGGAAGAATATACTCAGATTCCGTGCACTGACAAACAATTGCAGTTACAAAGACAATGTGAGAATATGACATGCGTAATGAAACACTTTCACACATGCTCATACTGCATGGAAGAATTCTTAATCAACATTTACATTGGATGAGTCTCCTGCTACAGTTACACACCCTACTACACACATGCAGTGGCCAGGACAGTCATGTGGTGTCAAAGATACACCTCCATTAGTATGCCCCAACAATATCGGGGTGCATTCATCTCATCGTGTGCATCCCAGAGAGACATCCAAAAGCTGGTTACTTGAGGACTGCATGACCCCTCAAACTCAAACAGCCTATGTGGTCATTTTCAACACACACCAACCAGACACACATGTGACATATGTGTGGACAACATAGCTAACTTCAATTGACGTGAATGCACCACTCATTTATAGCATCATATTGGCTTTACAAATTTCTGCCTAGCTATGGCGTCTACATATGTAGGAATGATATTTCAAAATCCATTTTTCACTGGCTATTATGACCTGTAGAGTTCAAATAGAGGCATTAACGTGTTGCTTGTCTGACACAAAGGCAACACTACATTACATACAGCTACAGGCATCCGGTATGTGTAGAAAACATGAGCTATCTGACTGCTAGCATTTGTCTTCCTACACATTGTGCAACAATTACCCAGTAGGTTTCCCTAGCATTACACACAGCTACTTATCTAGCAGATTGGGTAACAATCATCACATGTCCCCACACAGCTTTCAATTATTCACATGTAATTGATTTGTACTCACCAACATGGCCACCAATCCTGATTCCCAGGTGGTCCAGCAGATCCTGCTCCCTGGATATCAGATCAGCCCAGCGGTGCTTGAGTTGATGGTCATTCCTCAGGCTACCGTAGACACGGACCAGGTGATGGCGCACCTTCCCCCACCGGACTTTACGTGCCTCCGTGTGATACCCCTGTATCACACGGCCCCCAGCCTCCAGCATGAGTGGGAGGAAATGGCAAACAAGCCATGTAAATCCCCCCAATTCCTCCTCACCCATCCTGGCAAGCCGTGGCCTACCTGACATCTCTGCACTTACAAAGGTGAAAAAGTTGGACAAAAAGGAAAAGGGGGAAATGGGGAAAGGTAGAGTAGTGAAAAAAAAAGGAAACTTAAGAATGAGAGCCCAACTAACCCCAAATTTACACTACCCAGAACAGACTCCCACAGACAATAAAAGAAACACTGGACTTGACAAAACTATACAAAAAAGACTCAGACAGTATTCAACAACAAGACAATGATCACAAAAGCACAATAGAGAAGGTACACTGGACACAGAAGCACTAAAACACAGGACAACACTTTCCACACAGCCACACAGTCTAGAATAATCTGAGACTGCAAAGTGAAAGTGAAAGTACACCCACAGTACAGAATCTGTAAACAGGATATCCTATTACATCACATCCTGCATAAAATGGCCGCCGTTTTTTTTTTCCGTTATGCGTCATATTTTCACGCATACAGATTGTGCGTCATATTTTTTGATGCATAACAGTGCACATAATGCAGAGTCAAAAAATGTTTAAACATTGTTCCCTTATATTTGTGTGAGGCTTATTTTACAGTTCTAGAGTTGAAATTTAAGCCGCTGGCAAATATGATGACCAGATATGAAAATTAATTTTGACTCTGCATTATGTGCACTCCTGTACGTCAAAAAATGATGACGCCCAAGCTGTATGCGTGGAAATATGACGCATCATAGAAAATATGGTGGCCATGTAATGCTGCTTATTAATATATTAATTTTCAAGTGATATTTTTTGACTCTGCATTATGTGCACTCCTGTACATCAAAAAATGTTGACGCCCAAGCTGTATGCGTGGAAATATGACGCATCATAGAAAATTTGGTGGCCATGTAATGCTGCTTATTAATATATTAATTTTCAAGTGATATTTTTTGACTCTGCATTATGTGCACTCCTGTACGTCAAAAAATTATGACGCCCAAGCTGTATGCGTGGAAATATGACGCATCATAAAAAATATGGTGGCCATGTAATGCTGCTTATTAATATATTAATTTTCAAATTATATTTTTTGACTCTGCATTATGTGCACTCCTGTGCGTCAAAATTTATGATGCCCAAGCTGTATGCGTGGAAATATGACGCATCATAGAAAATATGGTGGCCATGTAATGCTGCTTATTAATATATTAATTTTCAAATTATATTTTTTGACTCTGCATTATGTGCACTCCTGTGCGTCAAGTGATATTTTTTGACTCTGCATTATGTGCACTCCTGTGCGTCAAAATCTATGACGCCCAAGCTGTATGCGTGGAAATATGACGCATTTTGACAAATATGTCTTAATTTTGTCAAATTGTGAAAGGAATTTTGTCATGACCAAACGGTGCTAAGTGATACACATTTGGGGTTAGCTATGACACATGTCCCTTATAGGATGTATAGAAGGCATTCACAGTGTAATAGTAATGATTGCTCAAAATGGTTATTACCCATAATTGTACACATATTTTGGGTAATTGCTGATGGCTAATTTCAAATGATGAATGGGATACCAGGATGTATTCCTTAGCAACAATTTGTCCACATTTATCACGGTAATCCAATTATCTATAGTCCAAACAGGTAGTGCAATTGTCACTTACACTTTTTATGGGGCTAACCATGTCCTAGTTATGAATTTGTGTATCTTATATGTGTTTTACTTTTGACATGTAGGCCAAACATGCGCCTTATGCATGTGTGTACTTCACATGTGCATATTTCATGTATATTTGGGGGGCGGTAGAGGTGGACTTAGGCCCTCAGCACCCTAGGGTTTGCCCTTCCAGATTTGCTAATTTATCCAAGGGTTTCATTTATTCAGTAATGCTAAACCTGCAGCAGCAGGCTCATGGAAGGCCATAGGGTATGATTTACTTTTTGCCATTCAATAATCCCATTTGCCCATTTGCCGTTTGCCCTATTGATTATTTGGAGCAATCTGACATACCATTTTGCATTGACATTTTTTGCTAAATCTCAGCGTTCCTCATGTGCTGATGACAAATAGGTTGTTGATGTATGTGGCCCTTTATGCATTACCTGGTTTTGTGGCATGTTTCATTCTTCCTGCTAGGTTCCAACTGGGACACTACTGTGATCGGCTGCTTGCAAATATTTGGTTGATTGGATGGCACATGTTTATATGTGTGGTCCAATGTAGATCCACTATCAACTGTCTGGGTGTATGTTGTCACTGTAACTTCCAGGTCTCCTCATGAGTTAGTGGCAGCTAATCTTGTTCCAAATGGGCATTGTTTGTAGCAAAAATGGAGAGAAGCCATTGAGGACATGGTCACCTACACATGGATGGTCCCACCCTGTCACTGAACACGTGTAATGAGACTTTCAAATGAGCTACATTTTTGTGCTGAGTGAGAGAATGTCTCAGGTGTCTGGATCAGGCATGTGTCATTGCCACATTTGTACTCCTGTTGGCCTCTGTGGATGGTAATGTATCAAGAAACATCATAGCCTCTGTGCAGACGTAAATGGCTGGTATTCAACACACAACTCATCTTTAGCATTTGAAAAAAAATGTTACTCAGCGTTTTGAACAGTCAGGGTCCTCATATGTGTTGACTTTTCATGGACATTATCTGAGGTTGCTGGCTTTGATGGAGGCCATTTACACCATCATTCACTATGGTCCTGGTCCACTGTCACACTTTTAAGTTTAGGCAATAATGAAGGTCAGACAACGGAAGGGCCAAGATTTGCCTATTCATGGGTACTGTCACAAATCTGATGCAAATGACAGTCAGATGATGCACTACTATGTATTTGAGTATACATTGATGAGGCTAATGGCAAATTATTGTCTGAGGTACAAAAGGTATTGGACAGCATGTGTGGTCCATAGGTGGACCCCAGGTATCTGTAGAGTGACCCACGGACAGGTGCCAGTCAGGCTGACAGGATGCTGGGTCAATCAGGTGCACGCTCTTTCAGTAATTACATGATCACGTGTTCTGACTAGGACTGGTCAGAGGGAGCATTAGACAGTTGAAATGTCACACTGTGTATGTCCTGTGTTGCTTTGAAGGTGACACATGAACCCTGATAAAGTGTTACACGGCAACATTAGTGTCAAAGCTTAATGATGTAATGGCTCACATTCAAACATGTATGCAGTAAGAGGCATCTGCAGGGACAGGGCATGTACATTTGGGTGGTGTGATTGGAGGGGATCACAGGTGTGGCCTCCATCTGTGTCTCACTAGTCCTGTCAGATGGGATTAGCTGATAAATAGCCTACAGTACCTTTCACAGAAGAATCAATCTACAGGTGATACCAGGCCTTATAAACTCCAAGGCAGTGTATTATATGAGCTGTGTTCCATGCAGTGAGATGGTAGTATGACAATGGTCGGCATAGTAAAGGGTGTGGCACACTGGATGACTCTTGTGAGTGTGTGTGTGTTGATGAGGGAATCTGAGTGTACACAAATCGGCATTCCAGGGACCTCTTCAGACAGGTGGGGTGTGAGCAGCTGCAAGTGTGTGTATTGTTTTTAGAAAAGGGCTGACATGTAGATGGGATGTGATGTGCTGGATGCGTGTCATAGGTGTAGCACTGTGTATGTTCTGCTTATGTGTAACTCTAGTGACAGATAGTCATTGCAATGATAGTAAGTAGTTGGAATTACTGTTGGCAAGAGTCTGGTAATACATTCCTGTTCCTGAAGCATTAGCATGTGAACTGGCTGATGTATGAGGCCTGTTTTCCCCTAGTTGAGTGATTGTGTTTTAGTTGTGTGCCATCTGCTGCGATGATCCATGTTTCCTACATGTATGTGAGTCATATGTGTGGTCCTCAGCTATTGCCCTTCAAAGGTGAACTGTACAGCATGTCTGTCATTTACATGGTGTGTGTATTTGACCATTGTATGGTGGCCATTACATTTGTGGTGTATATTTTTTGTATGATTAGTGTTATGTCATTATTGCTCAATGAGGCAACATTCTTCTTCAGCAATTTCAAACTAAAGGTGGGCAGAAATGAATAGGCCAAACCATGATGTGGTGTTTGTTATCTGTGTTTATTTACAATTGTGCATTAAGTGGTGATAGAAAAAATTATGAAAAGAAATTATTTACAATGTGTTGGCGCCTATGCACTCCAGCAGCCGTGTTTGGTTGTTCCCCCTCCTGTTGCAGGCCAGCATCCTCCTCTTCGTCGTCTTCAGGCATGTATGGGTCTGGTTCCAGGAGGGGAATGTTCCTTTTTACACAAATGTTGTGCAATATGGCACAAGTGAGTATGATCCTACAGACTATCTCTGGGGAATATAGTAGGCTACCGCCAGTGATGTCAAGACACCGGAACCTTGACTTTAGGATCCCAAAGGTCCGCTCGACAATGCTGTGTGTCCTCTTATGGGCGTCATTGTATGCCCGCTCTGCAGGAGTAGTCGGGTTCCCAAATGGTGTCATTAGCCACGGCTGGATGCCATACCCCTGATCAGCTGAAAGAAAAACACAGAATGGGATCATGTAGATGTAGCAGGGACTCTTGTAAAGACCTTTAATGGCAGTAGTTGTCTTGTGTTGTCTGTGACTCTTTTTTGCACTAATGTGACAACCTATACTTGTAGGCTATAACTTTTGCATTGTGTTTTTTCCTTGGCTGAGCAAGTGTTTGTTAGCTAACCGTTTGTCAGCAGTATGTTTTGGGAATTGCAATAGAGTGTGTCCTCCCTAGCATTGTGACTTGTGATACAGGTGTCCGTGTGTCTTCACTGGGGGTGACATGATAGTTCCATGCAGAGTTAAAATTGAAAGTGTTGTTAACACGTTCATATGAAAGTACCCTGGACATCCCATACCTTTAGACTTATGCAATGTATTAATGTACAGGTTATTGTGACACTTACAGTTTGCAAGGTGACATTTAGGCAACCACACTCATTAATGTCTTCACATTAAGCTGTACAGTAAATTCCAATGTGTGACAGGTTCAATGGTGAGTTAAGAAACATGGCTAGTGATGTGAGGACCTCAGTGTGTTCCTGTCTAGATGTTGCTGTTGTGGTGTATGTGTTGTGTGTCCTAGAGGGTTGCTGTGCAGTGTGTATATAAGTAGGTTTCTGTACTTACCAACAAGTAGTCCATTGCCATACCGTCCATCCTGGAAGTGTTGGTTGATGGTGCTGTGACGGAAGATGAAGGAGTCATGGACATATTTAGCCACGATGTTGCTGATCAATCCCTGGTGATCGACTATGGCCTGCACGTTGATGGAATGTGTGTGCTTCCTGTTGCGGTAGAGGTGTTCTGTTGCAGCAGGTGGCACAAGGTGTACGTGTGTGCAGTCGATTGCACCAAGGACATGTGGGAAGCCACTGATGGCGTAGAACCCCTGTTTAGTTTCCTGCTGCTTCTGCAGTGTGTTAGGGAAGCAGATGTGGAGGGGTGTCAGGCGAATGATGGCATCCAGTACTTTTGGCAGAAATGCGGAGAATGATGGTTGTGATATTCCGCCAACCAGGGCACCAGTTGTTTGAAAGGAGCCACTTGCCAGCAGGTGAAGTACGGCAAGCAGCTTTGTTTCTGTTGGTATGGTGCGGGGTGTCACTAAAGTGGGGGCCAACTGCTGTTCAATGTTTCTCAGCAGCTGCTGAATGGCCTCCCAGTTCAACCGGTACCTCTGTATGATGTCGTGTTCCCTGAGGCCATGCAGGGTTGTTCTTGGGCGGAATATCCTCTCCTGCCTTCTGCGCTGCCTTTGGGGTTCCTGCTGTTGTTGTTGTAGCTGCTGTTGTTGCTGCAGGGCTCTGCGTCTACGTGCACGCTGGATAAAAATCACCTCCATGTCTCCCTGTTGCTGCTCTGCTGCTCTGTTGTTTGTTCTGTGTGTTCTGATTAAATACAGGTGTGTTTGCCCCATTTTAACGCCTGCCCTGACCCAGGTGTTAAAATTTGACGCACATCGGGCTTTGCGTCATTTTTTTGCTCCGCCTCCCGGCCGAGAGTCATTTTTGCCCGGAAGCATAAATACGACACACGGCCGTGTGCGTCGTTTTTTGGACGGGAACGCCTACCCTGCATATCATTAACACAGGGCGGGTTGCCACATCTAGAAAATGACGCACACTGCGGATTTTTATCATCCGCGGGCTCGGGCGTCAGGGTTTAAATATGGGGCAACGTTTGCGCTGATTGTGCGTCAAATTTTTTGACGCACACTCGGCGCAAATGGAGTATAAATATGCCCCCATGTGCCTTTTCTGCAGGAGGAGGACGCTGGAGATGGCCATGTGGATAGTGAAGCTGAGGAGGCAAAGGATGAGGACAACAGATCTGCAGTGATTAGACAATACTTCCAATGACACACAGGTAAGACAGTGTAACTTTACATTTCATTGTCAGTTTTTTGTTTCACATTGTCACTGGCAGGCTGTGATTTCCCACTTCTGTGCCCACTCACTGTACCCTTTGGCAACACTTCTTGCAGATGTTGATGCCCCACTATTGCTCCTGGTGATGTCACTGCAGCCAACTACTGGTCTATCCTGTGTTACCATTTCTGTACAGTTGAATTGCAATGTTTAAACCTTGTTAAACAAATGCATACTTTAATCATTTGACATACTCCACAGTTTTTTTCAAATTCTGTTTATTGGAGTGCTAAAAAGAAAAGGGTGGGGTGCAATGGGCTGGGGTGATGATGGAGGAAAGTCCAGGGTATAGTTCCAGTCTATTTGTAGCACAGGTGCATTGTCCAAGGGGGCATAGGAAGGGGACTAATGGCAGTTCAAGGTGGACAGGGTGTCAGAGTGGTGCACAACGGTAACAATCTGGAGAGACTTATTTCCTGGCGGGGGTCTTGGCAATAGTCTCTGGCTTTTGCCTGGATCGCAGGGAACGTTTGCGGGGTGCTTCTCCTTCTGTAGGGGGATGGGTGCTAGTGGCCTGTTGGTCCTGTGGTGGGGCCTCCTGTCCACTAGCGGCAGCGGAGGTGGAGGGCTGTTCAGTAGTCTGGCTAGTGGCAGGGACCCGCTGGGGTGACACTGCCTCTCATAATGTTGGCCATGTCTGCCAGCACCCCAGCAATGGTGGTGTTAATGGCCTTCAAGTCCTCCCTGATCCCCTGGTACTGTTCCTCCTGCAGCCGCCTGTTCTCCTGCACGTTGTCCAGGATCTGGCCCAGCGTATCCTGGGAATGTTGGTATGCTCCCAGGTCATGGTGGAGGAAATCATCCGGGTAGAGCCACAGCTATTTGGAGCACAGGTACAGCAAATATCCATTGCTAGGAAGATGGAGCTATGGCAGAGGATCGTGGGCAGGGTCAACTCCGTGGACAGTATTTCAGAACAAGGGATGACATCAGGAAGAGGAGGAATGACCTACAGGGGGAGGTACATTCCATTGCAGCAAGACGCCAACTTGCTGTACAGAGGACTGGCGGTGGACCCCTACCACCTCCTCCACAACTAACAACATGGGAGGAGCAAGTCTCGGCACTACTGCATCCTGAGGGCTTCGCAGGAGTAGCAGGAGGACTGGACTCTGGTAAGTCAAATCTTTACTACTTTCACCCCCCTACCTGCATACCATCGCATACCCCCATCCTCCCCCTCACCCACATCACTCCAACACCTCACATATGCCCCACTATCACAACCGAGCCATCCCAATACCAAGCCCTGCATGCAACACCAAAGCATGGACACCCATTGCCAAAGCATGTCCAGTACAGACCCCAAAACACTAATCACACAATGGCAAACACAACAAGGTAAGCACAGGAGTAGAGGGTAACTCACCCAATGCACAAGATGGCACACACAGATACTAAAAGTATGCATTTACAATATAGCAATGTCAATGTTCATGTTCACATACCAATGTTACACAGTTGTTGGGCAGCAGTAAACATAGCAGAGGGCACACAGTGGGACCCAGATCTGTGAAAGGGAAAGCCAAAGTGACATGTCAGAGTCCATACACAGAGGTAAAAAGGCAGATTTGTGCTATGTCCTACAGTAGTATGAGATGCTAGAAGCAGTGCCATCCTCTTACCTGTGTCTCACTGGAAGTAATGCATGATGATGTTGTTTCGGTTGTAGATATCTTCTTCTTCTGCCTCCTCTTCTTCACTGTCCACAGGCTCCACAGCTGCCACAAGACCAGCATCAGGCCCATCCTCCTGCAGAAAAGGCACCTGGCGTCGCAAAGCCAGGTTGTGCAACATACAGCATGCCACAATGATCTGGCACACCTTCTTCTGTGAGTAGTGTAGGGAGCCACCTGTCAGATGGAGGCACCAGAATCTGGCTTTCAGGAGGCCGAAGGTGCGCTCTATTATGCTCCTAGTTCGCCCATGTACCTCATTGTAGCGTTCCTCTGCCCTTGTCCTGGGATTCCTCACTGGGGTCAGTAGCCATGACAGGTTGGGGTAACCAGAGTCACCTGCAAATATCGAGGGACAACTGTTAGGCATCCTCCAACCATTAGGGACTCTCCCATACCCAGACACCTATTTAAACTGTGTGGGGATCTTGGGCTCACCTATTAGCCACACACGGTGCCTCTGGAGTTGCCCCATCACATAAGGGATGCTGCTATTCCCCAAAATGTAAGCGTCATGCTCAGAGCCAGGATACTTGCATTTATTCACATGCATGGGAGATGTACTGGCCTGCCAAACACACCATCTGCATATTCATAGAATGGTAGCTTTTGCGGTTTCTGTACACCTGTTCATTCCTGCGGGGGGGACAAATGCCACATGTGTACCATTAAAGGCACTAATAATGTTGGGGATATGTCCCAGGGCATACAAGTCACCTTTCACTGTGGGCAAGTCCTCCACCGAGGAACACAATGTAGCTGTGCGTGTGTTTCAGCAGGTCAGATAACACTCTGGACGTTAGAGAACATTGACTGTGACATCCCTGATGCCATGGCCACTGTTGTTTGAAAGGACCCACTGGCCAGGAAACGGAACACTGACAGGACCTGCACTAGAGGGGGTATTCCTGTGGGATGGTGGATAGCTGACATCAGGTCTGGCTCCAACTGGGCACACAGTCAAGTCTGTAAGTGATAATGATGTGTCTGTCTTTCATTGTTGACAGGTCTACCAGGGGTCTGTACACCGGAGGATGCTGCCATCTCATCACCTGCCCCAGCAGACATGCCCTATGGAGGAGAAGGGTGAGCAGAGGGTCATGCACCACGTAGGTTTCACAAGGCTATTTAGAACAATCATTAAATAATCTTTGTGTGCATTTGTCTGTCCGTATTCCTGGCCAAAAGTGCTGTGATGCAGTTCGTTGGCCTGCCATGTGGCCACCTCAAATGGCTGCTGCCTGACCTGTAAGGAGGGACAAGGGGAAATGAGGTAACTGTGCTGCCGTTTTGCAGCGTCGCGCTAGGTGGTCGAAGACCGCTGCACAGTTCAGCATTGGTTATCATTGGCCCCTATGGGTTCCAGGAGCCAATGACGTTGTACGCCGCACCGCCGCGGACGTGACCGCCATTTTCTATCAATTCCCTTACTTGATACCTGACCTTCAACAGGAGAGGACCTGCACTGCAAGTGCGGCTGTGACCTGCGTCTGGAAGCAACAATGGCTACAGTGTCTGGGGAAAGGGCCCCTGCCTTCACTGCGGAGGAGTTGGACAAACTGGTGGATGGGGTCCTCCCCCAGTACACGCTACTCTACGGTCCTCCACACAAACAGGTGCGTAAACTGTGTGCATGATGTATGGCACATGATTGTATGGAGCATCGTGGATGGAAGAGACGGGGGGCACAGGCCAGCATGTGAGGATGGTGAGTGTATGTTTTTCTGGGCCAGGATGGGAGGTTTGTGGCCAATGAGTGAGAAGAACTGGACAGGGGAGTAACCTCCATTTTTACTTCACTATTCCTCTAGGTCAGTGCCCATCAGAAGAAGGGTATTAAGCGTGCCATCGCCAAGGAAGTGCGGACCTGGGGGTCTACCATAGACGGAGCACCCACTGCCGGAAAAGACGGGAGGACCTGCGCCCCTGGAGCAAGAAGACGGCAGAGGCCCAGCTGGGGATGGCCTTCCAACGTGGAAGGAGTGCCTGTCGCACCATGATCCCCCCCCGGATCCTGGCGGTGGCATATCCTGAGTTGGATGGGTGCTTGAGGGCATCACAGCAGCCACAAGAGGGTGAGTACAGTCTCATTCAGCTGCATGCTTGACGAGGTGTCTGGGTGGGGGCAGTGGGCTGTGGGTTCCCCTAGGCCAGGGCAGACGCGCCAAGGTACATCCATTGTTTTGCAGGCTCAGTGCCACTCCAACCCCCAAAAGTGATAGTTGCCCTCTACACCTAGTCAGGCTCCTATGGGTTCCAGCTGTGCATGAATGGGTCTAGGCAGAGTCCCCCACGGGCATGTGCTTTTCCCCTGCACTGTTAGTGCATGCGCTAGTGCATAGGGCTGCTCCCTGTGTGTTGTGTCCGCCAAAGGTAGTGATGTTGCAGGCATTAACCATGTTTCTCTTCTGTCTTTCCCCCCCTTTTTGTTTTGTCACCCTGTCCTTGTGTGCATTAGCATAATCTGGCAGAGGAGCATTGGCACCGGAGCAGGAGGGAGCTGCACCCCACATGGCCCTGGAGGGTGAATTTACAGAGTCTGAAGGCACCAGTGGGATGGAGGGCGAGGGGAGCTCCACGACGGGGACAGGAGCAGACACCAGCGACAGCGACTCCTCCTCTGATGAGAGCTCCCTTGTGGTGGCAGGCACCTCTGTGCCCACCGCAACAACAGGTACAGCCGCCACCCCGCTACCAACACAGCCCTCCCAGCAGCCCCTCATTGATTTTTCCGTGCCAGCTCACTCAGCAGGGTGGGCATCTCCTTTGCCCTAGGCACCTCAGGCCCTGCCCTCAGTGAGGAGGCTATAGACCTCCTGAGATCCCTCACTGTTGGGCAATCAACCATTTTGAATGCCATCCAGGGTGTCCAGAGGCATTTGCAGCAAACAAATGCATACCTGGAGGGCATTCATTCTGACGTGGCAGCCAAACAGAGAGCATTTCAGACTCTGGCCTCAGCACTGATGGCAGCCATTGTCCCTGTGTCCAGCCTCCCCCTCCAACATCCACTACCCAGACCCAATCCCCTCTATCTCAGCCTATCCCAAGCACACCTTCAGACCAGCATGCACACTCATCAACACACAAGAGTGGACATGGCAAACATAAGCACCACACATCCCACAGGCACTCACACAAGCACCAGACCCATGCAGACACACCAACATTCACTGCCTCTACTGTGTCCCCCTCCTCCACGTCCTCCTCCGCCCACCCAGTCTCATCTCCACTCACACCTGCATGCACTACATCCTCAGCCACTACCTCTATCACCAGCATGCCCATCACCACACACCGCTCACATGCGCTCACCACCCCCACTACCATGCACACGTCCCCTGTGTACTCTCCCTGTGTGTCTGTGAGCACTCCTCCCAAAGTAAACAAACGCAGGCACACACCCACCCAACAGCCATCTACCTCACAACAGCCTCTGGCCCATGCACCTTCACCCAAATTCAGCAGACGTACACCTCCTACAACCACTACCTCTTCCTCCACTCCCAAACCCCCTCCATCTTCACGTCCCAGTGTGTCTAACATTGACCTCTTCCCTACACCTCCCCCCGTCCTTCCCCTAGGGCCAGGATGTCCAGGTCCCAGCCCGGCACCTCAGCCACGAAAACCTCCAGCACTGTGGTCTCAGCAAGTCCGGTCACATCGTGGGCAGCACCCATCAGGGCTACCAGTGTGCCACCTAGCGAGGCCAAGGATCAGCCCATTCCGCCACCTGCCAAGGTGAAGAAGGTGCGCACATGCCATAGGGAAAAGCCACACCAACCACCCAGCAAGGCCTCCTCCAAGCCAAAAGGGGATAGTGCCAAGGGACCAGCAGCGACATCCAAGGTGGGGAAGGGACACAAGGCTAAGGGGAAGTCAGGACAGGGCACGGAGTCTTCGGCTGAGGGACTAGAGTACCCCTTCTGGCAACCAGAACAGCAACCTGTACGGTGGTGGACACCGGCACCTGCACTGCCACCTGCACCGTCACCTGCACGTCTGCTGCCTCAGCAACAGTCCCCAGCATCATCCCCAGTGGGCAGCCGTCCAAGGCTGCAAGAGACGTCCTGCTGTTTCACTCCACAGGTGCTGACACATGCACCATCAGCAGCATATCCGCAACAGACACCGCCTCAACCACCGCCACCAGCCCCCTCCAGAACCAGTGGAGAAAAGCATCCACTCACTAAGTCCTTGGCACGATGAAGCACTCTGGGCACTAAGCCCCCTCCAGAACCAGTGGAGAACAGCATCCACTAACACAGTCCTTGGCAGGATGAAGCACTCTGGGCACCAAGCCCCCTCCAGAACCAGTGGAACATGTCAACAAAGAGACTGTGGCTTTGCACTCCCCAGGATAATGCAGTGGGCAACCCACCCACTTGAGAGACTTGAGAGACTGTGGCTTTGCACTCCCCAGGATAAAGAAGTGGGCAACCCACCCACTTGAGAGACTTGAGAGACTGTGGCTTTGCACTCCCCAGGATAAAGCAGTGGGCAACCCATCCACTTGAGAGACTTGAAAGACTGTGGCTTTACACTCCCCAGGACCAGTCATTGGGCAAACCACCCACTTGAGAGACTTGATAGACTGTGGCTTTGCACTCTACAGGACCAAACTGTGGGTATGGAGCCCCCTCGTGGAGCAGTGGTGTCGTCCGTTCATCCGGCTGAGGTGCCCCCCCTCCCGCTCCCTCTGAGGTGAATGTTTATTTTCTAACTGATGCCCCAGCAGTGTTCTCTCCGTTTCGAGTCAGGTATCATGTGTGGGTTTTTGCCCATGCATTTTGGGACAACTGGTCCACGGACAATGATTGGGACACTATCCGGACTTGTGTAGTTGCTGTACATATTTGTATATACTGATGATTTGAAGTTATCTTGGCCTATCTGATTTTTTGATGATTACACTTGTTACAATCATTTCATTTTGTCCTTGCGTTCTTCCAGGGGGTGTGTTGTAAAATCCAGTTAAGAGACAAAGTGGATTTCATAAAAGGTTTATTTCTCTCCGTCTGACACCCAGTTTTGCGTCCGCATTTCAGCTCAACCGCTCACGGAATGCCTCCCTTCTACATTCTTTTGTCCCATACACATTCCATTCCAGTACACCAAGGTTCCTTAAAGAAAACATACTTCTCTAAATATAACACATTTCCCCCCTTTAAACAAAATAAACAAACCAAACATATAGGAAAATTCCATGACAATAGATTAAAGAACATTCATTGACAATAGATTAAAGCACATTAACTCTCCTTATTTACACATATTCCACCAAACGAGTCGACAATTGTCTGGAACGACCCTCAAGCTTTACTCATGAGGCTATGGAGTCTTCCTTCCAATTCTCCTCCATACCACTCTGTACATCACTCTCCCTACAACCAACATCAGAAGGAATCTCACACTACTCACTTTCAATACATGCACCATCTTGACTTGCGTCCTCAACAAGTTCATCACCCTTTCTATGTACCATAGGTCCCGACACAGCAGAATGTCCATGGAGAACAGCAGTTCGTCCATCCTGTGTCTTCCCACCTTCTGAAACACACCTGGCCAGTTTACTCACATTCCAAACTTTCCCATCCTGTGTAACAACTTTTTTTCTAAAATCTTTTACCACTTTCATGGCCTTACCAAACCTGTACATACCTTTCTTTAACAACTCCGGCTTCCTTACCCTAACCAAATCTCCCACAACAAACATGGGATCTTTTACTCTCCACTTTCTATCATATGCCTCCTTACACTTCTCTTGCTTCAGTCTCACGTGATGTCTTATCACTGCCACATTAACATTCTCATGCTGTTTGCCATGTTTCTTTTTTAACCACCATGGACACAGTTTGGATACATGATCTCTACCCCTCAGCAGCCTGAACGGGCTCACACCTGTGGTACTGTGAGGAGTGATACGATAATACCACAATTTCTCTCTCATTTTCTCCTTCCACAACCCACCGAAACTACGTGCCCAACAAATATACTCCTTCAAAACCCGATTAAATCTCTCAACTTGTCCATTCTGTTGTGGTTCATATAGTGAAGTTGTAGCATGCTTAATATTGCAATACCTGAGAAACTTCTGCATCTCCTTCGACACCAGTTGAACACCATTGTCCGACACTATAGGACAATGGCAAACACTTCTTTGAAAAACTCAATCACAATGGTTGTTGTGACATGTGGCACCAATTTCACCTCAGGCCACTTGGATTGATAGTCCACTAGGACCAAAGCGAATCGAGCCTCGTGAGGCAAAAACAAAAACGGACCAGAAATATCAAAGCCTAGTTTCTGCCAGGGAGACTCAGGTCACCGAACAGTACGCAATGGGGCTGGCGTTGTCCTCAACATCTTCTCAGCACTCACACATATTCCACATTCCCTGACCGTTCTGTCCGCCATCTTGTCCATTCCTGACCATCAAAAGGAAGTATGTATAAGCCTTTTCATGGATGACATCCCAGGATGTCCTTCGTGTGCCAACTTCAAAATTACTGCTTGCATGCCTACAGGTGGAATACATTTGCCCCCTTTAAATACCAACTCATTTTCAATTTCTAGCTCATCTCTTACTTTAAAGAAAGACATCACTTCTTCCAGAACACATTCTTTACTTGGCCAACTAACCCTCAAATACTGTCTCACCTCTTGTAAAGTCAAATCTTCCTGATCTTTATCAAGCCAATCCTTCTGTTCAATGGCTTTAAATTCTTCAGAAATAAATTTAGACACTACAGACACAATGTCAGAGTCACAATATTCGCCCTCCTGCCAAACATTTGAATCACTCTGAGGAAGACGCGACAGACAATCAGCCACAGAATTTCTTTTTCCAGGAACATACTCCACTTGAAAGGAATACTCTTGCAATTTCGAGACCAATCTTGCAATACGGGCTGTCGCATTCCACCCTCCACCTGGAAATAGAATCCCCAACAAAGGTTTGTGATCAGTCTGGAGAATAAACCGCGAACCCCAAATGTAATTCCAAAAATGCTCAATCGCCCAGACACAAGCTAGTAATTCCTTTTCAATTACTTCATACCTTCTCTCCGCATCGGTTAAAGTACGTGAAGCAAAAGTAACATTCCACATATCCTTGCCACTCTTCTGGGATAACACACCACCTACACCATACATGCTAGCATCCACCGTTACTACACATAGAGCCTGGACATTAAATGGTTTGAGCGTAGGTGCACTATTAATCTCTTTCTTGATGGTCTCAAATGCATTCTCCTACCTTTCAGACCGCACATACTCTACACCTTTTCTCGTCAATTCCCTCAAAGGTTCCATTTTTATAGCAAAGTTTTCAATAAATTTGCTGTAATATTCGCACAATCCTGCAAAAGACAACAGTTTTCATGACAGTCTGGAGCTGGTGCATCAATAATGGCCTTGAGTAGAGATTGTTTAGGAACAACTCCCTCACCTGAGACGGAATGTCTCAGATAATTAACAGGCTTGGCAAAGAAGTAGCATTTCTTAAATTTCAGAGTCAATCCACTCCATACTGAATATTTCGCACACCTTAACTAGATGATTTTTGTGTTCCTCCTCATCTTTAGAATAAACTAATACATCATCTTGGAAACATTTCACAGACTTGTCCATGACCTTGAATAAATTAAACATGGCCCTTTGAAATACTGACGCAGCAGAGGCCAACCCAAAAGGCATACGTTTGAATTGGAACAAACCCTGTGGTGTAATGAAAGCAGTCAGATGTCTGGAGTCCTCCGTGAGCTGAATTTGGTGGTATGCCGACCTCAAATCTAGAGTGGAAAAGATCTTTGCTCCATCCAAGAGACTAACAACTTCATTTATGTTAGGTAATGGGTGACAATTGACTATAATATTAGCATTTACCGCTCTCAAATCCACACATAACCTCAAAGAATTATCTGACTTCCTGGTTAAAACAATAGGTGAAACCCATTCAGATGACTCAATTTCCTCGATAATTCCTTCCTTCACCATTTCCATCAACACATCGTTTAATTCCTCACGCACTCCAATGGGAACTTTCCTTAATTTCTGCACTACTGGTCTGGCATTACCCTTCAATCTAATCTTGTGGGTATAATCTTTCAGTTTACCCAGAGTATCAGAAAACACATTCAGCAATCTAGAGACAATCCATTTGGCTTTATCACTTTCCTCAACCAACATTACAGGTTCCCGAGCCCTGGGATTTAAGATTATTCCCAACTCATCCTAGTCTCTCCACCCCAACACATTAACCCCTCTCTCAGCCACATACAATTTAATCTGTGCAGAACGATCCTTGAAACAAATTCTAGTTTTAACACACCCAATGATGGTAATAGCAGTACCCTCGAATCCTTCCACCACAATATCCGATCAGGCTAAATTGGACACACCCCACACATTACTAAATTTCTGAGCAAAATAACCCCATGTGATGATAGTCCAAGGGGATCCAGAATCTGCCATAAACTCCAGCTCCTGACCCTCAATAAAAACTATGCATTTTGGGTTTTTTACCACATTCCCTTCTTTGTTCACAAAGTCATTCTTGACAGACAATACAACACCTCTTTCTCTTTCCTCGCAGACACATGCCACTTTGTTTTTACAGTCACTATCAGCACTCCTAACTTCTTTACACACTCGCGCAAAGTGCCCCACTTTTCTACATTTTTTACATTCTTTCACAATTGCTGGGCACTGTGGAAAATTGACCAGATGATTAGAGCTGCCACAACGATAACATAACAGCCTATTACTTTTAACATTTTTGTCATCTTTTTTGTTTCATGCAATCTTTCTGGTAGCAGTATCACTGCTAAATCCCCCACTACCTACAGCTCCAACTACTTCCATATCCATCAACTTATTCTTCTCAGTCTCTTGCACTGACTTCATCCATTTTTCTGATTGTTCCAACGCCTTAGCGGTATTGATCACATCATGTAACTCCTGATCACCCATGACCCACAATTGTTCTTGGATTCTTCTTCTCTTAACATGAACAATAATCTGATCTCTAATCATTTCATCCGTAATAGGCCCAAAGTAACAGTGCATGGATAAGCCAAGTAAACCTGTCAAAAACTCATCAAATGTCTCACCCAGTTGTTGGCTTCTAGTATAAAACTTGAACCTGTTTAAAGCTATGTTTGTAGTCGGTTTGAACCTGTTCTCTAGTTAATTCAAGGCGTCCTGAAATACATCAATTTAATCATCCTGAAGAACTCCTTGCGGGAGGGTCCTATAAATCAGTTGACCTTCAGAGCCCAAACAGTGTAATAAAATATTTTCCTTTCTTTCCTGAGACATGCCATCTTCCTCAATGGCTTTCAAATAAGTCAAACATTCCTCCTTCCATCTGGACCATGGTATGGGTGGGTCCCCTTTTACTTGCAGAAATTTCGTTGGTGGCTCAAACTGCATCCTGCTTAGGAAATGGTCCTTGTTCCTCTTTTCCTCCCTTTAACAGCTTCCTCTTAAGTTAGTCACTTAGGAGGAAGTAAAGGAAGGAGCAGAGAAAAAAACAATTATTGTAATGTTCCACCTAAGATTTGAATTGGTGCAAGGTACTTAAAAAACAGGAAATGAAATAGCACAACGGAAATGAGTAATACAAAGAGCCAAGTCCGGTAAGTTCAACCAATATAGTTATACAACATTGGTAAATATTGATAAAGTGTACTTTGTCTCATAGGACAATAAAATGTTGTATTTCACGTATACAAGTATACTTTGTTTGATTGTACAATAAAATGGAGCACGATGCAAGAAAGAGCGTCTTTCAAATACCTGCTCACGAACAGTAGGAAACGCGCTTGTTTAATCCTAAGCGCGATAGAACGAGCGTCTTTCAATATACGCTTGTGAACAGCAGGAAACGTGCTAATCCTAAGCGCGAGGATGCGGTGAGCGTGTTTTAAATCACGCTCGCTAACAACAGCTGAGAGCTGTTGCGGCTGTGCTGCAATCGTTGCTATGCAACGGGCAAAGCGTCAGGGTGTAAAGTGAAGAAAGAAAGAAAAAAAAATACTTGCTCGAAGGTGCTCAATTCGAAGATGCTCAAATTAGTGAATATCGCTTCCAGACATCCACCCTCCTCCTGGAACTGCTGGGAAGGGAACAGCATCTTTTACAGCATTCAACACGAGACAGTCGGGGAAACCCACGAAGTGTCTTCCAAACATGCGTGGAGTTTGTACGATCCTCATTGCCAATTTTGTTGTAAAATCCAGTTAAGAGACAAAGTGGATTTCATAAAAGGTTTATTCCTCTCCGTCTGACACACAGGTTCGCGTCCGCATTTCAGCTCAACCGTTCCCAGAATGCCTCCCTTCTACATTCTTTTGTCCCATACACATTTATTACCAGTCCCCCCAAGGTTCCTTAAAGGAAACATACTTTTCTAAATATAACAGGGTGACGGGGTGTAAATGTCATGTTGCTACATGTATTTGTGTGTATGTTGTTGTGGGTGAGGGTGGGGGTTTTGCGTGTTGCGTGTGTGTGTGTCTCTCTCTCTTTTCTCCCCGCTCCCCTGTGTGCTAGGTGCAGTACTCACCTTGGTCGTCGCCGGCGTCTTTGCTGCTCCTGGTAGAGGTAAACCAACATTGGTAACACCTGTAACTCGGGCTCCATGACGTCCTGGTTCCTCTTTGGGTGTCGAGAGGTGAGTGGTTTCCGTTCCAAGTCCTGTTTCCGCCGTGCTTTTGATGGCGTTGGCACCACCCCAGAAAAGGTGGTGGATAGGCCTGTTGTAATACAGTGGGCGGTACATTGTGTTTCGCCTGTCTGTTGGCGGTTACCACCGCAGTGTTTGTTTCTACCGCCGTGGCGGTCGGAGTGTTAAAGTGGCTGTCTATGTTGGCGGTTTCCACCATGGATGTGATTTCATTTTTTTTTACCGCCGGCCTGATGCCGGTATTACCGCCGTTTTAACACCGACCGCCAGGGTTTTAATGAGGACCTATGTCAATTAAGTATTTCTCACATTGAAGAGTATCTTTTATGTACCTTGTACAGTTTTTTACTATCTGTTGCTGTTTCTTTTGATGGGCGAGGGAGGTGGCATGGTGTTCTGTATCTAGGGTTGAGGGAGCATGATTCTGTATCCAAGTTATAAAGTAGAACCCTAGTTACCATGCTGTGAGCGTGATTCTGTATCCAAGTTATGATGTAGAACCCTAGTTACCATGCTGTGATGTAACTTGTTTAGAGTGGGTGATTGTTACCATGGGAGACTGAGAAGCAGTTGATCTGCTGTTGGCTGTGGATGAGGTCTCTCCTGTGGATGTAGTTCAATAAAGGAAACCTGCTTTACATAACAATTTCCTGGCCTGCCTTCTCTACTTATTTCACAAAATGCTTTACATTTGTCCCACCTTCAGGTTTCTTTTGTTAATGCCCGAAATAGTAACCTCTCCCACCATTCATTGTCTTTTTAAGTTCTCTCATTGCTGGAACTTTTTAGAGCTGTGAGTAGTTTGTATTTTAAGGTTTTTTTTTGTAACAGTATTGCAGTAGGCCTGCTAGGCCTCAAAATGTGTAAGGCACTACGCCCTCTAGGGGCTACATGTGTGGTTACACTGCATTACTTTCAGCTATTCTTTTTTCATGTCATTGTGCCCTCTAGGGGCTTACTATATGGCTGCACAATTATGTTTCTTAAAAATGCAATTTTTATTAAGGTGTCCCCTAGGGGTTGTTCTGAGCATTACAGTCAAAACACTACAATAGTCGCTGCAGTCGGAAACTCTCCCCACAATGCTTTATGGGACATTCCTGTTACAAAACATTCTTTCCCATAACTCACTGCACAATGCGCTCTTTCTATCTAGGTCATCTCTGGGACCCCACACCCTAGATTGGGGGGACTCCAAAATAATAATATAAAACAATCACATAAACAAAAGCAATATTTTCATTTTGTTTATATTTTCATAGAGGAAGACGGTAAATGGAAGTGCTTTCGATTTTGGCCACTAGAACTTTGTGGCAGAGAGGACCAAATTATGCAGCAGGGTTGACCAATGTATACGGCAAGAAAAGTCCAGTTATGCATTTACAATGCCAATAGTTCTAACTCAAACAAATGCAACACCTATTGCATTGCAAATGCTTGTAAAGATAAATTGGCACTTCACAAAGACAGTGCTTGGGGCTGTGTTCCAATCTCCCTCTTTGTTTCTGGTAATGAATTCAAGTTGACTAAACTAGCCTACAAGCATGCAGGGAGATGGTCCATATAAGAAAAGGAAATCCTTTCTTTCATGGGAAAAAACTAAAGGAATGTGTTTATTTTGTTCTTCTAACTTTCATGCATTGAAGTAATTGGTTTCATTTTTAGGATGGCCAGCTCTGCTAATTTCTGGAGGCTGTCTAAGCACAGTTGTAAAGGGGTCTCACATCACGTGCCACACCATCAGCAATACCAGTTTCGTAACCTGCAACACATTGCATTATAAGATATTTGGGCTTATTTACAAGCCCCTTGCGCCGGCCATGTGTCCCTTTTTATATGGGGAAAAGTGACACACCGGCGGCACAAGGGGCTTGTAAATAGGCCCCATTGTACCTTTGAGTTCCATGATCAATGAAGATACCCAGCAGGCTTGGTTGCTGCAATTGCTGCCAAAGTCTTCTCAGGTATCTGTGCCTCTTACTGGCATAGGTGAATCAAACAGACCTCGTCAGCTCATTAGCTCAAGGTAGCCTTTTCAAACAAAAGGAGAGTGGGAGCACACTGCGTCCCACCCCAGCACTCAGTATGCCCCAATGCATTATGGTAAATATGGTGCATGGTAACACTTAAGTGGGCAAACTGTGCTGGGATGTGAGGCAGTGTGCTCCCAACACCATCTTCTGTTTAAAAGGCTCCCTTTAGCCAGTAAGCAGATGAGCTTTGGAAATACACTTCTGTGACTGGTACTGTGACCTGTGAAGTTTTAGGCAGCATTTCCAGGAAACCCAGAAGAAAATTTGCTACTCTCTGCTGATGAAGGATGAAATCCAGAAACACATACATGTGTCTAGGGTTATACAGCATTATCGACACCAACCTTGCTGAGAAATTACAGTCAAATTTGAAGCAAGCGCTAATTGTGTCACACATTTACCTTATTGCAAAGGGTCAAACGGTGCTGGGGTATGAGGCAGTGTACTCCTAACCCCCACACCCTCCTTAGGCTTCAATCAATTTAACTTGTTCTGTGCCTTGGACGAGGTGATCACGTCCAAGGCACCAGTTCCCGGGTGCCTTGGACGAGATCACCTCGTCCTGCACCCGGGAACTGGGGGACCGCTAGCGCTCCCCCCATGGGCCCCCCACCCACACCCCCCAGTTGTGGATGGAAGGGGAATTCCTTCCCCTTCCACCCCAACCCCCCCAACCCCCCCACTGTGACGCCAGCGAGTATCGCGCGCTGATTGTCACAGAGGCCTCCTCCTTCACGCTGGAAGCTCAGCCGAGAAGGAGGCCGAGAGAGGCTTCAAAGGGAAGGAAATGAATTTCCTTCCCTTTGAAGTCTCTCTCAGCATTTCAAAAGCCAGATTGTAAAGCAATCCGGCTTGTGAAAAGCCCACTAGACACCAGGGATTTAGTTTGAAAACGGAAATTGGCATAAGGGAGCGACCCCTTGGGCAAGGGTCGCTCCCAGGGGGGCATTTTTTTTAAGGACTTTCTGCCCCTCTTGGGGACAGATCGGCCTATTATTAGGCCGATCTGCCCCAGGGGGGCAGAAACCTCTAGGCACCAGGGATCTTTTTTTTTTTTTTTTTTTTTTTTTTTTAGAGGTGGGGAGCGACCCCTTAGGCAAGGGTCACTCCCCTGGGGGGCAAATTGTATTTAGGCCATTTCTGCCCCCCTTGGGGGCAAATCGGCCGATTTTAGGTCAATCTGCCCCCAAGGGGGGCAGAAACAACTAGGCACCGGGAATCTATTTTTTTTGCGCCAATGTCACGCAGGGGGAGCGACCCCGTAGGCAATGGTCGCTCCCCGGGGGGGTTGGGGGGACATATTTATTTTAGGCCATTTCTGCCCCCTCTGGGGCCGGCTGAGCTAGAGGCCAAAATCTACAGGTACGCACTTTGCAAAAAACACCTCTGTTTTCTGTCAAAAAATGTGATGTGTCCACGTTGTGTTTTGGGGCATTTCCTGTGGTGGGCGCTAGGCCTACCCACACAAGTGAGGTATCATTTTTATCGGAAACTTGGGGGAACGCTGGGTGGAAGGAAATTTGTGGCTCCTCTCAGATTCCAGAACTTTCTGCCACAGAAATGTGAGGAACATGTGTTTTTTTAGCCAAATTTTGAGGTTTGAAAAGGATTCTGGGTAACAGAACCTGGTCCGAGCCCCACAAGTCACCCCTCCTTGGATTCCTCTAGGTCTCTAGTTTTCAGAAATGCACAGGTTTGGTAGGTTTCCCTAGGTGCCGGCTGAGCTAGAGGCCAAAATCTACAGGTAGGCACTTCGCAAAAAACACCTCTGTTTTCTTCCAAAGATTTGGATGTGTCCACGTTGCGCTTTGGGGCGTTTCCTGTCGCGGGCGCTAGGCCTACCCACACAAGTGAGGTATCATTTTTATCGGGAGACTTGGGGGAACGCTGGGTGGAAGGAAATTTGTGGCTCCTCTCAGATTCCAGAACTTTCTGCCACAGAAATGTGAGGAACATGTGTTTTTTTAGCCAAATTTTGAGGTTTGCAAAGGATTCTGGGTAACAGAACCTGGTCCGAGCCCCGCTAGTCACCCCTCCTTGGATTCCCCTAGGTCTCTAGTTTTCAGAAATGCACAGGTTTGGTAGGTTTCCCTAGGGGCCGGCTGAGCTAGAGGCCAAAATCTACAGGTAGGCACTTCGCAAAAAACATCTCTGTTTTCTTCCAAAAATTTGGATGTGTCCACGTTGTGCTTTGGGGCGTTTCCTGTCGCGGGCGCTAGGCCTACCCACACAAGTGAGGTATCATTTTTATCGGGAGACTTGAGGGAACGCTGGGTGGAAGGAAATTTGTGGCTCCTCTCAGATTCCAGAACTTTCTGCCACAGAAATGTGAGGAACATGTGTTTTTTTAGCCAAATTCTGAGGTTTGAAAAGGATTCTGGGTAACAGAACCTGGTCCGAGCCCCGCAAGTCACCCCTCCTTGGATTCCCCTAGGTCTCTAGTTTTCAGAAATGCACAGGTTTGGTAGGTTTCCCTAGGTGACGGCTGAGCTAGAGGCCAAAATCTACAGGTAGGCACTTCGCAAAAAACACCTCTGTTTTCTTCCAAAAATTTGGATGTGTCCACGTTGCGCTTTGGGGCGTTTCCTGTCGCGGGCGCTAGGCCTACCCACACAAGTGAGGTATCATTTTTTTTGGGAGACTTGGGGGAACGCTGGGTGGAAGGAAATTTGTGGCTCCTCTCAGATTCCCAAACTTTCTGCCACAGAAATGTGAGGAACATGTGTTTTTTCTAGCCACATTTTGAGGTTTGCAAAGGATTCTGGGTAACAGAACCTGGTCCGAGCCCCACAAGTCACCCCTCCTTGGATTCCTCTAGGTCTCTAGTTTTCAGAAATGCACAGGTTTGGTAGGTTTCCCTAGGTGCCGGCTGAGCTAGAGGCCAAAATCTACAGGTAGGCACTTCGCAAAAAACACCTCTGTTTTCTTCCAAAAATTTGGATGTGTCCACGTTGCGCTTTGGGGCGTTTCCTGTCGCGGGCGCTAGGCCTACCCACACAAGTGAGGTATCATTTTTATCGGGAGACTTGGGGGAACGCTGGGTGGAAGGAAATTTGTGGCTCCTCTCAGATTCCAGAACTTTCTGCCACAGAAATGTGAGGAACATGTGTTTTTTTAGCCAAATTTTGAGGTTTGCAAAGGATTCTGGGTAACAGAACCTGGTCCGAGCCCCGCTAGTCACCCCTCCTTGGATTCCCCTAGGTCTCTAGTTTTCAGAAATGCACAGGTTTGGTAGGTTTCCCTAGGGGCCGGCTGACCTAGAGGCCAAAATCTACAGGTAGGAAATTCGCAAAAAACACCTCTGTTTTCTTCCAAAAATTTGGATGTGTCCACGTTGCGCTTTGGGGCGTTTCCTGTCGCGGGCGCTAGTCCTACCCACACAAGTGAGGTATCATTTTTATCGGGAGACTTGGGGGAATGCTGGGTGGAAGGAAATTTGTGGCTCCTCTCAGATTCCCGAACTTTCTGCCACAGAAATGTGAGGAACATGTGTTTTTTCTAGCCAAATTTTGAGGTTTGCGAAGGATTCTGGGTAACATAACCTGGTCCGAGCCCCACAAGTCACCCCTCCTTGGATTCCCCTAGGTCTCTAGTTTTCAGAAATGCACAGGTTTGGTAGGTTTCCCTAGGTGCCGGCTGAGCTAGAGGCCAAAATCTACAGATAGGCACTTCGCAAAAAACACCTCTGTTTTCTTCAAAAAATGTGGATGTGTCCACGTTGCGCTTTGGGGCGTTTCCTGTCGCGGGCGCTAGGCCTACCCACACAAGTGAGGTATAATTTTTATCAGGAGACTTGGGGGAACGCTGGGTGGAAGGAAATTTGTGGCTCCTCTCAGATTCCAGAACTTTCTCCCACAGAAATGTGAGGAACATGTGTTTTTTCTATCCAAATTTTGAGGTTTGCAAAGGATTCTGGGTAACAGAACCTGGTCCGAGCCCCACAAGTCACCCCTCCTTGGATTCCCCTAGGTCTCTAGTTTTCAGAAATGCACAGGTTTGGTAGGTTTCCCTAGGTGCCGGCTGAGCTAGAGGCCAAAATCTACAGGTAGGCACTTCGCAAAAAACACCTCTGTTTTCTTCCAAAAATTTGGATGTGGCCACGTTGCGCTTTGGGGCGTTTCCTGTCGCGGGCGCTAGGCCTACCCACACAAGTGAGGTATCATTTTTATCAGGAGACTTGGGGGAACGCTGGGTGGAAGGAAATTTGTGGCTCCTCTCAGATTCCAGAACTTTCTGCCACCAAAATGTGAGGAACATGTGGTTTTTTAGGCAAATTTTGAGGTGTGCAAAGGATTCTGGGTAACAGAACCTGGTCCGAGCCCCGCAAGTCACCCCTCCTTGGATTCCCCTAGGTCTCTAGTTTTCAGAAATGCACAGGTTTGGTAGGTTTCCCTAGGTGCCGGCTGAGCTAGAGGCCAAAATCTACAGGTAGGCACTTCGCAAAAAACACCTCTGTTTTCTTCCAAAAATGTGGATGTGTCCACGTTGCGCTTTGGGGCGTTTCCTGTCGCGGGCGCTAGGCCTACCCACACAAGTGAGGTATCATTTTTATCAGGAGACTAGGGGGAACGCTGGGTGGAAGGAAATTTGTGGCTCCTCTCAGATTCCCGAACTTTCTGCCACAGAAATGTGAGGAAAATGTGTTTTTTCTAGCCAAATTTTGAGGTTTGCAAAGGATTCTGGGTAACAGAACCTGGTCCGAGCCCCACAAGTCACCCCTTCTTGGATTCCCCTAGGTCTCTAGTTTTCAGAAATGCACAGGTTTGGTAGGTTTCCCTAGGTGGCGGGTGAGCTAGAGGCCAAAATCTACAGGTAGGCACTTCGCAAAAAACATCTCTATTTTCTTCCAAAAATTTGGATGTGTCCACGTTGCGCTTTGGGGCGTTTCATGTTGCGGGCGCTAGGCCTACCCACACAAGTGAGGTATCATTTTTATCGGGAGACTTGAGGGAACGCTGGGTGGAAGGAAATTTGTGGCTCCTCTCAGATTCCAGAACTTTCTGCCACAGAAATGTGAGGAACATGTGTTTTTTTAGCCAAATTTTGAGGTTTGAAAAGGATTCTGGGTAACAGAACCTGGTCCGAGCCCCACAAGTCACCCCTCCTTGGATTCCTCTAGGTCTCTAGTTTTCAGAAATGCACAGGTTTGGTAGGTTTCCCTAGGTGCCGGCTGAGCTAGAGGCCAAAATCTACAGGTAGGCACTTCGCAAAAAACACCTCTGTTTTCTTCCAAAAATTTGGATGTGTCCACGTTGCGCTTTGGGGCGTTTCCTGTCGCGGGCGCTAGGCCTACCCACACAAGTGAGGTATCATTTTTATCGGGAGACTTGGGGGAACGCTGGGTGGAAGGAAATTTGTGGCTCCTCTCAGATTCCAGAACTTTCTGCCACAGAAATGTGAGGAACATGTGTTTTTTTAGCCAAATTTTGAGGTTTGCAAAGGATTCTGGGTAACAGAACCTGGTCCGAGCCCCGCTAGTCACCCCTCCTTGGATTCCCCTAGGTCTCTAGTTTTCAGAAATGCACAGGTTTGGTAGGTTTCCCTAGGGGCCGGCTGACCTAGAGGCCAAAATCTACAGGTAGGCACTTCGCAAAAAACACCTCTGTTTTCTTCCAAAAATTTGGATGTGTCCACGTTGCGCTTTGGGGCGTTTCCTGTCGCGGGCGCTAGTCCTACCCACACAAGTGAGGTATCATTTTTATCGGGAGACTTGGGGGAACGCTGGGTGGAAGGAAATTTGTGGCTCCTCTCAGATTCCCGAACTTTCTGCCACAGAAATGTGAGGAACATGTGTTTTTTCTAGCCAAATTTTGAGGTTTGCGAAGGATTCTGGGTAACATAACCTGGTCCGAGCCCCACAAGTCACCCCTCCTTGGATTCCCCTAGGTCTCTAGTTTTCAGAAATGCACAGGTTTGGTAGGTTTCCCTAGGTGCCGGCTGAGCTAGAGGCCAAAATCTACAATTAGGCACTTCGCAAAAAACACCTCTGTTTTCTTCCAAAAATTTGGATGTGTCCACGTTGCGCTTTGGGGCGTTTCCTGTCGCGGGCGCTAGGCCTACCCACACAAGTGAGGTATCATTTTTATCAGGAGACTTGGGGGAACGCTGGGTGGAAGGAAATTTGTGACTCCTCTCAGATTCCAGAACTTTCTGCTACAGAAATGTGAGGAACATGTGTTTTTTTAGCCAAATTTTGAGGTTTGCAAAGGATTCTGGGTAACAGAACCTGGTCCGAGCCCCGCAAGTCACCCCTCCTTGGATTCCCCTAGGTCTCTAGTTTTCAGAAATGCACAGGTTTGGTAGGTTTCCCTAGGTGCCGGCTGAGCTACAGGCCAAAATCTACAGGTAGGCACTTTGCAAAAAACTCCTCTGTTTTCTTCCAAAAATTTGGATGTGTCCACGTTGCGCTTTGGGGCGTTTCCTGTAGCGGGCGCTAGGCCTACCCACACAAGTGAGGTATCATTTTTATCGGGAGACTTGGGGGAACGCTGGGTGGAAGGAAATTTGTGGCTCCTCTCAGATTCCAGAACTTTCTGCCACAGAAATGTGAGGAACATGTGTTTTTTAGGCAAATTTTGAGGTTTGCAAAGGATTCTGGGTAACAGAACCTGGTCCGAGCCCCGCAAGTCACCCCTCCTTGGATTCCCCTAGGTCTCTAGTTTTCAGAAATGCACAGGTTTGGTAGGTTTCCCTAGGTGCCGGCATAGCTACAGGCCAAAATCTACAGGTAGGCACTTTGCAAAAAACTCCTGTTTTCTTCCAAAAATTTGGATGTGTCCACGTTGCGCTTTGGGGCGTTTCCTGTCGCGGGCGCTAGGCCTACCCACACAAGTGAGGTATCATTTTTTATCGGGAGACTTGGGGGAACGCTGGGTGGAAGGAAATTTGTGGCTCCTCTCAGATTCCAGAACTTTCTGCCACAGAAATGTGAGGAACATGTGTTTTTTTAGGCAAATTTTGAGGTTTGCAAAGGATTCTGGGTAACAGAACCTGGTCCGAGCCCCACAAGTCACCCCTTCTTGGATTCCCCTAGGTCTCTAGTTTTCAGAAATGCACAGGTTTGGTAGGTTTCCCTAGGTGGCGGGTGAGCTAGAGGCCAAAATCTACAGGTAGGCACTTCGCAAAAAACATCTCTATTTTCTTCCAAAAATTTGGATGTGTCCACGTTGCGCTTTGGGGCGTTTCATGTTGCGGGCGCTAGGCCTACCCACACAAGTGAGGTATCATTTTTATCGGGAGACTTGAGGGAACGCTGGGTGGAAGGAAATTTGTGTCTCCTCTCAGATTCCAGAACTTTCTGCCACAGAAATGTGAGGAACATGTGTTTTTTTAGCCAAATTTTGAGGTTTGAAAAGGATTCTGGGTAACAGAACCTGGTCCGAGCCCCACAAGTCACCCCTCCTTGGATTCCTCTAGGTCTCTAGTTTTCAGAAATGCACAGGTTTGGTAGGTTTCCCTAGGTGCCGGCTGAGCTAGAGGCCAAAATCTACAGGTAGGCACTTCGCAAAAAACACCTCTGTTTTCTTCCAAAAATTTGGATGTGTCCACGTTGCGCTTTGGGGCGTTTCCTGTCGCGGGCGCTAGGCCTACCCACACAAGTGAGGTATCATTTTTATCGGGAGACTTGGGGGAACGCTGGGTGGAAGGAAATTTGTGGCTCCTCTCAGATTCCAGAACTTTCTGCCACAGAAATGTGAGGAACATGTGTTTTTTTACCCAAATTTTGAGGTTTGCAAAGGATTCTGGGTAACAGAACCTGGTCCGAGCCCCGCTAGTCACCCCTCCTTGGATTCCCCTAGGTCTCTAGTTTTCAGAAATGCACAGGTTTGGTAGGTTTCCCTAGGGGCCGGCTGACCTAGAGGCCAAAATCTACAGGTAGGCACTTCGCAAAAAACACCTCTGTTTTCTTCCAAAAATTTGGATGTGTCCACGTTGCGCTTTGGGGCGTTTCCTGTCGCGGGCGCTAGTCCTACCCACACAAGTGAGGTATCATTTTTATCGGGAGACTTGGGGGAACGCTGGGTGGAAGGAAATTTGTGGCTCCTCTCAGATTCCCGAACTTTCTGCCACAGAAATGTGAGGAACATGTGTTTTTTCTAGCCAAATTTTGAGGTTTGCGAAGGATTCTGGGTAACATAACCTGGTCCGAGCCCCACAAGTCACCCCTCCTTGGATTCCCCTAGGTCTCTAGTTTTCAGAAATGCACAGGTTTGGTAGGTTTCCCTAGGTGCCGGCTGAGCTAGAGGCCAAAATCTACAGGTAGGCACTTCGCAAAAAACACCTCTGTTTTCTTCCAAAAATTTGGATGTGTCCACGTTGCGCTTTGGGGCGTTTCCTGTCGCGGGCGCTAGGCCTACCCACACAAGTGAGGTATCATTTTTATCAGGAGACTTGGGGGAACGCTGGGTGGAAGGAAATTTGTGACTCCTCTCAGATTCCAGAACTTTCTGCTACAGAAATGTGAGGAACATGTGTTTTTTTAGCCAAATTTTGAGGTTTGCAAAGGATTCTGGGTAACAGAACCTGGTCCGAGCCCCGCAAGTCACCCCTCCTTGTATTCCCCTAGGTCTCTAGTTTTCAGAAATGCACAGGTTTGGTAGGTTTCCCTAGGTGCCGGCTGAGCTACAGGCCAAAATCTACAGGTAGGCACTTTGCAAAAAACTCCTCTGTTTTCTTCCAAAAATTTGGATGTGTCCACGTTGCGCTTTGGGGCGTTTCCTGTAGCGGGCGCTAGGCCTACCCACACAAGTGAGGTATCATTTTTATCGGGAGACTTGGGGGAACGCTGGGTGGAAGGAAATTTGTGGCTCCTCTCAGATTCCAGAACTTTCTGCCACAGAAATGTGAGGAACATGTGTTTTTTTAGGCAAATTTTGAGGTTTGCAAAGGATTCTGGGTAACAGAACCTGGTCCGAGCCCCGCAAATCACCCCTCCTTGGATTCCCCTAGGTCTCTAGTTTTCAGAAATGCACAGGTTTGGTAGGTTTCCCTAGGTGCCGGCATAGCTACAGGCCAAAATCTACAGGTAGGCACTTTGCAAAAAACTCCTCTGTTTTCTTCCAAAAATTTGGATGTGTCCACGTTGCGCTTTGGGGCGTTTCCTGACGCGGGCGCTAGGCCTACCCACACAAGTGAGGTATCATTTTTTATCGGGAGACTTGGGGGAACGCTGGGTGGAAGGAAATTTGTGGCTCCTCTCAGATTCCAGAACTTTCTGCCACAGAAATGTGAGGAACATGTGTTTTTTTAGGCAAATTTTGAGGTTTGCAAAGGATTCTGGGTAACAGAACCTGGTCCGAGCCCCGCAAGTCACCCCTCCTTGGATTCCCCTAGGTCTCTAGTTTTCAGAAATGCACAGGTTTGGTAGGTTTCCCTAGGTGCCGGCTGAGCTAGAGGCCAAAATCTACAAGTAGGTACTGCGCAAAAAACACCTCTGTTTTCTTCCAAAAATTTGGATGTGTCCACGTTGCGCTTTGGGGCGTTTCCTGTCGCGGGCGCTAGGCCTACCCACACAAGCGAGGTATCATTTTTATCAGGAGACTTGGGGGAACGCTGGGTGGAAGGAAATTTGTGGCTCCTCTCAGATTCCCGAACTTTCTGCCACAGAAATGTGAGGAACATGTGTTTTTTCTAGCCAAATTTTGAGGTTTGCAAAGGATTCTGGGTAACAGAACCTGGTCCGAGCCCCGCAAGTCACCCCTCCTTGGATTCCCCTAGGTCTCTAGTTTTCAGAAATGCACAGGTTTGGTAGGTTTCCCTAGGTGGCGGCTGAGCTAGAGGCCAAAATCTACAGGTAGGCACTTTGCAAAAAACTCCTCTGTTTTCTTCCAAAAATTTGGATGTGTCCACGTTGCGCTTTTGGGCGTTTCCTGTCGCGGGCGCTAGTCCTACCCACACAAGTGAGGTATCATTTTTATCGGGAGACTTGGGGGAACGCTGGGTGGAAGGAAATTTGTGGCTCCTCTCAGATTCCAGAACTTTCTGCCACAGAAATGTGAGGAACATGTGTTTTTTTAGGCAAATTTTGAGGTTTGCAAAGGATTCTGGGTAACAGGACCTGGTCCGAGCCCCGCAAGTCACCCCTCCTTGGATTCCCCTAGGTCTCTAGTTTTCAGAAATGCACAGGTTTGGTAGGTTTTCCTAGGTGGCGGCTGAGCTAGAGGCCAAAATCTACAGGTAGGCACTTCGCAAAAAACATCTCTGTTTTCTTCCAAAAATTTGGATGTGTCCACGTTGTGCTTTGGGGCGTTTCCTGTCGCGGGCGCTAGGCCTACCCACACAAGTGAGGTATCATTTTTATCGGGAGACTTGGGGGAATGCTGGGTGGAAGGAAATTTGTGGCTCCTCTCAGATTCCAGAACTTTCTGCCACAGAAATGTGAGGAACATGTGTTTTTTTAGCCAAATTTTGAGGTTTGCAAAGGATTCTGGGTAACAGAACCTGGTCCGAGCCCCGCTAGTCACCCCTCCTTGGATTCCCCTAGGTCTCTAGTTTTCAGAAATGCACAGGTTTGGTAGGTTTCCCTAGGGGCCGGCTGACCTAGAGGCCAAAATCTACAGGTAGGAACTTCGCAAAAAACACCTCTGTTTTCTTCCAAAAATTTGGATGTGTCCACGTTGCGCTTTGGGGCGTTTCCTGTCGCGGGCGCTAGTCCTACCCACACAAGTGAGGTATCATTTTTATCGGGAGACTTGGGGGAATGCTGGGTGGAAGGAAATTTGTGGCTCCTCTCAGATTCCCGAACTTTCTGCCACAGAAATGTGAGGAACATGTGTTTTTTCTAGCCAAATTTTGAGGTTTGTGAAGGATTCTGGGTAACATAACCTGGTCCGAGCCCCACAAGTCACCCCTCCTTGGATTCCCCTAGGTCTCTAGTTTTCAGAAATGCACAGGTTTGGTAGGTTTCCCTAGGTGCCGGCTGAGCTAGAGGCCAAAATCTACAGATAGGCACTTCGCAAAAAACACCTCTGTTTTCTTCAAAAAATGTGGATGTGTCCACGTTGCGCTTTGGGGCGTTTCCTGTCGCGGGCGCTAGGCCTACCCACACAAGTGAGGTATAATTTTTATCAGGAGACTTGGGGGAACGCTGGGTGGAAGGAAATTTGTGGCTCCTCTCAGATTCCAGAACTTTCTGCCACAGAAATGTGAGGAACATGTGTTTTTTCTATCCAAATTTTGAGGTTTGCAAAGGATTCTGGGTAACAGAACCTGGTCCGAGCCCCACAAGTCACCCCTCCTTGGATTCCCCTAGGTCTCTAGTTTTCAGAAATGCACAGGTTTGGTAGGTTTCCCTAGGTGCCGGCTGAGCTAGAGGCCAAAATCTACAGGTAGGCACTTCGCAAAAAACACCTCTGTTTTCTTCCAAAAATTTGGATGTGGCCACGTTGCGCTTTGGGGCGTTTCCTGTCGCGGGCGCTAGGCCTACCCACACAAGTGAGGTATCATTTTTATCAGGAGACTTGGGGGAACGCTGGGTGGAAGGAAATTTGTGGCTCCTCTCAGATTCCAGAACTTTCTGCCACCAAAATGTGAGGAACATGTGGTTTTTTAGGCAAATTTTGAGGTGTGCAAAGGATTCTGGGTAACAGAACCTGGTCCGAGCCCCGCAAGTCACCCCTCCTTGGATTCCCCTAGGTCTCTAGTTTTCAGAAATGCACAGGTTTGGTAGGTTTCCCTAGGTGCCGGCTGAGCTAGAGGCCAAAATCTACAGGTAGGCACTTCGCAAAAAACACCTCTGTTTTCTTCCAAAAATTTGGATGTGTCCACGTTGCGCTTTGGGGCGTTTCCTGTCGCGGGCGCTAGGCCTACCCACACAAGTGAGGTATCATTTTTATCGGGAGACTTGGGGGAACGCTGGGTGGAAGGAAATTTGTGGCTCCTCTCAGATTCCCGAACTTTCTGCCACAGAAATGTGAGGAACATGTGTTTTTTCTAGCCAAATTTTGAGGTTTGCAAAGGATTCTGGGTAACAGAACCTGGTCCGAGCCCCACAAGTCACCCCTCCTTGGATTCCCCTAGGTCTCTAGTTTTCAGAAATGCACAGGTTTGGTAGGTTTCCCTAGGTGCCGGCTGAGCTACAGGCCAAAATCTACAGGTAGGCACTTTGCAAAAAACTCCTCTGTTTTCTTCCAAAAATGTGGATGTGTCCACGTTGCGCTTTGGGGCGTTTCCTGTCGCGGGCGCTAGGCCTACCCACACAAGTGAGGTATCATTTTTTATCGGGAGACTTGGGGGAACGCTGGGTGGAAGGAAATTTGTGGCTCCTCTCAGATTCCAGAACTTTCTGCCACAGAAATGTGAGGAACATGTGTTTTTTTAGGCAAATTTTGAGGTTTGCAAAGGATTCTGGGTAACAGAACCTGGTCCGAGCCCCGCAAGTCACCCCTCCTTGGATTCCCCTAGGTCTCTAGTTTTCAGAAATGCACAGGTTTGGTAGGTTTCCCTAGGTGCCGGCTGAGCTACAGGCCAAAATCTACAGGTAGGCACTTTGCAAAAAACTCCTCTGTTTTCTTCCAAAAATGTGAATGTGTCCACGTTGCGCTTTGGGGCGTTTCCTGTCGCGGGCGCTAGGCCTACCCACACAAGTGAGGTATCATTTTTTATCGGGAGACTTGGGGGAACGCTGGGTGGAAGGAAATTTGTGGCTCCTCTCAGATTCCAGAACTTTCTGCCACAGAAATGTGAGGAACATGTGTTTTTTTAGGCAAATTTTGAGGTTTGCAAAGGATTCTGGGTAACAGAACCTGGTCCGAGCCCCGCAAGTCACCCCTCCTTGGATTCCCCTAGGTCTCTAGTTTTCAGAAATGCACAGGTTTGGTAGGTTTCCCTAGGTGCCGGCTGAGCTACAGGCCAAAATCTACAGGTAGGCACTTTGCAAAAAACTCCTCTGTTTTCTTCCAAAAATGTGGATGTGTCCACGTTGCGCTTTGGGGCGTTTCCTGTCGCGGGCGCTAGGCCTACCCACACAAGTGAGGTATCATTTTTTATCGGGAGACTTGGGGGAACGCTGGGTGGAAGGAAATTTGTGGCTCCTCTCAGATTCCAGAACTTTCTGCCACAGAAATGTGAGGAACATGTGTTTTTTTAGGCAAATTTTGAGGTTTGCAAAGGATTCTGGGTAACAGAACCTGGTCCGAGCCCCGCAAGTCACCCCTCCTTGGATTCCCCTAGGTCTCTAGTTTTCAGAAATGCACAGGTTTGGTAGGTTTCCCTAGGTGCCGGCTGAGCTAGAGGCCAAAATCTACAAGTAGGTACTTCGCAAAAAACACCTCTGTTTTCTTCCAAAAATTTGGATGTGTCCACGTTGCGCTTTGGGGCGTTTCCTGTCGCGGGCGCTAGGCCTACCCACACAAGTGAGGTATCATTTTTATCAGGAGACTTGGGGGAACGCTGGGTGGAAGGAAATTTGTGGCTCCTCTCAGATTCCCGAACTTTCTGCCACAGAAATGTGAGGAACATGTGTTTTTTCAAGCCAAATTTTGAGGTTTGCAAAGGATTCTGGGTAACAGAACCTGGTCCGAGCCCCGCAAGTCACCCCTCCTTGGATTCCCCTAGGTCTCTAGTTTTCAGAAATGCACAGGTTTGGTAGGTTTCCCTAGGTGCCGGCTAAGCTACAGGCCAAAATCTACAGGTAGGCACTTTGCAAAAAACTCCTCTGTTTTCTTCCAAAGATTTGGATGTGTCCACGTTGCGCTTTGGGGCGTTTCCTGTCGCGGGCGCTAGGCCTACCCACACAAGTGATGTATCATTTTTATCGGGAGACTTGGGGGAACGCTGGGTGGAAGGAAATTTGTGGCTCCTCTCAGATTCCAGAACTTTCTGCCACAGAAATGTGAGGAACATGTGTTTTTTTAGGCAAATTTTGAGGTTTGCAAAGGATTCTGGGTAACAGAACCTGGTCCGAGCCCCGCAAGTCACCCCTCCTTGGATTCCCCTAGGTCTCTAGTTTTCAGAAATGCACAGGTTTGGTAGGTTTCCCTAGGTGCCGGCTGAGCTAGAGGCCAAAATCTACAGGTAGGCTCTTCGCAAAAAACACCTCTGTTTTCTTCCAAAAATTTGGATGTGTCCACGTTGCGCTTTGGGGCGTTTCCTGTCGCGGGCGCTAGGCCTACCCACACAAGTGAGGTATCATTTTTATCAGGAGACTTGGGGGAACGCTGGGTGGAAGGAAATTTGTGGCTCCTCTCAGATTCCCGAACTTTCTGCCACAGAAATGTGAGGAACATGTGTTTTTTCTAGCCAAATTTTGAGGTTTGCAAAGGATTCTGGGTAACAGAACCTGGTCCGAGCCCCACAAGTCACCCCTCCTTGGATTCCCCTAGGTCTCTAGTTTTCAGAAATGCACAGGTTTGGTAGGTTTCCCTAGGTGCCGGCTGAGCTACAGGCCAAAATCTACAGGTAGGCACTTTGCAAAAAACTCCTCTGTTTTCTTCCAAAAATGTGGATGTGTCCACGTTGCGCTTTGGGGCGTTTCCTGTCGCGGGCGCTAGGCCTACCCACACAAGTGAGGTATCATTTTTTATCGGGAGACTTGGGGGAACGCTGGGTGGAAGGAAATTTGTGGCTCCTCTCAGATTCCAGAACTTTCTGCCACAGAAATGTGAGGAACATGTGTTTTTTTAGGCAAATTTTGAGGTTTGCAAAGGATTCTGGGTAACAGAACCTGGTCCGAGCCCCGCAAGTCACCCCTCCTTGGATTCCCCTAGGTCTCTAGTTTTCAGAAATGCACAGGTTTGGTAGGTTTCCCTAGGTGCCGGCTGAGCTACAGGCCAAAATCTACAGGTAGGCACTTTGCAAAAAACTCCTCTGTTTTCTTCCAAAAATGTGGATGTGTCCACGTTGCGCTTTGGGGCGTTTCCTGTCGCGGGCGCTAGGCCTACCCACACAAGTGAGGTATCATTTTTTATCGGGAGACTTGGGGGAACGCTGGGTGGAAGGAAATTTGTGGCTCCTCTCAGATTCCAGAACTTTCTGCCACAGAAATGTGAGGAACATGTGTTTTTTTAGGCAAATTTTGAGGTTTGCAAAGGATTCTGGGTAACAGAACCTGGTCCGAGCCCCGCAAGTCACCCCTCCTTGGATTCCCCTAGGTCTCTAGTTTTCAGAAATGCACAGGTTTGGTAGGTTTCCCTAGGTGCCGGCTGAGCTACAGGCCAAAATCTACAGGTAGGCACTTTGCAAAAAACTCCTCTGTTTTCTTCCAAAAATGTGGATGTGTCCACGTTGCGCTTTGGGGCGTTTCCTGTCGCGGGCGCTAGGCCTACCCACACAAGTGAGGTATCATTTTTTATCGGGAGACTTGGGGGAACGCTGGGTGGAAGGAAATTTGTGGCTCCTCTCAGATTCCAGAACTTTCTGCCACAGAAATGTGAGGAACATGTGTTTTTTTAGGCAAATTTTGAGGTTTGCAAAGGATTCTGGGTAACAGAACCTGGTCCGAGCCCCGCAAGTCACCCCTCCTTGGATTCCCCTAGGTCTCTAGTTTTCAGAAATGCACAGGTTTGGTAGGTTTCCCTAGGTGCCGGCTGAGCTAGAGGCCAAAATCTACAAGTAGGTACTTCGCAAAAAACACCTCTGTTTTCTTCCAAAAATTTGGATGTGTCCACGTTGCGCTTTGGGGCGTTTCCTGTCGCGGGCGCTAGGCCTACCCACACAAGTGAGGTATCATTTTTATCAGGAGACTTGGGGGAACGCTGGGTGGAAGGAAATTTGTGGCTCCTCTCAGATTCCCGAACTTTCTGCCACAGAAATGTGAGGAACATGTGTTTTTTCAAGCCAAATTTTGAGGTTTGCAAAGGATTCTGGGTAACAGAACCTGGTCCGAGCCCCGCAAGTCACCCCTCCTTGGATTCCCCTAGGTCTCTAGTTTTCAGAAATGCACAGGTTTGGTAGGTTTCCCTAGGTGCCGGCTAAGCTACAGGCCAAAATCTACAGGTAGGCACTTTGCAAAAAACTCCTCTGTTTTCTTCCAAAGATTTGGATGTGTCCACGTTGCGCTTTGGGGCGTTTCCTGTCGCGGGCGCTAGGCCTACCCACACAAGTGATGTATCATTTTTATCGGGAGACTTGGGGGAACGCTGGGTGGAAGGAAATTTGTGGCTCCTCTCAGATTCCAGAACTTTCTGCCACAGAAATGTGAGGAACATGTGTTTTTTTAGGCAAATTTTGAGGTTTGCAAAGGATTCTGGGTAACAGAACCTGGTCCGAGCCCCGCAAGTCACCCCTCCTTGGATTCCCCTAGGTCTCTAGTTTTCAGAAATGCACAGGTTTGGTAGGTTTCCCTAGGTGCCGGCTGAGCTAGAGGCCAAAATCTACAGGTAGGCTCTTCGCAAAAAACACCTCTGTTTTCTTCCAAAAATTTGGATGTGTCCATGTTGCGCTTTGGGGCGTTTCCTGTCGCGGGCGCTAGGCCTACCCACACAAGTGAGGTATCATTTTTATCAGGAGACTTGGGGGAACGCTGGGTGGAAGGAAATTTGTGGCTCCTCTCAGATTCCCGAACTTTCTGCCACAGAAATGTGAGGAACATGTGTTTTTTCTAGCCAAATTTTGAGGTTTGCAAAGGATTCTGGGTAACAGAACCTGGTCCGAGCCCCACAAGTCACCCCTTCTTGGATTCCCCTAGGTCTCTAGTTTTCAGAAATGCACAGGTTTGGTAGGTTTTCCTAGGTCGCGGCTGAGCTAGAGGCCAAAATCTACAGGTAGGCACTTCGCAAAAAACATCTCTGTTTTCTTCCAAAAATTTGGATGTGTCCACGTTGTGCTTTGGGGCGTTTCCTGTCGCGGGCGCTAGGCCTACCCACACAAGTGAGGTATCATTTTTATCGGGAGACTTGAGGGAACGCTGGGTGGAAGGAAATTTGTGGCTCCTCTCAGATTCCAGAACTTTCTGCCACAGAAATGTGAGGAACATGTGTTTTTTTAGCCAAATTCTGAGGTTTGAAAAGGATTCTGGGTAACAGAACCTGGTCCGAGCCCCGCAAGTCACCCCTCCTTGGATTCCCCTAGGTCTCTAGTTTTCAGAAATGCACAGGTTTGGTAGGTTTCCCTAGGTGACGGCTGAGCTAGAGGCCAAAATCTACAGGTAGGCACTTCGCAAAAAACACCTCTGTTTTCTTCCAAAAATTTGGATGTGTCCACGTTGCGCTTTGGGGCGTTTCCTGTCGCGGGCGCTAGGCCTACCCAGACAAGTGAGGTATCATTTTTTTTGGGAGACTTGGGGGAACGCTGGGTGGAAGGAAATTTGTGGCTCCTCTCAGATTCCCAAACTTTCTGCCACAGAAATGTGAGGAACATGTGTTTTTTCTAGCCACATTTTGAGGTTTGCAAAGGATTCTGGGTAACAGAACCTGGTCCGAGCCCCACAAGTCACCCCTCCTTGGATTCCTCTAGGTCTCTAGTTTTCAGAAATGCACAGGTTTGGTAGGTTTCCCTAGGTGCCGGCTGAGCTAGAGGCCAAAATCTACAGGTAGGCACTTCGCAAAAAACACCTCTGTTTTCTTCCAAAAATTTGGATGTGTCCACGTTGCGCTTTGGGGCGTTTCCTGTCGCGGGCGCTAGGCCTACCCACACAAGTGAGGTATCATTTTTATCGGGAGACTTGGGGGAACGCTGGGTGGAAGGAAATTTGTGGCTCCTCTCAGATTCCAGAACTTTCTGCCACAGAAATGTGAGGAACATGTGTTTTTTTAGCCAAATTTTGAGGTTTGCAAAGGATTCTGGGTAACAGAACCTGGTCCGAGCCCCGCTAGTCACCCCTCCTTGGATTCCCCTAGGTCTCTAGTTTTCAGAAATGCACAGGTTTGGTAGGTTTCCCTAGGGGCCGGCTGACCTAGAGGCCAAAATCTACAGGTAGGAACTTCGCAAAAAACACCTCTGTTTTCTTCCAAAAATTTGGATGTGTCCACGTTGCGCTTTGGGGCGTTTCCTGTCGCGGGCGCTAGTCCTACCCACACAAGTGAGGTATCATTTTTATCGGGAGACTTGGGGGAATGCTGGGTGGAAGGAAATTTGTGGCTCCTCTCAGATTCCCGAACTTTCTGCCACAGAAATGTGAGGAACATGTGTTTTTTCTAGCCAAATTTTGAGGTTTGCGAAGGATTCTGGGTAACATAACCTGGTCCGAGCCCCACAAGTCACCCCTCCTTGGATTCCCCTAGGTCTCTAGTTTTCAGAAATGCACAGGTTTGGTAGGTTTCCCTAGGTGCCGGCTGAGCTAGAGGCCAAAATCTACAGATAGGCACTTCGCAAAAAACACCTCTGTTTTCTTCAAAAAATGTGGATGTGTCCACGTTGCGCTTTGGGGCGTTTCCTGTCGCGGGCGCTAGGCCTACCCACACAAGTGAGGTATAATTTTTATCAGGAGACTTGGGGGAACGCTGGGTGGAAGGAAATTTGTGGCTCCTCTCAGATTCCAGAACTTTCTCCCACAGAAATGTGAAGAACATGTGTTTTTTCTATCCAAATTTTGAGGTTTGCAAAGGATTCTGGGTAACAGAACCTGGTCCGAGCCCCACAAGTCACCCCTCCTTGGATTCCCCTAGGTCTCTAGTTTTCAGAAATGCACAGGTTTGGTAGGTTTCCCTAGGTGCCGGCTGAGCTAGAGGCCAAAATCTACAGGTAGGCACTTCGCAAAAAACACCTCTGTTTTCTTCCAAAAATTTGGATGTGGCCACGTTGCGCTTTGGGGCGTTTCCTGTCGCGGGCGCTAGGCCTACCCACACAAGTGAGGTATCATTTTTATCAGGAGACTTGGGGGAACGCTGGGTGGAAGGAAATTTGTGGCTCCTCTCAGATTCCAGAACTTTCTGCCACCAAAATGTGAGGAACATGTGGTTTTTTAGGCAAATTTTGAGGTGTGCAAAGGATTCTGGGTAACAGAACCTGGTCCGAGCCCCGCAAGTCACCCCTCCTTGGATTCCCCTAGGTCTCTAGTTTTCAGAAATGCACAGGTTTGGTAGGTTTCCCTAGGTGCCGGCTGAGCTAGAGGCCAAAATCTACAGGTAGGCACTTCGCAAAAAACACCTCTGTTTTCTTCCAAAAATGTGGATGTGTCCACGTTGCGCTTTGGGGCGTTTCCTGTCGCCGGCGCTAGGCCTACCCACACAAGTGAGGTATCATTTTTATCAGGAGACTAGGGGGAACGCTGGGTGGAAGGAAATTTGTGGCTCCTCTCAGATTCCCGAACTTTCTGCCACAGAAATGTGAGGAAAATGTGTTTTTTCTAGCCAAATTTTGAGGTTTGCAAAGGATTCTGGGTAACAGAACCTGGTCCGAGCCCCACAAGTCACCCCTTCTTGGATTCCCCTAGGTCTCTAGTTTTCAGAAATGCACAGGTTTGGTAGGTTTCCCTAGGTGGCGGGTGAGCTAGAGGCCAAAATCTACAGGTAGGCACTTCGCAAAAAACATCTCTATTTTCTTCCAAAAATTTGGATGTGTCCACGTTGCGCTTTGGGGCGTTTCATGTTGCGGGCGCTAGGCCTACCCACACAAGTGAGGTATCATTTTTATCGGGAGACTTGAGGGAACGCTGGGTGGAAGGAAATTTGTGGCTCCTCTCAGATTCCAGAACTTTCTGCCACAGAAATGTGAGGAACATGTGTTTTTTTAGCCAAATTTTGAGGTTTGAAAAGGATTCTGGGTAACAGAACCTGGTCCGAGCCCCACAAGTCACCCCTCCTTGGATTCCTCTAGGTCTCTAGTTTTCAGAAATGCACAGGTTTGGTAGGTTTCCCTAGGTGCCGGCTGAGCTAGAGGCCAAAATCTACAGGTAGGCACTTCGCAAAAAACACCTCTGTTTTCTTCCAAAAATTTGGATGTGTCCACGTTGCGCTTTGGGGCGTTTCCTGTCGCGGGCGCTAGGCCTACCCACACAAGTGAGGTATCATTTTTATCGGGAGACTTGGGGGAACGCTGGGTGGAAGGAAATTTGTGGCTCCTCTCAGATTCCAGAACTTTCTGCCACAGAAATGTGAGGAACATGTGTTTTTTTAGCCAAATTTTGAGGTTTGCAAAGGATTCTGGGTAACAGAACCTGGTCCGAGCCCCGCTAGTCACCCCTCCTTGGATTCCCCTAGGTCTCTAGTTTTTAGAAATGCACAGGTTTGGTAGGTTTCCCTAGGGGCCGGCTGACCTAGAGGCCAAAATCTACAGGTAGGCACTTCGCAAAAAACACCTCTGTTTTCTTCCAAAAATTTGGATGTGTCCACGTTGCGCTTTGGGGCGTTTCCTGTCGCGGGCGCTAGTCCTACCCACACAAGTGAGGTATCATTTTTATCGGGAGACTTGGGGGAACGCTGGGTGGAAGGAAATTTGTGGCTCCTCTCAGATTCCCGAACTTTCTGCCACAGAAATGTGAGGAACATGTGTTTTTTCTAGCCAAATTTTGAGGTTTGCGAAGGATTCTGGGTAACATAACCTGGTCCGAGCCCCACAAGTCACCCCTCCTTGGATTCCCCTAGGTCTCTAGTTTTCAGAAATGCACAGGTTTGGTAGGTTTCCCTAGGTGCCGGCTGAGCTAGAGGCCAAAATCTACAGGTAGGCACTTCGCAAAAAACACCTCTGTTTTCTTCCAAAAATTTGGATGTGTCCACGTTGCGCTTTGGGGCGTTTCCTGTCGCGGGCGCTAGGCCTACCCACACAAGTGAGGTATCATTTTTATCAGGAGACTTGGGGGAACGCTGGGTGGAAGGAAATTTGTGACTCCTCTCAGATTCCAGAACTTTCTGCTACAGAAATGTGAGGAACATGTGTTTTTTTAGCCAAATTTTGAGGTTTGCAAAGGATTCTGGGTAACAGAACCTGGTCCGAGCCCCGCAAGTCACCCCTCCTTGGATTCCCCTAGGTCTCTAGTTTTCAGAAATGCACAGGTTTGGTAGGTTTCCCTAGGTGCCGGCTGAGCTACAGGCCAAAATCTACAGGTAGGCACTTTGCAAAAAACTCCTCTGTTTTCTTCCAAAAATTTGGATGTGTCCACGTTGCGCTTTGGGGCGTTTCCTGTAGCGGGCGCTAGGCCTACCCACACAAGTGAGGTATCATTTTTATCGGGAGACTTGGGGAACGCTGGGTGGAAGGAAATTTGTGGCTCCTCTCAGATTCCAGAACTTTCTGCCACAGAAATGTGAGGAACATGTGTTTTTTTAGGCAAATTTTGAGGTTTGCAAAGGATTCTGGGTAACAGAACCTGGTCCGAGCCCCGCAAGTCACCCCTCCTTGGATTCCCCTAGGTCTCTAGTTTTCAGAAATGCACAGGTTTGGTAGGTTTCCCTAGGTGCCGGCATAGCTACAGGCCAAAATCTACAGGTAGGCACTTTGCAAAAAACTCCTCTGTTTTCTTCCAAAAATTTGGATGTGTCCACGTTGCGCTTTGGGGCGTTTCCTGTCGCGGGCGCTAGGCCTACCCACACAAGTGAGGTATCATTTTTTATCGGGAGACTTGGGGGAACGCTGGGTGGAAGGAAATTTGTGGCTCCTCTCAGATTCCAGAACTTTCTGCCACAGAAATGTGAGGAACATGTGTTTTTTTAGGCAAATTTTGGGGTTTGCAAAGGATTCTGGGTAACAGAACCTGGTCCGAGCCCCACAAGTCACCCCTTCTTGGATTCCCCTAGGTCTCTAGTTTTCAGAAATGCACAGGTTTGGTAGGTTTCCCTAGGTGGCGGGTGAGCTAGAGGCCAAAATCTACAGGTAGGCACTTCGCAAAAAACATCTCTATTTTCTTCCAAAAATTTGGATGTGTCCACGTTGCGCTTTGGGGCGTTTCATGTTGCGGGCGCTAGGCCTACCCACACAAGTGAGGTATCATTTTTATCGGGAGACTTGACGGAACGCTGGGTGGAAGGAAATTTGTGGCTCCTCTCAGATTCCAGAACTTTCTGCCACAGAAATGTGAGGAACATGTGTTTTTTTAGCCAAATTTTGAGGTTTGAAAAGGATTCTGGGTAACAGAACCTGGTCTGAGCCCCACAAGTCACCCCTCCTTGGATTCCTCTAGGTCTCTAGTTTTCAGAAATGCACAGGTTTGGTAGGTTTCCCTAGGTGCCGGCTGAGCTAGAGGCCAAAATCTACAGGTAGGCACTTCGCAAAAAACACCTCTGTTTTCTTCCAAAAATTTGGATGTGTCCACGTTGCGCTTTGGGGCGTTTCCTGTCGCGGGCGCTAGGCCTACCCACACAAGTGAGGTATCATTTTTATCGGGAGACTTGGGGGAACGCTGGGTGGAAGGAAATTTGTGGCTCCTCTCAGATTCCAGAACTTTCTGCCACAGAAATGTGAGGAACATGTGTTTTTTTAGCCAAATTTTGAGGTTTGCAAAGGATTCTGGGTAACAGAACCTGGTCCGAGCCCCGCTAGTCACCCCTCCTTGGATTCCCCTAGGTCTCTAGTTTTCAGAAATGCACAGGTTTGGTAGGTTTCCCTAGGGGCCGGATGACCTAGAGGCCAAAATCTACAGGTAGGCACTTCGCAAAAAACACCTCTGTTTTCTTCCAAAAATTTGGATGTGTCCACGTTGCGCTTTGGGGCGTTTCCTGTCGCGGGCGCTAGTCCTACCCACACAAGTGAGGTATCATTTTTATCGGGAGACTTGGGGGAACGCTGGGTGGAAGGAAATTTGTGGCTCCTCTCAGATTCCCGAACTTTCTGCCACAGAAATGTGAGGAACATGTGTTTTTTCTAGCCAAATTTTGAGGTTTGCGAAGGATTCTGGGTAACATAACCTGGTCCGAGCCCCACAAGTCACCCCTCCTTGGATTCCCCTAGGTCTCTAGTTTTCAGAAATGCACAGGTTTGGTAGGTTTCCCTAGGTGCCGGCTGAGCTAGAGGCCAAAATCTACAGGTAGGCACTTCGCAAAAAACACCTCTGTTTTCTTCCAAAAATTTGGATGTGTCCACGTTGCGCTTTGGGGCGTTTCCTGTCGCGGGCGCTAGGCCTACCCACACAAGTGAGGTATCATTTTTATCAGGAGACTTGGGGGAACGCTGGGTGGAAGGAAATTTGTGACTCCTCTCAGATTCCAGAACTTTCTGCTACAGAAATGTGAGGAACATGTGTTTTTTTAGCCAAATTTTGAGGTTTGCAAAGGATTCTGGGTAACAGAACCTGGTCCGAGCCCCGCAAGTCACCCCTCCTTGGATTCCCCTAGGTCTCTAGTTTTCAGAAATGCACAGGTTTGGTAGGTTTCCCTAGGTGCCGGCTGAGCTACAGGCCAAAATCTACAGGTAGGCACTTTGCAAAAAACTCCTCTGTTTTCTTCCAAAAATTTGGATGTGTCCACGTTGCGCTTTGGGGCGTTTCCTGTAGCGGGCGCTAGGCCTACCCACACAAGTGAGGTATCATTTTTATCGGGAGACTTGGGGGAACGCTGGGTGGAAGGAAATTTGTGGCTCCTCTCAGATTCCAGAACTTTCTGCCACAGAAATGTGAGGAACATGTGTTTTTTTAGGCAAATTTTGAGGTTTGCAAAGGATTCTGGGTAACAGAACCTGGTCCGAGCCCCGCAAGTCACCCCTCCTTGGATTCCCCTAGGTCTCTAGTTTTCAGAAATGCACAGGTTTGGTAGGTTTCCCTAGGTGCCGGCATAGCTACAGGCCAAAATCTACAGGTAGGCACTTTGCAAAAAACTCCTCTGTTTTCTTCCAAAAATTTGGATGTGTCCACGTTGCGCTTTGGGGCGTTTCCTGTCGCGGGCGCTAGGCCTACCCACACAAGTGAGGTATCATTTTTTATCGGGAGACTTGGGGGAACGCTGGGTGGAAGGAAATTTGTGGCTCCTCTCAGATTCCAGAACTTTCTGCCACAGAAATGTGAGGAACATGTGTTTTTTTAGGCAAATTTTGAGGTTTGCAAAGGATTCTGGGTAACAGAACCTGGTCCAAGCCCCGCAAGTCACCCCTCCTTGGATTCCCCTAGGTCTCTAGTTTTCAGAAATGCACAGGTTTGGTAGGTTTCCCTAGGTGCCGGCTGAGCTAGAGGCCAAAATCTACAAGTAGGTACTTCGCAAAAAACACCTCTGTTTTCTTCCAAAAATTTGGATGTGTCCACGTTGCGCTTTGGGGCGTTTCCTGTCGCGGGCGCTAGGCCTACCCACACAAGCGAGGTATCATTTTTATCAGGAGACTTGGGGGAACGCTGGGTGGAAGGAAATTTGTGGCTCCTCTCAGATTCCCAAACTTTCTGCCACAGAAATGTGAGGAACATGTGTTTTTTCTAGCCAAATTTTGAGGTTTGCAAAGGATTCTGGGTAACAGAACCTGGTCCGAGCCCCGCAAGTCACCCCTCCTTGGATTCCCCTAGGTCTCTAGTTTTCAGAAATGCACAGGTTTGGTAGGTTTTCCTAGGTGGCGGCTGAGCTAGAGGCCAAAATCTACAGGTAGGCACTTCGCAAAAAACATCTCTGTTTTCTTCCAAAAATGTGGATGTGTCCACGTTGTGCTTTGGGGCGTTTCCTGTCGCGGGCGCTAGTCCTACCCACACAAGTGAGGTATCATTTTTATCGGGAGACTTGGGGGAACGCTGGGTGGAAGGAAATTTGTGGCTCCTCTCAGATTCCAGAACTTTCTGCCACAGAAATGTGAGGAACATGTGTTTTTTTAGGCAAATTTTGAGGTTTGCAAAGGATTCTGGGTAACAGAACCTGGTCCGAGCCCCGCAAGTCACCCCTCCTTGGATTCCCCTAGGTCTCTAGTTTTCAGAAATGCACAGGTTTGGTAGGTTTTCCTAGGTGGCGGCTGAGCTAGAGGCCAAAATCTACAGGTAGGCACTTCGCAAAAAACATCTCTGTTTTCTTCCAAAAATTTGGATGTGTCCACGTTGTGCTTTGGGGCGTTTCCTGTCGCGGGCGCTAGGCCTACCCACACAAGTGAGGTATCATTTTTATCGGGAGACTTGAGGGAACGCTGGGTGGAAGGAAATTTGTGGCTCCTCTCAGATTCCAGAACTTTCTGCCACAGAAATGTGAGGAACATGTTTTTTTTTAGCCAAATTCTGAGGTTTGAAAAGGATTCTGGGTAACAGAACCTGGTCCGAGCCCCGCAAGTCACCCCTCCTTGGATTCCCCTAGGTCTCTAGTTTTCAGAAATGCACAGGTTTGGTAGGTTTCCCTAGGTGACGGCTGAGCTAGAGGCCAAAATCTACAGGTAGGCACTTCGCAAAAAACACCTCTGTTTTCTTCCAAAAATTTGGGTGTGTCCACGTTGCGCTTTGGGGCATTTCCTGTCGCGGGCGCTAGGCCTACCCACACAAGTGAGGTATCATTTTTTTTGGGAGACTTGGGGGAATGCTGGGTGGAAGGAAATTTGTGGCTCCTCTCAGATTCCCAAACTTTCTGCCACAGAAATGTGAGGAACATGTGTTTTTTCTAGCCACATTTTGAGGTTTGCAAAGGATTCTGGGTAACAGAACCTGGTCTGAGCCCCACAAGTCACCCCTCCTTGGATTCCTCTAGGTCTCTAGTTTTCAGAAATGCACAGGTTTGGTAGGTTTCCCTAGGTGCCGGCTGAGCTAGAGGCCAAAATCTACAGGTAGGCACTTCGCAAAAAACACCTCTGTTTTCTTCCAAAAATTTGGATGTGTCCACGTTGCGCTTTGGGGCGTTTCCTGTCGCGGGCGCTAGGCCTACCCACACAAGTGAGGTATCATTTTTATCGGGAGACTTGGGGGAACGCTGGGTGGAAGGAAATTTGTGGCTCCTCTCAGATTCCAGAACTTTCTGCCACAGAAATCTGAGGAACATGTGTTTTTTTAGCCAAATTTTGAGGTTTGCAAAGGATTCTGGGTAACAGAACCTGGTCCGAGCCCCGCTAGTCACCCCTCCTTGGATTCCCCTAGGTCTCTAGTTTTCAGAAATGCACAGGTTTGGTAGGTTTCCCTAGGGGCCGGCTGACCTAGAGGCCAAAATCTACAGGTAGGAACTTCGCAAAAAACACCTCTGTTTTCTTCCAAAAATTTGGATGTGTCCACGTTGCGCTTTGGGGCGTTTCCTGTCGCGGGCGCTAGTCCTACCCACACAAGTGAGGTATCATTTTTATCGGGAGACTTGGGGGAACGCTGGGTGGAAGGAAATTTGTGGCTCCTCTCAGATTCCAGAACTTTCTGCTACAGAAATGTGAGGAACATGTGTTTTTTCTAGCCAAATTTTGAGGTTTGCAAAGGATTCTGGGTAACAGAACCTTGTCCGAGCCCCACAAGTCACCCCTCCTTGGATTCCCCTAGGTCTCTAGTTTTCAGAAATGCACAGGTTTGGTAGGTTTCCCTAGGTGCCGGCTGAGCTACAGGCCAAAATCTACAGGTAGGCACTTTGCAAAAAACTCCTCTGTTTTCTTCCAAAGATTTGGATGTGTCCACGTTGCGCTTTGGGGCGTTTCCTGTCGCGGGCGCTAGGCCTACCCACACAAGTGATGTATCATTTTTATCGGGAGACTTGGGGGAACGCTGGGTGGAAGGAAATTTGTGGCTCCTCTCAGATTCCAGAACTTTCTGCCACAGAAATGTGAGGAACATGTGTTTTTTTAGGCAAATTTTGAGGTTTGCAAAGGATTCTGGGTAACAGAACCTGGTCCGAGCCCCGCAAGTCACCCCTCCATGGATTCCCCTAGGTCTCTAGTTTTCAGAAATGCACAGGTTTGGTAGGTTTCCCTAGGTGCCGGCTGAGCTAGAGGCCAAAATCTACAGGTAGGCACTTCGCAAAAAACACCTCTGTTTTCTTCCAAAAATTTGGATGTGTCCATGTTGCGCTTTGGGGCGTTTCCTGTCGCGGGCGCTAGGCCTACCCACACAAGTGAGGTATCATTTTTATCAGGAGACTTGGGGGAACGCTGGGTGGAAGGAAATTTGTGGCTCCTCTCAGATTCCCGAACTTTCTGCCACAGAAATGTGAGGAACATGTGTTTTTTCTAGCCAAATTTTGAGGTTTGCAAAGGATTCTGGGTAACAGAACCTGGTCCGAGCCCCACAAGTCACCCCTTCTTGGATTCCCCTAGGTCTCTAGTTTTCAGAAATGCACAGGTTTGGTAGGTTTTCCTAGGTGGCGGCTGAGCTAGAGGCCAAAATCTACAGGTAGGCACTTCGCAAAAAACATCTCTGTTTTCTTCCAAAAATTTGGATGTGTCCACGTTGTGCTTTGGGGCGTTTCCTGTCGCGGGCGCTAGGCCTACCCACACAAGTGAGGTATCATTTTTATCGGGAGACTTGAGGGAACGCTGGGTGGAAGGAAATTTGTGGCTCCTCTCAGATTCCAGAACTTTCTGCCACAGAAATGTGAGGAACATGTGTTTTTTTAGCCAAATTCTGAGGTTTGAAAAGGATTCTGGGTAACAGAACCTGGTCCGAGCCCCGCAAGTCACCCCTCCTTGGATTCCCCTAGGTCTCTAGTTTTCAGAAATGCACAGGTTTGGTAGGTTTCCCTAGGTGACGGCTGAGCTAGAGGCCAAAATCTACAGGTAGGCACTTCGCAAAAAACACCTCTGTTTTCTTCCAAAAATTTGGATGTGTCCACGTTGCGCTTTGGGGCGTTTCCTGTCGCGGGCGCTAGGCCTACCCACACAAGTGAGGTATCATTTTTTTTGGGAGACTTGGGGGAACGCTGGGTGGAAGGAAATTTGTGGCTCCTCTCAGATTCCCAAACTTTCTGCCACAGAAATGTGAGGAACATGTGTTTTTTCTAGCCACATTTTGAGGTTTGCAAAGGATTCTGGGTAACAGAACCTGGTCCGAGCCCCACAAGTCACCCCTCCTTGGATTCCTCTAGGTCTCTAGTTTTCAGAAATGCACAGGTTTGGTAGGTTTCCCTAGGTGCCGGCTGAGCTAGAGGCCAAAATCTACAGGTAGGCACTTCGCAAAAAACCCCTCTGTTTTCTTCCAAAAATTTGGATGTGTCCACGTTGCGCTTTGGGGCGTTTCCTGTCGCGGGCGCTAGGCCTACCCACACAAGTGAGGTATCATTTTTATCGGGAGACTTGGGGGAACGTTGGGTGGAAGGAAATTTGTGGCTCCTCTCAGATTCCAGAACTTTCTGCCACAGAAATGTGAGGAACATGTGTTTTTTTAGCCAAATGTTGAGGTTTGCAAAGGATTCTGGGTAACAGAACCTGGTCCGAGCCCCGCTAGTCACCCCTCCTTGGATTCCCCTAGGTCTCTAGTTTTCAGAAATGCACAGGTTTGGTAGGTTTCCCTAGGTGCCGGCTGAGCTAGAGGCCAAAATCTACAGGTAGGCACTTCGCAAAAAACACCTCTGTTTTCTTCCAAAAATGTGGATGTGTCCACGTTGCGCTTTGGGGCGTTTCCTGTCGCCGGCGCTAGGCCTACCCACACAAGTGAGGTATCATTTTTATCAGGAGACTAGGGGGAACGCTGGGTGGAAGGAAATTTGTGGCTCCTCTCAGATTCCCGAACTTTCTGCCACAGAAATGTGAGGAAAATGTGTTTTTTCTAGCCAAATTTTGAGGTTTGCAAAGGATTCTGGGTAACAGAACCTGGTCCGAGCCCCACAAGTCACCCCTCCTTGGATTCCTCTAGGTCTCTAGTTTTCAGAAATGCACAGGTTTGGTAGGTTTCCCTAGGTGCCGGCTGAGCTAGAGGCCAAAATCTACAGGTAGGCACTTCGCAAAAAACACCTCTGTTTTCTTCCAAAAATTTGGATGTGTCCACGTTGCGCTTTGGGGCGTTTCCTGTCGCGGGCGCTAGGCCTACCCACACAAGTGAGGTATCATTTTTATCGGGAGACTTGGGGGAACGCTGGGTGGAAGGAAATTTGTGGCTCCTCTCAGATTCCAGAACTTTCTGCCACAGAAATGTGAGGAACATGTGTTTTTTTAGCCAAATTTTGAGGTTTGCAAAGGATTCTGGGTAACAGAACCTGGTCCGAGCCCCGCTAGTCACCCCTCCTTGGATTCCCCTAGGTCTCTAGTTTTTAGAAATGCACAGGTTTGGTAGGTTTCCCTAGGGGCCGGCTGACCTAGAGGCCAAAATCTACAGGTAGGCACTTCGCAAAAAACACCTCTGTTTTCTTCCAAAAATTTGGATGTGTCCACGTTGCGCTTTGGGGCGTTTCCTGTCGCGGGCGCTAGGCCTACCCACACAAGTGAGGTATCATTTTTATCAGGAGACTTGGGGGAACGCTGGGTGGAAGGAAATTTGTGACTCCTCTCAGATTCCAGAACTTTCTGCTACAGAAATGTGAGGAACATGTGTTTTTTTTGCCAAATTTTGAGGTTTGCAAAGGATTCTGGGTAACAGAACCTGGTCCGAGCCCCGCAAGTCACCCCTCCTTGGATTCCCCTAGGTCTCTAGTTTTCAGAAATGCACAGGTTTGGTAGGTTTCCCTAGGTGCCGGCTGAGCTACAGGCCAAAATCTACAGGTAGGCACTTTGCAAAAAACTCCTCTGTTTTCTTCCAAAAATTTGGATGTGTCCACGTTGCGCTTTGGGGCGTTTCCTGTAGCGGGCGCTAGGCCTACCCACACAAGTGAGGTATCATTTTTATCGGGAGACTTGGGGAACGCTGGGTGGAAGGAAATTTGTGGCTCCTCTCAGATTCCAGAACTTTCTGCCACAGAAATGTGAGGAACATGTGTTTTTTTAGGCAAATTTTGAGGTTTGCAAAGGATTCTGGGTAACAGAACCTGGTCCGAGCCCCGCAAGTCACCCCTCCTTGGATTCCCCTAGGTCTCTAGTTTTCAGAAATGCACAGGTTTGGTAGGTTTCCCTAGGTGCCGGCATAGCTACAGGCCAAAATCTACAGGTAGGCACTTTGCAAAAAACTCCTCTGTTTTCTTCCAAAAATTTGGATGTGTCCACGTTGCGCTTTGGGGCGTTTCCTGTCGCGGGCGCTAGGCCTACCCACACAAGTGAGGTATCATTTTTTATCGGGAGACTTGGGGGAACGCTGGGTGGAAGGAAATTTGTGGCTCCTCTCAGATTCCAGAACTTTCTGCCACAGAAATGTGAGGAACATGTGTTTTTTTAGGCAAATTTTGGGGTTTGCAAAGGATTCTGGGTAACAGAACCTGGTCCGAGCCCCACAAGTCACCCCTTCTTGGATTCCCCTAGGTCTCTAGTTTTCAGAAATGCACAGGTTTGGTAGGTTTCCCTAGGTGGCGGGTGAGCTAGAGGCCAAAATCTACAGGTAGGCACTTCGCAAAAAACATCTCTATTTTCTTCCAAAAATTTGGATGTGTCCACGTTGCGCTTTGGGGCGTTTCATGTTGCGGGCGCTAGGCCTACCCACACAAGTGAGGTATCATTTTTATCGGGAGACTTGAGGGAACGCTGGGTGGAAGGAAATTTGTGGCTCCTCTCAGATTCCAGAACTTTCTGCCACAGAAATGTGAGGAACATGTGTTTTTTTAGCCAAATTTTGAGGTTTGAAAAGGATTCTGGGTAACAGAACCTGGTCTGAGCCCCACAAGTCACCCCTCCTTGGATTCCTCTAGGTCTCTAGTTTTCAGAAATGCACAGGTTTGGTAGGTTTCCCTAGGTGCCGGCTGAGCTAGAGGCCAAAATCTACAGGTAGGCACTTCGCAAAAAACACCTCTGTTTTCTTCCAAAAATTTGGATGTGTCCACGTTGCGCTTTGGGGCGTTTCCTGTCGCGGGCGCTAGGCCTACCCACACAAGTGAGGTATCATTTTTATCGGGAGACTTGGGGGAACGCTGGGTGGAAGGAAATTTGTGGCTCCTCTCAGATTCCAGAACTTTCTGCCACAGAAATGTGAGGAACATGTGTTTTTTTAGCCAAATTTTGAGGTTTGCAAAGGATTCTGGGTAACAGAACCTGGTCCGAGCCCCGCTAGTCACCCCTCCTTGGATTCCCCTAGGTCTCTAGTTTTCAGAAATGCACAGGTTTGGTAGGTTTCCCTAGGGGCCGGATGACCTAGAGGCCAAAATCTACAGGTAGGCACTTCGCAAAAAACACCTCTGTTTTCTTCCAAAAATTTGGATGTGTCCACGTTGCGCTTTGGGGCGTTTCCTGTCGCGGGCGCTAGTCCTACCCACACAAGTGAGGTATCATTTTTATCGGGAGACTTGGGGGAACGCTGGGTGGAAGGAAATTTGTGGCTCCTCTCAGATTCCCGAACTTTCTGCCACAGAAATGTGAGGAACATGTGTTTTTTCTAGCCAAATTTTGAGGTTTGCGAAGGATTCTGGGTAACATAACCTGGTCCGAGCCCCACAAGTCACCCCTCCTTGGATTCCCCTAGGTCTCTAGTTTTCAGAAATGCACAGGTTTGGTAGGTTTCCCTAGGTGCCGGCTGAGCTAGAGGCCAAAATCTACAGGTAGGCACTTCGCAAAAAACACCTCTGTTTTCTTCCAAAAATTTGGATGTGTCCACGTTGCGCTTTGGGGCGTTTCCTGTCGCGGGCGCTAGGCCTACCCACACAAGTGAGGTATCATTTTTATCAGGAGACTTGGGGGAACGCTGGGTGGAAGGAAATTTGTGACTCCTCTCAGATTCCAGAACTTTCTGCTACAGAAATGTGAGGAACATGTGTTTTTTTAGCCAAATTTTGAGGTTTGCAAAGGATTCTGGGTAACAGAACCTGGTCCGAGCCCCGCAAGTCACCCCTCCTTGGATTCCCCTAGGTCTCTAGTTTTCAGAAATGCACAGGTTTGGTAGGTTTCCCTAGGTGCCGGCTGAGCTACAGGCCAAAATCTACAGGTAGGCACTTTGCAAAAAACTCCTCTGTTTTCTTCCAAAAATTTAGATGTGTCCACGTTGCGCTTTGGGGCGTTTCCTGTAGCGGGCGCTAGGCCTACCCACACAAGTGAGGTATCATTTTTATCGGGAGACTTGGGGGAACGCTGGGTGGAAGGAAATTTGTGGCTCCTCTCAGATTCCAGAACTTTCTGCCACAGAAATGTGAGGAACATGTGTTTTTTTAGGCAAATTTTGAGGTTTGCAAAGGATTCTGGGTAACAGAACCTGGTCCGAGCCCCGCAAGTCACCCCTCCTTGGATTCCCCTAGGTCTCTAGTTTTCAGAAATGCACAGGTTTGGTAGGTTTCCCTAGGTGCCGGCTGAGCTAGAGGCCAAAATCTACAAGTAGGTACTTCGCAAAAAACACCTCTGTTTTCTTCCAAAAATTTGGATGTGTCCACGTTGCGCTTTGGGGCGTTTCCTGTCGCGGGCGCTAGGCCTACCCACACAAGCGAGGTATCATTTTTATCAGGAGACTTGGGGGAACGCTGGGTGGAAGGAAATTTGTGGCTCCTCTCAGATTCCCAAACTTTCTGCCACAGAAATGTGAGGAACATGTGTTTTTTCTAGCCAAATTTTGAGGTTTGCAAAGGATTCTGGGTAACAGAACCTGGTCCGAGCCCCGCAAGTCACCCCTCCTTGGATTCCCCTAGGTCTCTAGTTTTCAGAAATGCACAGGTTTGGTAGGTTTTCCTAGGTGGCGGCTGAGCTAGAGGCCAAAATCTACAGGTAGGCACTTCGCAAAAAACATCTCTGTTTTCTTCCAAAAATGTGGATGTGTCCACGTTGTGCTTTGGGGCGTTTCCTGTCGCGGGCGCTAGTCCTACCCACACAAGTGAGGTATCATTTTTATCGGGAGACTTCGGGGAACGCTGGGTGGAAGGAAATTTGTGGCTCCTCTCAGATTCCAGAACTTTCTGCCACAGAAATGTGAGGAACATGTGTTTTTTTAGGCAAATTTTGAGGTTTGCAAAGGATTCTGGGTAACAGAACCTGGTCCGAGCCCCGCAAGTCACCCCTCCTTGGATTCCCCTAGGTCTCTAGTTTTCAGAAATGCACAGGTTTGGTAGGTTTTCCTAGGTGGCGGCTGAGCTAGAGGCCAAAATCTACAGGTAGGCACTTCACAAAAAACATCTCTGTTTTCTTCCAAAAATTTGGATGTGTCCACGTTGTGCTTTGGGGCGTTTCCTGTCGCGGGCGCTAGGCCTACCCACACAAGTGAGGTATCATTTTTATCGGGAGACTTGAGGGAACGCTGGGTGGAAGGAAATTTGTGGCTCCTCTCAGATTCCAGAACTTTCTGCCACAGAAATGTGAGGAACATGTGTTTTTTTAGCCAAATTCTGAGGTTTGAAAAGGATTCTGGGTAACAGAACCTGGTCCGAGCCCCGCAAGTCACCCCTCCTTGGATTCCCCTAGGTCTCTAGTTTTCAGAAATGCACAGGTTTGGTAGGTTTCCCTAGGTGACGGCTGAGCTAGAGGCCAAAATCTACAGGTAGGCACTTCGCAAAAAACACCTCTGTTTTCTTCCAAAAATTTGGGTGTGTCCACGTTGCGCTTTGGGGCATTTCCTGTCGCGGGCGCTAGGCCTACCCACACAAGTGAGGTATCATTTTTTTTGGGAGACTTGGGGGAATGCTGGGTGGAAGGAAATTTGTGGCTCCTCTCAGATTCCCAAACTTTCTGCCACAGAAATGTGAGGAACATGTGTTTTTTCTAGCCACATTTTGAGGTTTGCAAAGGATTCTGGGTAACAGAACCTGGTCTGAGCCCCACAAGTCACCCCTCCTTGGATTCCTCTAGGTCTCTAGTTTTCAGAAATGCACAGGTTTGGTAGGTTTCCCTAGGTGCCGGCTGAGCTAGAGGCCAAAATCTACAGGTAGGCACTTCGCAAAAAACACCTCTGTTTTCTTCCAAAAATTTGGATGTGTCCACGTTGCGCTTTGGGGCGTTTCCTGTCGCGGGCGCTAGGCCTACCCACACAAGTGAGGTATCATTTTTATCGGGAGACTTGGGGGAACGCTGGGTGGAAGGAAATTTGTGGCTCCTCTCAGATTCCAGAACTTTCTGCCACAGAAATCTGAGGAACATGTGTTTTTTTAGCCAAATTTTGAGGTTTGCAAAGGATTCTGGGTAACAGAACCTGGTCCGAGCCCCGCTAGTCACCCCTCCTTGGATTCCCCTAGGTCTCTAGTTTTCAGAAATGCACAGGTTTGGTAGGTTTCCCTAGGGGCCGGCTGACCTAGAGGCCAAAATCTACAGGTAGGAACTTCGCAAAAAACACCTCTGTTTTCTTCCAAAAATTTGGATGTGTCCACGTTGCGCTTTGGGGCGTTTCCTGTCGCGGGCGCTAGTCCTACCCACACAAGTGAGGTATCATTTTTATCGGGAGACTTGGGGGAACGCTGGGTGGAAGGAAATTTGTGGCTCCTCTCAGATTCCAGAACTTTCTGCTACAGAAATGTGAGGAACATGTGTTTTTTCTAGCCAAATTTTGAGGTTTGCAAAGGATTCTGGGTAACAGAACCTTGTCCGAGCCCCACAAGTCACCCCTCCTTGGATTCCCCTAGGTCTCTAGTTTTCAGAAATGCACAGGTTTGGTAGGTTTCCCTAGGTGCCGGCTGAGCTACAGGCCAAAATCTACAGGTAGGCACTTTGCAAAAAACTCCTCTGTTTTCTTCCAAAGATTTGGATGTGTCCACGTTGCGCTTTGGGGCGTTTCCTGTCGCGGGCGCTAGGCCTACCCACACAAGTGATGTATCATTTTTATCGGGAGACTTGGGGGAACGCTGGGTGGAAGGAAATTTGTGGCTCCTCTCAGATTCCAGAACTTTCTGCCACAGAAATGTGAGGAACATGTGTTTTTTTAGGCAAATTTTGAGGTTTGCAAAGGATTCTGGGTAACAGAACCTGGTCCGAGCCCCGCAAGTCACCCCTCCATGGATTCCCCTAGGTCTCTAGTTTTCAGAAATGCACAGGTTTGGTAGGTTTCCCTAGGTGCCGGCTGAGCTAGAGGCCAAAATCTACAGGTAGGCACTTCGCAAAAAACACCTCTGTTTTCTTCCAAAAATTTGGATGTGTCCATGTTGCGCTTTGGGGCGTTTCCTGTCGCGGGCGCTAGGCCTACCCACACAAGTGAGGTATCATTTTTATCAGGAGACTTGGGGGAACGCTGGGTGGAAGGAAATTTGTGGCTCCTCTCAGATTCCCGAACTTTCTGCCACAGAAATGTGAGGAACATGTGTTTTTTCTAGCCAAATTTTGAGGTTTGCAAAGGATTCTGGGTAACAGAACCTGGTCCGAGCCCCACAAGTCACCCCTTCTTGGATTCCCCTAGGTCTCTAGTTTTCAGAAATGCACAGGTTTGGTAGGTTTTCCTAGGTGGCGGCTGAGCTAGAGGCCAAAATCTACAGGTAGGCACTTCGCAAAAAACATCTCTGTTTTCTTCCAAAAATTTGGATGTGTCCACGTTGTGCTTTGGGGCGTTTCCTGTCGCGGGCGCTAGGCCTACCCACACAAGTGAGGTATCATTTTTATCGGGAGACTTGAGGGAACGCTGGGTGGAAGGAAATTTGTGGCTCCTCTCAGATTCCAGAACTTTCTGCCACAGAAATGTGAGGAACATGTGTTTTTTTAGCCAAATTCTGAGGTTTGAAAAGGATTCTGGGTAACAGAACCTGGTCCGAGCCCCGCAAGTCACCCCTCCTTGGATTCCCCTAGGTCTCTAGTTTTCAGAAATGCACAGGTTTGGTAGGTTTCCCTAGGTGACGGCTGAGCTAGAGGCCAAAATCTACAGGTAGGCACTTCGCAAAAAACACCTCTGTTTTCTTCCAAAAATTTGGATGTGTCCACGTTGCGCTTTGGGGCGTTTCCTGTCGCGGGCGCTAGGCCTACCCACACAAGTGAGGTATCATTTTTTTTGGGAGACTTGGGGGAACGCTGGGTGGAAGGAAATTTGTGGCTCCTCTCAGATTCCCAAACTTTCTGCCACAGAAATGTGAGGAACATGTGTTTTTTCTAGCCACATTTTGAGGTTTGCAAAGGATTCTGGGTAACAGAACCTGGTCCGAGCCCCACAAGTCACCCCTCCTTGGATTCCTCTAGGTCTCTAGTTTTCAGAAATGCACAGGTTTGGTAGGTTTCCCTAGGTGCCGGCTGAGCTAGAGGCCAAAATCTACAGGTAGGCACTTCGCAAAAAACCCCTCTGTTTTCTTCCAAAAATTTGGATGTGTCCACGTTGCGCTTTGGGGCGTTTCCTGTCGCGGGCGCTAGGCCTACCCACACAAGTGAGGTATCATTTTTATCGGGAGACTTGGGGGAACGCTGGGTGGAAGGAAATTTGTGGCTCCTCTCAGATTCCAGAACTTTCTGCCACAGAAATGTGAGGAACATGTGTTTTTTTAGCCAAATTTTGAGGTTTGCAAAGGATTCTGGGTAACAGAACCTGGTCCGAGCCCCGCTAGTCACCCCTCCTTGGATTCCCCTAGGTCTCTAGTTTTCAGAAATGCACAGGTTTGGTAGGTTTCCCTAGGGGCCGGCTGACCTAGAGGCCAAAATCTACAGGTAGGAACTTCGCAAAAAACACCTCTGTTTTCTTCCAAAAATTTGGATGTGTCCACGTTGCGCTTTGGGGCGTTTCCTGTCGCGGGCGCTAGGCCTACCCACACAAGTGAGGTATCATTTTTATCGGGAGACTTGGGGGAACGCTGGGTGGAAGGAAATTTGTGGCTCCTCTCAGATTCCAGAACTTTCTGCCACAGAAATGTGAGGAACATGTGTTTTTTAGCCAAATTTTGAGGTTTGCAAAGGATTCTGGGTAACAGAACCTGGTCCGAGCCCCGCAAGTCACCCCTCCTTGAATTCCCCTAGGTATCTAGTTTTCAGAAATGCACGGGTTTGGTAGGTTTCCCTAGGGGCCGGCTGACCTAGAGGCCAAAATCTACAGGTAGGCACTTCGCAAAAAACACCTCTGTTTTCTTCCAAAAATTTGGATGTATCCACGTTGCGCTTTGGGGCGTTTCCTGTCGCGGGCGCTAGGCCTACCCACACAAGTGAGGTATCATTTTTATCAGGAGACTTGGGGGAACGCTGGGTGGAAGGAAATTTGTGGCTCCTCTTAGATTCCAGAACTTTCTGCCACAGAAATGTGAGGAACATGTGTTTTTTCTAGCCAAATTTTGAGGTTTGCAAAGGATTCTGGGTAACAGAACCTGGTCCGAGCCCCGCAAGTCACCCCTCCTTGGATTCCCCTAGGTCTCTAGTTTTCAGAAATGCACAGGTTTGGTAGGTTTCCCTAGGTGCCGGCTGAGCTAGAGGCCAAAATCTACAGGTAGGCACTTCGCAAAAAACCCCTCTGTTTTCTTCCAAAAATTTGGATGTGTCCACGTTGCGCTTTGGGGCGTTTCCTGTCGCGGGCGCTAGGCCTACCCACACAAGTGAGGTATCATTTTTATCGGGAGACTTGAGGGAACGCTGGGTGGAAGGAAATTTGTGGCTCCTCTCAGATTCCAGAACTTTCTGCCACAGAAATGTGAGGAACATGTGTTTTTTTAGCCAAATTCTGAGGTTTGAAAAGGATTCTGGGTAACAGAACCTGGTCCGAGCCCCGCAAGTCACCCCTCCTTGGATTCCCCTAGGTCTCTAGTTTTCAGAAATGCACAGGTTTGGTAGGTTTCCCTAGGTGACGGCTGAGCTAGAGGCCAAAATCTACAGGTAGGCACTTCGCAAAAAACACCTCTGTTTTCTTCCAAAAATTTGGATGTGTCCACGTTGCGCTTTGGGGCGTTTCCTGTCGCGGGCGCTAGGCCTACCCACACAAGTGAGGTATCATTTTTTTTGGGAGACTTGGGGGAACGCTGGGTGGAAGGAAATTTGTGGCTCCTCTCAGATTCCCAAACTTTCTGCCACAGAAATGTGAGGAACATGTGTTTTTTCTAGCCACATTTTGAGGTTTGCAAAGGATTCTGGGTAACAGAACCTGGTCCGAGCCCCACAAGTCACCCCTCCTTGGATTCCTCTAGGTCTCTAGTTTTCAGAAATGCACAGGTTTGGTAGGTTTCCCTAGGTGCCGGCTGAGCTAGAGGCCAAAATCTACAGGTAGGCACTTCGCAAAAAACCCCTCTGTTTTCTTCCAAAAATTTGGATGTGTCCACGTTGCGCTTTGGGGCGTTTCCTGTCGCGGGCGCTAGGCCTACCCACACAAGTGAGGTATCATTTTTATCGGGAGACTTGGGGGAACGCTGGGTGGAAGGAAATTTGTGGCTCCTCTCAGATTCCAGAACTTTCTGCCACAGAAATGTGAGGAACATGTGTTTTTTTAGCCAAATTTTGAGGTTTGCAAAGGATTCTGGGTAACAGAACCTGGTCCGAGCCCCGCTAGTCACCCCTCCTTGGATTCCCCTAGGTCTCTAGTTTTCAGAAATGCACAGGTTTGGTAGGTTTCCCTAGGGGCCGGCTGACCTAGAGGCCAAAATCTACAGGTAGGAACTTCGCAAAAAACACCTCTGTTTTCTTCCAAAAATTTGGATGTGTCCACGTTGCGCTTTGGGGCGTTTCCTGTCGCGGGCGCTAGGCCTACCCACACAAGTGAGGTATCATTTTTATCGGGAGACTTGGGGGAACGCTGGGTGGAAGGAAATTTGTGGCTCCTCTCAGATTCCAGAACTTTCTGCCACAGAAATGTGAGGAACATGTGTTTTTTAGCCAAATTTTGAGGTTTGCAAAGGATTCTGGGTAACAGAACCTGGTCCGAGCCCCGCAAGTCACCCCTCCTTGAATTCCCCTAGGTATCTAGTTTTCAGAAATGCACGGGTTTGGTAGGTTTCCCTAGGGGCCGGCTGACCTAGAGGCCAAAATCTACAGGTAGGCACTTCGCAAAAAACACCTCTGTTTTCTTCCAAAAATTTGGATGTATCCACGTTGCGCTTTGGGGCGTTTCCTGTCGCGGGCGCTAGGCCTACCCACACAAGTGAGGTATCATTTTTATCAGGAGACTTGGGGGAACGCTGGGTGGAAGGAAATTTGTGGCTCCTCTTAGATTCCAGAACTTTCTGCCACAGAAATGTGAGGAACATGTGTTTTTTCTAGCCAAATTTTGAGGTTTGCAAAGGATTCTGGGTAACAGAACCTGGTCCGAGCCCCACAAGTCACCCCTCTTTGGATTCCCCTAGGTCTCTAGTTTTCAGAAATGCACAGGTTTGGTAGGTTTCCCTAGGGGCCGGCTGAGCTAAAGGCCAAAATCTACAGGTAGGCACTTCGCAAAAAACACCTCTGTTTTCTTCCAAAAATTTGGATGTGTCCATGTTGCGCTTTGGGGCGTTTCCTGTCGCGGGCGCTAGGCCTACCCACACAAGTGAGGTATCATTTTTATCAGGAGACTTGGGGTAACGCTGGGTGGAAGGAAATTTGTGGCTCCTCTCAGATTCCCGAACTTTCTGCCACAGAAATGTGAGGAACATGTGTTTTTTCTAGCCAAATTTTCAGGTTTGCAAAGGATTCTGGGTAACAGAACCTGGTCCGAGCCCCACAAGTCACCCCTTCTTGGATTCCCCTAGGTCTCTAGTTTTCAGAAATGCACAGGTTTGGTAGGTTTCCCTAGGTGGCGGCTGAGGTAGAGGCCAAAATCTACAGGTAGGCACTTCGCAAAAAACATCTCTATTTTCTTCCAAAAATTTGGATGTGTCCACGTTGCGCTTTGGGGCGTTTCCTGTCGCGGGCGCTAGGCCTACCCACACAAGTGAGGTATCATTTTTATCGGGAGACTTGAGGGAATGCTGGGTGGAAGGAAATTTGTGGCTCCTCTCAGATTCCAGAACTTTCTGCCACAGAAATGTGAGGAACATGTGGTTTTTTAGGCAAATTTTGAGGTTTGCAAAGGATTCTGGGTAACAGAACCTGGTCCGAGCCCTGCAAGTCACCCCTCCTTGGATTCCCCGAGGTCTCTAGTTTTCAGAAATGCACAGGTTTGGTAGGTTTCCCTAGGTGCCGGCTGAGCTAGAGGCCAAAATCTACAGGTAGGCAATTCGTAAAAAACACCTCTGTTTTCTTCCAAAAATTTGGATGTGTCCACGTTGCGCTTTGGGGCGTTTCCTGTCGCGGGCGCTAGGCCTACCCACACAAGTGAGGTATCATTTTCATCAGGAGACTTGGGGGAACGCTGGGTGGAAGGAAATTTGTGGCTCCTCTCAGATTCCAGAACTTTCTGCCACAGAAATGAGAGGAACATGTGTTTTTTCTAGCCAAATTTTGAGGTTTGCAAAGGATTCTGGGTAACAGAACCTGGTCCGAGCCCCACAAGTCACCCCTCCTTGGATTCCCCTAGGTCTCTAGTTTTCAGAAATGCACAGGTTCGGTAGGTTTCCCTAGGTGCCGGCTGAGCTAGAGGCCAAAATCTACAGATAGGCACTTCGCAAAAAACACCTCTGTTTTTTTCCCAAAATTTGGATGTGTCCACGTTGCGCTTTGGGGCGTTTCCTGTTGCGGGCGCTAGGCCTACCCACACAGGTGAGGTATCATTTTTATCGGGAGACTTGGGGGAACGCTGGGTGGAAGGAAATTCGTGGCTCCTCTCAGATTCCAGAACTTTCTGCCACAGAAATGTGAGGAACATGTGTTTTTTTAGCCAAATTTGGAGGTTTGCAAAGGATTCTGGGTAGCAGAACCTGGTCCGAGCCCCGCAAGTCACCCCTCCTTGGATTCCCCTAGGTCTCTAGTTTTCAGAAATGCACAGGTTTGGTAGGTTTCCCTAGGTGCCGGCTGAGCTACAGGCCAAAATCTACAGGTAGGCACTTTGCAAAAAACTCCTCTGTTTTCTTCCAAAAATTTGGATGTGTCCACGTTGCGCTTTGGGGCGTTTCCTGTCGCGGGCGCTAGGCCTACCCACACAAGTGAGGTATCATTTTTATCGGGAGACTTGGGGGAACGCTGGGTGGAAGGAAATTTGTGGCTCCTCTCAGATTCCAGAACTTTCTGCCACAGAAATGTGAGGAACATGTGTTTTTTTAGGCAAATTTTGAGGTTTGCAAAGGATTCTGGGTAACAGAACCTGGTCCGAGCCCTGCAAGTCACCCCTCCTTGGATTCCCCGAGGTCTCTAGTTTTCAGAAATGCACAGGTTTGGTAGGTTTACCTAGGTGCCGGCTGAGCTAGAGGCCAAAATCTACAGGTAGGCACTTCGCAAAAAACACCTCTGTTTTCATCCAAAAATTTGGATGTGTCCACGTTGTGCTTTGGGGCGTTTCCTGTCGCGGGCGCTAGGCCTACCCACACAAGTGAAGTATCATTTTTATCAGGAGACTTGGGGGAACACTGGGTGGAAGGAAATTTGTGGCTCCTCTCAGATTCCAGAACTTTCTGCCACAGAAATGTGAGGAACATGTGTTTTTTTAGGCAAATTTTGAGGTTTGCAAAGGATTCTGGGTAACAGAACCTGGTCAGAGCCCCGCAAGTCACCCCTCCTTGGATTCCCCTAGGTCTCTAGTTTTCAGAAATGCACAGGTTTGGTAGGTTTCCCTAGGTGCCGGCTGAGCTAGAGGCCAAAATCTACAGGTAGGCACTTTGCAAAAAACACCTCTGTTTTCTTCCAAAAATTTGGATGTGTCCACGTTGCGCTTTGGGGCGTTTCCTGTCGCGGGCGCTAGGCCTACCCACACAAGTGAGGTATCATTTTTATCAGGAGACTTGGGGGAACGCTGGGTGGAAAGAAATTTGTGGCTCCTCTCAGATTCCAGAACTTTCTGCCACAGAAATGTGAGGAACATGTGTTTTTTCTAGCCAAATTTTGAGGTTTGCAAAGGATTCTGGGTAACAGAACCTGGTCCGAGCCCCACAAGTCACCCCTCCTTGGATTCCCCTAGGTCTCTAGTTTTCAGAAATGCACAGGTTCGGTAGGTTTCCCTAGGTGCCAGCTGAGCTAGAGGCCAAAATCTACAGGTAGGCACTTCGCAAAAAACACCTCTGTTTTCTTCCAAAAATTTGGATGTGTCCACGTTGCTCTTTGGGGCGTTTCCTGTCGCGGGCGCTAGGCCTACCCACACAAGTGAGGTATCATTTTTATCAGGAGACTTGGGGGAACGCTGGGTGGAAGGAAATTTGTGGCTCCTCTCAGATTCCCGAACTTTCTGCCAGAGAAATGTGAGGAACATGTGTTTTTTCTAGCCAAATTTTGAGGTTTGCAAAGGATTCTGGGTAACAGAACCTGGTCCGAGCCCCACAAGTCACCCCTTCTTGGATTCCCCTAGGTCTCTAGTTTTCAGAAATGCACAGGTTTGGTAGGTTTCCCTAGGTGGCGGCTGAGCTAGAGGCCAAAATCTACAGGTAGGCACTTCGCAAAAAACATCTCTGTTTTCTTCCAAAAATTTGGATGTGTCCACGTTGCGCTTTGGGGCGTTTCCTGTCGCGGGCGCTAGGCCTACCCACACAAGTGAGGTATCATTTTTATCGGGAGACTTGAGGGAACGCTGGGTGGAAGGAAATTCGTGGCTCCTCTCAGATTCCAGAACTTTCTGCCACAGAAATGGGGGGAACATGTGTGTTTTTAGCCAAATTTTGAGGTTTGAAAAGGATTCTGGGTAACAGAACCTGGTCCGAGCCCCGGAAGTCTCCCCTCCTTGGATTCCCCTAGGTCTCTAGTTTTCAGAAATGCACAGGTTTGGTAGGTTTCCCTAGGTGCTGGCTGAGCTAGAGGCCAAAATCTACAGGTAGGCACTTCGCAAAAAACACCTCTGTTTTCTTCCAAAAATTTGGATGTGTCCAAGTTGCGCTTTGGGGCGTTTCCTGTCGCGGGCGCTAGGCCTACCCACACAAGTGAGGTATCATTTTTTTTGGGAGACTTGGGGGAACGCTGGGTGGAAGGAAATTTGTGGCTCCTCTCAGATTCCCAAACTTTCTCCCACAGAAATGTGAGGAACATGTGTTTTTTCTAGCCACATTTTGAGGTTTGCAAAGGATTCTGGGTAACAGAACCTGGTCCGAGCCCCACAAGTCACCCCTCCTTGGATTCCTCTAGGTCTCTAGTTTTCAGAAATGCACAGGTTTGGTAGGTTTCCCTAGGTGCCGGCTGAGCTAGAGGCCAAAATCTACAGGTAAGCACTTCGCAAAAAACACCTCTGTTTTCTTCCAAAAATTTGGATGTGTCCACGTTGCGCTTTGGGGCGTTTCCTGTCGCGAGCGCTAGGCCTACCCACACAAGTGAGGTATCATTTTTATCGGGAGACTTGGGGGAACGCTGGGTGGAAGGAAATTTGTGGCTCCTCTCAGATTCCAGAACTTTCTGCCACAGAAATGTGAGGAACATGTGTTTTTTTAGCCAAATGTTCAGGTTTGCAAAGGATTCTGGGTAACAGAACCTGGTCCGAGCCCTGCAAGTCACCCCTCCTTGGATTCCCCGAGGTCTCTAGTTTTCAGAAATGCACAGGTTTGGTAGGTTTCCCTAGGTGCCGGCTGAGCTAGAGGCCAAAATCTACAGGTAGGCAATTCGTAAAAAACACCTCTGTTTTCTTCCAAAAATTTGGATGTGTCCACGTTGCGCTTTGGGGCGTTTCCTGTCGCGGGCGCTAGGCCTACCCACACAAGTGAGGTATCATTTTTATCAGGAGACTTGGGGGAACGCTGGGTGGAAGGAAATTTGTGGCTCCTCTCAGATTCCAGAACTTTCTGCCACAGAAATGAGAGGAACATGTGTTTTTTCTAGCCAAATTTTGAGGTTTGCAAAGGATTCTGGGTAACAGAACCTGGTCCGAGCCCCACAAGTCACCCCTCCTTGGATTCCCCTAGGTCTCTAGTTTTCAGAAATGCACAGGTTCGGTAGGTTTCCCTAGGTGCCGGCTGAGCTAGAGGCCAAAATCTACAGATAGGCACTTCCCAAAAAACACCTCTGTTTTTTTCCAAAAATTTGGATGTGTCCACGTTGCGCTTTGGGGCGTTTCCTGTCGCGGGCGCTAGGCCTACCTACACAGGTGAGGTATCATTTTTATCGGGAGACTTGGGGGAACGCTGGGTGGAAGGAAATTCGTGGCTCCTCTCAGATTCCAGAACTTTCTGCCACAGAAATGTGAGGAACATGTGTTTTTTTAGCCAAATTTGGAGGTTTGCAAAGGATTCTGGGTAGCAGAACCTGGTCCGAGCCCCGCAAGTCACCCCTCCTTGGATTCCCCTAGGTCTCTAGTTTTCAGAAATGCACAGGTTTGGTAGGTTTCCCTAGGTGCCGGCTGAGCTACAGGCCAAAATCTACAGGTAGGCACTTTGCAAAAAACTCCTCTGTTTTCTTCCAAAAATTTGGATGTGTCCACGTTGCGCTTTGGGGCGTTTCCTGTCGCGGGCGCTAGGCCTACCCACACAAGTGAGGTATCATTTTTATCGGGAGACTTGGGGGAACGCTGGGTGGAAGGAAATTTGTGGCTCCTCTCAGATTCCAGAACTTTCTGCCACAGAAATGTGAGGAACATGTGTTTTTTTAGGCAAATTTTGAGGTTTGCAAAGGATTCTGGGTAACAGAACCTGGTCCGAGCCCTGCAAGTCACCCCTCCTTGGATTCCCCGAGGTCTCTAGTTTTCAGAAATGCACAGGTTTGGTAGGTTTCCCTAGGTGCCGGCTGAGCTAGAGGCCAAAATCTACAGGTAGGCACTTCGCAAAAAACACCTCTGTTTTCATCCAAAAATTTGGATGTGTCCACGTTGTGCTTTGGGGCGTTTCCTGTTGCGGGCGCTAGGCCTACCCACACAAGTGAGGTATCATTTTTATCAGGAGACTTGGGGGAACGCTGGGTGGAAGGAAATTTGTGGCTCCTCTCAGATTCCAGAACTTTCTGCCACAGAAATGTGAGGAACATGTGTTTTTTCTAGCCAAATTTTGAGGTTTGCAAAGGATTCTGGGTAACAGAACCTGGTCCGAGCCCCACAAGTCACCCCTCCTTGGATTCCCCTAGGTCTCTAGTTTTCAGAAATGCACAGGTTCGGTAGGTTTCCCTAGGTGCCAGCTGAGCTAGAGGCCAAAATCTACAGGTAGGCACTTCGCAAAAAACACCTCTGTTTTCTTCCAAAAATTTGGATGTGTCCACGTTGCTCTTTGGGGCGTTTCCTGTCGCGGGCGCTAGGCCTACCCACACAAGTGAGGTATCATTTTTATCAGGAGACTTGGGGGAACGCTGGGTGGAAGGAAATTTGTGGCTCCTCTCAGATTCCCGAACTTTCTGCCAGAGAAATGTGAGGAACATGTGTTTTTTCTAGCCAAATTTTGAGGTTTGCAAAGGATTCTGGGTAACAGAACCTGGTCCGAGCCCCACAAGTCACCCCTTCTTGGATTCCCCTAGGTCTCTAGTTTTCAGAAATGCACAGGTTTGGTAGGTTTCCCTAGGTGGCGGCTGAGCTAGAGGCCAAAATCTACAGGTAGGCACTTCGCAAAAAACATCTCTGTTTTCTTCCAAAAATTTGGATGTGTCCACGTTGCGCTTTGGGGCGTTTCCTGTCGCGGGCGCTAGGCCTACCCACACAAGTGAGGTATCATTTTTATCGGGAGACTTGAGGGAACGCTGGGTGGAAGGAAATTCGTGGCTCCTCTCAGATTCCAGAACTTTCTGCCACAGAAATGGGGGGAACATGTGTGTTTTTAGCCAAATTTTGAGGTTTGAAAAGGATTCTGGGTAACAGAACCTGGTCCGAGCCCCGGAAGTCTCCCCTCCTTGGATTCCCCTAGGTCTCTAGTTTTCAGAAATGCACAGGTTTGGTAGGTTTCCCTAGGTGCTGGCTGAGCTAGAGGCCAAAATCTACAGGTAGGCACTTCGCAAAAAACACCTCTGTTTTCTTCCAAAAATTTGGATGTGTCCAAGTTGCGCTTTGGGGCGTTTCCTGTCGCGGGCGCTAGGCCTACCCACACAAGTGAGGTATCATTTTTTTTGGGAGACTTGGGGGAACGCTGGGTGGAAGGAAATTTGTGGCTCCTCTCAGATTCCCAAACTTTCTCCCACAGAAATGTGAGGAACATGTGTTTTTTCTAGCCACATTTTGAGGTTTGCAAAGGATTCTGGGTAACAGAACCTGGTCCGAGCCCCACAAGTCACCCCTCCTTGGATTCCTCTAGGTCTCTAGTTTTCAGAAATGCACAGGTTTGGTAGGTTTCCCTAGGTGCCGGCTGAGCTAGAGGCCAAAATCTACAGGTAAGCACTTCGCAAAAAACACCTCTGTTTTCTTCCAAAAATTTGGATGTGTCCACGTTGCGCTTTGGGGCGTTTCCTGTCGCGAGCGCTAGGCCTACCCACACAAGTGAGGTATCATTTTTATCGGGAGACTTGGGGGAACGCTGGGTGGAAGGAAATTTGTGGCTCCTCTCAGATTCCAGAACTTTCTGCCACAGAAATGTGAGGAACATGTGTTTTTTTAGCCAAATGTTCAGGTTTGCAAAGGATTCTGGGTAACAGAACCTGGTCCGAGCCCTGCAAGTCACCCCTCCTTGGATTCCCCGAGGTCTCTAGTTTTCAGAAATGCACAGGTTTGGTAGGTTTCCCTAGGTGCCGGCTGAGCTAGAGGCCAAAATCTACAGGTAGGCAATTCGTAAAAAACACCTCTGTTTTCTTCCAAAAATTTGGATGTGTCCACGTTGCGCTTTGGGGCGTTTCCTGTCGCGGGCGCTAGGCCTACCCACACAAGTGAGGTATCATTTTTATCAGGAGACTTGGGGGAACGCTGGGTGGAAGGAAATTTGTGGCTCCTCTCAGATTCCAGAACTTTCTGCCACAGAAATGAGAGGAACATGTGTTTTTTCTAGCCAAATTTTGAGGTTTGCAAAGGATTCTGGGTAACAGAACCTGGTCCGAGCCCCACAAGTCACCCCTCCTTGGATTCCCCTAGGTCTCTAGTTTTCAGAAATGCACAGGTTCGGTAGGTTTCCCTAGGTGCCGGCTGAGCTAGAGGCCAAAATCTACAGATAGGCACTTCGCAAAAAACACCTCTGTTTTTTTCCAAAAATTTGGATGTGTCCACGTTGCGCTTTGGGGCGTTTCCTGTCGCGGGCGCTAGGCCTACCTACACAGGTGAGGTATCATTTTTATCGGGAGACTTGGGGGAACGCTGGGTGGAAGGAAATTCGTGGCTCCTCTCAGATTCCAGAACTTTCTGCCACAGAAATGTGAGGAACATGTGTTTTTTTAGCCAAATTTGGAGGTTTGCAAAGGATTCTGGGTAGCAGAACCTGGTCCGAGCCCCGCAAGTCACCCCTCCTTGGATTCCCCTAGGTCTCTAGTTTTCAGAAATGCACAGGTTTGGTAGGTTTCCCTAGGTGCCGGCTGAGCTACAGGCCAAAATCTACAGGTAGGCACTTTGCAAAAAACTCCTCTGTTTTCTTCCAAAAATTTGGATGTGTCCACGTTGCGCTTTGGGGCGTTTCCTGTCGCGGGCGCTAGGCCTACCCACACAAGTGAGGTATCATTTTTATCGGGAGACTTGGGGGAACGCTGGGTGGAAGGAAATTTGTGGCTCCTCTCAGATTCCAGAACTTTCTGCCACAGAAATGTGAGGAACATGTGTTTTTTTAGGCAAATTTTGAGGTTTGCAAAGGATTCTGGGTAACAGAACCTGGTCCGAGCCCTGCAAGTCACCCCTCCTTGGATTCCCCGAGGTCTCTAGTTTTCAGAAATGCACAGGTTTGGTAGGTTTCCCTAGGTGCCGGCTGAGCTAGAGGCCAAAATCTACAGGTAGGCACTTCGCAAAAAACACCTCTGTTTTCATCCAAAAATTTGGATGTGTCCACGTTGTGCTTTGGGGCGTTTCCTGTTGCGGGCGCTAGGCCTACCCACACAAGTGAGGTATCATTTTTATCAGGAGACTTGGGGGAACGCTGGGTGGAAGGAAATTTGTGGCTCCTCTCAGATTCCAGAACTTTCTGCCACAGAAATGTGAGGAACATGTGTTTTTTCTAGCCAAATTTTGAGGTTTGCAAAGGATTCTGGGTAACAGATCCTGGTCCGAGCCCCACAAGTCACCCCTCCTTGGATTCCCCTAGGTCTCTAGTTTTCAGAAATGCACAGGTTTGGTAGGTTTCCCTAGGTGCCGGCTGAGCTAGAGGCCAAAATCTACAGGTAGGCACTTCGCAAAAAACACCTCTGTTTTCTTCCAAAAATGTGGATGTGTCCACGTTGCGCTTTGGGGCGTTTCCTGTCGCGGGCGCTAGGCCTACCCACACAAGTGAAGTATCATTTTTATCAGGAGACTTGGGGGAACACTGGGTGGAAGGAAATTTGTGGCTCCTCTCAGATTCCAGAACTTTCTGCCACAGAAATGTGAGGAACATGTGGTTTTTTAGGCAAATTTTGAGGTTTGCAAAGGATTCTGGGTAACAGAACCTGGTCAGAGCCCCGCAAGTCACCCCTCCTTGGATTCCCCTAGGTCTCTAGTTTTCAGAAATGCACAGGTTTGGTAGGTTTCCCTAGGTGCCGGCTGAGCTAGAGGCCAAAATCTACAGGTAGGCACTTTGCAAAAAACACCTCTGTTTTCTTCCAAAAATTTGGATGTGTCCACGTTGCGCTTTGGGGCGTTTCCTGTCGCGGGCGCTAGGCCTACCCACACAAGTGAGGTATCATTTTTATCAGGAGACTTGGGGGAACGCTGGGTGGAAAGAAATTTGTGGCTCCTCTCAGATTCCAGAACTTTCTGCCACAGAAATGTGAGGAACATGTGTTTTTTCTAGCCAAATTTTGAGGTTTGCAAAGGATTCTGGGTAACAGAACCTGGTCCGAGCCCCACAAGTCACCCCTCCTTGGATTCCCCTAGGTCTCTAGTTTTCAGAAATGCACAGGTTTGGTAGGTTTCCCTAGGTGCCGGCTGAGCTAGAGGCCAAAATCTACAGGTAGGCACTTCGCAAAAAACACCTCTGTTTTCTTCCAAAAATTTGGATGTGTCCACGTTGCGCTTTGGGGCGTTTCCTGTCGCGGGCGCTAGGCCTACCCACACAAGTGAGGTATCATTTTTATCAGGAGACTTGGGGGAACGCTGGGTGGAAGGAAATTTGTGGCTCCTCTCAGATTCCCGAACTTTCTGCCAGAGAAATGTGAGGAACATGTGTTTTTTCTAGCCAAATTTTGAGGTTTGCAAAGGATTCTGGGTAACAGAACCTGGTCCGAGCCCCACAAGTCACCCCTTCTTGGATTCCCCTAGGTCTCTAGTTTTCAGAAATGCACAGGTTTGGTAGGTTTCCCTAGGTGGCGGCTGAGCTAGAGGCCAAAATCTACAGGTAGGCACTTCGCAAAAAACATCTCTGTTTTCTTCCAAATATTTGGATGTGTCCACGTTGCGCTTTGGGGCGTTTCCTGTCGCGGGCGCTAGGCCTACCCACACAAGTGAGGTATCATTTTTATCGGGAGACTTGAGGGAACGCTGGGTGGAAGGAAATTCGTGGCTCCTCTCAGATTCCAGAACTTTCTGCCACAGAAATGTGAGGAACATGTGTTTTTTTAGCCAAATTTTGAGGTTTGAAAAGGATTCTGGGTAACAGAACCTGGTCCGAGCCCCGGAAGTCTCCCCTCCTTGGATTCCCCTAGGTCTCTAGTTTTCAGAAATGCACAGGTTTGGTAGGTTTCCCTAGGTGCTGGCTGAGCTAGAGGCCAAAATCTACAGGTAGGCACTTCGCAAAAAACACCTCTGTTTTCTTCCAAAAATTTGGATGTGTCCAAGTTGCGCTTTGGGGCGTTTCCTGTCGCGGGCGCTAGGCCTACCCACACAAGTGAGGTATCATTTTTTTTGGGAGACTTGGGGGAACGCTGGGTGGAAGGAAATTTGTGGCTCCTCTCAGATTCCCAAACTTTCTCCCACAGAAATGTGAGGAACATGTGTTTTTTCTAGCCACATTTTGAGGTTTGCAAAGGATTCTGGGTAACAGAACCTGGTCCGAGCCCCACAAGTCACCCCTCCTTGGATTCCTCTAGGTCTCTAGTTTTCAGAAATGCACAGGTTTGGTAGGCTTCCCTAGGTGCCGGCTGAGCTAGAGGCCAAAATCTACAGGTAGGCACTTCGCAAAAAACACCTCTGTTTTCTTCCAAAAATTTGGATGTGTCCACATTGCGCTTTGGGGCGTTTCCTGTCGCGAGCGCTAGGCCTACCCACACAAGTGAGGTATCATTTTTATCGGGAGACTTGGGGGAACGCTGGGTGGAAGGAAATTTGTGGCTCCTCTCAGATTCTAGAACTTTCTGCCACAGAAATGTGAGGAACATGTGTTTTTTTAGCCAAATTTTCAGGTTTGCAAAGGATTCTGGGTAACAGAACCTGGTCCGAGCCCCGCTAGTCACCCCTCCTTGGATTCCCCTAGGTCTCTAGTTTTCAGAAATGCACAGGTTTGGTAGGTTTCCCTAGGGGCCGGCTGACCTAGAGGCCAAAATCTACAGGTAGGCACTTCGCAAAAAACACCTCTGTTTTCTTCCAAAAATTTGGATGTGTCCACGTTGCGCTTTGGGGCGTTTCCTGTCGCGGGCGCTAGTCCTACCCACACAAGTGAGGTATCATTTTTATCGGGAGACTTGGGGGAATGCTGGGTGGAAGGAAATTTGTGGCTCCTCTCAGATTCCCGAACTTTCTGCCACAGAAATGTGAGGAACATGTGTTTTTTCTAGCCAAATTTTGAGGTTTGCGAAGGATTCTGGGTAACATAACCTGGTCCGAGCCCCACAAGTCACCCCTCCTTGGATTCCCCTAGGTCTCTAGTTTTCAGAAATGCACAGGTTTGGTATGTTTCCCTAGGTGCCGGCTGAGCTAGAGGCCAAAATCTACAGATAGGCACTTCGCAAAAAACACCTCTGTTTTCTTCAAAAAATGTGGATGTGTCCACGTTGCGCTTTGGGGCGTTTCCTGTCGCGGGCGCTAGGCCTACCCACACAAGTGAGGTATAATTTTTATCAGGAGACTTGGGGGAACGCTGGGTGGAAGGAAATTCGTGGCTCCTCTCAGATTCCAGAACTTTCTGCCACAGAAATGTGAGGAACATGTGTTTTTTTAGCCAAATTTGGAGGTTTGCAAAGGATTCTGGGTAGCAGAACCTGGTCCGAGCCCCGCAAGTCACCCCTCCTTGGATTCCCCTAGGTCTCTAGTTTTCAGAAATGCACAGGTTTGGTAGGTTTCCCTAGGTGCCGGCTGAGCTACAGGCCAAAATCTACAGGTAGGCACTTTGCAAAAAACTCCTCTGTTTTCTTCCAAAAATTTGGATGTGTCCACGTTGCGCTTTGGGGCGTTTCCTGTCGCGGGCGCTAGGCCTACCCACACAAGTGAGGTATCATTTTTATCGGGAGACTTGGGGGAACGCTGGGTGGAAGGAAATTTGTGGCTCCTCTCAGATTCCAGAACTTTCTGCCACAGAAATGTGAGGAACATGTGTTTTTTTAGGCAAATTTTGAGGTTTGCAAAGGATTCTGGGTAACAGAACCTGGTCCGAGCCCTGCAAGTCACCCCTCCTTGGATTCCCCGAGGTCTCTAGTTTTCAGAAATGCACAGGTTTGGTAGGTTTCCCTAGGTGCCGGCTGAGCTAGAGGCCAAAATCTACAGGTAGGCACTTCGCAAAAAACACCTCTGTTTTCATCCAAAAATTTGGATGTGTCCACGTTGTGCTTTGGGGCGTTTCCTGTTGCGGGCGCTAGGCCTACCCACACAAGTGAGGTATCATTTTTATCAGGAGACTTGGGGGAACGCTGGGTGGAAGGAAATTTGTGGCTCCTCTCAGATTCCAGAACTTTCTGCCACAGAAATGTGAGGAACATGTGTTTTTTCTAGCCAAATTTTGAGGTTTGCAAAGGATTCTGGGTAACAGATCCTGGTCCGAGCCCCACAAGTCACCCCTCCTTGGATTCCCCTAGGTCTCTAGTTTTCAGAAATGCACAGGTTTGGTAGGTTTCCCTAGGTGCCGGCTGAGCTAGAGGCCAAAATCTACAGGTAGGCACTTCGCAAAAAACACCTCTGTTTTCTTCCAAAAATTTGGATGTGTCCACGTTGCGCTTTGGGGCGTTTCCTGTCGCGGGCGCTAGGCCTACCCACACAAGTGAAGTATCATTTTTATCAGGAGACTTGGGGGAACACTGGGTGGAAGGAAATTTGTGGCTCCTCTCAGATTCCAGAACTTTCTGCCACAGAAATGTGAGGAACATGTGGTTTTTTAGGCAAATTTTGAGGTTTGCAAAGGATTCTGGGTAACAGAACCTGGTCAGAGCCCCGCAAGTCACCCCTCCTTGGATTCCCCTAGGTCTCTAGTTTTCAGAAATGCACAGGTTTGGTAGGTTTCCCTAGGTGCCGGCTGAGCTAGAGGCCAAAATCTACAGGTAGGCACTTTGCAAAAAACACCTCTGTTTTCTTCCAAAAATTTGGATGTGTCCACGTTGCGCTTTGGGGCGTTTCCTGTCGCGGGCGCTAGGCCTACCCACACAAGTGAGGTATCATTTTTATCAGGAGACTTGGGGGAACGCTGGGTGGAAAGAAATTTGTGGCTCCTCTCAGATTCCAGAACTTTCTGCCACAGAAATGTGAGGAACATGTGTTTTTTCTAGCCAAATTTTGAGGTTTGCAAAGGATTCTGGGTAACAGAACCTGGTCCGAGCCCCACAAGTCACCCCTCCTTGGATTCCCCTAGGTCTCTAGTTTTCAGAAATGCACAGGTTTGGTAGGTTTCCCTAGGTGCCGGCTGAGCTAGAGGCCAAAATCTACAGGTAGGCACTTCGCAAAAAACACCTCTGTTTTCTTCCAAAAATTTGGATGTGTCCACGTTGCGCTTTGGGGCGTTTCCTGTCGCGGGCGCTAGGCCTACCCACACAAGTGAGGTATCATTTTTATCAGGAGACTTGGGGGAACGCTGGGTGGAAGGAAATTTGTGGCTCCTCTCAGATTCCCGAACTTTCTGCCAGAGAAATGTGAGGAACATGTGTTTTTTCTAGCCAAATTTTGAGGTTTGCAAAGGATTCTGGGTAACAGAACCTGGTCCGAGCCCCACAAGTCACCCCTTCTTGGATTCCCCTAGGTCTCTAGTTTTCAGAAATGCACAGGTTTGGTAGGTTTCCCTAGGTGGCGGCTGAGCTAGAGGCCAAAATCTACAGGTAGGCACTTCGCAAAAAACATCTCTGTTTTCTTCCAAAAATTTGGATGTGTCCACGTTGCGCTTTGGGGCGTTTCCTGTCGCGGGCGCTAGGCCTACCCACACAAGTGAGGTATCATTTTTATCGGGAGACTTGAGGGAACGCTGGGTGGAAGGAAATTCGTGGCTCCTCTCAGATTCCAGAACTTTCTGCCACAGAAATGTGAGGAACATGTGTTTTTTTAGCCAAATTTTGAGGTTTGAAAAGGATTCTGGGTAACAGAACCTGGTCCGAGCCCCGGAAGTCTCCCCTCCTTGGATTCCCCTAGGTCTCTAGTTTTCAGAAATGCACAGGTTTGGTAGGTTTCCCTAGGTGCTGGCTGAGCTAGAGGCCAAAATCTACAGGTAGGCACTTCGCAAAAAACACCTCTGTTTTCTTCCAAAAATTTGGATGTGTCCAAGTTGCGCTTTGGGGCGTTTCCTGTCGCGGGCGCTAGGCCTACCCACACAAGTGAGGTATCATTTTTTTTGGGAGACTTGGGGGAACGCTGGGTGGAAGGAAATTTGTGGCTCCTCTCAGATTCCCAAACTTTCTCCCACAGAAATGTGAGGAACATGTGTTTTTTCTAGCCACATTTTGAGGTTTGCAAAGGATTCTGGGTAACAGAACCTGGTCCGAGCCCCACAAGTCACCCCTCCTTGGATTCCTCTAGGTCTCTAGTTTTCAGAAATGCACAGGTTTGGTAGGCTTCCCTAGGTGCCGGCTGAGCTAGAGGCCAAAATCTACAGGTAGGCACTTCGCAAAAAACACCTCTGTTTTCTTCCAAAAATTTGGATGTGTCCACATTGCGCTTTGGGGCGTTTCCTGTCGCGAGCGCTAGGCCTACCCACACAAGTGAGGTATCATTTTTATCGGGAGACTTGGGGGAACGCTGGGTGGAAGGAAATTTGTGGCTCCTCTCAGATTCCAGAACTTTCTGCCACAGAAATGTGAGGAACATGTGTTTTTTTAGCCAAATTTTCAGGTTTGCAAAGGATTCTGGGTAACAGAACCTGGTCCGAGCCCCGCTAGTCACCCCTCCTTGGATTCCCCTAGGTCTCTAGTTTTCAGAAATGCACAGGTTTGGTAGGTTTCCCTAGGGGCCGGCTGACCTAGAGGCCAAAATCTACAGGTAGGCACTTCGCAAAAAACACCTCTGTTTTCTTCCAAAAATTTGGATGTGTCCACGTTGCGCTTTGGGGCGTTTCCTGTCGCGGGCGCTAGTCCTACCCACACAAGTGAGGTATCATTTTTATCGGGAGACTTGGGGGAATGCTGGGTGGAAGGAAATTTGTGGCTCCTCTCAGATTCCCGAACTTTCTGCCACAGAAATGTGAGGAACATGTGTTTTTTCTAGCCAAATTTTGAGGTTTGCGAAGGATTCTGGGTAACATAACCTGGTCCGAGCCCCACAAGTCACCCCTCCTTGGATTCCCCTAGGTCTCTAGTTTTCAGAAATGCACAGGTTTGGTATGTTTCCCTAGGTGCCGGCTGAGCTAGAGGCCAAAATCTACAGATAGGCACTTCGCAAAAAACACCTCTGTTTTCTTCAAAAAATGTGGATGTGTCCACGTTGCGCTTTGGGGCGTTTCCTGTCGCGGGCGCTAGGCCTACCCACACAAGTGAGGTATAATTTTTATCAGGAGACTTGGGGGAACGCTGGGTGGAAGGAAATTTGTGGCTCCTCTCAGATTCCAGAACTTTCTGCCACAGAAATGTGAGGAACATGTGTTTTTTCTATCCAAATTTTGAGGTTTGCAAAGGATTCTGGGTAACAGAACCTGGTCCGAGCCCCACAAGTCACCCCTCCTTGGATTCCCCTAGGTCTCTAGTTTTCAGAAATGCACAGGTTTGGTAGGTTTCCCTAGGTGCCGGCTGAGCTAGAGGCCAAAATCTACAGGTAGGCACTTCGCAAAAAACACCTCTGTTTTCTTCCAAAAATTTGGATGTGTCCACGTTGCGCTTTGGGGCGTTTCCTGTCGCGGGCGCTAGGCCTACCCACACAAGTGAGGTATCATTTTTATCGGGAGACTTGAGGGAACGCTGGGTGGAAGGAAATTTGTGGCTCCTCTCAGATTCCAGAACTTTCTGCCACAGAAATGTGAGGAACATGTGTTTTTTTAGGCAAATTTTGAGGTTTGCAAAGGATTCTGGGTAACAGAACCTGGTCCGAGCCCCGCAAGTCACCCCTCCTTGGATTCCCCTAGGTCTCTAGTTTTCAGAAATGCACAGGTTTGGTAGGTTTCCCTAGGTGCCGGCTGAGCTACAGGCCAAAATCTACAGGTAGGCACTTTGCAAACAACTCCTCTGTTTTCTTCCAAAAATTTGGATGTGTCCACGTTGCGCTTTGGGGCGTTTCCTGTCGCGGGCGCTAGGCCTACCCACACAAGCGAGGTATCATTTTTATCAGGAGACTTGGGGGAACGCTGGGTGGAAGGAAATTTGTGGCTCCTCTCAGATTCCCGAACTTTCTGCCACAGAAATGTGAGGAATATGTGTTTTTTCTAGCCAAATTTTGAGGTTTGCAAAGGATTCTGGGTAACAGAACCTGGTCCGAGCCCCGCAAGTCACCCCTCCTTGGATTCCCCTAGGTCTCTAGTTTTCAGAAATGCACAGGTTTGGTAGGTTTCCCTAGGTGGCGGCTGAGCTAGAGGCCAAAATCTACAGGTAGGCACTTTGCAAAAAACTCCTCTGTTTTCTTCCAAAAATTTGGATGTGTCCACTTTGCGCTTTTGGGCGTTTCCTGTCGCGGGCTCTAGTCCTACCCACACAAGTGAGGTATCATTTTTATCGGGAGACTTGGGGGAAGGCTGGGTGGAAGGAAATTTGTGGCTCCTCTCAGATTCCAGAACTTTCTGCCACAGAAATGTGAGGAACATGTGTTTTTTTAGGCAAATTTTGAGGTTTGCAAAGGATTCTGGGTAACAGAACCTGGTCCGAGCCCCGCAAGTCACCCCTCCTTGGATTCCCCTAGGTCTCTAGTTTTCAGAAATGCACAGGTTTGGTAGGTTTCCCTAGGTGCCGGCTGAGCTACAGGCCAAAATCTACAGGTAGGCACTTTGCAAAAAACTCCTCTGTTTTCTTCCAAAGATTTGGATGTGTCCACGTTGCGCTTTGGGGCGTTTCCTGTCGCGGGCGCTAGGCCTACCCACACAAGTGATGTATCATTTTTATCGGGAGACTTGGGGGAACGCTGGGTGGAAGGAAATTTGTGGCTCCTCTCAGATTCCAGAACTTTCTGCCACAGAAATGTGAGGAACATGTGTTTTTTTAGGCAAATTTTGAGGTTTGCAAAGGATTCTGGGTAACAGAACCTGGTCCGAGCCCCGCAAGTCACCCCTCCATGGATTCCCCTAGGTCTCTAGTTTTCAGAAATGCACAGGTTTGGTAGGTTTCCCTAGGTGCCGGCTGAGCTAGAGGCCAAAATCTACAGGTAGGCACTTCGCAAAAAACACCTCTGTTTTCTTCCAAAAATTTGGATGTGTCCATGTTGCGCTTTGGGGCGTTTCCTGTCGCGGGCGCTAGGCCTACCCACACAAGTGAGGTATCATTTTTATCAGGAGACTTGGGGGAACGCTGGGTGGAAGGAAATTTGTGGCTCCTCTCAGATTCCCGAACTTTCTGCCACAGAAATGTGAGGAACATGTGTTTTTTCTAGCCAAATTTTGAGGTTTGCAAAGGATTCTGGGTAACAGAACCTGGTCCGAGCCCCACAAGTCACCCCTTCTTGGATTCCCCTAGGTCTCTAGTTTTCAGAAATGCACAGGTTTGGTAGGTTTTCCTAGGTGGCGGCTGAGCTAGAGGCCAAAATCTACAGGTAGGCACTTCGCAAAAAACATCTCTGTTTTCTTCCAAAAATTTGGATGTGTCCACGTTGTGCTTTGGGGCGTTTCCTGTCGCGGGCGCTAGGCCTACCCACACAAGTGAGGTATCATTTTTATCGGGAGACTTGAGGGAACGCTGGGTGGAAGGAAATTTGTGGCTCCTCTCAGATTCCAGAACTTTCTGCCACAGAAATGTGAGGAACATGTGTTTTTTTAGCCAAATTCTGAGGTTTGAAAAGGATTCTGGGTAACAGAACCTGGTCCGAGCCCCGCAAGTCACCCCTCCTTGGATTCCCCTAGGTCTCTAGTTTTCAGAAATGCACAGGTTTGGTAGGTTTCCCTAGGTGACGGCTGAGCTAGAGGCCAAAATCTACAGGTAGGCACTTTGCAAAAAACACCTCTGTTTTCTTCCAAAAATTTGGATGTGTCCACGTTGCGCTTTGGGGCGTTTCCTGTCGCGGGCGCTAGGCCTACCCACACAAGTGAGGTATCATTTTTTTTGGGAGACTTGGGGGAACGCTGGGTGGAAGGAAATTTGTGGCTCCTCTCAGATTCCCAAACTTTCTGCCACAGAAATGTGAGGAACATGTGTTTTTTCTAGCCACATTTTGAGGTTTGCAAAGGATTCTGGGTAACAGAACCTGGTCCGAGCCCCACAAGTCACCCCTCCTTGGATTCCTCTAGGTCTCTAGTTTTCAGAAATGCACAGGTTTGGTAGGTTTCCCTAGGTGCCGGCTGAGCTAGAGGCCAAAATCTACAGGTAGGCACTTCGCAAAAAACTCCTCTGTTTTCTTCCAAAAATTTGGATGTGTCCACGTTGCGCTTTGGGGCGTTTCCTGTCGCGGGCGCTAGGCCTACCCACACAAGTGAGGTATCATTTTTATCGGGAGACTTGGGGGAACGCTGGGTGGAAGGAAATTTGTGGCTCCTCTCAGATTCCAGAACTTTCTGCCACAGAAATGTGAGGAACATGTGTTTTTTTAGCCAAATTTTGAGGTTTGCAAAGGATTCTGGGTAACAGAACCTGGTCCGAGCCCCGCTAGTCACCCCTCCTTGGATTCCCCTAGGTCTCTAGTTTTCAGAAATGCACAGGTTTGGTAGGTTTCCCTAGGGGCCGGCTGACCTAGAGGCCAAAATCTACAGGTAGGCACTTTGCAAAAAACTCCTCTGTTTTCTTCCAAAAATTTGGATGTGTCCACGTTGCGCTTTGGGGCGTTTCCTGTCGCGGGCGCTAGGCCTACCCACACAAGTGAGGTATCATTTTTATCGGGAGACTTGGGGGAACGCTGGGTGGAAGGAAATTTGTGGCTCCTCTCAGATTCCAGAACTTTCTGCCACAGAAATCTGAGGAACATGTGTTTTTTTAGGCAAATTTTGAGGTTTGCAAAGGATTCTGGGTAACAGAACCTGGTCCGAGCCCCGCAAGTCACCTCTCCTTGGATTCCCCTAGGTCTCTAGTTTTCAGAAATGCACAGGTTTGGTAGGTTTCCCTAGGTGCCGGCATAGCTACAGGCCAAAATCTACAGGTAGGCACTTTGCAAAAAACTCCTCTGTTTTCTTCCAAAAATTTGGATGTGTCCACGTTGCGCTTTGGGGCGTTTCCTGTCGCGGGCGCTAGGCCTACCCACACAAGTGAGGTATCATTTTTTATCGGGAGACTTGGGGGAACGCTGGGTGGAAGGAAATTTGTGGCTCCTCTCAGATTCCAGAACTTTCTGCCACAGAAATGTGAGGAACATGTGTTTTTTTAGGCAAATTTTGAGGTTTGCAAAGGATTCTGGGTAACAGAACCTGGTCCGAGCCCCGCAAGTCACCCCTCCTTGGATTCCCCTAGGTCTCTAGTTTTCAGAAATGCACAGGTTTGGTAGGTTTCCCTAGGTGCCGGCTGAGCTAGAGGCCAAAATCTACAAGTAGGTACTTCGCAAAAAACACCTCTGTTTTCTTCCAAAAATTTGGATGTGTCCACGTTGCGCTTTGGGGCGTTTCCTGTCGCGGGCGCTAGGCCTACCCACACAAGCGAGGTATCATTTTTATCAGGAGACTTGGGGGAACGCTGGGTGGAAGGAAATTTGTGGCTCCTCTCAGATTCCCAAACTTTCTGCCACAGAAATGTGAGGAACATGTGTTTTTTCTAGCCAAATTTTGAGGTTTGCAAAGGATTCTGGGTAACAGAACCTGGTCCGAGCCCCGCAAGTCACCCCTCCTTGGATTCCCCTAGGTCTCTAGTTTTCAGAAATGCACAGGTTTGGTAGGTTTTCCTAGGTGGCGGCTGAGCTAGAGGCCAAAATCTACAGGTAGGCACTTCGCAAAAAACATCTCTGTTTTCTTCCAAAAATTTGGATGTGTCCACGTTGTGCTTTGGGGCGTTTCCTGTCGCGGGCGCTAGTCCTACCCACACAAGTGAGGTATCATTTTTATCGGGAGACTTGGGGGAACGCTGGGTGGAAGGAAATTTGTGGCTCCTCTCAGATTCCAGAACTTTCTGCCACAGAAATGTGAGGAACATGTGTTTTTTTAGGCAAATTTTGAGGTTTGCAAAGGATTCTGGGTAACAGAACCTGGTCCGAGCCCCGCAAGTCACCCCTCCTTGGATTCCCCTAGGTCTCTAGTTTTCAGAAATGCACAGGTTTGGTAGGTTTTCCTAGGTGGCGGCTGAGCTAGAGGCCAAAATCTACAGGTAGGCACTTCGCAAAAAACATCTCTGTTTTCTTCCAAAAATTTGGATGTGTCCACGTTGTGCTTTGGGGCGTTTCCTGTCGCGGGCGCTAGGCCTACCCACACAAGTGAGGTATCATTTTTATCGGGAGACTTGAGGGAACGCTGGGTGGAAGGAAATTTGTGGCTCCTCTCAGATTCCAGAACTTTCTGCCACAGAAATGTGAGGAACATGTGTTTTTTTAGCCAAATTCTGAGGTTTGAAAAGGATTCTGGGTAACAGAACCTGGTCCGAGCCCCGCAAGTCACCCCTCCTTGGATTCCCCTAGGTCTCTAGTTTTCAGAAATGCACAGGTTTGGTAGGTTTCCCTAGGTGACGGCTGAGCTAGAGGCCAAAATCTACAGGTAGGCACTTCGCAAAAAACACCTCTGTTTTCTTCCAAAAATTTGGGTGTGTCCACGTTGCGCTTTGGGGCATTTCCTGTCGCGGGCGCTAGGCCTACCCACACAAGTGAGGTATCATTTTTTTTGGGAGACTTGGGGGAATGCTGGGTGGAAGGAAATTTGTGGCTCCTCTCAGATTCCCAAACTTTCTGCCACAGAAATGTGAGGAACATGTGTTTTTTCTAGCCACATTTTGAGGTTTGCAAAGGATTCTGGGTAACAGAACCTGGTCTGAGCCCCACAAGTCACCCCTCCTTGGATTCCTCTAGGTCTCTAGTTTTCAGAAATGCACAGGTTTGGTAGGTTTCCCTAGGTGCCGGCTGAGCTAGAGGCCAAAATCTACAGGTAGGCACTTCACAAAAAACACCTCTGTTTTCTTCCAAAAATTTGGATGTGTCCACGTTGCGCTTTGGGGCATTTCCTGTCGCGGGCGCTAGGCCTACCCACACAAGTGAGGTATCATTTTTATCGGGAGACTTGGGGGAACGCTGGGTGGAAGGAAATTTGTGGCTCCTCTCAGATTCCAGAACTTTCTGCCACAGAAATCTGAGGAACATGTGTTTTTTTAGCCAAATTTTGAGGTTTGCAAAGGATTCTGGGTAACAGAACCTGGTCCGAGCCCCGCTAGTCACCCCTCCTTGGATTCCCCTAGGTCTCTAGTTTTCAGAAATGCACAGGTTTGGTAGGTTTCCCTAGGGACCGGCTGACCTAGAGGCCAAAATCTACAGGTAGGAACTTCGCAAAAAACACCTCTGTTTTCTTCCAAAAATTTGGATGTGTCCACGTTGCGCTTTGGGGCGTTTCCTGTCGCGGGCGCTAGTCCTACCCACACAAGTGAGGTATCATTTTTATCGGGAGACTTGGGGGAACGCTGGGTGGAAGGAAATTTGTGGCTCCTCTCAGATTCCAGAACTTTCTGCTACAGAAATGTGAGGAACATGTGTTTTTTCTAGCCAAATTTTGAGGTTTGCAAAGGATTCTGGGTAACAGAACCTTGTCCGAGCCCCACAAGTCACCCCTCCTTGGATTCCCCTAGGTCTCTAGTTTTCAGAAATGCACAGGTTTGGTAGGTTTCCCTAGGTGCCGGCTGAGCTAGAGGCCAAAATCTACAGGTAGGCACTTCGCAAAAAACACCTCTGTTTTCTTCCAAAAATTTGGATGTGTCCACGTTGCGCTTTGGGGCGTTTCCTGTCGCGGGCGCTAGGCCTACCCACACAAGTGAGGTATCATTTTTATCAGGAGACTTGGGGGAACGCTGGGTGGAAGGAAATTTGTGGCTCCTCTCAGATTCCAGAACTTTCTGCCACAGAAATGTGAGGAACATGTGGTTTTTTAGGCAAATTTTGAGGTTTGCAAAGGATTCTGGGTAACAGAACCTGGTCCGAGCCCCGCAAGTCACCCCTCCTTGGATTCCCCTAGGTCTCTAGTTTTCAGAAATGCACAGGTTTGGTAGGTTTCCCTAGGTGCCGGCTGAGCTAGAGGCCAAAATCTACAGGTAGGCACTTCGCAAAAAACACCTCTGTTTTCTTCCAAAAAATTGGATGTGTCCACGTTGCGCTTTGGGGCGTTTCCTGTCGCGGGCGCTAGGCCTACCCACACAAGTGAGGTATCATTTTTATCAGGAGACTTGGGGGAACGCTGGGTGGAAGGAAATTTGTGGCTCCTCTCAGATTCCAGAACTTTCTGCCACAGAAATGTGAGGAACATGTGTTTTTTCTAGCCAAATTTTGAGGTTTGCAAAGGATTCTGGGTAACAGAACCTGGTCCGAGCCCCACAAGTCACCCCTCCTTGGATTCCGCTAGGTCTCTAGTTTTCAGAAATGCACAGGTTTGGTAGGTTTCCCTAGGTGCCGGCTGAGCTAGAGGCCAAAATCTACAGGTTGGCACTTCGCAAAAAACACCTCTGTTTTCTTCCAAAAATTTGGATGTGTCCACGTTGCGCTTTGGGGCGTTTCCTGTCGCGGGCGCTAGGCCTACCCACACAAGTGAGGTATCATTTTTATCAGGAGACTTGGGGGAACGCTGGGTGGAAGGAAATTTGTGGCTCCTCTCAGATTCCAGAACTTTCTGCCACAGAAATGTGAGGAACATGTGTTTTTTTAGCCAAATTCTGAGGTTTGAAAAGGATTCTGGGTAACAGAACCTGGTCCGAGCCCCGCAAGTCACCCCTCCTTGGATTCCCCTAGGTCTCTAGTTTTCAGAAATGCACAGGTTTGGTAGGTTTCCCTAGGTGACGGCTGAGCTAGAGGCCAAAATCTACAGGTAGGCACTTTGCAAAAAACACCTCTGTTTTCTTCCAAAAATTTGGATGTGTCCACGTTGCGCTTTGGGGCGTTTCCTGTCGCGGGCGCTAGGCCTACCCACACAAGTGAGGTATCATTTTTTTTGGGAGACTTGGGGGAACGCTGGGTGGAAGGAAATTTGTGGCTCCTCTCAGATTCCCAAACTTTCTGCCACAGAAATGTGAGGAACATGTGTTTTTTCTAGCCACATTTTGAGGTTTGCAAAGGATTCTGGGTAACAGAACCTGGTCCGAGCCCCACAAGTCACCCCTCCTTGGATTCCTCTAGGTCTCTAGTTTTCAGAAATGCACAGGTTTGGTAGGTTTCCCTAGGTGCCGGCTGAGCTAGAGGCCAAAATCTACAGGTAGGCACTTCGCAAAAAACTCCTCTGTTTTCTTCCAAAAATTTGGATGTGTCCACGTTGCGCTTTGGGGCGTTTCCTGTCGCGGGCGCTAGGCCTACCCACACAAGTGAGGTATCATTTTTATCGGGAGACTTGGGGGAACGCTGGGTGGAAGGAAATTTGTGGCTCCTCTCAGATTCCAGAACTTTCTGCCACAGAAATGTGAGGAACATGTGTTTTTTTAGCCAAATTTTGAGGTTTGCAAAGGATTCTGGGTAACAGAACCTGGTCCGAGCCCCGCTAGTCACCCCTCCTTGGATTCCCCTAGGTCTCTAGTTTTCAGAAATGCACAGGTTTGGTAGGTTTCCCTAGGGGCCGGCTGACCTAGAGGCCAAAATCTACAGGTAGGCACTTTGCAAAAAACTCCTCTGTTTTCTTCCAAAAATTTGGATGTGTCCACGTTGCGCTTTGGGGCGTTTCCTGTCGCGGGCGCTAGGCCTACCCACACAAGTGAGGTATCATTTTTATCGGGAGACTTGGGGGAACGCTGGGTGGAAGGAAATTTGTGGCTCCTCTCAGATTCCAGAACTTTCTGCCACAGAAATCTGAGGAACATGTGTTTTTTTAGGCAAATTTTGAGGTTTGCAAAGGATTCTGGGTAACAGAACCTGGTCCGAGCCCCGCAAGTCACCCCTCCTTGGATTCCCCTAGGTCTCTAGTTTTCAGAAATGCACAGGTTTGGTAGGTTTCCCTAGGTGCCGGCTGAGCTAGAGGCCAAAATCTACAAGTAGGTACTTCGCAAAAAACACCTCTGTTTTCTTCCAAAAATTTGGATGTGTCCACGTTGCGCTTTGGGGCGTTTCCTGTCGCGGGCGCTAGGCCTACCCACACAAGCGAGGTATCATTTTTATCAGGAGACTTGGGGGAACGCTGGGTGGAAGGAAATTTGTGGCTCCTCTCAGATTCCCAAACTTTCTGCCACAGAAATGTGAGGAACATGTGTTTTTTCTAGCCAAATTTTGAGGTTTGCAAAGGATTCTGGGTAACAGAACCTGGTCCGAGCCCCGCAAGTCACCCCTCCTTGGATTCCCCTAGGTCTCTAGTTTTCAGAAATGCACAGGTTTGGTAGGTTTTCCTAGGTGGCGGCTGAGCTAGAGGCCAAAATCTACAGGTAGGCACTTCGCAAAAAACATCTCTGTTTTCTTCCAAAAATGTGGATGTGTCCACGTTGTGCTTTGGGGCGTTTCCTGTCGCGGGCGCTAGTCCTACCCACACAAGTGAGGTATCATTTTTATCGGGAGACTTGGGGGAACGCTGGGTGGAAGGAAATTTGTGGCTCCTCTCAGATTCCAGAACTTTCTGCCACAGAAATGTGAGGAACATGTGTTTTTTTAGGCAAATTTTGAGGTTTGCAAAGGATTCTGGGTAACAGAACCTGGTCCGAGCCCCGCAAGTCACCCCTCCTTGGATTCCCCTAGGTCTCTAGTTTTCAGAAATGCACAGGTTTGGTAGGTTTTCCTAGGTGGCGGCTGAGCTAGAGGCCAAAATCTACAGGTAGGCACTTCGCAAAAAACATCTCTGTTTTCTTCCAAAAATTTGGATGTGTCCACGTTGTGCTTTGGGGCGTTTCCTGTCGCGGGCGCTAGGCCTACCCACACAAGTGAGGTATCATTTTTATCGGGAGACTTGAGGGAACGCTGGGTGGAAGGAAATTTGTGGCTCCTCTCAGATTCCAGAACTTTCTGCCACAGAAATGTGAGGAACATGTGTTTTTTTAGCCAAATTCTGAGGTTTGAAAAGGATTCTGGGTAACAGAACCTGGTCCGAGCCCCGCAAGTCACCCCTCCTTGGATTCCCCTAGGTCTCTAGTTTTCAGAAATGCACAGGTTTGGTAGGTTTCCCTAGGTGACGGCTGAGCTAGAGGCCAAAATCTACAGGTAGGCACTTCGCAAAAAACACCTCTGTTTTCTTCCAAAAATTTGGGTGTGTCCACGTTGCGCTTTGGGGCATTTCCTGTCGCGGGCGCTAGGCCTACCCACACAAGTGAGGTATCATTTTTTTTGGGAGACTTGGGGGAATGCTGGGTGGAAGGAAATTTGTGGCTCCTCTCAGATTCCCAAACTTTCTGCCACAGAAATGTGAGGAACATGTGTTTTTTCTAGCCACATTTTGAGGTTTGCAAAGGATTCTGGGTAACAGAACCTGGTCTGAGCCCCACAAGTCACCCCTCCTTGGATTCCTCTAGGTCTCTAGTTTTCAGAAATGCACAGGTTTGGTAGGTTTCCCTAGGTGCCGGCTGAGCTAGAGGCCAAAATCTACAGGTAGGCACTTCACAAAAAACACCTCTGTTTTCTTCCAAAAATTTGGATGTGTCCACGTTGCGCTTTGGGGCATTTCCTGTCGCGGGCGCTAGGCCTACCCACACAAGTGAGGTATCATTTTTATCGGGAGACTTGGGGGAACGCTGGGTGGAAGGAAATTTGTGGCTCCTCTCAGATTCCAGAACTTTCTGCCACAGAAATCTGAGGAACATGTGTTTTTTTAGCCAAATTTTGAGGTTTGCAAAGGATTCTGGGTAACAGAACCTGGTCCGAGCCCCGCTAGTCACCCCTCCTTGGATTCCCCTAGGTCTCTAGTTTTCAGAAATGCACAGGTTTGGTAGGTTTCCCTAGGGGCCGGCTGACCTAGAGGCCAAAATCTACAGGTAGGAACTTCGCAAAAAACACCTCTGTTTTCTTCCAAAAATTTGGATGTGTCCACGTTGCGCTTTGGGGCGTTTCCTGTCGCGGGCGCTAGTCCTACCCACACAAGTGAGGTATCATTTTTATCGGGAGACTTGGGGGAACGCTGGGTGGAAGGAAATTTGTGGCTCCTCTCAGATTCCAGAACTTTCTGCTACAGAAATGTGAGGAACATGTGTTTTTTCTAGCCAAATTTTGAGGTTTGCAAAGGATTCTGGGTAACAGAACCTTGTCCGAGCCCCACAAGTCACCCCTCCTTGGATTCCCCTAGGTCTCTAGTTTTCAGAAATGCACAGGTTTGGTAGGTTTCCCTAGGTGCCGGCTGAGCTAGAGGCCAAAATCTACAGGTAGGCACTTCGCAAAAAACACCTCTGTTTTCTTCCAAAAATTTGGATGTGTCCACGTTGCGCTTTGGGGCGTTTCCTGTCGCGGGCGCTAGGCCTACCCACACAAGTGAGGTATCATTTTTATCAGGAGACTTGGGGGAACGCTGGGTGGAAGGAAATTTGTGGCTCCTCTCAGATTCCAGAACTTTCTGCCACAGAAATGTGAGGAACATGTGGTTTTTTAGGCAAATTTTGAGGTTTGCAAAGGATTCTGGGTAACAGAACCTGGTCCGAGCCCCGCAAGTCACCCCTCCTTGGATTCCCCTAGGTCTCTAGTTTTCAGAAATGCACAGGTTTGGTAGGTTTCCCTAGGTGCCGGCTGAGCTAGAGGCCAAAATCTACAGGTAGGCACTTCGCAAAAAACACCTCTGTTTTCTTCCAAAAAATTGGATGTGTCCACGTTGCGCTTTGGGGCGTTTCCTGTCGCGGGCGCTAGGCCTACCCACACAAGTGAGGTATCATTTTTATCAGGAGACTTGGGGGAACGCTGGGTGGAAGGAAATTTGTGGCTCCTCTCAGATTCCAGAACTTTCTGCCACAGAAATGTGAGGAACATGTGTTTTTTCTAGCCAAATTTTGAGGTTTGCAAAGGATTCTGGGTAACAGAACCTGGTCCGAGCCCCACAAGTCACCCCTCCTTGGATTCCGCTAGGTCTCTAGTTTTCAGAAATGCACAGGTTTGGTAGGTTTCCCTAGGTGCCGGCTGAGCTAGAGGCCAAAATCTACAGGTTGGCACTTCGCAAAAAACACCTCTGTTTTCTTCCAAAAATTTGGATGTGTCCACGTTGCGCTTTGGGGCGTTTCCTGTCGCGGGCGCTAGGCCTACCCACACAAGTGAGGTATCATTTTTATCAGGAGACTTGGGGGAACGCTGGGTGGAAGGAAATTTGTGGCTCCTCTCAGATTCCCGAACTTTCTGCCACAGAAATGTGAGGAACATTTTTTTTTTCTAGCCAAATTTTCAGGTTTGCAAAGGATTCTGGGTAACAGAACCTGGTCCGAGCCCCACAAGTCACCCCTTCTTGGATTCCCCTAGGTCTCTAGTTTTCAGAAATGCACAGGTTTGGTAGGTTTCCCTAGGCGGCGGCTGAGCTAGAGGCCAAAATCTACAGGTAGGCACTTCGCAAAAAACATCTCTATTTTCTTCCAAAAATTTGGATGTGTCCACGTTGCGCTTTGGGGCGTTTCCTGTCGCGGGCGCTAGGCCTACCCACACAAGTGAGGTATCATTTTTATCAGGAGACTTGGGGGAACGCTGGGTGGAAGGAAATTTGTGGCTCCTCTCAGATTCCAGAACTTTCTGCCACAGAAATGTGAGGAACATGTGTTTTTTCTAGCCAAATTTTGAGGTTTGCAAAGGATTCTGGGTAACAGAACCTTGTCCGAGCCCCACAAGTCACCCCTCCTTGGATTCCCCTAGGTCTCTAGTTTTCAGAAATGCACAGGTTTGGTAGGTTTCCCTAGGTGCCGGCTGAGCTAGAGGCCAAAATCTACAGGTAGGCACTTCGCAAAAAACACCTCTGTTTTCTTCCAAAAATTTGGATGTGTCCACGTTGCGCTTTGGGGCGTTTCCTGTCGCGGGCGCTAGGCCTACCCACACAAGTGAGGTATCATTTTTATCAGGAGACTTGGGGGAACGCTGGGTGGAAGGAAATTTGTGGCTCCTCTCAGATTCCAGAACTTTCTGCCACAGAAATGTGAGGAACATGTGGTTTTTTAGGCAAATTTTGAGGTTTGCAAAGGATTCTGGGTAACAGAACCTGGTCCGAGCCCCGCAAGTCACCCCTCCTTGGATTCCCCTAGGTCTCTAGTTTTCAGAAATGCACAGGTTTGGTAGGTTTCCCTAGGTGCCGGCTGAGCTAGAGGCCAAAATCTACAGGTAGGCACTTCGCAAAAAACACCTCTGTTTTCTTCCAAAAAATTGGATGTGTCCACGTTGCGCTTTGGGGCGTTTCCTGTCGCGGGCGCTAGGCCTACCCACACAAGTGAGGTATCATTTTTATCAGGAGACTTGGGGGAACGCTGGGTGGAAGGAAATTTGTGGCTCCTCTCAGATTCCAGAACTTTCTGCCACAGAAATGTGAGGAACATGTGTTTTTTCTAGCCAAATTTTGAGGTTTGCAAAGGATTCTGGGTAACAGAACCTGGTCCGAGCCCCACAAGTCACCCCTCCTTGGATTCCGCTAGGTCTCTAGTTTTCAGAAATGCACAGGTTTGGTAGGTTTCCCTAGGTGCCGGCTGAGCTAGAGGCCAAAATCTACAGGTTGGCACTTCGCAAAAAACACCTCTGTTTTCTTCCAAAAATTTGGATGTGTCCACGTTGCGCTTTGGGGCGTTTCCTGTCGCGGGCGCTAGGCCTACCCACACAAGTGAGGTATCATTTTTATCAGGAGACTTGGGGGAACGCTGGGTGGAAGGAAATTTGTGGCTCCTCTCAGATTCCCGAACTTTCTGCCACAGAAATGTGAGGAACATGTTTTTTTTCTAGCCAAATTTTCAGGTTTGCAAAGGATTCTGGGTAACAGAACCTGGTCCGAGCCCCACAAGTCACCCCTTCTTGGATTCCCCTAGGTCTCTAGTTTTCAGAAATGCACAGGTTTGGTAGGTTTCCCTAGGCGGCGGCTGAGCTAGAGGCCAAAATCTACAGGTAGGCACTTCGCAAAAAACATCTCTATTTTCTTCCAAAAATTTGGATGTGTCCACGTTGCGCTTTGGGGCGTTTCCTGTCGCGGGCGCTAGGCCTACCCACACAAGTGAGGTATCATTTTTATCGGGAGACTTGAGGGAACGCTGGGTGGAAGGAAATTTGTGGCTCCTCTCAGATTCCAGAACTTTCTGCCACAGAAATGTGAGGAACATGTGTTTTTTTAGCCAAATTTTGAGGTTTGAAAAGGATTCTGGGTAACAGAACCTGGTCCGAGCCCCGCAAGTCACCCCTCCTTGGATTCCCCTAGGTCTCTAGTTTTCAGAAATGCACAGGTTTGGTAGGTTTCCCTAGGTGCCGGCTGAGCTAGAGGCCAAAATCTACAGGTAGGCACTTCGCAAAAAACACCTCTGTTTTCTTCCAAAAATGTTGATGTGTCCACGTTGCGCTTTGGGGCGTTTCCTGTCGCGGGCGTTAGGCCTACCCACACAAGTGAGGTATCATTTTTTTTGGGAGACTTGGGGGAACGCTGGGTGGAAGGAAATTTGTGGCTCCTCTCAGATTCCCAAACTTTCTGCCACAGAAATGTGAGGAACATGTGTTTTTTCTAGCCACATTTTGAGGTTTGCAAAGGATTCTGGGTAACAGAACCTGGTCCGAGCCCCACAAGTCACCCCTCCTTGGATTCCTCTAGGTCTCTAGTTTTCAGAAATGCACAGGTTTGGTAGGTTTCCCTAGGTGCCGGCTGAGCTAGAGGCCAAAATCTACAGGTAGGCACTTCGCAAAAAACACCTCTGTTTTCTTCCAAAAATTTGGATGTGTCCACGTTGCGCTTTGGGGCGTTTCCTGTCGCGGGCGCTAGGCCTACCCACACAAGTGAGGTATCATTTTTATCGGGAGACTTGGGGGAACGCTGGGTGGAAGGAAATTTGTGGCTCCTCTCAGATTCCAGAACTTTCTGCCACAGAAATCTGAGGAACATGTGTTTTTTTAGCCAAATTTTGAGGTTTGCAAAGGATTCTGGGTAACAGAACCTGGTCCGAGCCCCGCTAGTCACCCCTCCTTGGATTCCCCTAGGTCTCTAGTTTTCAGAAATGCACAGGTTTGGTAGGTTTCCCTAGGGGCCGGCTGACCTAGAGGCCAAAATCTACAGGTAGGCACTTCGAAAAAAGCACCTCTGTTTTCTTCCAAAAATTTGGATGTGTCCACGTTGCGCTTTGGGGCGTTTCCTGTCGCGGGCGCTAGTCCTACCCACACAAGTGAGGTATCATTTTTATCGGGAGACTTGGGGGAACGCTGGGTGGAAGGAAATTTGTGGCTCCTCTCAGATTCCCGAACTTTCTGCCACAGAAATGTGTGGAACATGTGTTTTTTCTAGCCAAATTTTGAGGTTTGCAAAGGATTCTGGGTAACAGAACCTGGTCCGAGCCCCACAAGTCACCCCTCCTTGGATTCCCCTAGGTCTCTAGTTTTCAGAAATGCACAGGTTTGGTAGGTTTCCCTAGGTGCCGGCTGAGCTAGAGGCCAAAATCTACAGATAGGCACTTCGCAAAAAACACCTCTGTTTTTTTCTAAAAATTTGGATGTGTCCACGTTGCGCTTTGGGGCGTTTCCTGTCGCGGGCGCTAGGCCTACCCACACAAGTGAGGTATCATTTTTATCGGGAGACTTGGGGGAACGCTGGGTGGAAGGAAATTTGTGGCTCCTCTCAGATTCCAGAACTTTCTGCCACAGAAATGTGAGGAACATGTGTTTTTTTAGCCAAATTTTGAGGTTTGCAAAGGATTCTGTGTAACAGAACCTGGTCCGAGCCCCGCAAGTCACCCCTCCTTGGATTCCCCTAGGTCTCTAGTTTTCAGAAATGCACAGGTTTGGTAGGTTTCCCTAGGTGCCGGCTGAGCTAGAGGCCAAAATCTACAGGTAGGCACTTCGCAAAAAACACCTCTGTTTTCTTCCAAAAATTTGGATGTGTCCACGTTGCGCTTTGGGGCGTTTCCTGTCGCGGGCGCTAGGCCTACCCACACAAGTGAGGTATCATTTTTATCGGGAGACTTGGGGAAACGCTGGGTGGAAGGAAATTTGTGGCTCCTCTCAGATTCCAGAACTTTCTGCCACAGAAATCTGAGGAACATGTGTTTTTTTAGCCAAATTTTGAGGTTTGCAAAGGATTCTGGGTAACAGAACCTGGTCCGCGCCCCGCTAGTCACCCCTCCTTGGATTCCCCTAGGTCTCTAGTTTTCAGAAATGCACAGGTTTGGTAGGTTTCCCTAGGGGCCGGCTGACCTAGAGGCCAAAATCTACAGGTAGGCACTTCGCAAAAAGCACCTCTGTTTTCTTCCAAAAATTTGGATGTGTCCACGTTGCGCTTTGGGGCGTTTCCTGTCGCGGGCGCTAGTCCTACCCACACAAGTGAGGTATCATTTTTATCGGGAGACTTGGGGGAACGCTGGGTCGAAGGAAATTTGTGGCTCCTCTCAGATTCCCGAACTTTCTGCCACAGAAATGTGAGGAACATGTGTTTTTTCTAGCCAAATTTTGAGGGTTGCAAAGGATTCTGGGTAACAGAACCTGGTCCGAGCCCCACAAGTCACCCCTCCTTGGATTCCCCTAGGTCTCTAGTTTTCAGAAATGCACAGGTTTGGTAGGTTTCCCTAGGTGCCGCTGAGCTAGAGGCCAAAATCTACAGATAGGCACTTCGCAAAAAACACCTCTGTTTTTTTCTAAAAATTTGGATGTGTCCACGTTGCGCTTTGGGGCGTTTCCTGTCGCGGGCGCTAGGCCTACCCACACAAGTGAGGTATCATTTTTATCGGGAGACTTGGGGGAACGCTGGGTGGAAGGAAATTTGTGGCTCCTCTCAGATTCCAGAACTTTCTGCCACAGAAATGTGAGGAACATGTGTTTTTTTAGCCACATTTTGAGGTTTGCAAAGGATTCTGGGTAACAGAACCTGGTCCGAGCCCCACAAGTCACCCCTCCTTGGATTCCCCTAGGTCTCTAGTTTTCAGAAATGCACAGGTTTGGTAGGTTTCCCTAGGTGCCGGCCGAGCTACAGGCCAAAATCTACAGGTAGGCACTTTGCAAAAAACTCCTCTGTTTTCTTCCAAAAATTTGGATGTGTCCACGTTGCGCTTTGGGGCGTTTCCTGTCGCGGGCGCTAGGCCTACCCACACAAGTGAGGTATCATTTTTATCAGGAGACTTGGGGGAACGCTGGGTGGAAGGAAATTTGTGGCTCCTCTCAGATTCCAGAACTTTCTGCCACAGAAATGTGAGGAACATGTGTTTTTTCTAGCCAAATTTTGAGGTTTGCAAAGGACTCTGGGTAACAGAACCTGGTCCGAGCCCCACAAGTCACCCCTCCTTGGATTCCCCTAGGTCTCTAGTTTTCAGAAATGCAGAGGTTTGGTAGGTTTCCCTAGGTGCCGGCTGGGCTAGAGGCCAAAATCTACAGGTAGGCACTTCGCAAAAAACACCTCTGTTTTCTTCCAAAAATTTGGATGTGTCCACGTTGCTCTTTGGGGCGTTTCCTGTCGCGGGCGCTAGGCCTACCCACACAAGTGAGGTATCATTTTTATCAGGAGACTTGGGGGAACGCTGGGTGGAAGGAAATTTGTGGCTCCTCTCAGATTCCAGAACTTTCTGCCACAGAAATGTGAGGAACATGTGTTTTTTTAGCCAAATTTTGAGGTTTGCAAAGGATTCTGGGTAACAGAACCTGGTCCGAGCCCCGCAAGTCACCCCTCCTTGGATTCCCCTAGGTCTCTAGTTTTCAGAAATGCACAGGTTTGGTAGGTTTCCTTAGGTGCCGGCTGAGCTAGAGGCCAAAATCTACAGGTAGGCACTTCGCAAAAAACACCTCTGTTTTCTTCCAAAAATTTGGATGTGTCCACGTTGCGCTTTGGGGCATTTCCTGTCGCGGGCGCTAGGCCTACCCACACAAGTGAGGTATCATTTTTATCGGGAGACTTGGGGGAACATAGATTAGCAAAACAAGTGTTATTGCCCCTTGTCTTTCTCTCCATTTTTTCCTTCCAAATATAGGACAGTGTGTAAAAAAGACATCTATTTGAGAAATGCCCTGTAATTCACATGCTAGTAGGGTCACCCCGGAATTCAGAGATGTGCAAATAACCACTGCTCCTCAACACCTTATCTTGTGCCCTTTTTGGAAATACAAAGGTTTTCTTGATAGCAATTTTTTACTCTTTATATTTCAGCAAATGAATTGCTGTATACCCGGTATAGAATGAAAACGCACTGCAGGGTGCAGCTCATTTATTAGCTCTGGGTTCCTCAGGTTCTTGATGAACCTACAAGCCCTATATATCCCCCCAACCAGAGGAGTCCAGCAGACGTAACGGTATATTGCTTTCGATAATCTGACATTGCAGGGAAAAGTTACAGAGTAAAACGTAGAGAAAAATTGATGTTTTTTTCACCTCAATTTCAATATTTTTCTTTTTCAGTTGTTATTTTCTGTAGGAAACCCTTGTAGGATCTACACAAATGACCCCTTTCTGAATTCAGAATTGTGTCTACTTTTCAGAAATGTTTAGGTTTCTGGGATCCAGCATTGGTTTCATGCCCATTTCTGTCACTGACTGGAAGGAGGCTGAAAGCACAAAAAATTGCAAAAATGGGGTATGTCCCAGTAAAATGCCAAAATTGTGTTGAAAAATTGGGTTTTCTGATTCAAGTCTGCCTGTTCCTGAAAGCTGGGAAGCTGCTGAGTTTAGCACAGCAAACCCTTTGTTGATGCCATTTTCAGGGGAAAACCACAAGCCTTCTTCTGCAGCCACTTTTTCCATTTTTTTGGAAAAAAATGAAATATTCCCTGTATTTTGGCCAATTTCTTGGCCTCCTTCAGGGGAACCCACAAAGTCTGGGTACCTCTAGAATCCCTAGGATGTTGGAAAAAAAGGACACAAATTTGGCTTGGTTAGCTTATGTGGACAAAAAGTTATGAGGGCCTAAGCGCGAACTGCCCCAAATAGGCAAAAAAAGGCCTGGCACAGGAGGGGGAAAAGGCCTGGCAGCGAAGGGGTTAAGATTTGAGGGTTGCATGGGATTGTGGGTAAAAAATCTCTCATGTGATCCACACAAGGCACACCACTCCGCACTCCCCTAGTTGTTTAGTTTTAAAAAATATGCAGGTTTGCTAGGTTTCCCTAGGTGCTGGCTGAGCTAAGGCCCAAAATCCACAGCTACTTACTTGGCAAAAACGGTCAGTTTTGAGTGGAAAAATGTGATGTATCCATGTTGCGTTTTGGGCCGCTTCCTGTCATGGGCAATAGGCAGACCCACGCAAGTGAGGTACCATTTTTATAAGAGAACTTAGGGGAAGGCTGGATGGCAGGAAGTTTGTGGCTCCCCAAAGATTCCAGAATGTTCCATCACAGAAATGTGAGGGAAATGTGTCTTTTTAGTCAAGGTTTGAGGTTTACAAGGGGTTCTGTGAAAAAAAGCCTGGTGAGAGACATGCAAGTCATTCCATCCTGTACAGGTTTGCTAAGTCTCCCTAAGTACTAGCTGAGCTAGAGTCCAATATCCACAGCTTTCCACTTTGCAAAAAAAAAAGGGCTGTTTTGAGTGGTAAAATGTTATGTATTCCTGCTGCATTTTGGGCCGTTTCCTGTTACAGGCAATAGGCCTACCCACACAAGTGAGGTACCATTTTTAGCAGAAGACTTAAGGGAATGCCGGGAAGAAATTTGTGGCACCCTGCAGATTCCAGAATTTTCTAGCACAGAAATCTGAGGAAAATGTGTTTTTTAGTCATAGTTTGAGGCCTGCAAGGTATTCTGAGTCAAAATAAACTGGTGCCAGCCATGCAAGTCACCCCACCCCGGATTTCCATAGTCGTCTAATTTTAAAAACTGTACAGGTTTGCTGGTTCCTTTAGGTGCTGGATGAACTAGGGCCTAAAATCCACAGCTAACCACTTTGCATAAAGTGGCTGAGTTTTCAGTGGAAAAAGGGGATTTACCAATGTTGTATTTTAGGCTGCTTCCTGTCACTCAGCCTACCCACAAAAATGAGGTAGCACTTTTATCAGAAGTTTTGTGGCAGCATAGAATAGTAGGATATTTGTAGAGGTGGGATGAACTTGCAGATTCACTCTGCATAATTCCACTGAGTTACAGGAAAACTCAGCGAGATTCCACAGAGTTCTGCAAAGGGGCTGAAATAGGCATGTCGCATTGCTCATACTGATTTTTAATGCGGAGAGCTTGTTCAATGCTGAAAAATACACATGAACAGCATCACACAGCACACCAGAGGGTGCTGCTGCTCGAGTTGGTTTTGTTGCTGCTTAAGTAGATTTTCTACTTAAATAACAGTTTTCTACCACGAATGATCGCAACCACCTGTGACCATTCGTGGTGAGAAAATCTTGCCAGGTGCCCTCATAGCACTAGGGGACACAAATTTTGGCCGTGCTCACCAACTTACCATTGGCAAACCGAGTGCCAGAAAAACGTCCGCTATGCGTGCGTTGCTGGAATTTGGCTGGAACTCAATGTTACAAGCGTAACGCAGAGTAGCCTAAATTCCACCGACTTCACCAGTGGAGCTGAGTTTATTACCCAATTCTAGGTATCTGCTATTACCAACTGAATTTCACTGCATTTGTGCCTTCAAAAGTAAGCTGGGTGGAAGAAAGAAGGCTTTTTGAAAAATATTCTCAAAATCATATGCTAGTGTGGGTACCCACTGTTAGACCTGGCAACCTTGGTATGGTTTGCCCTAACTTTTTGCCGTCTGACCTCCTGCTTTTGTGAATTCATGTTTTCTGACCAGTGCTAAAGTGCAGGTGCTCTGTACTCAAAACATGGTAACACTAGCTTATCCACAATTGCCATATTTAATTTACTTCTAGGTTCCTAGTGAAGAGCACTGTATCTGCCCAGGGCTTGTACATTAAGTACTACTAGAAGGCTTGAAGCATTGATTGTGCCACCCACTACAATAGCCCTTCAAAAATGTCTCAGGCCTGCCACCACAGAGACTGTGTGTGCAGTTTGAAGATGCCATTTCGACCTAGCAAGTGCACCTCCTTGTCAAGCCCAAACTTTCCTTTTTATTACATATACGTCACCCCTAAGGTAGGCCCTCATTAGCCCCAAAGGCAGGGCGTGCTGTATTAAAAAAATTGGACATGTACATTTAAGTTTAACATGTTGTGGTTGTGAAAAAAAACTGAATTTGTTTTTCATTACTGCAAGGCCAATCTCTACCATAGGTTAACATTGTGGTTACCATGATGCATCATTTAAGTGTAACTTCCAATTTGGAAAAGATAAAAAGTTGAAGTTTGTTGTCTCTGGACTCACAATTTAAAATCACAACTTATGATGAATTTGGATTTTAAATCGTAAGTTTGAAAATTTCACTTTTAGAAAGTTGGCATTTTCTCACTGTAACTATTTTGTGCCTCTGCCTGTCACTGAATACATGTCTGTGGTAGATGGCAGCTGAGCTTTGTGCATTGCCTCTGGAAAGTCACACACAAAGGAAGCTTGGGTGTGACATTTGTATCCTGATGGCCCATCACAAGGCTGATGTGACTTCCTCGACTAGATGGGATGGAGGAGCTGACACACCTGAATATGGCTGTGCCTCTTCCCCACCTACACCTGAATAGGGCTGTGCTCGTCCATACAATGGGCAGCATAGCCCCTATAGAGTGTCTGGACCCAGAAAAGGAAGGGCAGGGACCTTGTACACTTTTAAGGTCTCTCCTTAAAGTCTCTCCCACTTAAAAGGCTCAACTGAGTATACGTACTTGATCCCAAACCAACAAAAGCAGAACTTTGCTGGAACATTCTGTTTGGAAGGAGACAGCTGTGCTGCAGTAGGGACTGACATTTTGCTAACCGCTTTGCTGTATTGGCCTGCTGTCCGTTGATTGCTGTGCAGTAGGAGGGACTGCCACTTTGTAACCTGCATTGCTGTGTTGGCCTGCTGCTTGTTGCCTGGGAGTGAGAAGGCTTGAGCCTGTTCTCAACATCCTTCAACCCAAGTTTCTCTAAGGGCTTGCTGTCTTTGCCCCTGTTCTTCTGCAGTCTCTGGGACATCAAAGACTGCCTCCAACTCTCATGGTGCTGCTAGACTCTGCCACCTGTGCTGGCTACCCTTGCCGTAGGTGCCCCCCTCCAACCCAGCGCCAGAAATGGGTTCAGAAGCTGCTTTCTGCTACAACCAACGCATCATCACCACTGCATCAGTCAGAACTGACATATCACCCCTCGATGCGTGTATATCTGACTTACCCGGACTCAGATTGTAGTCCCTACTTGGTCGAGGTGCATACCTCTGCCAACTAGAGATCGAATTTCCAACACTGGTGATCAGTGGTAAGGATAGGACTTGTATTTGTGCAGGACCTTACAGTAATTTGTTATACTCAGATCTAGACTGATTTGAATCAATTGTCATTGGTCCCCAATGACATGTTTTCCTACTCTATTCAATTGTCATTTTTAATTTTCCAATTCTCCTTGATTGGCATTTTTTGCTTTTTACTCTAAATCATGTCTTGAATTGAATGGGCTGCATCTGCACCTGCAAAAATGGAATTTGAGCCGGACAAACCTGAGGGATACACTTTGGCCCAGCTCTAGAATTTCTGCAAGGATTTTGGGTGCCTGCAAAGAACACCACCATGAAGGTGCAGTTACAAAAGACACTGGGAGCCTATTCAGAAACCCACGCTGAATTAAATGAGACCTCAAAGAAAAATGAGGCTGAGGAAGAGCTGGATGTGGTTGGTGATTTAGACCAGGGTCTAAGAGGAGGCCTTGGCCTGTTGTCTGTGTAGCAGGAGGTCAACCTACTTCCAGGAATGGGGGTTCCTTCTAGGGCTTAGAGCAGTGACACATCCAAAGGCCTGTGCCCAGAGGAGCTGGAGGACAGGAGAAAGGAGAGAAAGTTCAGATTGAAGCTGGTCGAGCTCACTTTTGAGGAAAAACAAAAGCAACTAGCCAGACGAGGAGGAGAAAAAGAAAAAGTTAGTCTTTGAGGAGAAAAAGATGATGTTGGTTCCGGATCTGAGCCTGAGAGAGCTGGATATCAAGGCCTGGCAGGTGGAGTCCAGCAGAGATGGTGGCAACAATTCTTCTGTGCCCTCCTCCATGATTGTCTGGTGTCTTTGTGTTGGGGAAAAACATTGGCAGATGGTTTGAGGCCTATGAAATAGCTCTACAGATGCACAGGGTCCCTGGGTAGGATGAGGGAGCAAGTCAGTGAATGCACAGTGCTAGTGAGGGGAGGGACACTCTACTGTCCATAAGAGGGATAAACAGGATGAGGTATCCCCCCATGAAGGAGGTCCCCAGAGAAGTACAGACGGAAGTACAGGGACAGTCAGAAGCTTTCCAAAGAGACTTGGGTGGATTGGATAGATTCATTTTGCAAGGCAATGGATAGTTGGGTGAAGGACATTGAGATAAAATATTACCAGGGGCTGTACAATTTGTGTGCAACACAGCACCTGCTCAGTTTTTGTTTTACAGATCTGCGTCAACACCTAGTGGATAGTAAGCTCACTGACCCAGGGAGCTTGCTAAGAGGTGGATGCTGGGACAGCCCCTGGGTCCATGAGAAGATATTTGCAGAGATCACACCAAGGGTGGCAGGGTCCTCACCAGAAGAAGGAAGGATCCTGTGAAGTGCTATGAGTGTCAGCAAGAAGAACACTACAAGGGAGATGTCAAGTGCCCCAAGCAGGCATAGCCCTCCACTAGTGGGAGGTGACCGGGAGGTGACCTGGGCTGGCTAGTGTAGCATTGAGGGAGGAGTTTACCTCAGATAGTTGGGGGAAGTACAGAATTGATCTTAGTGCCCCTGGGTGATGGAGAGATATTACAAAGAACCCACATGCCTGACAATACTAGAAAATACGGTCAGTGGGTATCGTTAATGTGCAGAGGGTGAAAGCTCTGAGAGACAAAGAAGCCAGCATGACTACCATCAGGTGTCACCTGGTGTCACCTGTCAGGTGAGTGGAAAGTCAGGGAGGAAGTGCAAGACTCTCCTACAACCTTTCCCTGTCATTAGCAACACTTTTGAGGGTGTTGGCATCAATACTGTGGGGCCTCTGGATCCCAAGACAGCCATGGGCAACAGATTTGTTCTGGGCTTGGTGGACGATGCCACGCAATACCTGGAAGCTATCCGTGTGAGGATGGTGATTGAACCCACTATGGCCAGGGTGCTGAAGGGGATCCTTACCCATGTAGGTTTCCCCAAGGAAGAGGTGTCTGACTGGGGTACCAACTTCATGTCCAATGACATGAAGGCCACATGGAAGGCGCATGAGGTGACCCACAAGTTCACCACTCCTTACCACCCCAAAACTAATGGGTTGGTAAAAAAGGTTCAACCATACCCTGAAAGGCAAGATTATGGGTCTAGCTGAACCCATGAGGTATTAGTGGGATGTCCTCCTGTCATTTCTTTTGTTCGCCTACAGGGAGAAACCACAGAAGAGGGTTGGCTTCAACCCTATTGATCCTTCTCAGTGTGGTTAAGGAAGGCTGGGAGCAAGTTCCCGAGAAGCCACCCCAGGATGTAGCTAACTACATGCTGCCATTCTGCAACCAGACAACCTGCTTTCAGAAACTCGCACAGGAGGACCTGCAAGCTAGCGAGGAGGACAAGAAATGGTATTCCGACCAGAATACCACTCTGATTGCATTTTAGCCTAGTCAAAAGTTGTGGGTAATGGAGTCAGTGGTGCCCAGCATCCTGCAAACCGTTGGTCTTGGCCTTCTGAGGTGAAGGGATGAAAGAGTGATGTCACTTACTTGTGGACCTCAAGACTCCCAGGAACCCTTTGAGGGGCCTGTATGTGAACCATGCTCTTGGTTACTGATGATGGGGTGGAAGAGGAAAGTTAACCTCTCCCTGACCTCCTATCTTCCAAGGAGCAGGATGGGTCAGTGGAGGGTGTCAGCCTCTCCCCTACTCTGAACCTAGATCAACAGTGGTACTACAGCCAGTTGCTGGTGCAGTTTGCCTCTGTTCTCCTTTACCCCAGGACTCACTACGTGGTGGGTGTTCAGAAAAAATATTAATTCAAAAATATCGAGTTACAGAAATATTGAGAATTAAATATCATGACACAGAAATATTGTGTGCAAAGATATCGTTGACAGAAATATTGATGTTTTGAGGTAAGAAATATTGTTTTTTAAGTTTTCTTATGTGCTTAAATTATATTTTAATTTAAATGTTTTATGTTGTTTGTGTAGTTGTTGTTAATGTTTTTAAATATAGTTTATAATTTTAAGTTATTCATATTTTTAATGTAATTAATAGTTGCGTAGCAGGTTGTGAGGTTTGTATAGGTACAGGGTGGGAAGTTAATTAACCTTTTCAATGCGGGCGTCGGCCACTGGCCGACGCCCGCACTACCTCCCTGGTGCGGGTCACGACCAGTGGCCGACACCAGGGAGGGGGTTAATAAATCCCCACGGAAAGCGGGCCGCCCCCCCTCCCCAGGGGGCATATTTTAAAAATAAAATAAAATAAAATAAAATAAAATAAATGGACAGGTGGTCGCCCGTGGGCAGGGCGACCCCCTGTGGGGGCAAATTGTTTCTGCTGTTGTTGTAGGGTTTCCCTGGGGGCCATTTTGGCTCCCAAGGAAACCATACAACAACAAAAAAATAGATCTATATATATATATATATACATATAGATCTTTATGTGTAGATATATCTATGTACATGGATATATCTATATATAGATCTATAGATATATATATATATAGATCTATCTATAGATATATCTATGTAGATAGATATATATATATATATCACTTTTGTCAATATGTGTGTGGTTTCCCTGGGGGCTGCGATCGGCCCCCAGAAAAACCAGACCCACATATAAAAGTGATATATATATGTACATATTTATTTTTATATATATATATATATATATATATATATATATATATATATATATAAATAGATTTGCCACCAGTTGTCTTGCAGTTGCAGCTTGCGTCTTCAAAGCAATGCACATACTTCAACTGACGCATTTCACCTGTAGCGTTTAGGCAGCAATAAAAAAGTCAAGTAAGTATTGTGAATATGTTTCTGCTACGAAAGGATCAGACTTTTGTCTAGTGGCAGTTTTAGTGCCATAAAGAAGCGCAGAAGGTTTATATGCCTACTGCAAAGAGCAAATCTGTATTTTATGTCAATAGCTGAGTACATTAGTAAAGTCAGCCATTACCTGCGCTATAATACAAATGAAATATATGTGCGGGCGGCTATGGAGAGATGAAGGGCACTTTTGCTGGGTGGTAATGAGGGAATCCGAGGAGGAGGGAGTGGGAGCACCAATAATGATTTTTGGACTGGGCGCAGGAGGTGCTAAAGACTGTGACGAATGGTATGTGACAAGGTGTTTTTTGAGTGTCTTGAAAGAACGTGCTGATTGAGGGAAGAAGCGCAGGTAAGGTGGCCTCTACTGTTGCATGTATCTCACACACACCATCGATTTAGTGACTGTCTACGTAGGCTAGTGTTTTAGAGCAACAGTTTAGCCAATAGCAGAGATGGCATCTTGATGGATGACTGCTGTCGGCACTCAGGTTATAGAGGACAGCTCTGACATAGGATCAGAGACTGAGACATCAGATACTGAGACAGCATCTGAGGGATAGGACAATGGCGCAGACTCTGGGAGTGATTTTTCAGTCGGAGGAGTCCCATTCGATAACTCCTCTTCCAGTACATTATGAGGGAGGTGATGAGGACAGTCCTGCTGTCCCTTCTCAAGCAGTCTGTGCATCTGGGTAATAGTGGGTTAGCCTAACCCAGAGAGCAGGTGAATGCGGCGGCAAGCAGAGAGAGAGAGAGAGTGCTCTCTTGGGAGCTCCCCAATTTAGTTCAGCCCCAAATTCCACCGCCCAAATCGTATTGTGGAAACATCAAAATTATCTATCGCAAAACAAACTGGTTTTGTAAGGCAGGCACCTGTGTTTTGGTGCTGGGTTCGGCGGCCATATAGAGAAACACACTAAACCCAAACATTTCTGGAAACTAGACATTCGGGGGAGTCCACAGAGGTGTGACTTGTGTGAATTCCCCAAAGTTTTCTTACCCAGAATACCCTGCAAAGCTGAAATGTTGAATAAAAACTCTATTTTTCTCGCATTTCTGTCACACAAACTACAGGAATATGCTGGGATCCACAAAATTCCTACCACCCAGTTATTCCTCACCTGTCCTGATAAAAACACTACCCCACTTGAGTGCCTACACCTAGTGCCTGCATCAGGAATGGATCACCCCAGGGTCAACAGCTGCCTCATGTAAGGACCAACATTGACCGTTGTGTGATCTATTCCTGTCGCGGGCACCAGGCCTACCCACACAAGTGAGGTACCATTTTTATCGGGAGACTTGGGAGAATGCTGGGTGGATAGAAATTTGTGGCTCCTCTCAGATTCCAGAACTTTCTGTCACCGAAATGAAAGGAAAAATTGTTTTTTTGGCTCATTTTGATGTTTGCAAAGGATTCTGGGTAACAGAACCTGGTCAGAGCCCCACAAGTCACCCCATCTTGGATTCCCCTGGGTTTCTAGTTTTCAAAAATGCACTGGTTTGCTAGGTTTACCTAGGTTCCGGCTGAGCTAGAGGCGAAAATCCACAGGTAGGCACTGTTTTCTATGAAAAAATGTGATGTGTCCACGTCGTGTTTTGGGGCATTTCCTGTTGCGGGCGCTAGGCCTACCCGCACAAGTGAGGTATCATTTTTATCGGGAGACTTGGGGGAACGCTGGGTGGAAGGAAATTTGTGGCTCCTCTCAGATTCCAGAACTTTCTGTCATCGAAATGTGAGGAAAACGTGTTATTTTAGCCACATTTTGAAGTTTGCAAAGGATTCTGGGTAACAGAACCTGGTCAGAGCCCCACAAGTCACCCCATCTTAGATTCCCCTAGGTCTCTAGTTTTCAAAAACGCACAGTTTGGTAGGTTTCCCTAGGTGCCGGCTGAGCTAGAGGCCAAAATCTACAGGTAGGCACTTTGCAAAAAACAGCTCTGTTTTCTGTCAAAAAATGGGATGTGTCCATGTTGTGTTTTGGGGCTTTTCCTGTCGCGGGCGCTAGGCCTACCCACACAAGTGAGGTATCATTTTTATCGGGAGACTTGGGGGAACGCTGGGTGGAAAGAAATTTGTGGCTCCTCTCAGATTCCAGAACTTTCTGTCACTGAAATGTGAGGAAAACGTGTTTTTTTAGCCACTTTTTGAGGTTTGCAAAGGATTCTGGGTAACAGAACCTGGTGAGAGCCCCACGAGTCACCCCATCTTGGATTCCCCTAGGTCTCTAGTTTTAAAAAATGCACAGGTTTGGTAGGTTTCCCTATGTGCCGGCTGAGCTAGAGGCCAAAACCTACAGGTAGGCACTTTGCAAAAAACAGCTCTGTATTTTGTCAAAAAATGGGATGTGTCCATGTTGTGTTTTGGGGCATTTCCTGTCGCGGGCGCTAGGCCTACCCACACAAGTGAGGTATCATTTTTATCGGGAGACTTGGGGGAACATAGAATAGCAAAACAAGTGTTATTGCCCCTTAACTTTCTCTACATTTTTTCCTTCCAAATATAAGAGAGTGTGTAAAAAAAACATCTATTTGAGAAATGCCCTGCAATTCACATGCTAGTATGGGCACCTCGGAATTCAGAGATGTGCAAATAACCACTGCTCCTCAAAACCTTATCTTGATCCCATTTTGGAAATGCAAAGGTTTTCTTGATACCTCTTTTTCACTCTTCATATTTCAGCAAATGAATTGCTGTATACCCAGTATAGAATGAAAACCAACTGCAGGGTGCAGCTAATTTATTGGCTCTGGGTACCTAGGGTTCTTGATGAACCTACAAGCCCTTTATATCCCCACAACAAGAAGAGTCCAGCAGACAAAACGGTATATTGCTTTCAGAAATCTGACATCGCAGGGAAAAGTTACAGAGTAAAACATAAAGAAAAATGGCTGTTGTTTTCAGCTCACTTTCAATATTTTTTTTATTTCAGCTGTTATTTTCTGTAGGAAAACCTTGTAGGATCTACACAAATGACCCCTTGCTGAATTCAGAATTGTGTCTAGTTTTCAGAAATGTTTCGCTTTCCGGGATCCAGCATTGGTTTCACACCTATTCCTGTCACTAACTGGAAGGAGGTTGAAAGCACCAAAAATAGTAAAAATGGGGTATGTCCCAGTAAAATGCCAAATTTGTGTTGGAAAATGTGGTTTTCTGATTCAAGTCTGCCCGTTCCTGAAAGGTGGGAAGATAGTGATTTCAGCACCAGAAACCGTTTGTTGATGGCATTTTCAGGGAAAAAACCACAAGCCTTCTTCGGCAGCCCTTTTTTCCCATTTCTTTGGAAAAAACGAAATTTTCACTGTATTTTGGCTATTTTCTTGGTCTCCTCCAGGGGAAACCACAAACTCTGGGTACTATTAGAATCCCTTGGATGTTGGAAAATAAGGACGCACATTTGGCGTGGTTAGCTTATGTGGACAAAAAGTTATGAAGCCCTAAGCGCAAACTACCCCAAATAGCCCAAAAAGGGCTCAGCACTGGGGGGGGAAAGGCCCAGCAGCTAAGGGGTTAAATGCTCCTGTTTTATTTCATTTTATTTCGTTTCATTCAAAATGAATATGGTCAATTGTGAGGACCCGCGTACCCCTTTGCTCATCTATTTGGCGTACAATGCATATAATGTGTATCAATTTGTTTATAAGCCTGAATTTTCAGTATGCACATGTACCATATTTGACGGTGAACATAATACTTAGGTGTCCATCGATACGGTATGACATTATGATCACACATTTTACATTTCCTCTAGAGATGCAGCATGAACCATTTCAGTTTACCATTTAAATATGCCGACAATGTTTGTTTCTCACTTTTGCCTGTTTATGTTTAGGATTGGTATACTACACGTGAATATTGTGCACACTTCATGTGATAAAGGCCGTGGAGTCGGCCGCAACGCGTAATTTCAAGTAAATCCCTTATGTCACTTTCTTCCTAAGTGAGCATATTTATTTTGTTTGCGCTGTGGATATATATATATATTGTTACATTATTACATTTAAAAAATAATATTTCATTATAAATGTAAATTATTATTTTAATAATAGTTTTACATTATATGTGTGTAAATAAACATACATATATACGTTTATAGCTGTGTATGTGTTTAAATAAGTATATCTTTATATATATGTTTTATATTGTTTAAATATATCTAATTTACATTATATTGCTGTTACACAATAATACGTTTAAGGTTTACTATTATTAACTATATATTTTTTTCAGGGGGTGGTTAATCAGGTCCTGGAGGGGCTGGAGAACTTCAGTGCCGCCTGCTTAGACAGCATTGCAGTCTAAAATCTCTAGCTGGGAGAACCATGTTAACAACCTCCAGCAAGTGCTGCCTGCTTAGACAGCATTGCAGTCTAAATTTTCTAGCTGGGAGGACCATGTCAACAACCTCCAGGAAGTGCTTCGAGCCCTGCACAGAGCAAGCCTGACTAGCAAGGCAAGTAAGTGCCAGATAAGGCTGGGTTCCATGGTCTACATAGGACACCAAGTAGGGGGTGACAAATTGCAGACCTTGCAACTCAAAACTGACACCATTCTGGTTTGGGAACTCCCAAAGAACCAGGCAGAAGTGAAGCCTTCATGGGCCTCAACTGGTTACTACTGGAGATTCATCAAGGCTTATGGAACCATTGTTGCCCCTTGTTAGAAATGGGGTCTTTGGTTGGCAATCAGATTACCCCCTGTCCAAGCAAGGACCCTCACTCTAGTCAGGGTAAGTCACAAACAATCCAAATTATCCTGTGCCCACCCTCTGAAAGCTTGGCACTGAGCAGTCAGGCTTAACTTAGAAGGCAATGTGTAAAATATGTGTGCAATAAATCATACAATAACACAATATAGCACCACAAAAATACACCACACAGTGTTTTAAGTCTTTTTAAAGCAAACAAAGTCTCTTTTAGCACAAAGTACCTGGTTCACGTGAAGAATCTCCACAATGGACCACAGAGGAGGAGAAGTGTGGAAACAAAGGGGGTGTGTGTCGATTTCTCAGCCCCATACAGTGATGCGTCATTTAGTTTCCACGCAGGGATGGCTGTGCGTCGATTTCCAGTGCTCTGTCGTGGATCCTCTTCGGGTTGCGGGGTTTTCTGATGCCCCGGGGTCTGAGCGTGGAATCCTGGGCTTGAGGAGCGAAGTCACAAGCACTGCGTTGTTCTGGTTCGGCGTGCAGTGAATTGTTCACCGCGGGGCAGGCTGTATGTGGTTTTTAGCAAGCTGTGCATAAACTTTTTGCCGCACAAGGAGTACAATTGCAAGAGAGAAGTCTTTGTGGTCCTGAGACTTCAGGAAACAGGAGGCAAGCTCTATCCAAGCCCTTGAAGAGCACTTCTTCACCACAGCCAGGGAGCAGCAAGGCAGGAGGGCAACAGCAAGGCAGCAGTCCTTCACAGAAAGCAGTCAGGTGAGTCCTTTGGGCAGCCAGCCAGTTCTTGGCAGGATGCAGGTTCTGGTTACAAATTTCTTCTCCAGGAAGTGTCTTAGTTGGAAGAGGCAGCGGCCCTGTTTATATACCCAAATGTGCCTTTGAAGTGGGGGAGACTTCAAAGAGTGGCTTAGAAGTGCACCAGGTCCCCTTTCAGTTCAATCCTGTCTACCAGGGTCCAAGTAGGGGTTGTGGCAGTCCTTTGTGTGAGAGCAGGCCCTCCACCCTCCCAGACCAGAAAGACCCATTCAAAATTCAGATGTATGCAAGTGAGGCTGAGTACCCTGTGTTTGGGGTGTGTCTGAGTGAATGCACAAGGAGCTGTCAACTAAACCCAGCCAGACGTGGATTGTAAGGCACAGAAAGATTCAAGTGCAGAGAAATGCTCACTTTCTGAAAGTGACATTTCTAAAATAGTAATATTAAATCCAACTTCACCACTCAGAAGGATTTTATATCACCATTCTGGCCATACTAAATATGACCTTCCTACTCCTTTCAGATCAGCAGTTACCACTCAAATAATATATGAGGACAGCCCCAATGTTAGCCTATGAAGGGAGCAGGCCTCACAGCAGTGTAAAAACGAATTTGAGAGTTTTACACTACCAGGACATGTAAACTACATAGGTACATGTCCTGCCTTTTGCCTACACAGCACCCTGCCCTATTGGGCATACCTAAGGGGTGTCTTATATGTAAAAAAAAGGGGAGTTTTGGGCTTGGCAAGTACTTTTAAATGCCAAGTCGAATTGGCAATGGAACTGCACACGTAGGCCTCGTAATTGCAGGCCTGAGACAAGGTTAAGGGGCTACTGAAGGGGGTGGCACAACCAGTGTTGCAAGCCCATAGTAGCATTTAATCTACAGGCCCTGGGCACATATAGTACACAGTACTAGGGGCCTATAAATAAATGAAATACTCCAATTGGGTATGATCCAATGTTACCATGTTTAAAGGGAGCAAGCATATGCACTTTAGCACTGGTTAGCAGTGGTAAAGTGTGCAGAGTCCTAAAATCAGCAAAAACAGTGTCCAAAAAGTGGAGGGAGGCAGGCAAAAAGTCAGGGGTGACCACCCTAAGGATGTCAGGTCTAACATGTGTCCCCACCAGCTGAAACTGGGGAGAGATACCCAACCTCCTGGGAGCTCTCATCGCTAAGACGGAAGTATCTGGAGAGACCATCAGCATTGGCGTGGTGAATCCCCAGGCGATGCTCCACAGTAAAGTCCATCCCCTGTAGGGAAATGGACCACCTCAAGAGTTTTGGATTCTCACCCCTCATCAGCATTTGCAATCCGAGGGGCCTGTGGTCTGTCTGAACCCGGAAGTGAGTTCCAAACAGGTAGGGTCTTAACTTCTTCAGTGCTCCGACCACAGAACATGCTTCTCTCTCAATCGCACTCCACCTCTGTTCCCGTGGTAATAGCCTTCTACTAATAAAGGCTACTGGTTGGTCTGAGCCCTCCTCATTTAGCTGTGCCAGAACAGCCCCTATACCATGCTCTGAAGCGTCTGTCTGCACAATACATTCCTGGGAGTACTCAGGGGCCTTGAGCACGGGGGCCGTGCACATGGCTTCCTTCAGAGAATCGAAGGCTTTCTGACAAGCTTCTGTCCAATTCACCAACCTAGGTTGCTTCTTGGAAGTGAGTTCTGTCAAGGGTGACACAATGGTACCATAGCCCTTGACGAATCTGCAGTAGTATCCAGTGAGGCCTAAAAAGGCTCTCACTTCAGCCTCTGTTCTAGGTGGTTGCCAGGCTTTGATAGTTTCAATCTTGGCCTGGAGTGGCTGCACCTTGCCACCACCTACTAGGTGTCCCAAGTACACCATGGAACCCTGCCCAATCTGGCACTTACTAGCCTTGATGGTCAGGCCTGCCTGTTGCAGAGCCTGAAGCACCTCCTTGAGGTGGAGCAGGTGCTCCTCCCAGCTGGAACTGTAGACAGCTATGTCATCCAGGTAGGCTGCACAGTAGGGATCCTTGCCATCTAGGACCCCGTTAACCAACCGCTGAAAGGTAGCGGGCCATTTTTCAACCCAAATGGCATCACCCGGAACTGGTAATGGCCATCAGGTGTAGAAAATGCTGATCTCTCTTTGGCCTCCTCAGTCAGGGCGATCTCCCAGTACCCTGAAGTAAGATCAAACATACACAGGAAGTTGGCAGCGCCTAGTCTGTCAACGAGCTCATCAGCTCGGGGGATGGGGTGAGCATCAGTCCGTGTGACTGAGCTGAGAACCCGGTAGTCCACACAGAACCTCAGTTCTGGCTTCTGACCGGAGGCAGCAGCCTTAGGAACCAGCACCACAGGGCTGGCCCAGGGACTACTGTTTTTCTCAATAACCCGTAAAGTCAACATCTTGGAGACCTCCTCCTTGGTGCTGGGCTCCACCTTATCCGATAACATGTAAATTTTGTTCTTCACAGGGGGACTGTCACCCGTGTCAATGTCATGAAAACATAGGTGGGTCAGTCCAGGAGTAAGGGAGAACAGGGAAGAGAACTGCTCTAACAACTCATAGCAGTCTCCTCTTTGGTTTAGAGTCAGGGAGGCAGAGAGAATGACACCCTCCACTGATCCATCCCCTTCTTTGGCAGAGAGGAGGTCGGGGAGAGGTTCACTCTCCTCTTCCATGCTGCTCTCATCTGTGACCAGGAGCATACTGATCTCAGACCTCTTAAAGTGAGGTTTGAGCCTGTTGTGATGGAGGACCCTTAGGGGTTGCCTAGGGGTCTTGAGGTCCACTAGTTAACTGGCCTCCCCTTTATGCTCCTTGAGCTCATAGGGGCCAGTCCAGCGGTTCTGGAGAGCCCTGAGCTCTACTGGCTCTATCACCCAAACCTTGTCTCCAGGTGAGAACTCAACCAGAGTGGTCGTCCGTTCATACCCTCCTTCATCGCCTCTTGACTTGCCTCGAGGTTACTTTTGGCCTGCTTCCAGAAGCGTTGGGTTTGGTTGCGGAGGGCCAGCATGTTGCTGACCACATCCTTGGGAGGTGTCTTGGGAGCTTTCTCCCAGCCCTCTTTAACAATGCTTAGAGGTCCCCTGGCAGGGTGACCATAGAGAAGCTTAAAGGGGCTGAACCCCACCCCTTTCTAGGGCACCTCTCTCTAAGCAAACAACAGGCATGGTAAGAGGACGTCCCACGTACGCCTCATGGCTTTAGTCAGGCCATTAATCATGCCCTTCAGGGTCTTGTTGAATCTCTCAACAAGTCCATTGGATTGAGGATGATAAGGGGTGGTAAACCGGTAGGTCACCCCACACTCATCCTACATGGACTTCATGTACGCAGACATGAAGTTTGTGTCCCTGTCAGACACAACCTCCTTAGGGAATCCCACATGGGTAAATATTCCTAACAGGGCTCTGGTCACCACCGGTGCAGTCACTGTTCTCAGAGGGATTGCCTCTGGATAGCGGGTGGCATGGTCCACCAAAACCAGGATAAACCTGTTGCCCAAGGCAGTTTTGGGGTCCAAGGGATCAATTATGTCGATGCCCACCCTTTCAAAGGGGGTGCCAATGACGGGGAGTGGGAGCAGGGGAGCCTTAAACTTTTTCCCTGTCTTCCCACTAGCCTGGCAGGTGGGGCAAGCTCTGCAGAAATTATCTGAGGCTAACCTCATTCTGGGCCAATGGAAGTGGGTGACAAGCCTGTTAAAGGTCTTGTCTTGACCCAGATATCCTGCCAGGGGAATGTCATGAGCCAGACCCAGTAGGAAGGCCCTGTAACACTGGGGAACCACCAGCACATGTGCTGCCCCAGGACCTGGAACCTTAGGCTCACTGTAAAGGAGATCATTCTCCCAGTAAATATGGTGAGTGCCAGAGGCGTCACCTGCTGCTTGGGCTGTGGCCTATTGCCTCAGACCCTCGAGGGTGGGACATTCCTTCTGTGCCTTGCAGAATTCTGCCCTGGTTGGCCCACCCTCTACTTGCCAGCCAGCAAGTTCAGGTAGGTTACTCAGGTCAGCTTTGTCCTCCCCAGTTGTCTCAGGAGCCTCCTCCTCCTCAGGGGCCCCTTCCACCACCGTGGGAACATCTGAGGCGGGTTTCCCGTGCCTCTTGCCCTTTCTCTTTGCAGCTGTCTGGGGCATTGTTCCAGGCTCCAGACGCCCTTGACTCCTTTCCCGGGCAGCCATGAACCGTGTGGTCATGCAGACCCACTCAGGCAAACCTAACATCTCCAGGTGGGATCTGAGTTCTACCTCTTTCCAGGCAGTATGCTCAAGATCATTGCCTAACAGACAATCTACAAGCATGGCAGGACTCACAGCTGCTTTCAGAGTACCAGAGACCCCCCCCCCACTTAAAGGGATCGAGAGCCACCAGTAGGTGACTCTTGCGATTGTCAGCGACTGTGGCCTGTTGGAATGTACCTAGTACTATCTGCTCTGATGATACCAACTGACTCTTGACAGTAGTCATACTGGCTCCTGTGTCAGGCAGAGCCTCCACCCTTTGCCCATCAATGGTGACCCACTGCCTATACTTTGAAGTATTTTCTGGCATGTAGGCTGTAGGCACCATCTCTTTTTCTTCCAGGGACACTAGGGAAACCTCTGCCTGCTCCCCAAAGCTAACTGGGACTGTCTCCCCCCTGAGCGCTACACTAGCCAACCCAGGTGTCTGTCCAGTGGTGGACTGTGCCCTCTTGAGGCACTGGGAGTCGCCCTTAGAGTGTCCATGCTGATAGCACTCTAAGCATTTGGGGATGAATTTCTCTAATGTTTTATCAAAATACCCTGGCTTCTTTGCAAACCTAGAGGAGGAATGGTATCCAACCCCCCCCAGGAATTCTTTTGGGGGCCTTTTGAGAACTCATTTTCTTTAAGTTTTTCTCCCCCCTCTTTCTTCCGTTGGGAACCCCGACCACCTTTGAGGGAGTCCCCCCCAGATGCCTTTTTGGAAACTCTGGTGCTAACCCAGAGGTCCGCCTCCTCAGCAAGCTTCCTGGGGTCAGTCAGCTTACTATCTACCAAGTGCTGGCGCAACTCTGTAAAAGAAATATTGAGTATATGCTCTCTCAGAATCAAATCATATAACCCTTTGTAATCATCTACTTTGCTGCCCGCACCCATCCATTCAGTGCCTTACTGGAAAAGTCAAAGAAATCTACCCATGTTTGTGTAGACTGTTTGGTGCTGTCCCTGAACCTCTGACGGTATTTCTCAGGGGTCAGCCCAAACTTGGCAAGTAAAATGGCTTTCTGAAGTGGGTATGTGTTTTGATCCTTTGGGTCCAATGTGAGAAGTGTGTTCCTTCCCAGTGTTGGCACATAACTCCACATAGCTGTACACATTTGCCCTTCAGGAACCTCATGAGCCCTTAGTGCAACTTCATAAGCAGCTAACCATTTATCTATGTCATCTCCCACCACAAAACTGGGCACCACATTTTTGGATATACGAACCTACTTTTCTCCAGCAGGTCCTGCCTGTATGCTGCCACCATTACTACTGGACTCAGACTGTCTCATCTTGATCTCCAGCTCCTTGAGACTCAGTTCATGAGCCAACAATAGTTTTTTCTCAGCACGGCTCTCTCAGCTGCAGCTTCAGCTCTTTCAGCTTCAATCTGTTTGGCTGCTCTTTCAGCCTCAGCTTGCTTGGCTTCTCTCTCTGCCCTCCTTTCCTCCTGTTGAGCCTCAATTTTTGGCCTTGCCATTTGCAACTGAAACTCTCTCTCCTCTCTCCTTTCCTCTGCTGTCAGTCTTTGATTAGAGACACTGCTCCCTGGTTTGGCGGGGGCACAGTTGCAGTGGTAACATCCACTGATGGCAAAAAAATCCTCTGGGGAGCCATCTCCTGGCTCCTCCTCCTCAGCATACTCCTCTGAAAGGGCTTCTGCCCAGGCCCTCAGCGCCTTTTGATATTCCACCTTTCTGGAGTCACCTTGGGTGGGTACTCCCACATCCCTGCAGAACCCTTTCAGCTGTTTGACAGTGTATGTCTCCAACAGGGCTAGGTCAAAATCCCCTGCTTGAGACCCAGCCTGAGACATGTTGAGTGAGGATTTTGGTCAAACAATTGACAGGAAAAACGAAATTGCAGAAAAAAGATAAAAATCAAGTAGACCTTCAACTGTGGGTAGGTAGTGAAATACCTAGGTACTGTATATCACTGCACAAATACAAGTCCTATGCTCACCGCTGATCACTAATGTTAGAAATGGGGTCTTTGGTTGGCAGTCAGGTTACCCCTGTCCAAGCAAGGACCCTCATTCTAGTCAGGGTAAGTCACACACAATCCAAATTATCCTGTGCCCACCCTCTGGTAGCTTGGCACTGAGCAGTCAGGCTTAACTTAGAAGGCAATGTGTAAAATATTTGTGAAATAAATCATACAATAACACAATATAGCACCACAAAAATACACCACACAGTGTTTTTGAAGCAAACAAAGTCTCTTTTAGCACAAAGTACCTGGTTCGCGTGAAAAATCTCAGCAATGGGCCGCAGAGGAGGAGAAGCGTAGAAACAAAGGAGGTATGCGTCGATTTCTCAGGCCGCACACAGTGATGCGTTGTTTATTTTCCACGCCGGAAAGGCTGTGCCCCGATTTCTGGCACTCAGATGTGGATCCTCTTCGGGTTGCAGGGTTTTCCGACGCCCCGGGGTCTGTGCGTGGAATCCTGGGCTTCTGGAGCGAAGTCACAAGTGCTGCATTGTTCCGGTTCGGCGTGCAGTGAATTTTTCACCACGGGGCAGGCTGTTCATTATTTTTAGCAAGCTGTGCATTGAATTTTCGCTGCACAAGGAGTCCAGTTGCAAGAGAGAAGTTTTTTGGTCCTGAGACTCCAGGGAAGAGGAGGCAAGCTCTATCCAAGCCCTTGGAGAGCACTTCTTCACCACAGCCAGGGAGCAGCAATGCAGCAGGGCAACAGCAAGGCAGCAGTCCTTCACAGAAAGCAGTCAGGTGAGTCCTTTGGGCAGCCAGCCAGTTCTTCTTGGCAGGATGCAGGTTCTGGTTACAAGATTCTTCTCCAGGAAGTGTCTTAGTTGGAAAGGGCAGCGGCCCTGTTTGTATACCCAAATGTGCCTTTGAAGTGGGGGAGACTTAAAAGAGTGGCTTAGAAGTGCACCAGGTCCCCTTTCAGTTCAATCCTGTCTACCAGGGTTCCAGTAGGGGGTGTGGCAGTCTTTTGTGTGAGAGCAGGCCCTCCACCCTCCCAGCCCAGGAAGACCCATTCAAAATGCAGATATATGCAAGTGAGGCTGAATATCTTGTGTTTGGGGTGTGTTTGGGTGACCACCTTAAGGCTGTCAGGTCTAACACCCCTTGACAGAGCTGACTTCCAAGAAGCAGCCATGTCAAGTGATCTGGACAGAAGTGTGTCAGAAGGCTTTTGACACCATGAAGAAGCCATGTGCACAGCACCCATGCTCAAGGCCCCCAATTTCTCTAAATAATTTGTTGAGCAGACAGATAACTCGGAGCATGGCATAGGGGCCGTGGTCTCACAGCTAAAACAAGAAGGCCTAGATCAGTCTGTAGCCTTCACCAGTAGGAGGCTACTTCCCTGTGAACAGAGGTGGAATGCGATTAAAATGGAAGCCTTTGCTGTGGTCTGGGTGCTGAAGAAGCTGTGGCCATATCTGTTTGGCACTCACTTCCAGGTTCAGAGAGACCACAGGTCCCTCAGAGGGTTAATGCAGATGAGGGTTGAGAATCCCAAACTGTTGAGGGAATAAACTTTACTGTGGAACACTGCCCAGGAACAGACCACACCAGTGCTAATGGTCTTTCCAGGATATTCTGCCTTAGTGAACAGAACTTCCAAGGGGTTGAGTAGCTCTCCCCACTTTCAACTGGGGAGGACATATGTTAAACCTGGCATCCTTAGCCTAGTCTCCCCTAACTTTTTGCCCTCTGACCTCCTGCTTTTCTGGCATCATTTGTGATGGCCTTAAGATATTAAGCACTTTACCAGTGCTAAGGTGCAGGTGCTCAGTACTCTAAACATGGTAACATTGGCTTGTCAACACTTGGCATATTTAATTTACTTGTAGGTCTCTAGTAAAGTGCACTAAGGGCCTCATTGCAAGTGTGGCAGTCCAAGGACCGCCACACTGGTGTTGATGGTCAGACCACTGCACTCCAGGCAGTCCACCCAGACAATTACAACCCTGGTAGGTGGACTCCCCAGGGGACCGTCGTCCCCACCGGGAACATGGTTCCCGATGGCATGATGGCAGTCCGAATTGTACTCAGCCAGGGTTGCGCTGAACTGCGCTGCCTGGCCAACTCCCCTCACCTCCAGCCTTTCCATGGTGGTGTTACATGGCATGAACAGTGCAGGGCCCCCCCTGCCCAGCACCATCAGAATGTGCACTGTCTGATGTTCAGAAAGTGTGCATTCTGAGGGTGCTAGTCGCCCCCTCTGTGCTACGAGATAGCACTTGGCTCCTTTAAAGGAGCCGAGCACTAACTAGTAGCACTGTTCCTGCCGGTCTGATCGGCAGGAACGCTCTATTGCAATGTTCCCACCGGTCAGACTGGTGGGAACATTGACATAGGGCACGGGGAAAAGCCACTGCTATGGTAGTTTGGCGGTGGCACCCACTACAATATCCCTTTAAAGATGTCTCAGGCCTGCCACCACAGAGCTTGTGTGTGCCGTTTTAAACTACCATTTCGACCTAAAAATTACAACCAATTGCCAGGCCCAAACATCCTTTTTATTACATATAAGTCACCCTTAAGGTAGGCCCTAGATATCCCCAAGGACAGGGTGCACTGTATTTAAAAAGTGGGACTTTTAAGTTTTACATGTCTTGCAGACCCCCAGTACGTATATCAGTCACCAAATTGACGCGCAACGGCAAAAATTTATGTTGGCGCATTGTAAGCCTGAAGCGGTGAGTGCAGTATTCACATCATGCCAATTTATATTTTTGCCATTGGGCGTAAATTAGTTTCCCGATTTACATAGTGTGGATCTGCATTAAAGCGAGCCTCATTTTTACAACAATTGTGCCTTCTCTTCCAAGGCTTTTGAAGACACTTATTACAGCCTCTTACCTTCACACAAGATTTGTCAAGATGCATACAGGCTCCCTGCGCATTGATGCCTCCTGCTTTTCTTGATTAGGCCACCTGCTTACTGCCTCTAGTTGGCCTGATTAAGGGAATATAGTGCAAGGTTTTCCTGTGTCCTCTTAGCAGCTCTGTCCTGATGAGACCCCCGTACTGGTCAGAGGGTCGAAACATCGCTGACTATGCCTTAACGAGCCCAGCACAGTTGCCCCTATGAATTTTGGCACATGAATTTATTTGAGTCGCCTTTAGTGTATGATTGGCAACCCTTTATTTGGGTCGCCTTTGGCGTATGATTAGAAACCTTTTTTTCAACTTTATTAATATGTATTTAAATGGCATGTTATAGATTACTTCTCAGGGGACTTTGCTAATGTTATGTCACTCCTATCATGTATGAAGAGATTTGCTATTGAATTAATGTGTACTTATTTTTCATATGTACCCTGCACAAATACATGTATTTAAAATCTTACTAGTTTGTCTGAGTGTTGCCTTTCTACTAGTACTTCCTGCTGCTCTGCCATCAGTTTTTTATTGAGAAGTTAGAAGCATTATGCATAAGAACCCCTTCACTTCAGGGTCTCCGAAGTGAAAGTTGCAACTGTTTTCTGCTAAACCCGGCACATCGTCACCACTGTGCCAGTCAGAACTGATGCATCGCCCCCTGACTCCGATGCAGAGGCTGTTCGACTACAGCAGATCCACAGCCTATGTGGCCCGACGATGACAGTCTGCGCAGCTGGATGATGACGCATTGTATTCATCTTCACAACCACGCAGTGACCAGACTCTTTGGAAACGACTGACGCATCACCTTCGCATTTGCGCCTTGATGTCGATGCTTGCTCCAATCAAGGTATTGTTTCCCCAGACCCTGCTTGGGTTATGTAGCTGGCCTAACCTTCATCGGGGTCACCCTGAACTTTGGATTTGCACCTTTCCCTCGTGACCTCAAGTAACCTTTGGACGGTTAGTGACTTCTAGGCACTATTTTAGGTTTAATCTTTAAAAATTCATAACTCAAATTTCTACTTATTGGATTTTTGCCATTTTGGTCTAGTTTCACTCATATTTCTCTATTTTTCTAAACTGGTGTGGAGTCTTTTTGTGGTGTCCTTCACTGTATTACTAAAATTAAGTGTTGCACAAATCCTTTACACTTTGCCTCTTAAGTTAAGCCTGACTGCTCTGTGCCAAACTGCCAGAGAATGAGCACAGGTTAATTTAGGGTGTATATTTGACTTACCCTGACTTGAATAGGGTGCATAACTCTGCCAAATAGAGACCCAGTTTCTAACAGCCAGACATGTACAAATAACTAAACTACATATTTTGTGCCCATTTTGAAAGTACATAGGGTATCACCCATTTTTGGTGCTGCATATTTCACCATATAAATTGGTCTATGCTTGGTACACCATTAAAAAACCATTGTACAGTACATCTCAGTTGTTGACTCTAGGTATCTTGAGTTCTTTAAAACCTTACAGACCCTATATATATGCACAGCCAGAAGGGCCTAGAAGGCATAATGGTATATTGCTTTTGTGAATCAGCCATTGTGACAAAAAGTTACAGATTAAAGCTTTGTCATAAGTGGCTGTTTTCTTCTACTCATTTTCAGTATTTCAACAGTTAATTTATTTGGGAAAACCTTGAAGGAACTACACATATGATAACTTGCTCAATTTGGAATGCTGTCTACTGTTCAGCAATCTATAGCTTCTCTGGATCACTCATGGGTTTCACACTTGTTTCCACCACAAACTGGAAGTAGGTTGAAAGCACCAAAAATGGAAAAAGTGGTGAAAAATGTGTTTTTTATTCAGCTCTGCATATTTCTGAAAGTTGGGGTGATGATAACTTTAGCACAGCAAGCCATTCATTGATGCCATTTTTTAGAAAAAAGACACATATTCAAAGCACTGTTTTCCTATTTTCCCCCCAAAAATCAAAATTTACCTAAATGTTGCCTATTTACTCCATCCCCTCCAGGGAAATTCTTGAACCCTGGGTACCTTTAGAATCCCCAGGATGTTGGAAAAAAGGACACATGTTTGGCACTGACAGATTGTGTAGAAAAAAAAGTTATGGAGCCCTAAGCGCAAACTACACTAAATCGTAAAAAAAACAAAAGGTTCAGCACTGGGAAGGAGACAGGCCCAGCAGCTAAGAGGTTAATAGTGGTGGCTTCCTTACTTAAGAATAAAGGGTAGACGGGGGGCGTGGCCAAGATGGCGACCGGAGCGGCAGCATAAACTGCAGCTCCGATCCCTGGCCCGGAAAAACATCCTGTTAGAGGCGCCCGGGCCCCCCCTGGAGCGGGTCCGACTGCCGTTAAGAGGGCTGCCCGGGGGCTGCATCGGTGACCGCAGCCGGAGTCGCACTGCCGACGAATAGCTGACAATCGGCTGGATTGAGGCCGAGTTCGTGGCACGGACAATACGCTCGCGGCGGACGAGGCACAGTGCCACCCGGGACCCGTACCTGGAACACAGGTTTGTGCACCGCCGATGTGGCGCAACAACATCGATTCTACCCGCAGGTGAGAGGCGGTGAGGCGCGCCGTCCAGTCGCGAGCACGCTGGAGGGGCGGTGCCGTCCAGGCCACCTCCGACACAGCGCCATTTTTATCGGGATAAGCCTTGCCGGGGTAGGCTTACCCGCTTCTCGCCCAGTGAAAGGGGCTCTCCGTGCCGTGGCTCCCACGCTAATCTGTGGCAATACGCCGCTCCGCGGCCGACCCGGAGATCGTGCCGCAAGTGACACGCCTTCTATCGGTGAGGCCCGGGAGTCGCGCCGCACGGATGGAGGACACCATCGAGAACCCTACCCAGAACTGTGCGCTGATATGGCACGCCGGCCCGTGAGAGACATCCTGTAAGGGCGGCGCCGGCTGAAATCTCTTCACTGCAACGTGGCCCCTCGCGGGTCGTGACCTGTCGTGGTGGGCCCTTTCCGTACCATAATCATCGAGGTATGCGGCCGATGTGGGTGACTATGACCTGGCCCCCCCCCGTTTGCCTAAAGCTACATTGCGCCCCGCGCTCCGGCTAGTGGTTAGACCACGTAAACCGCATATCAACAGGCCCAACAAGTGACGGCCAATAATCTTTACCACTGCATCCTTTGTAAACAATAGCGCCTAACTCTGCCATAAAAGGCCCATTGGTGCGCAGGAAGCGTCGCGCAGCAGTGCAACACATCAGGGCGCACACCCCGAAAACTTACTCTGGGGCGTTGTTGAGTGGTGGCATCGACCTGTGGTATTCCTGCCCCCTGCATGGAGTCGCCTGCGGGAACAATCTCACAAATCAACCAAACCAACCGGCTCCAAAGACGCAGGCTGCGCTGGATCATTAATCGCAGCCAATTAAACGTACTGGTTTAATGTGGATTGCTGCACCAGCACAAGGGGCCACAATCACAGCCCCTGCTGTACGGATCCTTGTCCTGTATTGGCCCGTGCCCCACCTCTAGGAGATCGAGGTGTCGAGAAGTCAGCTATCTGGGTGGGGGGAAAACGTAAAATGGTCCTGGACGTTTATAAATGGAGTGCTTATTGGTGACAGTTATTGAGCTGTAGGGTGTATACGCATGAGTCATCCCCCTTGAGACACAAGATACCATGTGCGGCTGCAACTTCCATCATACTGCACAGCGGGCTGCTCCCTATCCCACTAGTCTTACAAATTCACACCAGCACTGTAATTATTAAGATCCACAAGCGATAGCAAAAGTGCCAGGCTATTATCTATTTACAGTTTCGCTTGATCCTCGCCTTACTCCTCCTCAACGTCCAGGTTGAACTGACAGGACACTTGACTTGGTCGTACACACTGCTTCGCGTTTTCTCAGCACGCTAACGTCTAAGAGCTCTCGCACTTGCCAAATGGTCAAACCAAAAACCCCACGTGCACCGCTGGGCAAGATGGAACACGCCACCTCATCCTCCTCAGAACCCAACGCCACCACGCAAGTGGCACTTCAGAAGCTAGAACTGACCCTACAATCACACACATCACAATTTGAAAAGATACTACAAGCCATTCTAGACACTAAAACTACTCTAGAAGCTAAAATAGGTTCGGTAACAGAAGATCTTAACATACTTCGCACTGACCAACACGCACTAGCTGATAGGGTATCGGAACTTGAAAAAGACACTGTGGCCCTCCCCCGCTCTGTGAAAGATCTCCAATCGCAGCTAGCTCACTTATCAATCGAGGTGGATTCTTTAAAACGCAGAGCTGAGGATGCAGAAGGCAGATCCCGCCGCAACAATATCCGTATGGTGGGATTTCCCGAGCGGGCCGAGGGCCTCAGTGCTGAATTATTTATAGAGAAATGGCTTACCGATATTATTCTGAAGGATAACATCCCGAAGTTTTTTTCTGTCGAAAGGGCACACAGGATTCCCGCCAGGCCTCCCCCTCCTGGCTCACAACCACGTCCGCTTATAGTAAGACTCCTCAATTACCGTGACAGAGACCTTATCCTACAGCTATTCCGCAAATCTGGTTCGGTAAGCTTCGAAGATGGTGTGATTACAGCCTATCCAGATTTTACAGCAGAAGTACAGAAGAAACGCAACTCTTTCTACCATGTTAAGGCGTGTCTCCGAAAACACAACATTAAGTATGCGTTGTTGTTCCCTGCCAGACTCCCGGTACAAGATGACACCCGTACACTCTTCTTTACTTCTCCGGAGGACGCCTGGACCTGGCTACATGCCAAGGGTCTAGCTGATCCGTTAGACACAACTGCTTTGGGAGTCAATAGACCCTCCTCCACGTCGGGTCGTAGACAGCGCAAAAAACAAGGCGCGAAGCCCTCGCCTGAACAAGCGCAAACTGAACGCTCCCGACTCCTGCGGGCCACATCCAGATTTGTTAACGCTTCACCAACTGCCTCCTCTACACAAGCGGACGTTGAGCAGGAACAAGATGCAAACTCTGACTCAGCGGAATCCGCACGTGGCCCTACCCTCACACCACGCACAGCGGACAATATTTGCTAAGCAGTTGGGTTCTACTGGTTCTTACAAAGTGAGGATAGCATCACAATTCTATTTCACCTCCTTCTGGGCGCCGTCGACATCTCCCTGCTGTGCCGCGTGACTCGGTTGTGCCCCTGGGCGGCACACTCTGCATCACAAGCGAATAGGGCAGGGTAAACCCTAGACTTTGCACCAATGCTCCCTGACACCCCCCTACTCCATATGGACCATTCTCTCGTGCCAGCAATTGCTGGAATTGATTTTTATCTTTTAATTCAGTTGTTATTGTGTGTTGTTTTAGAGTGCACCTTTCTATTTAGTCGTTGGTTCTGTCACATGCTAGTTAATTTCAAATGCAGCAGCAAACGTACATGTCATAATTATTATAGTAACAGGATTACAGCTCGTAATATTGCAGGTACAAGTTACCCAATCTTAGCGTGCGCATATCACAATGTTTTTGTGTCGTGGTCAGCAGACACCCATTCCCTGGAATACACAAAAACCACAAAAATATCATGGCCACTCAAACTCATAAGAGCATAGTAAAATACAAGGTGCTCACATGGAATATTAGAGGTATGGCAACTCCACGGAAGCGACAAAGGGTTTATGCCTTTCTCAAGAGACATCAGATACATATAGCTCTATTGCAAGAGACACATCTCTCTAAAACTACGCTAGAAAACACACGCTCGAAATGGAAGGGGCAATTGCATGGCACAACTTCTTCATCATTTGCCCGTGGGGTAGCGATTTGGATCGCCCCCGGGGTCCCATTCACCATATCTCGCACACAATGTGACTCAAATGGTCGACACGTGATAGTTGAGGGCATACTGGATGGGTCCCCTTTAGCCCTAGTTGCACTGTACTCCCCAAATGCAGACCAGCCCGATTTCCTATCTACACTTTCTACCGGCAACCTTAACGACCCTACGTCGGAATGCGTTTGGGGAGGAGACTTCAACAGTGTCTTAGACACTCAAATAGATCGCTCGTTCCCCCCGCTTACCTCAGCTCCTTCCAATCGCGCCTCTCAAGCACTAGCAAGTTGGGCTTTAAATAACGGCCAGAGGGAGGTATGGAGGACGGCCCATCCCACCCAACGGGAATACTCTTATTACTCCCCTGTACACAAGTTATATACCAGAATAGATATGGTTTTTGTATCCGCAGCAGTAATTCAGAAAGTGTGCGGATCTGAATACTTAGCTCGCACTATATCAGATCATAATCCTTTATGTGTAACAATAGCCTGGGGTCACATGCACACTCGCATACCAACGTGGCGTTTACAGCCGGAAGCTCTTTTAGACCCCCCCTTTCAAACAGATATAGCTAAAAAATTAGCTGATTATTTCCTGCTAAATAAAAACTCGTCATCATCCCGCTCTATAGAGTGGGATGCCCATAAAGTGGTGATACGGGGACACTGCCTTGCAGCCACGGTGGGGGTGAGAAAAGCACTTACTAAAGAGCTACAAACACTAGAGGTAAAAATCCGCAATGCAGAGAATGTGGCTGTCAGAGACGAGTCCATACTAACAACACTGAACTCGCTCAGGGCTGCCCATAACGAAGCAGATACTAGGCTAGGCAAACATGACTACAGACATTATATGACAAGACAGCACGCTGAAGGAGATAGATCCGGCAGACTATTAGCCTGGCTGGCTCGACAGCCCTCACAGCCAACGCCTATCCGCGCGATACGCCTAAACCCCGACGATATCGTTAACACTCAGTCAGGCATCAATGAAGCCTTTTTCATATATTACCGCACACTTTACACGTCTCCTCCTCCTCCGCCGGAATCACACCTAACTGATATATTACAACTTGTCTCTCAAAACCAACTTATCCTTGATAACACCCCTATTCTGGATGGCCCCATTACCATTGAAGAACTGCGCTCAGCACTGGCACAAATGGCGCGCAGTAAAACCCCCGGATCGGATGGACTCCCGGTAGAATACTTCAACTCTCATGCGAGTCATCTCCTGCCCCCGCTCGTAGAAGTGTTTAATGAGGCGTACCATAATTTACAACTGCCAGACTCTATGCGCGAAGCTTTAATAGTGGTCCTTCCAAAAGCTGGTCGGGACCCCCTGGATGTTAAATCATACAGACCGCTCTCCCTCCTAAATACAGACTGCAAATTATTAGGGAAAATATTAGCGAATAGGCTCCTCCCCTACCTACCGAGTCTGATACATCAAGACCAGTCCGGCTTTATTCCTGGTAGGAGCACCTTCCTAAATATTAGGAGGCTGCTCCATATAATGCACAACAACACAAACACCGAAGCGGTCGCCCTCTCCTTAGATATTGAAAAAGCGTTTGACACACTAAGCTGGAATTATCTTCTTTGCACACTCAGGGCGTTCGGTTTTGGACCTGGCTTCATAAACTGGATCAAAACGCTGTACTCTAAGCCCACAGCACGGGTAAAAAATGGTCGCATTATCTCCGAAGCATTTTCCATAAGCAGAGGCACCAGACAAGGCTGCCCATTGTCCCCCTTGCTGTTTGCTATTGCCATGGAGCCACTGGCGATCAAACTACGTAGCTGCGCGCATATGTGGGGCATCCCGGAATCTAACACCTATCATATCATATCTCTATATGCAGATGATGCCCTGATTTATCTGAGTAATCATTCTACCTCCATGTCAGAGGTGCTGAAATTGCTGGACTCCTTTGCCCTCGCCTCTGGACTACACGTCAACTGGTCCAAGTCCAGTATCTTCCCTCTTGTCCCCATCCCGGCTGACACACATACAACACTACCGCAGTATAAACCACCGTGGTCACATACAACCATTAAATACCTCGGGGTGCAGATTTACCACTCTGTTATAGATCTAAAAGAGGGCAACATTGACAGAGTAGTGAGATCCACTCGCAGCTCGATACCATTCTGGAGCTCACTCCCCTTATCCCCGATGGGCCGGGTAGCAATTGCCAAGATGCTTATCCTCCTGAGGTTCCTATATTATTTCACTGCCCTTCCAGTGTGCCTGCCACGCTCCTTCTTTAGTAAATTACATTCAATATTGACCGACCTACTCTGGGGCAAAGATAGACGCAGAGTAGCGTTGACCATAACACAACATCCGCAGGAAATGGGCGGGCTGGGCATGCCTAACCTCGAAAGATACTACGCGGCCGCTCAATTGTCGTGGCTGACTGCATGGCTGCGTGATGCCCCTTCCACCGAGGGCGTAATGCTGCAGTCATGTATGGCCCCACAGGGGCTGCTGCTCACATTGTTATCTACCCCTCATTCCCTACCCTCGAAACACATACTGATGGAGGCAGCTCGCTTTTGTTGGCATAGATATGTCCATGGCAAGACCCCCTTACCCCCTTACTCACCCTTGCTACCGCTGTTTCAATTACCGGGCACCCAAATTATTTCAACACATCATAATACAGGTGACATAAATACACTGAAGGTGGGTGATCTATACTCCAATTCCGCGTTGTACCCCTTTACAGAACTGGTGTCTGCCGGGGTGATGCACAAGGGGGCCTTTTTGACATACAGCGCCATTAAACGGCTACTAAACAAGATTTGGGGCCTCGGCAATAACGAACCTCCTGAGTCCCCATTGCTCACTACTATCCTTACAATAGGTAGCGTAAAAGGAACCATAACTAAAATATACAATATACTATTAGCAGCAGTCTGTACCACCCTGCCGCATGCTAAGGCATGTTGGGACATGGTCCTTCCTACACCATTACCACAAAAAACCTGGACCGCAGCTCTTGCAACGATCAAATCAATATCCCGAAATCCTCGCCTATGCTACACCCAATTCAATTAAATTCACCAGTCTTATTTATCCCCAGCCCGCATTCTAAGAATTTACCCGAACACAACTCCGTCATGCCCAAGATGTGCTATCCCGGCAGCTGACTTTTACCACATGGTTTGGAGTTGTCACTCAATAAACTCAGCCTGGCACCGAGTCACAGACGTCACAGACGTCACAGCAGACATCTCATCCCTCGCATTATCCCCCACACCAGAATCCTGCTTATTAGGCATACGTCACCGTACTAAGGGAGATAAACAGACACACAGATTCATAGACTTAGCGTTTGCTGTCTTTAAACGTCTGATCGCAACACATTGGAAGGCTCCACATGTTCCATCCCACATGGTTTGGCTACGTGACTTACATAGTCGCTCACAGGCTGAGGCGCAGACACTCAACCTATTGCAACGCAAAGGTCTCATTGAGGGGGGCCCCGAAGTCTGGAACACCTTTGTGGTGGCAATAGAAGCGCGCAATGACTTACACCCCCCGTGAATAGCGCACCATACACAACTCTTACAGCCAGGTGGATACGGTCAGCAGGATACTCGAACTGCCTCAATCTCATTTATTGACATTGCTGACATTCTCATTATTATCCTCAAAGTATTAACCTAACATACCAGGCTGTTTTCACTGCGTACAAGACTTCACACAGGTCAAACCCAGCTCGTTCAATGCCAATTCTGCTCAGCATCCCGTTGAACACCGCAAAACATAAATCCTTGCCCCACTTCTGTCCCCCGCTCTACACATACTTACATATATAAGCTGCATTCCTTCCTCTAACCTCTCCTTACCTCTGTCTGAGGCAGCAAATATTATCAATGACATTAGTCGTGCTTAGCTGCATTGTTATTCGGCAAGTAGTTGTCGCACAGTATTTAAGCTGTATGTTTCTTCTTTTTCTGCTCTGTTAGCAATATCTTATGTTTGTCTATAATTTGATTTCTTTTCTCTCTCCTTCATACCAGTTAATATGCAACGAGGCTGTGCAAGGTTACATATGTAAGCAAATAATTCGATAAATTATTAACAGCCAATGTACCGGTATGTTAATGTTATGCTTAATAAACAGATTTAAAAAAAAAAAAGAATAAAAGGTAGACATTCTCAAGTGATGAGTGATGCTTCTCTCATTCTTCACCAAAACATAGTTTATTATGAAAGGCAGACTTAATTAACGTTTTTTAAAATTAGACTTGAGATTTAAATGTTGATATTTCGTTCCTTCCTGGGTTACAACTTCAGCTGAGCGGGTTTATTTTCACGCTCAACAAACTGGACCTTACCCTTCAAATTTATTTACCGCTTTAATAAACCCTTCTCAGCCCATACTACTCATTTTAAGTGTATACCAGTATATTTCCTCAGTGTTGCTGACAAATTATGTGATTTTGTTTGCCTCCTGACCCCCTTAAAATCTAGCTAGAAGTTGTTAATTAAGCTTCTGGGGGTTCATGAACACTCAGAAACGGTACCCGGGGTTAAAAAGGAATCTTTGGCAACTTAGCTGCTCCTTTCAGTCCCGCTCACACGCAGTGACACAACCAAGGCTAACCCCACAGAAAGTTTTTAGAGCCTCCAACGTGTTCTCATGCGCACATTCTGGGCCTTCCTGAGACGAGGATCTGAAAAACAGCAGAGACTCTACGTATGGTAGTCAATGACACTAACGCCCTTGGGAGAGCTATGGGAAACCTGGCTGCATGACAGTCAAATCATTAACATATTACAGACAAATGCTCTTGAATGGCTTCATTATTTCTGTGAACTAATCTCATTTGTGATTCAGTATTAAAAAATAGATAAGAACAGCCAGCAAATAAATCTGCAAGGAGAAAATTTCAATGGAAGGGATTCCCGACAAGAACTTAAAGTGGACTAAATTGATCCTCTGCAAAATGTGCCCTGAAGGCCTGAAGTTTACTGTATCTGTGAATACTGAAACAAGTTAAAAGTATTAGGGAAATAGGGTCTTGTTTTACCCTATTTTGAAGATTAGGTTGCTTGATGCACCGAAATGCTTTCGAAATATTAAAATATAAAAGTTTAATATTGTAATCATGTTTTGCATTTTTTTCTTTCTGCTCTTCTTTCTGACCTTCTTTCATTTTTCCATCTTTCTATTTCATTCTTTGATTTTCTTTGAACATGCAGTGTGGATTAAATCAATGGCCAGCAACTGCAGAAAGAAGTATATAAAATACCTCTGAACCAGCTATTAACATGAAAACCATGGTATTTCCTGTAATTCTTGGGAATGGGGGGACTGTTCTTTGATTACATGTCATTGGAGGCCCCTTGCCTATACACAATGCACGTATCTGCAAATTACACATCTAGGGGCGAGCATGCTGAGGGGAAGTTGGTTGACAAATTAACACATTCAACCTGACAGAAAGTCTGTGCTTGCCATTAGGTTCATTCTGACACCATTGTCCGAGTAGACACCGAGGGTCATATGTATGAAGCAGTCTGCACCGTGTTTGCACCACACAACGTGGTACGTGTGCAACGCAAACCCTAAATGCGATTTATGAAACCACGCAAGGCCATTTTGTGTGGCCCTGAGTGGTTCCATAAATCTAGAGTAAAGCAACGCATTGCAAATTGCTGCATTACCCTACTCTGCCCTGGGAAGGCTTTAAATGTGGGCTTGTGCCAATAGGCTACGCCTTCACAGCGAAGGCGCAACAAGGAGAAATATCTTTAATTCTTCTCATGACTTCCTCTTTCTATGTGTGCTGCATTGTGCAGCACACATAGGTGATGAATATCTCTCAGGGGATTGTTTTTGTGCAGGAAGGTGCCCCTTCCTGCACAAAAACAATCCTGCATGCAACAGAGGCATCCTTGCACCATGGTGAAAGGGTATTTGCGTTGGTGCTAAGCAGTCAAAAGAGCAACAGCGCAGGGGAAAAGGAAGGAATGCGCTGTATTGACTTAAATATAGGGCATTCCTTCCTTTTCCCTGTCACACAGTGAAGCTCAGCTCAGCAAAGTAACTTGCTGCGCTATATGACAATCTCATAAATATGCCCTTAGAGTTTTGGTGCTCACAAAAGGACAGAAAGATTTCAGCAGGTGATGGGCCCCAGCAGCAAGATTTCTGCTTTTTGCCACTTTTGAATTTCAGTTTGACTCTTTCTTCCTCATCTTTCTATCAGCCATTCAGAAATCCTCTGAGACTTTCAAGCCCATTGTGAGTCACTAACTCTGACACTGACAAGTGCATCCATTGTCACTCAAGGATGTATATGTGTCCACGTGTAGGAAGACATGCACAGCCACGAAAAATTTTAGGAACAAATAAAGTTGGACGTATGGTTAATAATCATTCATCTGAAATTGATAGAATGAGATCCCAGAAAGAGTCTACGGTTTCTTGGATTATATGTTTGGACAGAACAGAGGTGGATGGCCTCTTAGAGAGAATGTGATTCACCATTCTAGTCCCCCCCTACTGCCACCATGTGTGCACAATGTCGAGGCAAAATTTAAATTACTCCAGTGTAATTTGCTTTGGGAGTTACACCATTATGCCATGTCATGTAATTACGCACTATATGTAACATAATTATAGCGCAAGAGCGCAGGAACAACATGGACAATCAGAATGCGAGCGACTGTAGTTTGTAGAAACTGCTTTTAGGCAGTCCTTGTGTCACAAACTGAAGTGAGGATGCATTTTCTGCCAAAATATTGCACACAATGACAGGTTTGTATTATTGGCATATAGAACTGATATCTGATTAAGAATGGGGCCTGTAAGTGAATTTTAATATGGCATCCTGACACACACTTACAAGGCCCTACACAGCATCGGCCCTGCCTACCTCAACCACCAACTCTCCTTCTACGCACCCCCAGGCAACTCCACTCTGCTCAAGTGGCTTTTGCCACCACCCCTAGGATCTGAAAGAACATGGCTAGAGGAAGATCCTTCTCCTACCTCACTGTGCAGACCTGGAACACGCTGCTGCTTCACCTCAGGCAGTCCCCCTAGCTGGCTTGGTTCAGGAAGGACCTCAAGATCTGGCTCTTTGACTGATCATCGTCCTCCCACCAGCGCCTTGAGGTCACCGGGTAAAAAGCCATGCTACACAAACATCTGATTGACTGATTGCATCTCCAAGCCAACAAAATCTGTCGATACTGAGCGATAACACTACAGTCTACAGCTTGTGAGCATGTGATTTTAGTAACGTTTCATTTCCCATCCTTCCTTACCACGTAGTTTCTCTTTCATATTATACTTGGAAAGGAGAGCATGGGAATATGAAGCAGTGGTAGTGGTGGAGTGAAGAGGGATACTTTAGAGGTTGTGAAAAATCATATTGGTGTTGGGATTTTTCTCACGGGGACTCAGGAGAGGGGCTTATATCAGGCTAAGGGATTATTGGGTTTTTACGGGAGGTCAGAGGATGTGGAACACTAGCTCTTGGTGGCTGGAGCACACAGAGAACTACAAAGACATTGGTTTTGGCTCATGTCAAGCAGAGGCAGAGAATTACCACTACAGTTTCCAGGTCCCTAAAGGTGGAGACAGAAGCAGCGACACAGTGCCTGACAACTTTTTGTGTTACATCTGTTCAGTTCATCGACAGCCTGACATCCTTCTCGTTTCTTATTTTGGGTTCCTTTCAGGTGCGTGGTTTCCACTGCTGCAGCAGGTGCAGTGGCTCCAGGGCCTGGAAGCCTGAGGGGGCTCACTGAACCTGATTATTGATGGATTTTACAGTTCAAAAAATCGGCCACAGGGCTCATTTCCTTCCTTGCACTCGAACCCGTCACACACTGGCTATGCCAACCGTTCTTTACTCATTTTCATATGCTAAATATTTCTACTCAGTGATCAGTGATTTCTGAAACGTCTTTACCTCCTGCATTTCCCACAGAGATCTTTATCTCTGAAGCTACGTGGTCCGAAGTCGTCTGCAGAGCTGGTTCCTTTGGGGTCCCCCAGCATTTCCAGGTGTCTGCTGTTGCACAGCACCACATATTTCCTGAAGGAACTGGTAAGTCACATTCTCTACTATTGTATGGCTTTAAGGGTTCTTTGATGGCCATTGAATGCTTGCGATAATTGTGGCTTGCACCTTCTTACAGAAAGGAGCAAACAAGACCCGGATATAAAGCAGATACTATTGATATAGGGATTATGTATACAACTGCTGAGACCAGATTCCAGTGATGGAAAATTGTAGAATCTGTGCATCTTCTTTCTTTTTCCACACCACTCTTCCATTTTCCATGTGCAGGGCCTTTCCTTGGACTGTATCTATACATAATGTCTGAATCAACAGCGTCTCGATTCTCAACATTCATGACAATGAGACAATGGGGTCAATACGAGTTCAGCTGACGGTTTTTACCATCTGCTGAACATCTTCCGACAGGGAGGTTGCCGCCACACAGGCTACCTCCCCGCCGGCCCCATAAAGAGTCTCCTGCTAAGCTGGCGGGCGGAAACCTCAGTTTCTGCCCCCCAACCTAGGGAAAAACAGGCTACAGCATTGTCACCAGCTCGTAATCGAGCCGGCGGCAATGCTGTAGCCAGCAGGGTGTATCAGCACTCTCGCAATGTTCACTGTCTGCAAAGCACATTCCCTCAGAAATGTGCTCTAAAAGGCAACTTAAATAGTATTCATTCCGAACTGTATTTAATTTAAAGCAATTTTTTAACAACTCCTGATAGCATTAGATGTACTTACAACCAATACACAGCACTGCTACAAAAATCATTATGGTTAAGCACAAAATAAATACTAGCAAACTATCAATTAAAACAAACCTCCAAATGTATTTCACAAATGTAGCTTTTCATTTCCAAGCCAACCATTCTCTTATTAAAAGCATTGCTTTTATCACATCTAAATGTTGCATTTGGCCTAATAATTTCAAAGCTGAAGTTCCCTCCCATGCCCCATATTTTATAGATGCTAGTTTTGTTTAAATACTTTTATTGGGTTTTGTAATATCAACAATATGAATACATAAAACAAAATAAAATGTGATTCAAATTCAGTAGCATTACCATGACGTGTTACAGTATTTTTTGTTTTGTTGTTCAAGAGGAAAGAGAAAAGTAGAAGAAGAAGGAAAAAATATAATTTCCTCATAATGTGCTCATTGCAAGTCTGGAATGGCTTCTACCAGGGCAGAGTATAAAACATGTTCAATGCCTGCGTTACCTCTCCCAACCTAAAACAGACTCCTCTGGTGGGTCGGTCACTGTGATTAGACAGGTGAAGGAGTATGATGCGTCTCAGTTCTCAGCTAAAGCAATAATCCTGGTGTAGTGTCAGTCTGTACCTTTGGGATAGGTATGTAAACAACGGCCTGCAAATGGACTTCAATTCTCGTATCTGGTCGTTGAGTCTAGAAATCAATCTTTTAAAGGCTGCCAAAGCCAACATGGCCAGACCACTCAGATATCAACGGCAGTACTCAGAGGCAGCTGGTACTCTAAACAGTTGGTGGGGCAACCAACCAAATATTTAGGGTACCAGTCGCATGTGGGAGACAGGAAAAATGAAAAATAAAAATAGTATACTTTCCTCCGCTGGCTCGCCTCCTCTGGTTCTCGTGCAGTCCCTGGGCGCTCTGAGTGCAGCAATCCAATTCTCCACACAAATCTAGACCATGCTCTCATGCTGCTGATAATGTTATCAGCATGAGAGCAGTGCCAGGATTGGCTGGAGGAGGCTGTCTTGATGATCCAGCAGGCACTGGGGCCTGTACCTATGCCTGCTCCCCACTCAGCTGTGTCAGACAGCTGAGTGGAGAGGTTTAACTATGCAAGTCAGGCTGTCTGCCACAAGACAGTCAGCCAAAATGACATGCGCAGTGTAAACTGGTGGATAGAGCATCACTTCCCTGCTAACAGTCAGCAGCAGTGTCCCCTCCCCCAAACAGGGCTCGGCTGGGGCAAGGGGAAAAATAAATTGGTAATAAATATATTTTATTACCATTCGATTTTTCACCTTTTTGGTGGCACTGGCAGCAGGGGAGTAACGCTCTTCTGCCCTAAGGGAACGGCCTCTGGTAGCAGTACTGCAGTTCTCCATTTTCTCAAAATGCCAATCTTCGCAGTCATTGGAGAGCAGGCCAGCTATTATCAACCTTGAGAGATCAGATCAGCAACATCATCAAAGTTATGTAACAGCACAAGATCAAGGAATGGTTGGAGACATACCTTATGAATATGGTAAAGCCTGCTTTATACCTTGACCCAATATACTTGCAGGACAGATCAGGAACAAAGGATGTAGATAATGTCCCTCTTTGGCTGGTCAGCTGGTCATAAGGCCAGCAATATGATGTGGGTGCGAGGATAACTTGATGAAGTTTATAGGGGGACAGTGCAAATCATGGAGGACCTTAAAGTAATGGAATTGTAGTCAGACTTCTCAAAAGTCTTTGCTGTAGGATGATAGAATCTCTGTCCTTTCTTACTCGTGAACGTCTTTTTGGAATTTCCAGGTCCAAAGATTTGTAGATGCTTCTTGGTGGGTTTGGAGTTTAGGTAATTGATGATGATGGTGTATAGACCCGAGATAAGTTTCCTTAGTTAGATAATCATGAATAAGGGGTGTTGCCAGTTGAGTCGTTTTTTCCAATTTTCCAAAATGCAGCTTCTCAGCTGTAAATAATGTCAGTATCGGTATCAGTGAGGCTATATTCAGTTTGTAAATCTTGAAACCCTTTCAGTGTTTCCGTACCAAACAAGTATTGACCTGTGAGGATTTCCATGGATGCACAATCTGTTTTGTGGTAAGATTACCATTGTGCCATATTGGGGATTTGAGGTAAAGATTTCATACTGCTTTAGTTGGCTGCTTATGTTGTACTTTCTATATTTGCATTGAGTTCGATAATAAGGGGTTATGAGGGTCTTTGTAATCCCTAAGTTGTTTATACAGGCCTTGTGGGGGTTTACCCTTGTTCTGAAGGAATCTTTCAATAAAGACACAAACCAGGATTTATAGTTGATTCTCAAAGTGGTAGGTGAGCTGTGATAGTTGGGGTGTCCTACATAGTAATATTCCAAATAAGGGAGTTGAAAACCACCTGAGGAATCTGGAAAGCAACACAGATAAGCATTGCCAATCTGGGTTTCTTATTATCCCATATTTAAGTTTTCATTTGTTAATCAATGGAAAGGAAAGTTGAACAGGGAATAGGCAGTGGAAGTCAAACACATAAGTTATGTTATATGTTATGTTATGTTATGTTATGAGACAGAATCTTGTAGAGGGCATAACTATCCAAAAACGAGCTTTCCAGCACATACAGAAATCATTAAAAGGGGAACATTGCTTTAAGAGAATAGATACGTCTTCCATTGCTTTCTGAAACTTAGCAGGTTGCTGTCAGATCTGAGGTGACTAGGCAGAGCATTCCAGAGCTTAGACACCAGACAGCCAAATGAACAGCCTCCTTCTCTCGCTCTTTTAATTCTGGGAATGACCAAGAGAGTGGCTGTTAGATCTTAGCTCTCTCGCATTATTGTATGGGCTGACTAGATGGCTTAGGATGTGTGTGCTCTGTGCATGTTTTAACATGTGTCCAATACATAGAGCTTTGAATTTGATATGTTTCCTCACTGGCAGCCAATAAAGGCTAGCCTTAGCCGAGTGCACAGACTGTGTTTTTGGCAGACCCAGCAGTGTCCGAGCTGCAGCATTTTGGACCACTTGCAGCTTCAGAGTCACATATGCAGGGCTGCCTAAGTAGAAAGAGTTGCCATAGCCTAAGCGAGAAAGTGTAAGACCTTGAACAACTACTCTCCAAGTGTCCATGGGGAACTATTTAATCGTCTTTCTCAGAGCTCTCAGTAGACCAAAACAAGCCCCTGTGACTCTATTTGCCCAGGCAGCCATGGTGAGGTCTTTGTCCATTAGTAACCCCAAGCTCTTTACTTCCACTTTGGGAGCTGGGCAGTTGCCAAGGCACTCTAGCCAGCAAATGTGGTCTCACAATGATGGATTATTACCTATTACCATGACTTCAGATTTTCCGCCATTTAATTTAAGGCATTTCTCTGTCATCCAATTGTTAACTTTCCCCAAGCAGATGGAAAGAGTCTCTGATGATAAACTGGTATTGGGTGATAAGGAGACAACAATTTGGTGTCATCAGCGTACTACACCATGTTAAGCCCTGATGAACAAATAATGTCTGCTAGAGGGCGCACATAAACATTAAAGAGAGTGAGGCACTGGGACGAACCCTGAGGCACTCCACATTTGAGCTGATGTACTTCTGACAAAAAGGGCCCTTCCCTGACCTGGAAACTTATATTGTCCAGAAATGAGGTCAGCCACCTTAATGCCTTTAGTGTGACACCTATTGCCTCAAGTCTATGTAAAAGGATAACTTGGGAGACGGTGTTGAAATCTCCGCTCATGTTCAAAAGAATTAGCACAGGTGTTCTTCCTTGGTCTAATGTTTATTTTTTATTTTTAGCTCCTCTGAAGCTCATAAAAGGGCTATCTCGATACTGTTCCAGGCCGAAAGCCCCTTTGCTTTTGGTGCAGGAAGTTATGTTTCTCCAGGCACTCAGTTAGATAGCCATTTACCACTTTTTCTATGATCTTGCTGATGCCTGGGAGAAATTAAATTGGTCTGTAGTTTTCAATCAGATCTGGGGCTAAAGTTGACTTCTTCAGCAGCGGACTGATAACCGCATGTTTCCAAGGATTGGGGACTATTCCAGTTTCCAATGAGGGCTGAAGATGGTCATCTAAGCAGCTGTGACAGTGCCTCCCTTCAAAAGTACATCTGTAGGAGCAGGATCCAATAGGGAAACAGACTTAACTGTTTTCATTGCTGCCCTGATAGTGTCATTGTTCACTGGGGGAAATTTTATTGAAGCAGAGACAACATTTAGATGGTTTGGACTCACCCCACAGACAGAGCTGAAGGTTTTTCCAATTGTAAAATTCTGTTTGCATCTGGTTGATTAAAATTGCAGTGTTGTCGTACACCATCTTTCGAAAGTCTTTAAACAGGATCCACTTAAAGGCAAGGACTGCCAGGGAGGGTAATGTAGTAGAGTTAGTCACTGACATAGCCTCACTTTTTGTCCAATTGGTTTTATAGCCTGAAAGCAATGAAAGGTTTGAAACGCTGGGACGTAATAATCAGAAGATATGGTCAGTAAGATATCATCTGCGTGCAACATGATTTTTTATTTACAAGTGTCAGGGTTATGCTGGATGGTTACCACCACTGGTTCCATGGCTAACAAGAAGAGTAGAGGGGACAACGCACATCCCTGCCTATTTCCTCTGCTGATTTGAATTGTCTCAGAGAGAAATCCATTGCAGCTGATTTGTGATGATGGGTTGGTACATAGTATTTGCACCATTTAATGTATTGAGTGCCGAAGCCCATCTGAAAAACGGCCCTCAATAAATACCACCATTTCACTCGATCAAATGCTTGCTCCGCATCGAGGGAAGGACTCACTCTCTCTTAAATATCGTTCGGCACCTGCCAAAGGAGGTGTGACAGGTTTTTTGACGATCTTCCATGTACAAAGCCAACTTGGTTTCTCTGGAAAAGGAGCGTAATTACCTTTTTCAGGCTGCTGGCAAGAATCTTTGCCAGAATTTTTGTCGTGGTTTAAGAGTGGATGGGCCTATTGTTTGTAAACTGCAGTGGGTCTCTGCCCAGTTTAGGAAGTAGGAATATGTAGGCTTTGTTGAACTTCGGGCCGTAGCTTCCTTGAAGACTTTGGCTAGGAAAGGCGTGGAGTTTTTAGCTGTGATTTTGTAAAAGTACAATGGAAAGCGTCCTCACCAGGAGCTTTCCCAAAGACAATTGATTTGATTTCCTCTGACACCTCTTCGGTTGTTCTTTCTTGGTCCAACCAATCCTTCAAAGCGGTCAACATTTTCAGGATCGGCAGGACATCCATGAATGATGTTTCAGCATGGGTACTGCCCATCACTTCTGCTGTGTACATTTTAAAGTAATAGGAGGCCCATTTTATTGTGATTTCTGGAGGATTAGTCAGTAATGTTCTTCTTTTACTATGATTAGATGAAATCACAGAGTCAGCTTTGTGCTGCTTGCGTTGGAGTGCGAACAAGCCTTCTCACTGTGCTTATAGTGGTTATTGTGAACTCGCAGCAGACATGGAAGAAAATAAGATGTTTAAAACATATTTCTTCTTCCTCAAGCATTGAAGGCATTCATCAGTTGGGGTGGTCCAGTATGCCTGTTCCAGCATGGTGATCTTGAGTTCCAAGATGCTCAAGTACACTTGTATTTGCAAACATAATTTATTTTTCCCTTGGGGTTGTCTGCAATAGCGAAACTTAATTTGCCAAGTCTTTGAGGCATATTTACTAGAAGTGGTGCAGTGTGGCCGCTGCGCCAAAACTGGCAGCGCTGCATCACTTATAAAATGCACGATGGCCCGTATTTACTAGAATATAGTGCATCTGTGTTTCCCTATGCGGCAACACTAAATTAGCTGCCGAGCCCCAACGCAGCCACCCTTGCGCCATGGTGCTAATGGCTGTGTTGCAGGGGAGATGGTTTTAGTGCAGAAAAGGACACCTTCCTGCACCAAAGCAATCTTCAGTTGTGGTTTGCTCTTTCTAAGTGTGCTGCTGAATGCAAAATACGTAGAAAGAAAAAAAATTAGGAGTAATTAAAGCATTTCTCCTCATTGCGCCATGTTAACACCACCGCTGGGGTGGCAGTAGATTTTGGCCCTGCCTCAGGTTTACAAAATCTCTTAAATCTGGGACAGTGTCAAAATGCAATGGGTGTTGCTGTGAAACAAAAAAATCCATCAGGTCCCCCTCCAAATCTTTAACAATTATCCTATTAACTTGGCAATGTTTAAATATGTGTAGACTTATTTAAATCATGCAGTTAATATCTGTTACTGTTTTAAAAGTGCAATCAAGTACATGATGCCAACATACTATTCTGTCCAGGCAGGCCTTATTAATGTGTAAAAGTATCCAAAGTGTGATTAGTTGAAGTAGGGGTTGAGGCTCTGAGGAATATTTGGTGTCCCATTCCTTTTGGCACATACTCTCAGCTTGGATGTAAATGACAGCACATGTTAGTGATGGCTCATTACGGAATGGCTTAATGCTACTCATTTTTTTCAGCTTAAAACAAAGCTCTGCTATTGGCATAATGCTACTTTAGGCCAGAGCCTGGTGCACCCCCTGGGATCACTTGAAGCCCCCCTAGGGGGGGCCGCCCCGAGTTTGAAGACCCCCGTGCTAGGGGGTTGTAAATATGCCCCTTTGTTTTTGGGGTGTGGAACCAGAAGTCTAACATCAAAGTAATTTGGGCATTGTCTAACAACCCTGCAGTTTTAATGTCTCGCTGCCCCACCCAGGGTAACTGAAGAGTATTCATAAGGAAGAGGTCTATGCATGTTTTTGTACATGTGGGCAGGAAAAACGGTATAATCCCTGCATGTGGAATGCAGCCCGAATAATTACCAGTGGTTGAGATTAATTTAAGCATTCCATCAATCACTTTTTGTATACTTTAGTACACAACAAAGATCAGCTGATTAGCCTATAGCTAATCACAATATTAATGGTGATCAGGATTTGTCATGCGGGCCTTTGTATTCTGCTTTCGTATTCCGCTCCCTGAAGTATTCTCTATATCGCAAAGGTTAGTGGCTATGCATGTCTTTGTGCTGATTGGAAAGATCGTCGCATTGTTCCACACACTCTGAAAGTTTGCTATTCGTGTTGCTGTGGTATCCATTGTGTCAATATCCATATTGGAGGTAAATTGTTCTAATTCATCAAGGTCAGTACGTTGGTCTTGGTTTTTCCAACTATTGGGATAATCATTGTTGCTGGGTCAAGGAGGTCATGTCACACATTGAGTTCCCTAAGTTGCTGACAGTGTGTCAGGAACTTTCCCCTGCCCAAATTGATTTCAATGGGAATATTGGTCACAAACATGTGAATGGGTCATTCTTTTTGGGGGCTTGAAGTAATAATTGGGCATGCTGATGTTGTAGAAGACATGTTATAACAGGTTTGGGGTCCGGTGTGCTGGATTAAAAGTGGAAGATCTTTCGCACGGTGAAATTCCAGGTTTGGGTGGCATTTTAAGCCCATAATTTTAGGGGACAGTTCCACTAGGTGAGTAATCAAATCCACTCTTTTTTCTGTTTCTGGTAGGCCAAAAATTCAAACACTGTTCTTGCTACTCAGGTCTTTGAGATTGTTGACCTTCCGCCAAAGATTCCAGACCTTGCATGTTGCAGAGATTAGGTTCCAGATCTATGCCACGGGTCTCAGGATGCTAACTTCTCATGTATGTTTTTGAGCTCATCAGTGGTGGATGCCTAGACTGAATCTATAGAGGACTTAATATTTTTTAGCTCTGCCATTATTGAGTCTAGTGTCACAGTGCACATGTTCATATCTGTGGATGAATTTCTGAACTTTTTTCATTTATTTGTTTGTTATTGTTATAGTTTTACATTTGCAATATAAAAGATACAGGTACAGTACAGTGGGGGGATCATGCATGGGGAACGATCATTAGTGAAATTAGGTTCATAGATCGTTATTTTCCTACATACGTGAAATCCAAATGTGCACATGATCACCTTTGTCTCTGCCAGAAGCCGCACCGCGATTGAGAGATTTGGGCAGGAGGAGGGGTAAGGGCTATTGTGGGTGAGATGAGAAAGGAATATGGAGAGGTTCTTAAGAGTTCTTAAGGGGGGCAAGGATAAGAGAACTGTTGTTACATTTCAGAGGTGTTTGCTTATTAAACGGGTAGTGTCTCATCACCAAGAGCCTGACCTGTTACGGGGCTAGCCAATATGTCAAGAAATGTGCCATATGCATTGGAAGATCTCCATGGAGTCTTGGAGCCTGTACATGAGTCATTCATATGATGCCATCTCAAATAACTCAGTGAGACATTTGTTATGGGTAGGAAGTTTCAGGGACCTCCAATATCGTGTGAGGCAGATCTTGGCAGTCCTCATGCATATAGGCGGCATTCATGGTTCGTAAGTGTGGGGGAACCAGTCAGGTCATGTAGTAGGACCACCTGGTTTATAAGACGTATAGCGAAGTCAATCCAGGTGGGAAAAGTGGCCCTGATGTTAGACCAATAAGGGCTGAGATCTGGGCAATCAAAAAGAATATGGGGTCACAGTCTGCCTGAGTTCATCTCCAGCAGTCTGAGTGGTGTAATAATCCTGACTGTGAAAGTTTCCAGGGGGTCCAATACCAGTCATGTATAAGTATCAGGACTTCATTGTGGATTCTCTCACCCCTTTATCTAGATTTTCTATCCTCTCCTCCCAATTGTCCTTGTCGTAATCAATTGAAAGTGTGCTTTGTCCTTTCAACAATAAGGTTATAAAGTAGTGTTATTGAGCGTAGGTAATGGTCTAGTGGATAATACAATCCTGACATCATTCTTGATGTAGCTGAAGAGTTATTTCTGGCTTTGATTTCACATTGACCATCTATATGCGACTATATTAGCATTATCGTGTTTGAAGTTCTGACAAGGTAATTGTAATGTGGTGCACTGAGAGCCTATATTGAGGTGCATTTGGTGTAGACTAGTGATCTAATGTGATGTGTTAGAGCTATTTTAATCTAAGTAAAATCATTTAATTCGATTACATGTGTTTCCTAATGCTATTAAGAAATAGTTTCCATTGACATGATGAATTTCTAAAAGAAAATGTTTGTCGTATGCTGATATTGGAAACACTAGTTCCCCACTATAGTTGCTAAAATGTTTTAACAAGTTGTTTCACTTTCCAAAACTACTGTGACAATGAATGTTGACAAAGCTTATTAATGGCGAATTTAGAATTTCAACATTCATTTGTGGTTTAATGAAGAAGAATGAAATGTGCCATTTTAATTCTATTCTGCTTTGGTTTGCGATATTGGTTTGCTAGACCTCAGACTTTCAGAACATGAGAAAGCTGTTTTCTTTTGCTAACATGTTGTTTCTTTACAGATGTTGTTCCAATAGAATCTTAGATTGGAAATCTATGTCCTATTGTTTCACGCATAGAGAGCCTGAGAAAGTAACCTTGAAATTGGAACACTCAGAGACTGAAAACATGAATATTTCAAAATTGTTGCAAAGTCGTACAGGAGAGCAAAAATGGATGCCTTCCCATGACAGTAATGGGAATCTTCTCTGATGTTACAGACGCAAGTCATCTGATGGACTATGAATGGATAAGTAAACCTTCTGATTCATGTGGTGTGATCTATGGACAAATCATATTTCACTCTGGACTTTAATTTACAGTTCTTAGTTGGATTTCAGCTGACTCTTCCCTTGCACTTTGACAGGTATAGACCTTTTTGCCCTTGCCTTGCACCTTCCCCAATGCTGAGATGAGAAGACTTAGAATTTTTCCTGACTCAAGAGAAGACTCTTGACCGAGCTTCTGAATTGCTGACACCTTCCCTTTTTGCTTACTTTTTACCAACTTTAGTAGCATTATCCTGTCCCAGATGTTGTTTTTCCAAATTATTTTTGTCCTTTATTTCCTTCTTCACTCCTTCCAGTGTAGCCTGTTGGTCTATTCTCTTTCTGTTGGCTATTACGGAATCTCACATGATGTGGCCTCCCAAGGTAGCCTTGGCCGCTGCCCTTACAACTTGCACTGAGGTCACCAATCCCTTATATGCAGAAATGTGTGATTTTAGGTATTATTTCTTTGGTGGAGCCTTGTAATGATAGACATACTGGATTGGTTTTACCCAAACACCAGTCTACAGACAGATGAACTAGGTGATCTGTAGTGGAACCCTCCAGTACGTGACAGTCCATCACCATTGATATTGTCGAAAGTAAGAATCTGACATTGACTGTGTAGTGGATCCTACTTAGTTTTCATGGGAATCAGGAGTTTAGCTTGATCCTCTAGCAGGAGTTTAGCTTAACCTTCTGGCTTGCAGACTTGTGCCCCCGTCCCCTAGTGACTTTTAACTTACTTATCCTGCTCTGTCTTAGCCTATTTATTTTATTATTTCTTTTAAGATGGCTGCCTTTGTTTAGAGCTAGAGCCATGTTTTGATTTGCGTTATCAGTGCCACTCTGTGAAAGCGTCACTACTAGCGTTAAAACCAAGTGATGGAAGTAGGTATTCACATCATGCCCCTTTTCCAGGTACGTGTGACAAGAACATAATGTACTTTTGGTGGGAATTGTTTCAATAATTGCGCCACAAGTCTGCCTCCTTATCTATTGTTTGGGAACATAACTGCGTCAGGGATCCTACAATATCTGTATAAATACATCTCACGCAGATAAGGTTATCAGAGGGATTCCTACCAAATGCTATCAACGTCATCTATGCTGCACGTCGTCTTGATGCAGACTCAGTCTTCGTGTCCCCACAGAGTCCGATCCAGAGACCTCATTCCAAGGTAAGAAGGGTTGGGGGCTCTTCTCATGGACTTGGCATTGGCAGTTTAGGCTTATCATACCAAGCTCTCGTTAGGTTAGGTTAGAGATTAGGTTCTCCATGTTAGGGTTTTAGGGATTTTAGATTTTCATGTTTATTGTAAGATGGTGGAGGTCTTTGTATTCACGGCTCTCATCTTTACAATTCTGCTTCTTGCATTGTTCATTACCCTAATCATTGCAGCTCATTCATTTTATCGTAGATTGCAGTCTTTTTGATAAACCAATTGAAAATGTTCATCCATCTCCTTTATTGCCTGTGTGTGACTGAGACTTATTACTAATTTGAGAAAAGGGTAACTTCCGTTCTGCCACGACTCCCCTGAGATGTCGCATTCTAGAGTCCATCTGTAAAGGATGCCAGAAATCACCTTTTACTGTTTGAGTCTTTGGTGAGGTACTGCTTGTGATCCGGGAGGCGACTTGTTGTAGGTTTTGCGTAGTTGCCTACAAACAAAAGTGCTATCACCCCTAAACCAGTAGTCTCGCCTAGGAGCGAGAGTCTAATGGCAAACAACTGTGTACCATGTCCTCCTGAGAAGTGTGTGAATTCTTTGACTAATGGATGGAGAAGGCTCCATATGTCAGTGATCCTCCATGTCCCTGAATATTTCCCTATCCCAATGGTTAAACCTGTCTATGGGTCCCGTCCTACCTATAGTGGCATTTGGTGTCAGGCTCAAGTCTCCATTACCACCATTTGGGCCGTGCCCACTTTAGTTAGAATCCTTTCGAGTCACAGGAGGAAGTGACCTTGGTATCAGGGGGACGTAAACTGAACCAATGCTGACCACTCAGTCACACCTTTGCAAAAACACATCTCTCCTCATCATCTGCACATGTTTGTAGCACCATGTAGCATAGGCATTTCCTCACAAATATTTTTATCCCACATTCCTTTTTTCATTGGATTGTCATTTCTGCTCACCTGGATATAAAAGGGAAGAGGCAGTCTTACAGCTGTAGATTACTTTTTCCTCCCCAACCCCTTTTGAGATTTTTGGCCTCTCTTTTAGTAAGGTGTGTCTCCTTGAGGAGGGCAATGTCAGTATGTTTGCAGCCCATATATGACAGCACTTTTTTCCTTTTAATAAAATGACTAAAACCATTAACATTCAGAGATATCATGGTGAGAGGACTCATGGTCATTAGTGAAGTGAGGTCAATGTGTTAATGTGAGTGGTTCGTAAGTAGAGCCGCATTGTGTAAAATGGGGCAGGGTGAGGGAGGGTGAAAGGGATGGAGGGTGGGAGAGAATGGGATCAATCTCCCCCACGGGTGGCATGGATGTGTGTCAAAGGGTATAGTTGTTAATCCCCCAAGTGCTCTCAACTCACATAGTGTTAAGGACCTGGGGAAGTATCTGTGAATATTAACAGCAGGAGCAGAAAGAGAAGAGGGGAGGGAGTTTCCCAGCTCATCACTTTCAGCCTACAACTTCTTCTCAGGTCGTATCTAGGGTCTCTAAGGAGGAGGACGGAGTAGGTGTCAGCACATATAGATGGCATTCGTGGCCTTATAGTAGCATATACCATGGAGTGTAGTATTGACAATAGGTCTCATTGTCTTATTTTCTTTTTACATTCATTTTTCATCATGACTGCTATGCCAACACTGAAAGATGGTACCGAGAGGATATCCCTTCCCAAGCAATGCTCCTCCAGAGAGAGAGTATAGCAGAGTTGCAAAGAAAAGGATGAAAAGGAGAACAGAGAGAGAGCACAAAACATTATAGGAAGGCCGAAGACGTTAAAATCAAGAACAATTATTTAGTGTTCTATAGTAAATTACTCATCCTCATCTGAGATGAGACACAAGGCCGTATCAAGTGGAGGATGATGTAGATTTCAGAGGGGATCTGGTTAGGTAGTGTGTGAGTTCCTCCACCGTTTCAAAGGCTTTTTACTTTCCTATGCCTTTAGGTAGGGATGGTCCTGAAGCCTACCGGAGCATTGTATGGCTGGATCCGAGCATCTTGGGAGGACTTTAGCCAACAACAATGGTGAGGACGTATCCATGTGTGGTTCTTCCAGTCTGGCTAAAAACAACCAGAGGATGTCGGGGTTTGTGTAGTCCCTGGACTTGCCATTCAAGTTTATCGACATGGTAGCGAGGTCGAGCAGGCCATACTCAAACTTCCATTTATAAAGTTGTGGTCACACAGACAAAAAGTATTTTCTCCTGGAGTTCTGTGGAGAGGGCTGAAGTGACCTGGACTTTGTGCCCATCAAAACGCCCGTGTATGCAAGCTGCCCCTAGGATTTGTCGGACATGATCGGGTCTCAGGAGACATGCTATTAATGGACACAGCCTCCCAGTCTCAGAGTCAGATGGTCTTCTATGGCAGATACGGTGTGCTCTCTGAAGCTCCAATTGTGGTGATAAAGTCAGGCTTGTGAGATGGGGCAGGAGGTCAGTCAGGAAGCACCTGACTTCATAATGTTCTACGTTCACCTGGACTCCATAGAGCCTGAGATTGTCATGTCTTTTGCCTGATCTTCAAGGTCAGAGACGTTTTGCGACAAGTACCCAAAGTCAGAACCCCACTGATGCCCTTGCTCCATTCATGTTTCCAGCGTCATAATTTTCCCTTCCAGTCCTTCCACCCTTTTGTGAAAGGATCCTAGGTAATATCTGATGGTCTTTATCTCCACAGCCAGATCCATCATTGGAGTGTCTTTTGAGACTAGCTTGTTTCCTACTGCAGTAAATTCTTTAAGTATAGTCTCCAATGAGATTTCTTTTAATGCAGTTATGGTTCTCATCTTAGAACCCCTCACTACTACTATAAAAAGCAATTGACGTGTTACCTTACCAAACGCCATTGCAGTGAGGGAGACGGGGCCACAAAGGACTTCAACAGGGCTCCCAGTCATCCTCCATAATGAAGACGTTGAGTGGCAGGGGAAGGCATTCTGGGGTGTGGATGACGAGCACCTTTTCTCTAGATAGGGTAGCGTGGCAAGGGAGGTAGAGAAAGACAGGGTGAGTTGGGAGACCTTTATCCCATGTACCCTGAGCTGACCATTATCTCTGACCATAAGAAAGAAAGTCACAACAATGACCAGGATGTGCAGTTGTCAGCCGCGATGCAAGGGCTAAGTCCAAGTACAAAAACTAAAAATGCCATAAGAGATCCCATTGTCATGTAGGCTCCACAACTCCATTGAGAATACCTTGTCAGGTCCAAGGCAGCAGTCCAGGTATCTTTTAGCAAGCATGGGGCCTCCACTGACTTATGGACCGGCTGACTCAAAGGGATCAGATGTTACAGCAGTCACACTACAGCATATCTGCAGCACTGCACTAGGGAAGCTTTATGTGGCATGGCTTTATCTACTCCAGGGCAGATGAGTCTCAATAGGTGGCAGAGGGATGCAAGGCAGTTGGTGGTGTGTTCAGTCGGGGCTGAGCCATCTGAAATGCATTGGTGGCTTTGGTCCTTTGTTTCTCTCAGGATCAGGCATGGAGTGGAGCAGTAGTGGGTCACTTTCTGGACTATACAGCTGTGCAGCAATTGCCTGAGGGGCAGGTGGCAGTTAAAAATGACCTACCAGTAGCAGGGAGTCAAGCCAATATCCTCCCAGTATCTCCAGTGTTGTTACCTTGGAGCAGTGTACGACATCACTCTGTTGGCCAATGATAAGGGAGGAGAGTAAGACGCTGCACGTATTCGGATTGTTTCATCTCCCTGACCCCCTATGAGTGGGCTAGTGGAGTCCCCAGGTGCACACAGGTAAGGTCATGGTGGCCACACTCCGAAAAGTCAGTGTTAGTCTTTTGTAAGTGCAACAGGCTGGGACCACCTCAGTCGATCGGAGCTCTAGTCAAAAGCGGCTATCGTGGTCACCAGCCTGGCTCTCCACCGCACTCCTAAATGCCATATTTTTAATGGAAAGTAACATCTTATTGCCTTACCGAACTATAATGTCTGTTTAACCTTTTTTTAGTGATTTTTTATTTTTTTTTCCTAATAAAAACGTTATTACCATACCTAACTATGAGGCCACGTTTTCAGGGAATTTTGAAGGTTTTTGTTTCTGTAAAGTAAAATAAATTTAGCATACTTAACTAGATTGTCACTCTTATGTATAGTTTTTTCAGTGAATTTTCTGCAGTGTCTTGTAAATTTTCACCTAAATAGCCTAAAAGGCTGAAATCAATGATATTCTTTTTGGACCTCCTACAGTTACTGTACTCCAGCAGGCCCAAGAGAACCAATGGGAGGGTCCCGTAAGAGTCTTGTGTGGGATTAACTTTCCTGTTGCAGGTCCAGCCTGAGTCATTGGCCATGAGCAACTACAGTACTAACATTATGTTTTTATGACAGAAGTGTGGCATACCTGAATGCCATATTGATGGATCATAGCTGTAAAACCTACAACATTTTATACAGAGGATCCTGCAGTAAATGAAGAAATGAACAGTTTTTTATTTCACCATTGAAATTCTGGTTAGTTAGTTAAAAATCTGAAATGATGTCACATTTTCTAGGAGTTCTCAAATATCTTCTTCATTTATTTCAGTAGAACATTCTGACATGCAAAGTCAAAAGTGCTTTCAACACCACCACCAGCCAGTCAGTTAAATTCCTATTAAACAAATTTAAAGATCTTAAGGTGGGGGAACAATCCAGTAGTGACCATTCACCCATTATAGTACAATGTGAGGGGTGGCTTTCGACCAAAGCAAACACACAGTGGGAATGTGAAGGTATGCTCCCTATCACAGTGGCAAACAACAAATGCTCAATAAAATGGGAGACTTTCGCTAAATCCAGTGGGTTAATGACCAAAATGCACGACTTAACCCTTAAGTACTCCACTGTGCCCCTACCGTTTATATGTTCACCTACGCAGCTTATGGATAAACATTTAATGTTTTTTTTCCTCTTTGAGGGACTATTCTTTAGAGCTTGCAAGGGGAAAAAACAGTGCATGGGAAGCAATTGTAGATGGTTTAATAAAGAGTGTAGACAGGCCAAGAGTAGACTCTTGGAGGCAGTAAGGGCAAATAACAGAGAGAACCTAATTTTAGCTTGACGCAAGTATGCCCATTCAGCAAAGATCTTCGATTCCTTCTGTATGTAATGAGAGCCCATTAGAGATAGATATACTAGATAAAGGCATGCTCATACCATTTACCCTAAGGGAAACAGAGAAAGCTATTCTAGCACAAAAATTAGGAAAGGCGCCAGGTCTAGATGGAATTCCTTATGATGTGTTTGAATCTGACCCCACATTTTGGTGTCCCTACATCAATAGCATATCCAACACTATTTTGGAGGGGTCCCAAATTCCCCGAACTTGGAGAGGTGCGATAATAGTCCCAATCCATTAGAAAAGGGACAGGACAATTCCAGGTAATTAAAGACCAATAAGCCTCCTAGACAACTTACAAAAGATTTTTTCCTACCAAGTTTTGGGTAGGCTTAGGGATTGGATAAAGGACAATGACGCCCTAAGTCATCTGCAGACAGGATTTAGGCAGAAAACAAGCACAATAGATCAGATTTTTCATTTTATAACAATAAAATGGAAAACTGTTGATTTAGAGGCAGTGAGCCTTTTTGTCACTTCTGTGGACCTTAATTCTACTTTTGACCTGGTCCCCCGAGACAAACTATGGGAAATAATGGGCAAGATTGGAGTTCCAGGACCCCTCTTAAAATTGATCCAAGAATTGTATACTGGAAGTATGCCAGAATAAGATGGGGAACAGATGGCAAACTCACAGAGGAATTCCCCCTACAGAAAGGTGTGAGACAGGGTTGTGTACTAGCCCCCACACTTTTTTTACTTTTTTTAAACGCATGCATACCCTACTTGCTTGATTGTGAAAACGATGCCCCGAAACAGGATGGAGTCAAGACACCATGCCTCCTGTTTGCGGACGACACATTACTGCTTTCACAGACCGCTACAGGTTTAACCAGGCTGCTTGAGAATTTTTGGGAGTTCTGTAGGGATCACGGCCTTCATGCATCCAAGACCAAATATATGGTGTTCGGGGACTTAAATTGTAGGATGAGGAAAACGATAACGCTTGATGGGAACATTTTAGAAAGAGTAATGGATTTTGATTGTCAAGGAATTAGGATGGAGGATTCACACCATTGGCCAGCCCATCTGCTAAAGTGTATTATGTCACTGAAACAAAAAGCAGGTGGTATACTGAGATTTGCTGCCAGATCACCCAGATATTCCATTACGCCGGCAATGGAAATTTATAAAAGTGAGGTTAGAGGAGAAGTCACCTATGGTGCAGAGTTATGGAGGTGTTGCAATTTGCAAGACTTGGAAAGAGCAGAAACCTTGTATTTAAAAACTTTATTAAAAGTGCATTCGACCTCTCCCACTTTGCCCATACGAATGGACTTAAATTTACACTCTATAGCAAAATCAGCTGCTCTAAGGCCATTTCAATATTGGATCAGATTATGATCTATATATACTTTAGATCCGTACAGAGTCTGGCTTAGAGCAGTGTTAGCAGCCCCCCACACAGAGAAAGTCCTGTGGTGTGAACATGTAAAAACTCTCTTCCAGAAGCTTGGTCTAGGCCTGTATTGGTCCGATCCTACCCATCTTCCAAAGAATGCCAACCAGATCTTGAAGGATGCTTGCTGGATGAACTGACAAGCTGAAGAGATGGCATTAGTTCCATCTTCCAGTCTGACAGAGGATTTTCCATTAACTAAGTGCCACTATGAGTTTGAGCATTATTTAGGCATAATAACCTCACCTTTAGCACTTTATGCTAGATTTAGACTTGGATCATCATCCCTGCGGGCTTTCACATCAAGATGGGAACAAATGGAAAATCCAACTGATCTTTGTCCTATGGGATGTATGATCCAAGAGAGTATTGCACATGTTTTATTTTTTTGCCAGGCGTATAAGAAACAGAGGGCTTACTGGATAAAACCATTATGTAAATAGTTGGGCATTAGGGATTTCACTCGGCTCTTAGAATTAGCAAAACAAGTTCACATGTGATGGTGGTATGCGCATTGCCAAGGTTTTCAGAGGCAATTTGGTATGTTAGAGGCAAATGTCTTTCCAAAAAAGCATAAATTCTATTTTTACAATGGACACTACTTGTGCATACTCAAAGTTCTAGAGACTAAGTGAATTTATCTGCCAGTACATAGTTATTACTACTAATAGTGAGATAACAATCCCCATTGTTTTTTGTCCAAAGATTTGTAATTATAGTTATTTCATAATATTTTTATGGTGACGTGTATGGTGATGTGTATTGTGTATTCTTATAGTATTTTTATGGACAAATTGCTTATTTTTACAATATTCATATTCACAACTTGCCTACTATTGTATGGCCTTGGGGGAGTCCTGGATTTGATTTTTTAATATCATGATGGGTTTGATTTTATCGATTTTCTCAAAGTGTTTTTGTTTCCTTTTTAGAAATGTATGAATTTTGTTAGCATGCTTTTATGGTATTGTTTTGCTGAAATTGAAATTGAATTGAATTCCTATTAATCCACTGCAGTGTCACCATAGACTTCTAATGAACAACAAGAATGCTAACATTTTATATTCAAGACAAAAGTGTGGCACTCCTAAATGCCATATTTTGGAATAGAAGCTATAGAAATTAAACCCTTTCCTGAAGATCAGGCTGAAGTAAATGTGGATTGAGATGTTAAAGCAGAAATGAACCAAGGAATGTAAAAATGTGAAACAAGGCATGTTTTCTTTAATATTTCAAGGAACAGTGTGTTTTTAGAAGGGGATAAAAGTAGATAAAGGGAGAAGTATCTGCATAGTTGCAGCATCAGCTTCTCATTCTAATATATATAAATATATATATATATATATATATATATATATATACATATATATATATATATATATATATATATATATATATATATATATATAAAATACCTAATGGCAGTCCCCACTAGGTAGTTATAGGTAGGACCACGTTTCTATACAAAAAGTATTTTTTTACTTGCCTCTATCTTTGGCACCACTTGACGAATCTTCACAAAACGTTCCAAAAACATCTGCAAGTTCTGTCAGTTTCTGCCTGGAAAGTTTCAGGGTGATACATTCAGGCGGGCGTTGAGGAAAAAGGGGGGGTCCCAAAACACATTTTCCCCATTCATTTTTCCATAGGGATTTTGAACAGTGATAGCGCAAAAACTACTGAATGTAATTACACCAAATTTGGCAGGAAGGTAGGTCCTGGTCCAGAAAAAAGGCTTTTTCATTTTGGTGTAATTCCGCTCAGTAGTTTTTCAGAAATTAAGGGGAGAACAAATGTATATATCTAGGGACGCAAAGGATTCGCAACCCAAAATGATCTTATGCTGAGATCTGATTGGCTGATAAAATTTCAACAGAATCTGTTGAATTTTTGTCAGCCATCTTGGGCCTTCCAGAAAAAAAGTCATTAAAAAACAAAAGGCGCCAGGGTACGAACACCTTGACCCCTTAGCTCTCCTGGTAACCCCCAACCACCCCACACACTCCCCCCACCCCCCCGGGCTAAAAAACGTTTTTTTTTAATTTTACAAGCAGAGACGTGGTGGGCCAAATCACAGGGGCTTTTTTTTTTTAAAAAAAGGAGGGGACATTCCTTGCTGCCCCAGTGACCACAACCTTCCGGGGCTCATTTTATTTGGATTGGGGGGCCTGTCGCCCCCTGCTGCCCTGGGGACTGCCACATCCCCAGGGCTTTATTGTAACATGCGGGAGGGGGCTTCCTGGCCCCCTCCCACTGCCCCAGGGACAACCACTTCTCCAGAGCAATCTTGTAATTAATGTGGGGGGCTGTGGCCCCCGCACCCTGGGGACCCTAAGCCTCCGGGGCTAAGTTCTCATTGGAGGGGGGCCATGTGGCACCCCTCAAGGAGCCTCTGATGGCCCTGGGGACTGCCACCCCCCAGGGCCCACTCCTGGGACATAGCTGTTTGCTGTGGCTTGGCTGCAGTACTGCAGCCAAGTCACAGCAAACACTTCACGATTTGACAGCGGGACCTTTAAAGCAGGTACCACTGTCAAAATCCAAAGTTTGATCTCTGTCCATCTCTGTGCTTCAGCAAGCATGGAGCTGCTGACAATGCAGCTCCGTGTTTGCTTAACAATTGGCATTGTAAGGGAAGCCTTAAGAAAAAAGTAGGGACCATGAGGGGAGCCCTGGAGGGCCCCTTCATGGTCCCACATAACCTGTAAAGGGCTTTATTATAAAAATGAAATAAAAAAAAAACAATTGGGACCACAGGAGTGCTCTTGAAGGCCCCCCTGGTCCCTACTTTTTTAGAGGTCATAAGCAGTGCATTACCGGAGCGCAAGTTATAGTTAGCTCAGGTAACTATAACTGCTGAATTTCTACAGTAAATTCAGAACATAACTATAACGTCCATGTAACCTTTGTTTTTTTCAGTGAATATATATACATATATCTGTGTGTGTTTGTCTATATTTAGATTATTACCTAAATACATATATTTTTTTCACTGAAAAAAACAAAGGTTAAAGTGATGTTATGATTAGGTACGCTAAGAAGCTCTTAGCTTACATCAAAAATAAACTTTCAAAATTTACTGAAAAAAGGTTAATGGGATGTTATCGTTTGGTGTTGAAATAAGGTAAAAACTAATGTTTAAAATCCAAAACACCTCTGAAATTCATCAGTTATTGGAACAACATACAGTCGTGGAAAAGATGCGGGTTGCAACCCACAAAGGAAGAGCAACCATTCAACTACTCAAATATAGGAACATCCAAGACTTGCTACCGGACTATGGAAGACTTACTGCATAACCGGAGGAGAGCTGTGGATGTCTGCCAGCACAACCACAGCATATAGACCGACGTGTGGCCAGGCCCTCTCCTCCGCCACTCTAACAGGAGCTGGTAAGACTGAATACCGGGCCGCCAAGACTATGGAGGAACACTTTCACTTTCTCAAAGCCATTATGGAACTTCTAAGACTTGAACTTCCGTGGGCCTAGTGTGGGTTAGAGTGACCACCTGTCTGCAATTTATACAGACTGTCTGTAAATTATCCCAAAGTCCATTGCCTGTAATTGATGGTTTAATGGGCAGCATTAATCTGTAATTGTAGCCCTTCTCCTCAAAGACAAAGGTTAATTTTGAGATGGGTCAGCTGAAGTGGAAGCAAGAGAGCCTCCTGTACTGTGGTGTTGAGGGAGGGCTGAGAGATAACCTAGAAACAGTCTTCTTGCCAGGGTGCCTTCTGCTTTAAAGAAATGTAAATATGTGTGCACTTAGATATTCTGCAAATGTAAAGGCTGATTTGATGCTGGTATTGACTTTATTTAATGGAGTCACTTCAAGATTCATGATGTCAAATATATTTTCTTTTTGAAAGATATTTCAAAGAGTTGTGGAATGCGTGCTTTAAATGGATAGTTATAAAAAATGTTTTCACTAGGGATAATCTTCATCTTACTAAAATCTATACTTTGGAAACACTTTTTTTATCTTCACCCTAAATGTATTTGTACATTTTGTGGCAGCCTATATTAAACTGTGTGTGATGCAAGTTTAAAATAATGACTTTAACATGTGTAGGGTTTTCGGTAATGTGCTGTGACCTTGCAGCACTAAAAATATACTTCACTTTTCCCTGCTGCACCAAGCAGGATTTAACTCTATGAGCCTCTGGTTGCACACACAGACATCTGCAGTGATTACATTAAACAATGGAGGATTTGCAATATAAAATAGTGCATTTCCTACTAATTGGTTTAACATTCATTTATTTTTCATTTAAGGTATGTGTAATTTTATATGCAGTTCCTTCATGGTGAACGACTAACAAAATAGTTACAGAATATTTGGGTCTTTTTAGCAACACCTTTGACTCTGCCTCTGTGCTCACTGACCTGTCCCCACGGCACTAGGACCACAGTATCCATACTTTTTTAATGCACTTCAACCGCTGGCTGCATTGAATAGCTCTGAGAGCTCTGAAAAAGCTAGCGATACTGTGTCAGATTAACGGTTGATCTGTATTTATTTAACACAGTGTACTATTTATCTGACAGAATTGTACAAAACACTGTCCTCTGGTGTTAAACGGAATTGAAAAAATACATCTATCTAGGAAGTAGCTTAATAACACTACTTATGACCGTGAAGCCTGGGTTCAAATCCCAGATTCCCTGCATGACTAAACTGTGTGCTCCAAGTCAAATCAATTTACTTCACATGTCTAATCTACTTGATAGTGACATTTGATGGCACTTTCAAGTAATTCAGTTCAAGATGGATCCTGTACAAAAAACCTACGTGTGTGCACTTTAATAGGCTGTAATGTACCACCATCCATAATATTATTGCCCATGATGAAAGGGATGCCAGACAATTGGTTCACTTAGTTCACTCATGGTGTTGTTAGGAGGGAGGGTTAATAAATGTTTTAAGTTTAGGTTTAGAAACTTTTACTGCAAAATACTTGTCAATGCAATGTTGTGATCGAATGTGCTAAACTGAAAAATACTTCCATATGTTAAAGATACACTTCCTGTATTCCTATATTTTTTAAAAAATGTCATGTTCTTATATTTTGGTGTTGTGTAATTTACATCCCAAATATTGTGAGGATTCTGCCTGTTCTTTGGCACTTAGGGTGAGCCAGATCACAGGATTTGTCTTGACTTGACTGTTGATCCATTTAAAGATATGGATAGAGTGGGTAATTGCCGGGGGCACAACCCTCCAAGTGGTCCATTCCATGCGTGCCCTCCACAAGCACAACCAATGGACCAGTGCACTATCGGAGTTTTCTAGGGTGGGTGGGTGCTGCTTGCTCAACCACTTGCTAGTGCCCCCTCTGTGTCTTATCACTGTGCTGAGACTACTCCCCAGGTGTGCACTACTTTCTTCTCCGATTTTTGGACTTGTCCCACCGTATCCTTCTCTTCCTTATTTGTCCAATTTTTAGTCATAAGCCTTTGAATCAGCTGTGGTGGGGATCTCCCATCTGATCGTGACTGGGCCTTCTTGGTTCTGTGATACTACGGAAAAGTCCCAAGTCATGGGAAAAGCCTTGTATGGCGAAGGGTAGTGTTGGAAAATGGCCCTCTCTGAAGGGTCACTTCAGTCTTTTTTGCCTTCCTCCTCCTCTTTTTCTGGCCTAATTTTTGTTGGTTTTAGGACTCTGGGCACTGCTGACCAGTGCTGACGTGCATGTGCTCTCTCCCTAAAACATGGTAACATTGGCTCATCCCCAATTGGCATATTTAATTTACCTATAAGACCATACTAAAGTGCACTAGATGTGCCCAAGGCCTGTAAATTAAATGCTACTAGTGGGCCTGCAGCACTGATTGTGCCACCCACATATGCAGCCCCTTAACCATGTCTCAGGTCTGCCATTGCCAGGCCTGTGTGTGCAGTTTCACTGCCACTTCGACTTGGCATTTAAAACTATTTGCCAAGCCTTAAATTCCCTATTTCTTACACATACCTCACCCCTAAGGTAGACCCTAGGTAACCCATAGGGCAGGGTGCTGTGTACGTAAAAGGCAGGACATGTGCTTATAAGTTTTACATGTTCTGGTAGTGAAAAACTTTCAAAGTCATTTTTTCACTACTGTGAAGCCTGCTCTTCTCATTAGCCAGCAATAGATATTATATATATATATATATTATATGCTTTTAAATGTTAATTTCTGATCTAAGAGGAGTAGCCTTGTCATATTTGATATGATTGGAATGTTAGTGAGAAATCCTACTTACTGGTGAAGTTGGATTTTACATTACTATTTTAGAAATGCCACTTTGGAAAGTAGACATTTCTCTGCCCACACTGAGATCTGTGCCTTACAGTCTGTCTCCAATCCAGATCGGGTCTGTGCTGGTTGACATCCCCCCTTGTGCATTCCACCCAGACAGCCATAAACACTGGACACTCGGCTGCATCTGCATTCATCTGCATACAGATGGGTTTCTCTGGGCAGAAAGGGTGGAGGGGCTCTCTCTTACACTTCAAAGGCCAGAGGCCTGCCTTCAAACAAAGGGCTGATAACCGCCCCCACAGGGCTCCTGGCAGACAGGGCTGGCTTGAAAGGGGAACTGTGAACTTCAAAACCACTCTTTGAAGTTTCCTCCTCTTCAAATGCACTTTTAGGTGTATATATACTGGGTCTGTGACCCAACCAAATCTGGCACATGGATCTACAACTGGACACTATCAGAAGTACTGCTCAGCTGCCCAGAGTACTCATCTGGACTGTTTTTCTAGAAGGACTGCTACCCTGCTTGTTGCCCTGCTGTCTGCTGCTCCCTTACTCTGCTGGAAGATCTCTGCCTTCCTCCACAAGTGCTCTCCAAGGGCTTGGATTGAGCTTACCTCCTGTTCTGAAGTCTCAGGGCCAACAAATACTTCATCTACAAGCTCCTAGCTAGTCCACCGACTTCAGCGACTCCAGAACCAGCAACGCTGTCTGACCCTGCGCCGGTGCCTGCTCCAGTTCCATGGTCCTCGCTGAATGCAACAACCTCGGCCTATAATGTAAGCTCGACATTGTCATGATGCCCCTGAAGTCCTGTGATGTAATCGCGACATTGCGAAGTCGGCACATAGGCATCTTGACCTGCTGGACTCATCGACCCCAACAGGTCACAAGAAACCACTGCCTCACCACTGACGTCGCATCACCTCTCCTGCAACCAGACAGAACCAACGCTTCCTCTCCCCTGCCGCAGCCAGGAACTGACACCGCACAGGCCCCAGCGATGCCTCATTTCCCCGACTCCATGCTACGTCTTTGTTTCCTTGTTCACCAAAGGTACTGTGCCTGGGGTCTGTGCGACTCCATGACTGGCCCGCACCCCCTCGCAAGTGACGCTGGGCTGTTGGGAATGACTCCATCAAGATGTTGTAATAGCCCCAGTTGGAGCTATACTAAGAGTCAATCTTGCAAAATTTAGGTTGTGCTGTGACTTACCCTGACTAGAATTGTGGTCACTACTTGTACAGGGTGCATACCTCTCCCCACTGGAGACCCAATTTCTAACAGGTGGTATTACTTTTTTATTTTCAAAAAGAAAATCCTGTTTCGGGATTTTCTTTCTGAAAGGAAGAGAAGAATACTGTTGCTATGGGGCTGCATCCTTCCAACGCAGCCCGTAGCAAACAGTAAAATGCATTGACAGGAACTGCTGTGATGTCAGTTCCTGCCAATGCCTTTATAAATGACTTCCAGGTAGGCGGTCATATATAAATCTGGTAGGCAGAGTAGTCCTGGCGGGCATAAAGTCCTCCGACAGACCAAGGGAGAATACTTTGTCTGCCAGAAAATAATTTGGGCCCATTGTCTTTAAAGTCCTTCAGTTTAAGCTGATTCTTTAAAAAATTGCTGCCATGAATATCTTGCTTTGATACTAATCGTGCGCAGTATGAAAGAACAATGACACTGTCTCCTGAAATGACTAATGGCAACTAAAAATGTCCCTGGCACTGAATTCTGTCAACTGCCATTTGTGACTGATGCACGAAAATGATATGCCTGGCATCATGTGCCACTTTGCGTGATTGGCAAGTCTGAATAATAATCCTTGTACAGCTCTCAGTGACAATCGGTGAATGATAGACACAAGTATGCCGTGTTTTCGTACTGCCATCATAGCGACAATTTATGTAAGTGCGAGTAGGAAATAAAACCGTGCCACTGTGATTGTCTTTGTGCCTGCGATGGAAATGACGCTTTTGGTGTGTTTACAAATCACACAATATTCTATTTCAAGTGCATTGATGCTTTGCAGAGTTTGTAACAGGATCACTGTAAGTAAATGTTTTTTAGACGATTTTAGTGAATTAAAGATTTTCTTAGGAGTTCCACAATTGCTGGGGAGTATTAATGGAACCCTATTATAAGTTTAACATTTTCAGGAGTGTTCCCTATGTATTCCTCTGGACTGTCTACGGAAATGTGTTTCTGGTGGTGGAATTATTTTCCCTCCACGATCATGAAATTTGGGGGTGTTTGAATGCTTTTCCTACCTGATTGGCACAAGTAATCCAGCCTTTGTTGGCACAGATTTTCGGGGTGAAAAAGCATTGGGAAATGTTGTGACTTACTGTTAAATGAAGTCCCTTATCCCCATTTTCCTAACATAGTGGCATGAAGCCTTGTACAAGTTTGCTTCTTACTTTGCGCGTAGCTCCTCACAAAGCCAACCAGCGGCGGGCGCCGCAAATCTCAAGGGGAGGGGTGGGCGGGGGAGGAGGCAGGGACAAGGGGAAATAAAATAATAATTTTTAAAAAGTACCTTTGCTGCTGCTGCCACCATCACCTCACTCCTTTTCCCTCAATAGTGTTGGTATCCCAGCAGTCCCTGGGACATCAGCACAGGCTTCGCATTCAATCCTGGCACTGCTCTCATGCTATTACTAGGATGAGACCAGTGTCAGGATTGGTCTGAGTGGCTTCATCTACCGTTCAGACAGTGAAAGGGAGTCTATGCAGGTCGTCCAACCCAGTGTGCATGTCAGTTTGGCTGGCCTAAGACGGCCGACCAAACTAACATGTGCACTTAGGTGAACTTCACTCCCACTCACCTCTCCCTTCTCCCATGGCTAAGCCCCGCCCCTTCCTGCACATGCTGGCTGAGCCAGCAGCTGAAAAATAAAACAATAGTAAGAAATAGTAAGCCAGTGGGGCGACACCTCCTTCACCATTGTGAAGGAGCCACCCCTAAAGCCAACCTCTACCTGCCCTTCTAGCATCAAAGTAACAAACACCCTCTTGGCTCCCCTCCATTCTCCCTTGTTAAGGATAAGGCTCTGGGTAGTCTGAGCCTCAGCGCATTAAATCAATCCACTCAGGGGGTTCTGTATTGACTCCTATTTGGTGAAACGGAAGGCACAATTCCCTTTGTTGGAGCTGCTCTTCATCAGTGTCAAACTTTCTTTTTAATGGCTGGTGTGACAGAAGGCACACAGGTAGCCAGGCCTTTGACTAAGACAGCAAGCCGCTTTGTTCTGTGATTATATGTCTGTGACAGAAGACTGCCAAGCAAGGGGGATTTTGGTCTTGGGTAAGCCTCAGATCTGCCTCAGATTCACATTGTTCTAGTGCTAACAAGTGTGATAGAACTCATTTCTAGTGACTGTAGGAGTTGCTTTCACTGGCAGAGGTGTAAATTGTCACTAAGGCAGGTATGTATGTCATCCTTATTACATAAAAACATGCTGACTAATAAATTTTTTAATTAGCTATATGTTGCAAAAATACTGTTCCTATCTTTTCTCAAGCCAAAGTTGGAAAGAAATAACCTTTGAAAAAGCACTGATTTACCAAGGTGTAAACCACGTTAGCCTCACTGGTAGCATAGCATCCAATATTATCCTTTTTATTTTTTTAAGTGATGTTATTCAATCAAACAACAACAAATGTCAAAGCAAAGTGAGGTACGGTATATAGGTAATAGGAGCACAACATCTGTAATAAACAAATTGATGCATACTCGTGTAGCTAGAAACATTTTCATGCAGTCTGTGTGGCGCTGCACATGTCAAGTTCCTGGGCAGGCCATATCCAGTCATGTACAGGAAATAATGATGATAGGCAGTGTTGAGTAGTGCACTGTTGGTCAACAAGTAGGTATGAGTCTTATAATAAACATGGCAAGTCGCTACAGACAGATATCTCAAATAACCAACCCAGCTGCACAGGCATAAGTGGAATGTTGCTTCCTTCACATCCCATATCCCACTTCTCTACCCAGCAATTCCCTCTCAAACCTAAACATTAGACAAGTGGTTAATAGACCACGTATGTTCTTGGGGCAAAACCTGAAGGACATCAACTCCCACTATGCCTCAAGTTGTTCCTAACTGTACCAAGCATTTACCCTGAGTAGAGAAATGTCATCCTCAAAGCTTCACCAGACTATGGCCCTCATTATGTCCCTGGCGATCTTCTGACCGCCAGGGTTATTGTGGTGGTATTACCACCAACATGCTGGTGGTACATACTGCCACAATTTGAGTGTGGTGGGTTGGCTGCAGCCAACTCGCCACTTCTCTACTCATATTGCCATAGCGGTATGAGCCTCCAGGCCAGAGATGACAATCTCCGACCCGGCGGCCCACAGAGTACCGCCAGCAGCATTATGAGCCGGCCTACCGGCATGGTTTCCATGGCGTTAGCAACACCATGAAAACCATGGCGGTGGGCAGCTCCCCCACACTCCCAACACTCACCTGACATTCCCCACCCCCCTCCATCCAGGCCATCACTGCGGCAGTAGGTGGTTATAATAAAGTTATAATCACGGCCTATGTTTGGCCAGTAAGAGTAAAATGACCGTGAGGCATCTAACACCAGCAGGGCCATCTTTGACATATCCCAATATATTCTCTGATGGCAGTGATTTGTTCAATTGTATCAAACACAGATGTCCAGAACACGACTACCAGCGGGCACACCAGGCTAGGTGCATGAAATCAGCATAATAGGCCAACAACGCAAACAGCATGAACTGTCTGCAAGACCTATTCTGGGTGGTTTGGCTGGGGTGCAGTACATTCTATGAGGAATTCAAACATAGATATGGCGTAACCTCTCATTAGGTGAGAGTGGGCCTGTGTTGGCACAGTAATACCACATTGGTCCTCCACTGGGGAGGGGCCAAGATCCGTCAACTATATGGTTTTTGCTTTTGGGATGCAGACAGGGGTCTTGTCTTGCACAGTGACGTACAAGCTGGTGGTCAACTTTTTAGAGAAAGGAGTCTCAAAGGGTACTCTGGGCACCTGAAGGGTCGAGGTGCAGTAGGAAAAGTAGTGTGTAATTCCCTGAACATAGCCCTAAATCACTGAAACAGGAAGACATCAAGGGGAGTGCAGCAGTCTGTAATAGGCTTTAGTGTAATGAGCTGCCCATTCGGGTATAAATCTTCCAGTGTATTCAATTGCAAGAATTGTAGCTGAAGACACATTCTGATCAGCCATGAGAGGCAATATCGAGTTCTGCACAACTGGCATTTCATTTGACAATAAGCAGTAAGGTTTTGCTTGGAAGCGAAGAAGTCTCCAAGCCCAAGCAGTGCAGTTCACCGTATCCACTTCAGGCCTCGGGCACTACACAGATGAACAGAGAAGTGTTTTCAGAACAGGGAACAGCGTTGTCAGCCTAAATTGCAGTGTGCGGCTAAAATGGTTTGGGGGTAGTGCCAGTAAAATTCAAAATTAATCTGTGCAGGGTAGTAATATAGCTCTAAATCTGCCATGCAGATCCCTCATTCAAATGGCAGTGTGAATGTCTCCCATGGAAGTTTAGGTTGTTTGCCTGCCCAAGCTAATGCTACCACATTAGATCAAATGTGACTAATAAACGGCTTGGTATGCTGGATAGAGATGTTGATAAAGAGGTAGAGGAATTTGGGGAGCATCACCATTTTGGCTATGGAAATCTGACAGCCATGGAAAGAGGCAAAAGTGACCATGCTGGCACTCGCTTCTCCAAGCAGGTGATCAGCCTCCCATAATAATTTTCCCTCCGAATATCTTCTAATCTACGGACTCCCCAGGCCCTGGCCCCCTTAAGCAAATCAATAGCCGACTTCATAGCGCACCACGCCCTCGCCTCCACAGACTATGTCCTCCTTGGCTCCCTCACTTTTCACCTGGACAACCTCACCGTTCCCAACACCTCATCCCTATTAGAGAATCTGGCCAGCATCAGACTCAAACAACTGGTCACTGCCCCAATGCACTCAGCAAGACACACACTCAACCCCATCTTCTCCACCAGCAGCAACATCTCTGTCAGTCACACCTCCGAACTCCTTTGGACCGACCACCACTGCGTCCACTTCTTCTTCACAAAACACACCCACCACGCCCTCCACCACTTGCACAGAAGTTGGAACAAGGTCACCGAAGACCAATTTGCCACCACCCTCCGCAATACACCACCACCGACTGCCACGGACACCACCACATCTGCATGCCTACTCCACCAATAGATCTCTAACTGCGCCCACACGGTAGCCCCCCTCAGGAAACCCTCCAACAAACAGACAACGAGAAAGCCAGATGGTTCTCCCCTGCTCTCCAGGATTCCAGATGCACCTGCAGATGACTCAAAAGAAGATGGAGGTGCAGCAAGACCCCAGCAAACCACGCATCCCTCAAAACCATTGCCACATTACACCACCGCCTCATCAGAGCCTTTAAGAAAACCACCATACAAGAATGAATTGACGCCAATGCACACAACAGCAAAGAATTTTTCACTGTGATCAAAGAATTCACCAAACCCAGCACTGACTCTGTGGGCATCTCCCCATCACAAGCCCTCTGCGACAACCTTGCCACCTTCTTCCACCACAAGATCTCCGACATCTACGATAGCTTCACAACACATGATCCACCAACCACACCCACCGCACCCAAGGGTTCCGGCTCACAGCAGACCCTGACCAACTGGTCCACCCTCACCACCGACGACACCATACGGATCATGAAGACCGTCCACTCCAAAGCCCTCTTGGACCCCTGTCCCCACCACATCTTCAACCGGACCAGTGACGCCATCGCCCACGATCTCTGCCACACCATCAACTGTTCCATTGAGACCGCCACCTTCCCTGAAGACTGGAAACATGCAGAGATTAACCCTTGCTGAAGAAACCCTCCACAGACCCATCGGACCTCAAGAACTACAGACCCATCTCTCTGCTCCCCTTCCCGTCCAAAGTCATTGAGAAAGTTCTCAACGCCCAACTCACCTAATTCATCGAAACCAACAACAGCCTGGACCCCTCCCAAGCCGGCTTCATAAACTACCACAGAACTGAATCTGCTCTTCTCGCCGCAACAGACGACATCCGCAATCTCCTGGTCCGGGGTGAAACTACAGCCCTCATCCTCCTGGACCCTCAGCTGCCTTCAACACCATCTCCCACCACACCCTCTGCGCAAGACTCCACTATGCCAGTATCCGTGCATAGCCCTGGAATGGACCCTCTCCTTCCTCACTGGCCGAACCCAGAGTCAGGCTCCCACCGTTCACATCTGCACCTACACAAATCAGCTGCGATGTCTCCCAAGGCTCCTCCCTGAGCCCCACTCTCTTCAACATCTGTATGGCCCCGCTAGTAAACATCATCAGAAACAACAGACTCAACATCGTCTCCTACGTTGATGACACTCAGCTGATCCTCTCCCTCACGACAAATCTATGGTCGCGATGACCAGCTTCCACAACTGGATGGAGGAAGTCGCCACCTGGATAAAAGACAGCTGCCTCAAGCTTAACTCTGCCAAGACAGAAGTCCTCATTCTGGGTACCATCCCTTCCACCTGGGACGATTCCTGGTGGCCCACTGTGCTTGGAGCTCCCCCCACACCAACCGCCCACACACGTAACCTCAGCATCATCCTCAACTCCTCGCTATCTCTAAACCACCAAGTCAATGGCGTCTCATCCTCCTGCTTCCACATGCTCTGCCTTTTCTGAAAGGTCTTCAAGTGGATCACTGTCAAATCCATAAGAACAGTCACCCCGGCGCTCGTCAGCAGTAAGCTCGACTATGGCAACACACTCTACACAGGCACCACCCAGAAGCTCCAAAGGAAGATGCAAAGAATCCAGAACACCACCGCCAGACTCATCCTGGACATCCCTCACCACAGCCACATCTCTGGGCACCTGAGAGACCTCTACTGGCTCCCAATCAACAAAAGAATCATCTTCAAGTGCCTCACGCAAGCCTACAAAGCCTCCACAACATTGGACTTGTATACCGCAACTACCACCTCACCTTCCACACACTCACTAGACAACTCCATTCTGGTCACCTGGCCCTAGCCACCATCCCACGATCTGCAAGACCACAGCTAGAGGAAGATCATTCTCCTACCTTGCCATGAAGACCTGGAACTTTCTTCCTCTTTATCTCAGTCAAGCTCCCTCTCTGCCTCAACTCAGGAAGGATCTCAAGACCTGGCTCTTTGACTGAACCGGCCACCCAGCATTCGACTGAGCTGCAGAAGCCCTCCCCCACCACCCCAAGCGCCTTGCGACCCAAAAAGGTGATTAGTCATGCCCTAAAAGAACCCTGATTGATTGATTGATTGATTGATTAAAATGACATTGTCAGTATACATTGAAGCTATCAGTCTATGATCTGTGTAGTTGGAGCCTCTGTAAGAGTGAAGTTGACACAGCCTGCCCGCTTAAAGTTACAAAGCGATGGCAAACAGGATGGATGACAGGGAGCATCTCTGCCTAGTACACCTGGATATTCACAATGGTGGAGTCACCACTCTGCTTACATTCTGCGCCATGGGGGGCATGTATAGAGTAGCCTGATCAACTGAATAAATTGAGCACTAAAGCCAATCCGTTCCAGTAGCAAGAACAGGGATTTCAACTCCAAAGAGTAAAATGTGTTTCTAGCATCCAGAAAGATGGCTGTAGCCTATGGGGTCATGGAGTGGAGTAGTGCAAATATAGTGCAAAAGGTATGAGTGATGGAATGTTCAGGAACAAATCCTGATTGGTTGGGGGGAACAATGTCAGGTACTTCAATAATATTCTGCTGGCAATCAGCTTAGAAAGGATTTTACTATCAAGGTCAACCATAGAAAGAGGTAGGAAAAAATCACAGAACCCACGCGGTTTTCTAGGTTTCAAATTATAGTATCCTGGAGGAAGGGCAGAAGACAGACCACCTAAACATCCTCCTCATAGGCTGCGAACAGGTTCAGATCAATAATATGTGCACATTTTTAATAAAATAGGGTGGTTATTCCATTTAGTCCCGTTGCCTTGTCCTCAGGGAGGCTTTGAATTTTGTACGATGTTCTCAACCGAGAAGGGTTCATTTAAATATGCCTGTGTGCCTAATCTAATCAGAGAAGTTGTTTCGAGTCAAAGAACTTTCGGATGAGCTTGGGGTCGGGTTAGCGAGTATTTGATATAGGTCATCATAGAATTTCACCATTGTGTGTGATATTGTTTGTGCTAGAACAGGATAAGCCCTTATCTTCCACCAGTTCTGTAATGTATGCACTAGCCCAGGGGTTTTGCAGCATCCCAGCGAGTGTTTTACCAGCACTGGCTCCCTTCCCATTCTTCTTAGTGACAGCTTCCTTTCCAAGGTTGTGGTTTTCTGACAGCTGCATCATCATATTCCACTAGTTTACTCTTGAAGTAAGCTAGCAGCTTTATATCCCCAGAGACAAAGTAGTCCAATTCCAGAGCAGATATCATGCTCCAATAATGTCAGTTGTTCTAGAAGCACTTTTATTACACCCACCTGCTTATTCATACATGCCTCTCTTATGACAACCTTCAATACCTACCATAATGTAAAGGCCAAATTCACAGTTTCAGTCTTAATTTTGTCTTTGAAAATATGATCTCTGAGTGTGCTAAGTGGAAATCCTTATATAAACACACAGCTTCAGGAGTCTGTATGGATCCGTTTCAACAGTACCGGTGCATGATCAGACAGTGTTCTGGGTGGTTTTCTACCCTGGTGGTCCAGATAACATCGTCTTTGGTGACCAACCAATAATCTTTTCTGAACCAAACATTATGGTGGTCATTACAACCCTGGCGGTCGGTGTTAAAGCGGCGGTAAGACTGCCAACAGGCCAGCAGTAAAAAAAAAAGAATTACGACCATGGCAGAAACCGCCAAAATAGACAGCCACTTTAACACTCCGACCGCCACTGTGGTACAAACAAATACAGCGGCGGTCACCGCCAACAGACAGGCGGAGGACAATGTACCGCCCACAGAATTACAACCTACCAATCCGCCACCTTTTCCGGGGCGGATTCACCGCGAACAAAAACATGGCGGAAACAGGACTGCGAAGGGAAAACGCTCACCTCTGCACACCCTACGAGGAACCAGGACGCCATGGAACCAGAGCTCCACATTTTTCCAGCCTTTATCTTCTTGCTCCTCTACCAGGAGCACGAACGCCAGCGGCGAAGACCACGGTGAGTACTGCACCTACGACATAGGGGAGGGAAAAAACTGTGACACACACACGCAACACGCAACACGCAACACCCCCACCCCCACCCTCACCCACGACAAAACACACACTAATACAGCATGATACATTACAGTTACACCCCCAACCCCCCCGGAAGAATGCAAAGACAAAAGGAAATGAGGTGAACGATTGTAATATATTAAAATTCAGTATTAAAAAAATATACATACACTATTTACAAATATATACACCAATAATACTAGTCCAAGGTATTCCACCACTAAAGTCCGTGGACCACTGGGCCCAAAATGCATGGGCGAGGCCCACACAAGATACCCAAACAAGACGGAGAGAACACTGCAGGGGCATCAGATAGAAATAAAACAGGCACCTCAGGGGGAAGGGAAAGGGTGGGCACCTCAGCCGTTTGAGTGCACAACGCCAAATCCACAAGGGAACCCCATGCCCACTGTTCAATCCTGGGGAGTGCAAAGCCACAGTCTCTCAAGTCTCTACAGTGGTGGTTTGCCCACTCTTCAATCCTGGGGAGTGCAAAGCCACAGTCTCTCAAGTCTCTACAGTGGGTGGTTTGCCCACTCTTCAATCCTGGGGAGTGCAAAGCCACAGTCTCTCAAGTCTCTACAGTGGGTGGTTTGCCCACTCTTCAATCCTGGGGAGTGCAAAGCCACAGTCTCTCAAGTGGATGTCAATCTCCACTGGTTCTGGAGGGGGCCTTGTGCCCAGATTGCTTCATCCTGCCAAGGACTGAGATAGTGGATGTATCTCTCCACTGGTTCTGGAGAGGGCCTTGTGCCCAGAGTGCTTCATCCTGCCAAGGACAGAGGTAGTGGATGTCTTTCTCCACTGGTTCTGGAGGGGGCCTTGTGCCCAGAGTGCTTCATCCTGCCAAGGACAGAGGTAGTGAATGTCTTTCTCCACTGGTTCTGGAGGGGGCCTTGTGCCCAGAGTGCTTCATCCTGCTCGTGGTGGCCTCAGTAGCGTCAGAGCTTTTGGCGCTCATGTGCCTGCGGTGCTTGTTGCGGCGGTGTCCTTGGCAGCGGTGCTTGTGGCGGCGGTGTCTTTGGCAGCGGTGCTTGTGGCGGCAGTGTCTTTGGCAGCAGTGTCTTTGGCAGCGGTTCAGCTGCTGGCGGTCCTGTCTTGGGCAGCGGGGCTGCTGCTGGCGGTCCTGTCTTGGGCAGAGGGGCTGCTGCTGGCCGGCTCCTTGGCAGCGGGGCTGCTGCTGGCGGTCCTGTCTTGGGCAGCGGGGCTGCTGCTGGCGGTCCTGTCTTGGGCAGCGGGCTGCTGCTGGCGGTCCTGTCTTGGGCAGCGGGGCTGCTGCTGGCTGGCTCCTTGGCAGCGGGGCTGATGGCGGTCCTGTCTGGTGCAGTGGGGCTGCTGGCAGTCGGCTCCTTGGCAGCGGGGCTGATGCCGGTCTTCTCCGCCGTGCTGATCTTCCCAGACTTGCTGGTTTTCTTGTGCCCCTTCCCCACTTTGGAAGATGTCGCAGCTGACTCCACACTCCCACCTGTACCCTGGGGAGCGGCTTTGGTGGCTGGTGTCTTCCCCCTCTCCCGCCGGGCACTGGCCAACTTTTGATGCTTGACAGGTGGGGGAATGTCCGTGCTGTGGCTCCTTGCCACACTGCCTGCCCTGCTGCCTGGTGCACTCCATAATCCGGTGACTACTGACACCACTGGTCCCACGAGGTTGTGGCTGAGGTGCTAGGTTGGGACCTGGAGAGTCGGGCCCTAGGAGACTGATGGGGAGGTGAGGGAAAGAGGTCAAGGCTGGCCAAGAAAAGTTTCTTAGGAACACTGTGATGGGTAGATGGAGGGGGTTTGGGAGTGGAGGAAGAGGTAGTGGTCGTAGGAGGTGTACGTTTGCTGACTTTGGGTGAAGGTGCATGGACTGGAGGCTGTCGTGAGGTGGATGGCTGTTGGGTGGGTGTGTGGCTGCGTTTGTGTACCTTGGGAGGTGGTCTCACAGACACACTGGGAGAGGACACAGGGGATGTGTGAATGGTAGAGGGGGTGGTGACTGCACGTGAGCGGGTGTGGTGGTGGGTGTGCTGCTGATGGACGTAGTGGCTGAAGATGTAGTGCATGCAGGTGTGAGTGGAGACGAGACTGGGAGGGATGAGGGAGATGAGGAGGAGGGGGACACAGTGGAGGCAGTGGATGTAAGTATGTCTGCATGTGTGTGATGCTTACGTGAATGCCTGTGGGATGTGTGGTGCTTATGCTTGCCAGAGCTTCCTTTGTGTGTTGAGGTGTGTGCATGCTGGTCTGATGGTGTGCTTGGGATAGGCTGAGGTACAGGGGTGTGGGTCTGGGTGGAGGAAGTTGGAGGGGGAAGGTTAGAGACAGGGACAATGGCTGCCATCAGTGCTGAGGCCAGAGTCTGAAAAGCTTGCTGAAGGGCTGCCTGACTAGAATGAATGCCCTCCAGGAATGCATTGGTTTGTTGCAACTGCCTCTCTACACCCTGGATGGCATTCAAAATGGTAGACTGCCCAACAGTGAGGGACCTGAGGAGGTCAATGGCCTCCTCACTGAGGGCAGCAGGGGTGACTGGGGCAGGGCCTTAGGTGCCTGGGGCGAAGGTGATGCCCACCCTCCTCGGTGAGCGGGCACGGGGCAAAGGCTGAGGGGCTGCTGGGAGGGCGGTACTGGAGGGGGTGGTGGCGGCTGTACCTGTAGATGCGGGGGCACAGATGGGCCCACCACCGCAAGGGAGCTCCCATCAGAGGACGAGTCTGTATCACTGGTGTTAACTCCTGTCCCCGCCGTGGAGCTCCCCTCGCCCTCTGTCCCACTGGTGAAATCGGAGTCTGTAGTCTCGCCCTCCAGGGCCATGTGGGATGCAGCTCCCTCCTGCTTCGGTGCCACTGCTCCTCCGCCTGATGATGCTAATGCACACAAGTACAGGGAGACCACAAAAAGGGGGGGGGAGAGAGAAGAAAGACATGTTGAGTGCATGCATTACCGCTGCTGTTGGCGGACACGAAAGACACAGAAGCCCCCTGCACTACGCCGCGCACTTGGGGTCCACTATTCAATCCCTGGGACATGGCCTACAAGGCTATGGCCGATATCTGCACACATGGATGTCACAGGAGCCTGACTAGGTGTAGTTGGCACTGTACCCAGGTGGGGTGGGGTGCCACAGGGTCTGCCTGAAAAAGGGGACTTAACTAGCACACTCGCCCTGGCCTAGGGGATCCCACAGCCCACCTCCCCCACCCAGACACCTCCACTGCGCGCTGAATCAGCAGAATGAGAGTGTACTCACCCCCTTGTTGCTGCTGTGATGCCCTCAAGCGCCCATCCAACTCCGGATATGCCACCACCAGGATCCTGAACATCAGGGGGGGTCATGATGCGACGGGCACCCCTCCCATGTTGGGAGGCCATCCCCAGCTGGGCCTCCGCCGTCTTCTTGCTCCAGCGGCGAATGGCCTCCCATCTTTTACGGCAGTGGGTGCTCCGTCTGTGGTAGACCCCCAGGGTCCGGACATCCTTGGCAATGGCACGCCAAACATCCTTCTTCTGGTGGGCGCTGACCTACAGGAATTGTACAGGGGAAAAAGAAAAGTTATTACCAACTGCACCGTCACAGTCATTGGCCCCCATCCCTAACCTTGCCATGTGGCACATGCACTCACCGTTGTTTCATGCACGCCTCATTCTCCCCCCCCCATCTTTCATCCACCCCACTCCACACAGGCATTGCCCATACAGCATGCTTACAGTGTACTTACCTGTTTGTCTGGAGGACTGTGGAGTAGGGTGTACTGGGGGAGGACCCATCCACGAGTTTCTCCAACTCCTCAGTGCTGAAGGCAGGGGCCCTTTCCCCAGACGCACAAGCCATTGTCTCTTCCAGACTGAGGTCACAGCAGCACTTGCAGTGTAGGTCCTCTCCTGTCGAAGATCAGGTATCGAGTGATTGAACTGATAGAAAATGGTGGTCACGCCCACGGCGGTGCGTACCGTCACCGCCGGCGTACATCGTCATTGGCTCCTGGGACTCATAGGGTCCAATGTTAACCAATGCAGAATTGCGCTGCGGTCTTCGACCGCCTACCGCGACGGTGTACAACGCCAGCGCAGTTACCTCATATCCCATTGTCCCACTTTACAGGTCAGGCAGCCGCCATTTCAGGGGCCCACATGGCTTTATTTTTTAACTGCATCACACATACCTAGGCCTTGGCTCAACACTCATACAGGCAAATTTCGGGTTATGAATAGTTTTCTGAGTAAGCTGTGTTTACGTACCTCTAAGTTGGTTGACTCTGTGCTCGCTGTTGTCCTCCATAGGCACCATCCGCTGGGACATGTGAGGAGATGGAGGCATCCTCCGGTGTACAGACCGCTGGTGGACCTGTCGACAATGGAGGAAAGACATGTAATCATCTCCTACAGGCTTGATCGTGCCACAGTCCTGGAACTGTGTGCCCAGTTGGAGCCAGACCTGATGTGAGCTATCCCCCATTCCCCTCACTGTCAGTACTCCATTTCCTTGCAAGAGGGTCATTGCAAACAACAGTGGCCAAAGCATCAGGGATGTCCCAGCCTATGTTTTCCAACGTGTTGTCCAGAGTGTTGTCTGCCCTGCTGAAACACATGCGAAGCTACATCGTTTTCCCTCAGGTGGAGGATTTACCAACAGTGAAAGGTGACTTCTATGCCATGGGACATATCCCCAACATCATAGGTGCCATTGATGGGACACATGTGGCCTTGGTCCACCCCGCAGGAGTGAACGGGTGTACAGAAACCGGAAGAGTTACCATTCGATGAATGTGCAGATAGTGTGTTTGGCAGACCAGTACATCTCCCATGTTAATGCCAAATTTCCTGGCTCAGTGCATGACGCTTACATCCTGCGGAATAGCAGCATCCCTTATGTGATGGGGCAACTACAGAGGCACCATGTGTGGCTACTAGGTGAGCACCTGGAACCAAATCAGTGGGAATAGTTGTCTGGGTCTGGGGATATCCCTAAGAGTTAGTGTGAGTCTAACAGTTGTCCCTCACCATTTGCAGGTGACCCTGGTTACCCCAACCTGTCATGGCTACTGACCCCAGTGAGGAATCCCAGGACAAGGGCAGAGGAACGCTACAATGAAGCCCATGGGCGAACTAGGAGGATTATAGAGCGGACCTCCGGCCGCCTGAAGGCCAGGTTCTGGTGCCTCCATATGACAGGTGGTTCCCTATTCTACTCACCAAAGAAGGTGTGCCAGATCATCGTGGCCTGCTGTATGCTTCACAACTTGGCTTTGCGACGACAGGTGCCTTTTCTGCAGGAGGATGATCCAGATGGAGGTGTTGTGGCAGCTGTGGAGCCTGTGGACAGTGAAGACAAGGAAGCAGAAGAAGAGGACATCGACAACAGGAACTCTGTGATCCTGTAATACTTCCAGTGAGACACAGTTAAGAAGACAAACCTGCCTACTACATGTACTTTAACACTACTACCTCTCTACTGTCTGTCCTTTTCACCCAGTGTATGGTCACTAGGTTTTCACTTTCTCTTACAATTTCACAGATGTGGGTCCCACTGTGTGACATCTGCTTTGTTTGCTCATGGCCTAGAGCTGTGTGACATAGGTATGTTGTCATTACCATTGAAAGAGCATTTTGTCACTGTAATTGCTAATACACTAATTCGAAATCACAGACATACTCCAGATTGTTTTGTGCTTTAAGGGTGTTTATTTAAGTGCTCAATATTGGAGGGGGTTGTAAAATGGTGAGGGGTGATGGTGGAGGAATGTCCATGGCAGAGTCCAGTCTGTTAGTCTCACAGGTGCATTGTCCAAAGGGGCATAGGAAGTGGAGCTGGGGCAGTTTGAGGATGGACAGGGTGACAAGGTGGGACAAAAGGATGACAATCAGGGTGGTCTAATTTCTTGACGGGGGTCTTGGCATCGTTCTCTGTCTTTGTCCTGGATCTCAGGGACCGTTTGCGGGGTCGTTCTCCATCTGTAGGGGGTGGGGTGCTGATGTGGTGGTTCTGTGGCGGTGCCTCCTGTCCACTAGCGCCGGCGGAGGTGGTGGGCAGTTCATCGTCCAGGCTAGTGTCAGGGGCCCCTTGTTGTGCCACAGTGTCCCTCCTGGTGTTGAGGACTTCCTTCAGCACCCCTATGATGGTGCCCAGGGTGGAATTGATGGATCTGAGTTCCTCCCTGAAACCCAAATACTGTTCCTCCTGCAGCCACTGGGTCTCCTTAAACTTGGCCAGAACCGTTGCCATCGTCCCCTGGGAATTATGGTAGGCTCCCATGATGTTGGAGAGGGCCTCATGGAGAGTGGGTTCCCTGGGCCTGTCCTCCACAGGTCGCACAGCAGACCTCCCAGTTACCCTGTTTCCCTGGGCCTCTGTCCCCTGAACCGTGTGCCCACTGCCACTGCCCCAGGTCCCTGTTGTTGTTGGGGTGGTGGGTTAGCCTGGGTTCCCTGTAGTGGTAGACACACTGCTGATTGACGTGTCCTGGGGACAGAGGTATGGGCCCGCTGGGTGGGTGCTGTGCTGGTGTTTCCAGAGGGGGGAAGCTCTGTAGTGGCCTGTGACTGTGTGAGGGGAACCGACTGTCCCGAGGTACCAGATGGGCCGGGCTGGTCGTCTAGATCCAGTTGGACAGAGCTGCTGTCACCACTGTGGGCCTCTTCTGTTGGTGGTGTGGACATGTCTGGACCCTCTTGTCCGGTGACGTTGGGTAGGGATCCTGCAGGGGTGTAAAAGCATGATTATTGCATCTGTGTGTGCCATGGTGTGCAATGGGTGGGTGACCGTGTACCCCAGTGCTTGCATTCCTGTGTGGGACCTTGTGTGATGATGGTTTGGGGGGTGTATGGGTATGTGCAGTGGCCATGCTTTGGTGATGGGTGTCCATGCTTTGGTGTTGCATGCAGGGCTTGGTGTTGGGATGTGTGGTTTGTGATATTGGGACATTGGTGAGGAGTTGGAGTGATGGGGGTGAGGGTGGGGGTATGTGATAGCATGCAGGTAGGGTGGGGGATGTAATAGTTAAGATTTGACTTACCAGAGTCCATTCCTCCAGCTACTCCTGCGAGGCCCTCAGGATGCAGAATAGCCAAGACTTGCTCCTCCCATGTTGTTAGTTGTGGGGGAGGAGGTGGGGGTCCGCTGCCAGTCCTCTGAACAGCAAGGTGGTGTCTTGAGACCACGGAACCAACCTTCCCCCGTAGGTCGTTCCACCTCTTCCTGATGTCATCCCTATTTCTTGGGTGTTGTCCCACTGCATTGACCCTGTCCACTATTCTTCGCCATAGCTCCATCTTCCTAGCTATGGAGGTGTGCTGCACCTGTGATCCGAATAGCTGTGGCTCTACCCGGATGATTTCCTCCACCATGACCCTGAGCTCCTCCTCAGAGAACCTGGGGTGTCTTTGCCGTGCCATGGGGTGGTGTGGGTGGTGTGTGGGGTAGTGTGTGTTGTGATGTGTGGGGTGATATTTAGTGGTGTGTTGTGTGAGGTGCGTGGATGTTGTGTGAGTGATGGTGTTGAGTGCCTGTGGATGCTTGTTTGTAGATTGTGGTGTGTCTCTCTGGCCTTCTTTTGGAATTTTTGGTAGTAGGGGTTTGTGGGTGATGTGGGTGTATGTTTTATATTGTATTGGGTGTGTGGGAGTGGTGTGTGTATGTGTATCAGGTGTGTGTATTTGGAATTGTCCAATTTTGTAGTGTTTTGTAAGAGTGTGTGTATTTTGAGCGCGGCGGTGTGTACCACCAATAGAATACCGCGGTTGAAAGCCCGCCGCGTGGATTCGTGGGTCGTGATAGTGTGGGCGTATTCCTGTTGGCGTGACGGTGGAGGTTTTGTTTTTGCCAGTTTATCACTGACCTTTGGTGTGGTGGACTTGTGTGGGTGTCTCAATTTTGGTGGATTCCGAGCAGTGGGTCATAATGACCGTGGCGGAATTCCGCTGCCGCCGCAGTGTGTTGGCGGTCTTCTGCATGGCGGAGAGCAGCTTTTACCGCCAATGTTGTAATGACCCCCTATGTGAGTATGTGTTGCATGTACCTTTGCTGTCATCAGCATGGCTGCTTCTCCAAACATCCACCAGATCCTGTCATACATAATGGTGTGTAACTGGGAAGCTGCCAGCCGGTGTAGGCATCTAATAGTCCTGGATCTACCCGCGGACGTCAAGAACTGCATTGAAATCCCCTCCTCAAACAATGGTTCCTAGTCCTAGGCTAAATATCTGCCCTCAAACCTGTCAAAAAAGCAAGGGCTGTCAAAATTAGGCATGTATATAGAGGGAATAATGACTGTCTGTCCATGTAGAACCCATGTAGGATAACATATCTGCCTTCTCTTTCACAAACAGGTCTGAAAAAGGATAACATGCTTCCCTTTCACATCACCACTGCCACCACAACCCCCCAGGCTTAGTTGGAGCAAAGTACTTCTGCCATTCAGCCCGCTTGGATTCTAGATTTTGTAGTGTCCATCAAATGCAACCCTTGAAAAAGTCCAATGTCTATTTTGTTTTGGTTCCGATATGTAAAAACCTGGCACACTTTGCACTGCTTGTTCATACCATGTATATTCCATGTCAAGCATCTAATTGTATACATGCAATACCAAACATGGTATGCTCTCCAGGTCTTATGTAAGTGGTGTCCTCATGCTCCATGCCGAGGCATTCATGTTCATGACATCAATGTGGCAGAATTATACATTAACCTCACTGCAATAAGCTCCTACAAACTAACTTCCCAGCCCTGCCTTCCCACACTAAAATACCCCCAACTCATTAAAGAATAGACCCACCCAGAGCCCCAAATCTACACCCCTAGCAATAGAATTGGTCAATCAGAGGAGGGTAAAGTCAACACAGAAAGGTGACATTCTAGTACAGCGCACCATGTTGAGACAGCAAGCGAAAGGGAGAAAACCTCCAACAACAAACAACAAGATGCATCCTATGGGTATCCTGATAGGCAGATAGTTACCCCATCTTGAAATAAGATGTGTGGTTGAGCAAGGGTATTAAATTAGAAAGCCCAAACATAATACAGTAACATATTGTGAAATCTCTATATAATGGTATTACCATAAGTTTCACCATGAGCCAAAAAGGTTAGTTGTCCCTTCTAGTACACCAAGGCACCATAGCAGTTGCCAGCAGCTCCCTCAGGTTAGATGAAAAATAAAAGTACCCAGAGTCATGTTGTAAGGTGTTAATGTTCTCTCATTTCAGGGCAAGTCCTCAATCATCATCTGTAAGATGGCCTCTGGGGTCTTCCTTAGGTGTGTCAGTATTTCCTGCCTTGGGGTGTACATATTTATGGCAAAATTTAGTGGCCCATTTAGGACCAGTAAAGAAATTAGATTTTCCATTTATATTGACTGTGAGTTTGGCCTGGTGTATGAGCGTGTAGGACACCCTGGGAACCATAAGCAAAGTTTCATTGAGAGAACTTTTTTACATGCTACCTGCACAGTCAAGGTAAAAGCTGGGTATGGTGAGAAGCGGTTTGCAGGATATTGAATCTTTTTTGTTCTCTAGCTCAGAATGTCATCACAGTGTAATTTAGGAGGCAGGCAGTGACAGGGCGAAATGGGATACCATGGAAAGATCGAAGGCCCCAGGGATCAATGTACTTCTTCTACAGAGAATATGGCCATGAGATCATCAATAAAAAGGGGAAGAATCATGGTTTGGATGTAGTTTCTACCTTGTCCATAGCCGTAGACCCTTATATTATGCTAGATCTCATCTCTAATTCCTCATTGTTAGTTTTGATAACTTTTAGGACTTTTTTCCATATGAAGTAGTCTTTCATTATTAGAGGCAGTGTTGTCTGCAGCAGCAGTCAACCAGTGTTCAAGTTAGTCAACCTGATCATCTTGCATATGTATTCTTTCTTTTATTATTTGATGCACAGCACAGAATCGCTGTCAACCAACTCATCAGCAGTTTTGACAGGCATTTTGAATGTGCTCCTCTGCAGGGCCTTCTATCTCTTTTGCGGCTGGAGTGGAGAAGAGCTTTGACTCCTGTTAGAAATGGGGTCTTTGGTTGGCAGTCAGGTTACCCCTGTCCAAACAAGGAGCCTCACTCTAGTCATTGTAAAGGAAAATCACCTTTAGTTAACCCCCGCTCACCCCCTTGGTCACTTGGCACAAGCAGGCAGGCTTAACTTCAGAGTCTAGGTGTAAAGTATTTGTATCAACACACACAATACCCCAGTGAAAACACTACAAAATGACACAACACAGGTTTAGAAAAATAGGAAATATTTATCTAAACAAAACAAGACCAAAACAACAAAAATCCACCATACACAAGTCAAGGTATGAATTAAAAAGCACGAAAGAGTCTTAAATCCTTAGAAAACAGTGCTAACACTGTCAGCGTGAAACAGTACCTGGGTTGCATCAAAATAACACTGCACGGGCCAGTGTGTGTCGGAAATGGCCAGCGATGCGTTGAGTTCTCACTCAGAAGTGAGATCCTGCATCGTTCCTCCTTCGGTCGGGTTGACGTGCGTCGTTTTTCCTCTCTGTAGGAGAGTGATGCGTCGATCCGGACAGGCACCTCGGGTCCGGGCAGGCTTTGCGTTGTTTTTTCCGCACCCAGCGAGGTTTGCATCGAAAATACTGCTGCACAGTATCAGCAAAACCGCGCTGTGTGGGTTGCGACGTTATCAGCCTCCATCAACGGGTGTTGCACTTCATTTCTCCAGTTGTGTGCGTCGATCTTCCAGCCGCGATGCAGGTGGAGCATCGATTTCAGCCTCGAAGCCGGTGGCGTATCGTTTCTCAGCTGCCTCTCCGAAGGTGCGTCAAAATTTTCCACTCACGGCGGCGGTCTGTGTCTGGATTTTCAGTCTTGGTCTGCCAGCTTCACCTTCCAAGGCCCCAGGAGCTGGATAGGGCACCACTTGGCAGGGCAGGAGTCTCAGCAGAGAGTCCAGTGGCAGGAGAAGCCTTTGGTGGCCCTGAGACTTCAACAACAGGAGGCAAGCTCAGGACAAGCCCTTGGAGATTTCTTCACAAGAAGGAATGCACAACAAAGTCCAGTCTTTGTCCCCTTGCACAGGCAGAAGCAGCACCTGCAGGACAGCTCCACAAAGCACAGTCACAGGCAGGGCAGCACTTCTCAGCTCTTCTCCAGGCAGAGGTTCCACTTGATGTCCAGAAGTGATCTAATTTCCAGGGGGTTGGGTGCCCTCCTTATACCCAGTTCTACCTTTGTAGTGGGCCTACTTCAAAGGAAAGTCTCCCTTGTTTGTGAAATCCTGCCTTGCCCAGGCCAGGCCCCTGACTCACACGAGGGGATTGGAGACTGCATTGTGTGAGGGCAGGCACAGCCCTTTCCGGTGTAAGTGACCACTCCTCCCCTCCCTCCTAGCACAGACGCCTCATCAGGATATGCAGGCTACACCCCCAGCTTTGTGTCACTGTCTAGAGAGAGGTGCAAACAGTCCAACTGTCAAACTAACCCAGACAGGGAATCCAAAAACAGGCAGAGACACAGAATGGTTTAAGCAAGAAAAAGCTCACTTTCTAAAAGTGGCATTTTCAAACACGCAATCTCAAAACCAACTTTACTAAAAGATGTATTTTTAAATTGTGAGTTCAGAGATTCCAAACTCCACATGTTTCTCTGCTCCCAAAGGGAATCTACGCTTCCATCATTTTTAAAGGCAGCTCCCATGTTAACCTATTATCGAGATAGGCCTTGCAACAGTGAAAAACGAATTTGGCAGTATTTCACTGTCAGGACATATAAAACACATTAGTATATGTCCTACCTTAAACATACACTGCACCCTGCCCATGGGACTACCTAGGGCCTACCTTTAGGGCGTCTTACATATAAGAAAAGGGAAGGCTTAGGCCTGGCAAGTGGGTACACTTGCCAAGTCGAATTGGCAGTTTCAAACTGCACACACAGACACTGCAGTGGCAGGTCTGAGCCATGTTTACAGGGCTACTAATGGGGGTGGCACAACCAGTGCTGCAGGCCCACTAGTAGCATTTGATTTACAGGCCCTGGGCACCCCTAGTGCACTTTACTAGGGACTTACTAGTAAATCAAATATGCCAATCATGGATAAACCATTCACCAGTACAATTTATACAGAGAGCATATGCACTTTAGCACTGTTTAGCAGTGGTAAAGTGCTCAGAGTTCAAAAGCCAACAAAAACAGGTCAGAAAAAATAGGAGTCAGGAGGCAAAAAGATTGGAGATGACCCTGCAAAAGGAAAAAAGTCTAACAACTCCACATGTGCTGGCCACAGGCCACTCTATATCAATGCTGGGCACATGAGACACGCACACAAGCAGTTTGCTGTATTGTTGCAAACTCTCAGGGAGAGTATCTTGTCTCCTCAGTCATTTATCCCATCCTTAATGCAGGTGATAGTGTCTGTCCCAGCCCCGGATCATGCAGGAGAATTATGCCATATGTGAGCTGCAGTCAAACATTACTTTATTCCTCAGCAATCACTAACACACTGTGCATTACATCATGCTTCCCATTAGTCACACCTTACCACCTCTCTGTACATTATGTACTTCCTGTTCAGAGTCTGCCCAGAATCACGAGGATTCTAGTGTGTATGACATCAAGGTGATACAGGAAGGTCATATAAATCAGATCTTCCCTCTGGTTCTGTCCATGCTGAGCAAATGGGCCCCACAGCCCCACTAGCAGCTTCAGGATGCTCAGGCCACCGTGGCAATGTTTATCTGGCTGCTCTGCCTCCAAGTGACTCGCCAGCATCCCAGGGTGCCTCCAAATGTGAGCCCTCACTCAGGATATCCTTCTTTTTTGAGGCCACGTCACTTGTCCGCAGGCTCCCTCCCTTTCCACTCCTCTAGTTTGCAAATGCCAGATAATGTGAGACAGGCAATGACATCCACAGTGAGCAGAGGCTGTTGTTATCTCAGGTGGAATGTTTTAGAAGCAGGATTGGGCTCCCACAAGCATGCCAAAAATTTAGAAGGAGAAAATGGGAAATTTTAAACAACAATTGGAAGAATGTATTTCTCTTATTGACTTCAATTGAAGGAGAGGCAATTTCAGACATGGGTCAGCCAAAATAAAGCCAACATTTGCTTTAGAAATCGAGTCTCCTGCCTAAATTGGGTCTATTGGCATATATGCTCTCATGACAAGGATTACTGACGGATTAGTGGCTCAGCCGGCAGAGTCTCACCTAGTAGTGGCCATCTTGCAGTCCAGCTCTCTGGCACCCCATCTAATGTTATCCATTTAAACATGAAAGTGGGTTGCCCTTACAAGTTTTACTGTGAAGAGTTAACTAACTAACCCTTACATTCAGAAGGTTTCATGACAGCTGAAGTTTACAAGGTGCCAAATGTAGTATTGTTCAATAAAAATAGTTTTTTTCTTTTGCAGGTTAACAGTGAGGCTTGGCTGCTGTTTGCCATAACTGATTGGTTGTCCATTTCCTAGGTTTTACTCCACAGACAAGTGGCAAAAAACCTTGCTAACGTCCACATGTGGTATTTGACTTTTACACCGCCTGCACTTTCTAAGTGTGCATTTAGAACAGACGTTCACAAGAGTCAAATAGATATGTTAATCACTCGAAATAGTTTGAATAGTCTAGAGAAAATTTCATGCACTAAAGGGCTGTTTATCAGTTTCTCACTCCCCAGAAACACCTCTAGCTAGGTAGTCAGGGCAACAATGCAAAAAGTTTGATTTGCAACCAACGTCTCTCCCACAGATGAAGGTCAGCATGGAACAACCCACCTACTTGGAGATTTTTGTCAGAAAAGGGGGGCAAATGTCACTATAGACATTAAAGGCAGTAAACCAGAAGCAGAAGTTAAAGACAGAGCAAGGAAAATTAACCTCTTATGCTTCCTTTTAGAAATGTGGTATCTAGTTGACAGACCATTTACACCCTGTCCAAGTAGGGACCCTCACTCTAGTCAGGGAACGGAAGGTACACAGCTCAGATAGCCCCTGCTCACCCCTTTGGTAGCTTGGCACTAGCAGTCAGGCTTATCTCAGAGGCAATGCGTAAAGTATTTGTACCAACACACACAGTAACACAGTGTAAACACCACAAAATGACTCCACACTAGTTTAAAAAATAACCAATATTTATCTAAATCACAGAAGACCAAAACAACAAACATCCAACATACACAAGCAGAAAATATTACGTACCGAAAAACCCACTTACAAACACAATAGCTCCAACTGGGGCTACCACGACGTTGTTGACAGAGTCGTTCCCCACAATTCAACGCTACTCACCGGTTATGAAGTTGCACTGACCCCCAGGTGCAGCACCTTTGGTAGTGGGCAAAACAAGCACGTTCACAGAGTCAGGGAGGTGAGGCGTCACTGGATCTGATGCAACATCCAGTCCTTACTGCAGAACAGGGGAGGTAATTCGGCATCAGGGCAAGGCTTTGGTTCCTTACGATCCGGCAGGGTCATTGAATCCGATGGGTCAAGAACCCGTGGGGCGACCTCTTGGGATTGCGGTCACGCCACTGGGATACAAGTACTGCAGCGGGTCGGGTGTCACAGCACTCAGGACTCACGATGTTGCAGGATTTCAGCGAGGCTGCGGCAGCATCAGTTGGGATTGTCGCACTCCAGCGGGGACCACAGCTTTGAGTTGAAGGCAGCTGCACAGAGTCGTGCAGCGGTGCCGGTTCTGGAGTCATCCTGTCGGTGTGTCTGTTCTTTCTTGGTTTCATGCCAACTTTCACTCCCAAGGGCTAAGGTACTGGATTGGCACCACTTGGCAAGTCAGGGTCCTCAGCAGGAGTACCCAGGTGCTGACAGGTGAAGTCTTTGATGTCCCTGAGACCTCTTAACAGGGTGCAAGCTCAGTTCAAGTCCTTGGAGAAACTTCACAAGTAGGATTTCAGAAAGCAAAGTCCAGGCCTTTCCCTCTTAAGGCAGAAGCAGCAGCAGGCAAGCACAGCAAAGCAACAGGCATAGTGACAGGTCCTTCTCAAGAATCAAGCTCTTCTCCTTGGCAGAGGTTCCTCTTGATCCAGAAGTAATCTGAAGTTGTGGGGTCAGCAGTCCAATACGTATACTAATTTCTGCCTTTGAAATAGGCAAACTTCAAAGGAAAGTCAAAGTCAAAGGAAAGTCTTT